>NC_134405.1:131859708-133059708 GCF_038048845.1 Mixophyes fleayi | reverse complement strand
AAACCATAGATGTCCATAATTAAAGCTTTGTGTAATAATGTGAAATGACACAGGGTAAAAGTATTGAACAAGCTTCCTGAAATCAATTTAATACTTTGTACAAAAGCCTTTGTTGGCAATGACAGCTTCAAGACACCTCCTGTATGGAGAAACTAGACGCATGCATTGCTCAGGTGTGATTTTGCCCCATTCTTCAACGCAAATAGTCTTCAAATCTTGAAGATTCCGTGGGCATCTTCTATGAACTCTGATCTTTAGTTCTTTCCATAGATTTGCAATTAGATTCAAGTCAGGTGTTTGGCTGTGCCATTCTAGCAGCTTTATTTTGTTTCTCTGAAACCAATTGAGTGTGTTCCTTGGCTGTGTGTTTGGGATCATTGTCCTGCTGAAATGTCCACCCTTGTTTTATCTTCAGCATCCTGGTAGATGGCAGCAGATTTTTGTCAAGAATGTCTCTATGCATTTTTCCATTCATCCTTCCTTCAACTATATGCAGTATGCCAGTACCGTGTGCAGAAAAACAGCCCCACACCATGATGTTCTTACCTCCAAACTTCACTTTTGGGGTGACATGCCGTGCCATTTCTCCTCCAAACATGGGGTGTATTATGGCATCCAAAAAGTTCAGTTTTGCTCTCATCTGACCACACTATATTCTCCCAGTATTTTACAGGCATGTCCAAATGTTTTGCAGAAAACTTTAAACGAACTTCAACATGTTTTTTCTTCAGCAAGGGAGTCTTGCATGATGAGCGTGCATACAGGCCATGGTGGTTGAGTGCATTACTTTTTGTTTTCTTTGAAACAATTGTACTTGCTAATTCCAGGTCCTTCCGAAGCTCTCCACATGTGGTTCTTGGACAACTCTTCTGATAATTTTTTTCACTCCTCTGTCAGAAATCTTGCGTGGTGCAACTGGTCGTGGCCGGTTTATGGTGAAATGATGTTCTTTCCACTTCTGGATTATAGCCCCAACAGTGCTCACTGGAACATTCAGCAGTTTAGAGATCCTTCTTTAACCAATGCCATCAGTATGTTTTGCAACAATAAGGTAGCGAAGGTCTTGAGAGACCTGTTTGCTTTTTACCATCGTGAGATGTTTCTTGTGTGACACCTTCGTAATGAGACACATTTTTATAGGCCATCAGTTGTTGCTGAACCAGCTGGAAGGATTGCTTTCTAATTACTGATAGATTTCATCTGGTGTCTTGGCTTTCCATGCCTTTTTGCACCTCCCTTTCTTTGCATTAAATACTTTTTACCTGTGTCATTTCACAGTATTACACAAAACTTATTTTATGGACATCTATGGTTTGATTTCTTTGCAATTCTGTGGATTACAAGGGTTGTCGCTGACATTTGGTGTAAATTTCACTACAATAGCCACATTATATATTTATTGAGAAAAATGTTGGTGTTCAATGCTTATTTTACTTTCTGTATTTATATTATATATACACACACACACTTGATGATACATTTGCAGTTGTTCACTAAGGTGTATGACCTTGTTCTACTTTCATGTGTCCTAATGTGTGTAAAATGTAATTCAGGTGACGAAGATAGTTTTTTGTCACAGCAAACAGGTTAATGCTTGGGGCACAGCACAGCACAAGCTTCTTATGTGTGACGCCGTGGTTAATCACTGTGCCCTCTCAGTGCCTCCCCCTGGATTTTTGCTCATCCTGTATCCTGGTTAAATCAGCTTTTGCAATCACACTTGTATATATCTAGCACAGGGAATTATCTTAGCTTTGAGATTTATTAAAGTACCATTTTTCTAACTATCCACTGAATGTTTGACAGTGGCTAGTATTGTGTCTCCTTTCTTCTTAGGAAGTGCTAAACAAAAATTTCTATTTCAGAATGTTGTTCTTCATACTTTATTTGCATTTTTTTTATTTTGCATTTTTTCTTGAGTTAATAAGTAGTTTATTGTGTGGGTCCAGGATGATTAAATCTGCAAGATTTTCTTAGTACCACCTCTATATCTCAACTTGAATTATGATTGGAAACGTTTGTCTTTCTCAATGAAACATGTCACATAGACAAACTGCTAGGGAATCTATTTTATTTATTTTTAATAATAATAATAATAACGGTAACAGAATAACCTTTGTATCAAAATGACATAAGATGGAAATTGAGGATTCTCACTCCATTTACTGCAGAGACGCAAGTTAAAAGACATTTGTCCCTTAATTATTGTATGACAAAGAAGGTAACTATGCATCATGGCTTCCTGTGTTACATTATTATTTGAACACCAAAGACAGTAACTCATACTCCATTTATTGTTTTCTTTAAAAAAAAATTACACATGCTATTATCTGTAGTTAATGCTTTGAATAAGCCGACCCTTGCTTGTTTAATGGATACTAATGTAATTATCCAAAAACTGTAATAGTTCACTAAAAATGATCCTCTTGACAAAGAGTATTTTCAACCTTTTTTATTTTTTATTTTGTTCTAATTGTTCAGCGCGTTAGCCATTGCAATTGCAGGGCGTTCCCACAATTGATGTAAATTATGGTAGCCGAATCTTTGACCTGCATGACCAGGCAGTCATTGATTAACTCGTGGCTTAGGATTTATGAATACAATGAGGGAATTTTTTTTATGCCGCTATTGCAGTGTGCCTTTTGTAAAGTGGTGCAATCACCTTGCACCTCATTCATGCATCCTTTCTTCACCATGTATGAATGCACAATACTGGTGACCTCACAGGCAGACATGGTTTATTTTTTTTTAAAAAAAGCATGTAACATTTTAGAAATAGATTTGACAAAATTGAGGAAAACAAAGGTGTTTATTGCTCACTTGGCATAGGAAAGGCACAACTATACATTTGCCTAAAAAAGCAATTCTGCACAAATGACTATGGCCTGGTTGCAATTTGAACTCCAATTATTTCTTAGATAATGTTAATATGTTGTAATATTAAAGTGTATGGTTTTACTATAGTACTCAATACATTTTTTATGCATGTTCTTTACATTGTAGATGTGCAATGTTATTTTTCAGTATATATTTTTTCTTAATATTAAAGATTTACAAAGGAGAAAATCAAGTTTTTATTGCTAAAACAAATGTAGCACTTGCTTTAATTGTAGTAACACACATGGGTTATAAATAATGAGAAAAAGATAGCACTATTGGTATTGGTGTATATATGGTTAAAATAATATTGAATATGTTATTGAATTTGTACATTTGTTTAGCCTTGTTTCTACTCCTGTGGTATGCATGGGGGGACTGCAATTAATAAATCCAGTAGCTTCTGGTTTAGCAGTTTCAACTAGTGCTTTAGTTGTTATAATGCAGTTATTTGCTCTCATCAATTTTATTGATACTATTTGTTTTATCAATATTTTTTTTTTATTTTAAATTGTTTATTTTTTTTTCTCATTTGTATGTCTTTTGTATATAGTCTGAGGATTATTTTGCTGCTTGTGTACATCCAACTGAGGAATTGACTGGGCCTGTATTAACACGGAAAACAGCAGGGATCCATTTTTATTTTATTTTTTGCAGCAAACTGCAATCACATTTCTTAGTGCTACTTTTTATGTGTTCAACATCTTTTCTGCTTTTGAACATCCCCTTCTCAAAAAAGCATGTCTCTTTTTCCCATTACCTGCAGCTGGGTGCCAAGCTGCATGTATTCTTGCTAATGTTCATCGCAGGGAAAAACTTGTGCAAAAATTGCTTTCATAGAGCTCTATTCTGAGCCACAAATGGACTTAGTCCGCTGCCAAGCCAATTTGCTGCGTGGAGAGCAGTCATGGACTAGCTGTTTAATAAATGTTCAGGAGATAATAATAAACTCCCTCTCTAAAATGTCCACACTGAAAAAGGGATTTCCTATCTATAATATGTAGATATCATGTTCCCATTACCGAGTTGAGGAAATGTAAAAGCGTATAATCCTGGTATTTATATTTGCATTTGTACTGGTAGATAATGACATTTGTTTTTAACTAAGAAATGGTCAGGTAGTGGATTTTGATGTCCTGTGTGTCAGGTGTTGGGGTTATGAACAAAGTGTCCTTGAAACCGGAGATGTTGAAGTAAGCAGAGAGATCTCCTAATGCCACTCATTAAATGTCTAAAGTTAACCATTCCAATACCAAGGAGTGGCAGCCACTGGATAACATTGCATTGTGCGTTGGTATTCTACCTATGCATGCCACATAGGGTTCATTGTAAGTGACTTAGGCAATGTGGGTTATATTGTCGGGAACAAGAGACTGCATTTTACAATAGTGTGGTAGTGTCTGAAGAGCTGTAGTTTTCTTAGACTAGTGAGCCTTCCATATTTTTCCTAGCTCTGTACTATTGTCAATAGTGGAATAATCGTGTTGCCTTTTTACATGTATATATGTAAATAGGTGTATGCTCTCTGTGCCCTAAAGGTGTAACTCTACTTACTATACACAGTTGACACCATAAAAGGTAAGGACCCATGGTTATATGTTCTAAGCTCAATCACAGTCTAGTGACTGTTACTCTACTCTCTACAACTACACATACATGGTGATTCATGACTGTGTAATTTGACCAGGATATTTGCTATTTGTCATCCACTTGTAGATACCAGAGAGTCACGGTTTTGGGGTGTGCACTGTGAACGATTTCCTTGTCTGTGTAAAAGGTTACATATATATATTTTAAAAATAAATACCATTGCATTGATAGGCTATGAGCAATATCAATGCTGACTAAAGTTTTCAAGGGAAGGGCCATTATAAGTACATGTTCATAGACTGGTTTCTTTTAAAACACTGACAAATATGCTTCAGAAATACCAAATCCATAAATTGCCTCTGGCTGCATTGAGCCTTTATATTACCAGTTGGGACAGCCCTTAATATATATAACTGTATGTCTGTAATGGACATATTTGTGTAGAATTGAGGATCTGAGCACAAGCTAGCCTTTATAAGCTTTCAAGGGACCACCCATGTAGAGTAGCAGTTACCCAACAATATTAGGAAATTACAGTTAATCTAAGGCATTGTAGTTACCTGCACTGTGTCCAAGCCAAATGGCTTTATATATCTTCCAAATAATTTTGTCTAGTATGAATGTATTCTGTAAATATGTGTGCAAACATATTTGTAATGATGGAATATATGTGTGTGTGCGCCAATGTACATCCTTTACTTTTATGGACATTAGAGACTCCTACTATTTATCTTCTACTGTTTTTATTAGAAAAGATTAATACCAAACACACACTGTTTTCCTCAGGCATTGGCTTTTACCTGGGATTAGCCTTCTGCAAGCTCGCCAGTGTTTTTTTTTGAGAATGGTAACCAGGAAGAATTGCGAGACCGAGAAGAATAGCTCCTAAATTACTTCTGGTCAATGATGCTGGTTATATTCTGCCATTCACCTCTAAAGAGACCCTTTTGCCAGTTTAAACTTACATGAGCTACATCACTGGTCACATCTGATAGCCCTATTTCAGAACTGCTAGAACCCTGAGGGAAAAACTGCAGCTTGGG
The DNA here is from genome assembly GCF_038048845.1 of Mixophyes fleayi. NCBI lineage: Eukaryota > Metazoa > Chordata > Amphibia > Anura > Limnodynastidae > Mixophyes > Mixophyes fleayi. Next base: position 133,054,198 of record NC_134405.1, on the reverse strand, counting down.
GATGGTTAACTGTATATATTATGAAGGGTGTGTTGGTTTTGAAGGATGATCTCACAGGTGATATGGACAAATTAAAATGGGATATTCTGAAAACTGTTGTATAAGTAAAACAAATATAAACTGCAGACACTTTTTTAAATGATGTATTTAAATGTATATGAACTTTTATGCCGATAAACTGGCAGGTAAAATAGACATATCCAAGTTTCCTCTATTCTCACATCATTTTGAAAAGGAAAAAAACACATTATTATTTTGGTGTTAAAGCTGTACAGATTTGTCATTAAACGTTCACAATCTATTTCCTATAAACAATTCTTTAAAATTATGTATTATACTGTCATTTTACCTAACAAACAATATTTTAAATATTTAGTTTTGACATTGTTTATCGAACTTTTAAATACTGCAATTTGGTGTTTTAAAAATAAAAGTAACATATTTGTTTTATACACTACTGAGTTGAGGAGTTTGTTAGCCATTCTCACCACTGTATTCTCAAAAGTGAAAGTTTAAATAGTGGGGTAGAACGAAAAACACACAAACATTTAGCCTTATGATGTACACACAAATGTTACAGCAATCTATTTATGTCTGCAGAATCCAGCTACTATCACTAGAATACTTCTGAGTCATTTCAACTGGGACAAGGAAAAGCTAATGGAGAGGTAAGAGAGTCCTTTTTGTGCCTAATCACATGAGCTAATGACTTCCCATGTGTATGTGGTGTAAATGCACAAGGCTGCAACACTGGAGACGTAGTTGTCTTCATGATATAAATATTAAAAGCAATAAATCAGGAGATATGATCTATTCCCTGTACATGCATTTAGGTAGTGCCCCAGGAAAGTTAAGCAGTGTAAAAATGTGGTGGTAAATGCACATGAGACAAGAATCTGGGTGCTTTGAACAGTCTACCATCTGTGTATGAAATAACAAGATAGACAGTCTGTTATGAATGTGAATTTGTTCTATGCTCAACTTTCCACAGGAATCTTGAATAGTCTTATGTCTGTTGTATTAATCATACGGGGGAGAAATGTGTATGTATAAATAAACTATAGTGAAAAATCCCTGGATATCAGTATTTTTATCTAGCTTTGATTATGGCAGTATCTGCATGGTTAACTTTAACCAAATCCTTGTTTTGTTATACACAATGTGCATTTTCAAAATAATCATTCACAGGAGTGGAAATTTTGACAAGTGATGCCAAGTTTTGATAGTTTTGGTAAATACAATGTATTTCATACATTCAAAAATATGTTTTAAAATATTTAATACTGTAGCTTAAAGTGGAGCTAAGCTTAAAAATTTAATTATAATTTTAATTTAAGATGTTCTTCATTCTCAACATTCTCCTAATGTGGGCAGTGCTTTGTATATAAACGGCAAAGAAAATACTAGAAAAACTGAAATGTTGTGCCTTGTATCTTTTCATTTTTATATTAAATATTTTGATTGTGCAATATGTAAAGTAGCAAAAAAAATGTAATAAATACTGTAGCAAACACTGCTGCTAATAGGTCAGTTTGTTGGTCATGTTACTGGGGATGTAAGATGATTTCTATCAGAAACATGGCAGCATTTATGTACAATGCTTTCCCTTATTGCCGGCATAAAACACAGGCAAAAACTGGCATTATATCAACAAGATTGGTGTTGTAAATATTGTGCCATATAATGGAATTAATACATTCTTTTGTAATTTTGTGCGGAGAATAGTCATGGCCAAAAGTTTTGAGAATGACGCACACATTATTTTTCATAAAGTCTACTGCCTCAGTTTTTATGGCAATTTGCATATACTCCAGAATGTCATGAAGAGTGATCAGATGAATTGCAATTAATTTCAAAGTCCATCTTTGCCATGACAGTGAACTCTATACCAAAAACATTTCCACTGCATTTCAGCCCTGCCACAAAAGAACCAGCTGATATCAGGTCAGTGATTCTCTTGTTAACACAGGTGAGAGTGTTGACGAGAACAAGGCTGGAGATCACTCGTTCATGCTGATTGAGTTAGAATAACAGACTGGAAGCTTTAAAAGGAGGTTGGTGCTTGAAATCATTGTTCTTCCTCTGTTAACCATGGTTATTCAAAGAAACACGTGCAGTCATCATTGCGTTGCACAAAAAGGGCTTCACAGGCAAGGATATTGTTGTCAACCATTTATCGGATCATAAAAAACTTCAAGGAGAGAGGTTCAATAGTTGTGAAGAAGGCTTCAGAGCGCCCAAGAACGCCAGGATTATCTGCTTGAAGTTGATTCAGTTGCAGAACTGGGCACCACCAGTGCAGAGCTTGCTCAGGAATGGCAGCAGGCAGGTGTGAGTGCATCTGTACGCACAGTGAGGAGAAGACTTTTGGAAGTTGGCCTGGTGTCAAGAAGGCCAGCAAAGAAGCCAATTCTCTCCAGGAAAAACATCAGGGACAGACTGATAATCTGCAAAAGGTACAGGGATTGGACTACTGAGGACTGGGGGTAAAGTAATTTTCTCTGATAAATCCCCTTTCAGATTGTTTGGGGCATCTGGAAAAATGCTTGTCCGGAGAAGGAAAGGTGAGCGCTGCCATCAGTCTTGTGTCATGCCAACAGTAACTTTTCCTGAGACCATTCATGTGTGGGGTTGCTTCTCAGCCAAGGGAGTGAGCTCACTCACAATTTTGCCTAAGAACACAGCCATGAATAAAGAATGGTACCAAAACATCCTCCAAGAGCAACTTCTCCCAACCATTCAAGAACAGTTTGGTGATGAACAATGCCTTTTACAGCATTATGGGGCACCTTGCCATAAGGCAAAAGTGATAACTAAGTGGCTCGGGGATCAAAACATCAAAATGGTTCATGGCCAGGAAACTCCCCAGACCTTAATCCCATTGAGAACTTGCGGGCAATCCTCAAGAGATGGGTGGACAAACAAAAACCCACAAATTCTGACAAACTCCAAGCATTGATTAGGCAAGAATGGGAGTCCATCCGTCAGTTTATTTCCCAGAAGCTGATTGACAGCATGCCAGGTCCTCAAAAAGAAGGGTCAACAATGCAAATATTGAGTTTTTGCGTAAACTTAATGTAATTGTCAATAAAAGCCTTTAACACTTATGAAATGCTTGTAATTTTACTTCAGTATACCAGAGCATCATCTGACATAAAGGTTTAAAAACACTGAAGTGGGCAACTTTGTGAATTCCAATACTTGTGTCATTCTCAAATCTTTTGGCCATGACTGTACACCCGATGATGGAAATTGATGGTTAAATTATAAAGATGGAGCACTGTAATTAACACAGTTTACAGGAATATTTAAATACATTCTTCTCTCCAATATATCTAAATACTGTTGTGATTTTTTTTTCCCTACTAAAGATATGTTCAGCTGCATGTGCTTGTTGGCGGGGAAACTATTTTTCAATGCACTCCTCATTTCCAGACTTTTATTCTACAGCAGTTATAGGACTTACATAAAATATTTCTATTTTTTTTTTTCCCAGGAAAAACATGATTCCGGTAGATTTCCTATTTTGTCAAGGCATATAGATACAGTGTATACTTGAGTACCAACATTTTATGCAGCACTGTAGATTGAGGGCATCATTATACAAATAACATACAATAACATGAGGTCGAAGATAAATAATGCCCTGTCCAAATGAGCTTACTATGTCATTTATGTGCAGTTATGGCTGGAATGAGCAGAGACAGTGGAAGATGGATACATGGAACATGAACTAATTTTTGTAGAACTGTTAAAACAGTTTGATGCTGGCAACCATGACAGTTCTTCACCATTTATCTTAGCTTGACACCCTTCCTTTTGTGGTTGTGAAGAAGACTTTTGCTTTTATGTTCCATGGACACTTTTTTTTTTTTTTTTTTTTAGGATGACAACTTGTACAAACATAATAATTAAGCAATACGTATATTTAAGCAATACAACAAGGTAACAGCAATACAATACAGCACACTAAAACAGGGAATAACGTGATCTGTGTGTATCAGTAAGGCCCGCTAGGTTAATATAAAGGGGCCAGAATAAGTTGTAGAACATAATGTTAAGGGTCTTTATGGGATACAATGTACAACATTTACAGTGTGGGGGAGGCAAATATGAATCAAGGCTCCCAGATAGGGTCAAGTTTGTCAGCTTTCCTTGTAATTGAAGGATTGTCTTTTTCCATATATGCAGTAAGCCAGATTTTATTCTTAAGTGACAGAAAAGGTTACTTTCAGTACTTTGATTTGGCTGCTTTTAAAATATGGGAAGCAAGTTTTTCAGACTGTGGTCTGAACCCTGGGACCAGGAGATGCAGGAAAGCATACCAGGGTGAGAGCCGGAATTTAGTGTCTAAATTCTGTTCAATCGTAGTATTTTCCGCCAGAATACAAAACATTTTAGCACATTGTCACCAGATATGAATAAAATTAAATGATAGAGGATCAAAATCATTCTATTCATGGAGGGGGTATAATAGCATAATTGCTCAAATGAGGTCAGGTTCTCGAATACCTGCAATCTGGGAAGGGACTGTAGATAGGAGCATATTTGTCAATATTCAAAGACATTGGATTGTGATATACCATATTTTTCTGAAAGGGATTGCAAAGATCTCCAACTCATTCCATTCATAAATCATATTCCATAAAATCATATGACAATTTAGGTCCCCCAGTGAGTTTACTCCACGGGTGGTTACATAGGTGGCGAGCGCCTGTTGGGAAGTCTGGATTATCCTAGACTGAAGTTAATGGAAGGGCAGTGTGGTCAGTTCAAATTTCTTAGTGAGAAGACAATACTGCTTGTTGCCTCTCATACAGAGAGGGTATGATGGACTAATCCTGATCATATGCTGTGATATCAGGCAATTGGCCAGATTCTACAGTATGTTTGTGGTCCCAAAATAATTATGTGATCAAAATCATTGGGATCATTATTGCACATGTCTGTATATGTGGTCGGAAGATGATCTCAATTGGCTTGTGTGTCTGGTCATCTTCCAACCACACAAACAAGTCACTGTGATTTCATCCAATTAGGGCACTTAATGTGTCGCTAAATTGCAGGATTATACCATGTGTTTCTTGTGGGTTGCTTTTAGTTTGTGCATTGCAGGGAAATGGGGAGACAATGGAATGATGAGATTGATGTATCTGCAACAACAGGAATCTAGAACAGTGTTGGCAACCCTGGCATGGGATCAGGTGGCTTTAATTAAGAGAGTTCATGGAAATAATAAGCTGGTGGGTTAAATATAGAGTATGTAGACTTTACATTGCTGTTTGGTAGGTATTTTTTTGAGTGTGGTCGACAGATTGCAGTACAATTATACAGGTTTGTCTGTATGGAGAGTGTTGTGATTGTATACAATGGTGTAAAGGGTGGGATCAATGCCTTGTCCCTGTAATGCAACTTTACTTTACGATTATGATCTTGGCTCACTGTCTGTCCAATTCCATCTCTTCTAAGCATTAACGTTGTCCTGTAAGAAAACTGTTATTTTAAGTTCTAGAATATTCAAATTTTATTTTTTCTAATGTTCATCTATTTGTTGAGCCTTCATTTTCTATGTCTATCACCCCTTTCCAGGAGCACACGCCAGTTGTGATTTCAAGATCACAACATTTGGCTCTATTGTTATCATGCATTGTCTTCATATTATATTTGTATTAACACTTGTGAACCGTCTTTTCTTCTACAATTCTCCATGGCAGCCATTAAAATGGGTAAGTTCCCTTCTTGTTTAGGTAGAGACAGGTTAATTAAAAACGCCCCCTGACAGTATATAAAGCAGCTCCTTCTCTTTCTCTGTTTTTTCCTTTCTCTTGTTAGGTAGAACAGGTGTAGTGTTTTTTTTTTTTCTGTGGTGCAGATACTTACTTTGTGGTTTAAGTCGAGGACTGAGTTGGCTACCCAGAGAAAATCCAGTCTGCTATCTCTGTGGAGCAAATTTGGTGTGTAGTTTGAATCTTGTACGAAGTACACTAATGTTGACGATCTGTGCATGCACATTCCGCTTTGAGGGGCACTAAAATGAAGGACTCGAAACTTCTCAGGGTTCCTAGGAAAAAGTCTTCTAACCTCACTGGCAGTATAGCAACTGGACATCTGGAGGATGATGAATCCCGTATCCAACCCCAAACAGCGAAAGAACATCCAATCTAGGTAAACCCCTAAGTTAGTGGCGCTTTAATATTTCTGCATTAATAGCTTCTAGTAAGCCGTTCGCAATGTCCTGTCCTTTCAGTACTCTAGTGGAGCCTGTGGGAGGGAAGAACGACATCAAAGTACAACGACATAAAGTTAATGGAGCCCGTGATAAACCATTAACAGTTGAATCTGAAGGGGTCTTTTGTGCCATATGCAGTTCTCAAGCCAAGGGAAAGATTTGGCCCCTGAGTAGTTTAAAGAGCCTGGATGAAGGAGTCTTTTGTGACCAAGGAGGATCGGTGTGCTATGCAAGGCATAAATAATGAATCTGGTTAGATTAATGAGACACCTAGGATGTTTAATTTGGATAATGTGTAAATGTTGCAAGCCTTTCGGGATCAATGAGGAAACAACTTCCACTGAGACTAGGGAACATCTTTTTGAAGCTCGTAGTAAAAAGGGAAGAGTTCTTCCTGTTAAATAAAGAATTTAGAAGCACAGAACAGTTTCTTGTGATTCCTATAGGAAAAGGTGTGCTCCTTCTTGACCAAAACAAATAATTATACATTCACACAAGGAATGGCTATAAGGTTCCAAATATTCTCACGGCACGAGTGCTAGCAACATTCTTGGCAAGAAGGGCGCAGGGTTTAGAAATAGCTTTGCTAAACAGCAGGATGATTTCTATCCATACTTGAGTTAGTCATTATCATCTGCGTGTCTTCTCTTCTATTGATTCTCCGTTTGAGAGACATGTTCTCCATACGGCCAATGAATAAATACTTGATTATGCAGCACATGTGGCTGATCTGTTCTTTGTAGCCTTACCTTCTATTTTGCTTGTCTACATACCATTGTGATGGCTGCCATGGAGGAGAACATATGAAATATAACGAATTATAATTACTTTTAATTCCTTTTCCTCAAAATACTCCATGGCAGACCAGTTTCCACCCATGTTTGATATGTTTATGAATTTTAGAGAGAGCTTGGAAAGTCACTCATAGAAGTAAGGGAAGAGGAGAAGCTGCCATATATACTGTCTGGGGCATTTTTACGCCTCTACCTAAACTAGAAAGAAATGAACCCATTGTAATGGCTGCCATGGAGTATTTCCAGGAAATGGAATTAAAGGCATCTATAATTCGGTATTTATAGTGCTTAATCTAGCTTGAGTCAAAAACTTGATCATACTTTTCTACTGTTTGACCTTTTTATAGGTATTTTGATGGCAACCTGGAGAAGCTCTTCTCGGAATGTCATGTAATTAACCCTAGTAAGAAGTCTCGGACACGGCAGATGAACACACGTTCCTCTGCTCAGGACATGCCCTGTCAGATATGCTACTTGAATTACCCAAATTCGGTGAGTTTGCTTTTTCAAAACAGCCGTCATCTCCTCCTGATTTGTTTTTTGTCGCAGACACACCTTATGAGTTTGTGTCATTCTAACGTCTAGACAATTTTAATTGTTGTTACTTTGTAAATTTGTTTATTCCTATTTGACACTGTCTTTTGGGTACATACAGTCTCAAGTGAAAGGTCTAGACCAAAAAGTGATTGCTCTTAGTACATTTTAACACTTCGTCCATTGGTATATCGTGGTTTAAGGCAGACACTTTCACCAAAAAGTTATTTCCTTTCTGTTACTCTAATTATCTGTTTAAATACACAAATTGTGTTTCCGCCTTTGTTTTCCTCACTGCTATCATTTTAGTTTTGCAATCAAACTGTGTGAGAGAGACCCTGTCTCCTTGCAGATCTGTTGATTTTGTGAGATAGTGTTAAGGGAAAAACTTTCACTAAATATCTTTCTCTGTTTTTTTCACTATTAACGGTTCTGTTTTAGTTATCTGCAGTGTCTTTTTAAATAGCTCTCCTGTCTGTATTTTATACAGTATTTTACAGGCCTTGAGTGCGGTCATAAGTTCTGCATGCAGTGCTGGAGTGAATATTTGACCACCAAAATCATAGAGGAAGGCATGGGACAGGTAATAACTTTGGTAGCGGGTTCTGGGAGCAACCGAGCATTGGCATCTTTTCCTTTCTATATCTTGTAATGTGGTCTCTTTGTGTATATAAACTTTTCTCTCCTGTCATCCACTTTGTTGTATTCATCTTTGCTCCATAATTTGTTTACACTTGTCACATTTCTACATGCATCTGTCAGTCTTTCCTACAATCTTTATAAATGTTTGTTTCCCAATATCATTATATCCCTCAGGCTAATTTTTTTTATTTTTTTTTACTCCCTCCCTTCTTTTCTTTTTAGACCATCTCCTGCCCAGCTCATGGCTGTGACATTTTAGTTGATGACAATACAGTAATGTAAGTGGTGTGCCTTTATGTGTGTGTGTGTGTTTGTCTACATTGATATATTTACTATTAATAAAGACACACTGCATAATTATATTCATGTTTGGAGTTAATGTTTTCTTCTTAATTATTTTTAATGTACTATTTATGATAATATGAGTATGAATGTGAACATTACTCTGTGCTGAGTGGGTTGATCTGTGTCCCCCTATATTTGCCCCTTAAAATTGGGTAGGTTGAAATCAAAGTCAGAGCTGGACTACCTTGGACCAAGAACAGAAGATCAGAAGTTGTTGAGAGGGGTTTTGGAACAAGGGGAGTTGTTTATATTTTGAATAATGGGCAAAGGTCTTATGGACCCCCTATTACATTTTACAAAGACCACAGGGATAAAAATCTTGCCACTCCATTGTTCCATTCATTCAGTTCCCAGGACCCCACAGTGCAGTGTTGAACAGCCCCAGGGTTTTTTTAGCATAGGACTGGTAACCTCTAAAAGAGACACCAGCCCTGCACTTCCTAATCTGAGGCTTTGGTTATTATTCTAATGGAAGACCCCAAAATGCTGATTACCCTGTTAGTAATAATCAACCAGGGCTGGCTAGTGCTTCAGCTGATTATAAAATTGAAAAGGGGGTTGTGTTATTAATAAAACACTAAATAAATTATTTTGAAAACCGTTCGGTCTCTTAAACGTCCATTTGAACAGTGGGAGTCTGAGCAATAAATGAAAGGGACCTCGGAACGGTTATCGTGCACCCCTGTGACTCTTGCACAATGTACGATCGTTCCATAACACCCCTGTCCATAATTAAATTTAAGAAAATCTTCACAATCGGGTCTCTCATCGGTTCAGAAACTATATATATATATATATATATATATATATATATATATATATATATATTCTACAGCTATATTAATTATACACTCCTCCCAGAGGTCTCAATTTTATCTTATTGAGGTGTCTTGTTAAAGGATTATCACAAGTGCTTGGAAGAGTGGTCTAGTGGCAAGGGATATGTGTGATGTCAATGGGGACATAGCCAGCTCTGGAAAGAGCAAAGTATATGTTACAAAGCAGGCGAAGTGGTAAAAGACATAAACACCTGAACTAGCCTGCACTGAGAAGGATACTGTAAAACTCTTTAGCATATACATTGCCCTGTGCTGGGCGCAATTAATTTTCAGGTTAGAGCCCCTTTAATTTTTCTCATCAATTCAATTATTACCGCTTCATCATTTATTAGTGTGTCGATTAAAAGCCAATACCACAGTTTTTTTTAGAACTTCATTATGTCTGTCATTTGTGTTTGTCTCTAACAGGCGACTGATCACAGATTCAAAAGTGAAGTTAAAGTATCAGCATCTAATAACTAATAGCTTTGTAGAGGTAAGTGCCTGATCACAGAAACTTGTTTCATGTTTCTCCATGTGTCTCGGCAGTTTTTACTCTGGGGTCCACATTCTCCTTTTAGCAAACAGGCTAGTGGCGAGTCATTTAGTTTTCTTCTTTATAGAAGAATGTAAAAAAAAGTTTTAAAGATTTCTCTTCACACCCAGCAGTGTATGGTGAACGGGTTGTTATTGTCAGTTAAGGTGTAGTTGTTGTCATTGCTCTATTATGACTTTTAGAATAATTGTTACAGCAGCACTCTATTGTGCTCTCTGCATTGGATAATGTTCTGTTTAGAGAGCAGCTTTGTGTTGTGTTCCAGGTCAGTGAACGTAGACAATGATGCCTGATACTACAAAGCACAGAAAAAACCCACCTAGTAAAAGTTGAATGAAAGCATTTACAACCAATAAATGAGTCCTCTAAAGATGGAAACATCTCTAAAAACAGCTGTACTAGATCATTACTGAAATTGGCCACATAGTAGACAATAATATATGTTTGGCTTTATTTCAATATGTAGATAAAATAATTTTTTCCATTTTATTTATGTTGTTGCTTTAAAAGAATACATCACAACATTGTCTGATTTTATGATGGTAAATATTCATATTGGGCAGGTACCTAGCGAATGGGGACTAAAATGGCATGTGTATATTATACACTCGTCAATCAATCAGTTTCAAACATTCCATACTTACCAGAAGACCTTGCAACCACTGTGCTTTGCTGTGTGGCTACCTGTTGAGTTCTGTTGTTTGTAACATTTGCTCTTTTGATACTTAGATTCTAGTAAGACTAAAGTTATGTTGTCCACTTGATTGTGGAGAATAAGCTTATGCAGGTTAGTGCAGTGAATAGCTTAAGCCTTTGGACTTGTCAATCAAATGGCATCCTAAATGTTACCGTACTTAGCACACGACAGTGGACAGGTGCGGGATGGGCAACCTCAGTGCTGCATACAAGATGTCCATAAATTGGAGAGCTCCACAGGTTGCCAAGCAGCACTGTTTCTTTAAAACAGAAGTACTATGTTTTGTGACAAATGTGTATGTTTGGAGCTTGCTACAATCTATGTCCTTGTTTTCCCTCCCATTGTCTCTTTCTATATCTGTGTTTCTTCTTTGCAGTGTAACAGACTTCTGAAATGGTGCCCTGCTCCAGACTGCCATCATGTCGTAAAGGTTCAGTATCCAGACGCCAAACCTGTGCGTTGCAAATGTGGCCGGCAGTTTTGGTGAGACACTGGTGCAAGAATTGAAATATGAAAATCACTATTACATTTATATGTAACATTACAGTGATAACAAGAGAAGGGACAGCTTTTCATAAATGCTCATTGTATAAGTAACATTGAAAAAAGCAAAAAAAACATTAAAATTTGTAAGCAGTAAATGCTGTTGCTAATATAAACATTATAGAAAATATGGTAGTGTGGCAGTTAACTCGTTCCTTAGCCTCCACATACATATCCCTGTCATAGGCAGCAATTAGCATTTAATGGAAAGGTAGTGTACAAACCCTTTACTTTTTAAAGCAGGAATGTGACATGGTTGGTGTTCTTGGACAACGTTGCTGATATTCCTATAATGCACACTGGTAGAAAGGAAGTTCAGAAGCATTGTGCAGTATTTGCAATAACAGATGTAGATAATAGTCTAATATTGGGTACAATTAAGCTTTTGGACACATCTCTTTGCAGACTAAAAATTCTAATTGTCAGGGCTCATACCCACAAGTATTTTTTTTAATGCATTTTACTAACCATTTACATGCATGTAACTGGGTCTGACACTAGAAGCAATTGATTCTGGTGTCCCCATACTCATTGGCATTTTCACCATTGTTGCATTTATCTTCTGTTTTTTGTTTGTTTTTTTGTAAATGCTTCTGGAATGAATGAATGCTAGCAAGAACTTGTGTCAACGCCAATGTTTTGCCTTGTTTGTTTAGATTTTATATGTTTTCAATAACATAGAATGAATTCAGTCCACCAGAACTGACCCCTTCCCCTTTTCCAACCTCTCCTGCCTAACATTTTTCTGTTCATAATTGGTGCCACCTAACCTTCAGGGACATTTGTCCAGTTTGGTCTACACACCGTTTAGCTTTGTGTACCATTAATCTTGGCAATCATGACCAAGCAGCACTTGCAGATGGCATATCTCAAAAACAGTGGTATTAAATTATTTTATGTATTTAGATAAATGTTGTCAAAAATTAGAATACCTGAATACTTCATTGAAGTTGCCGTTCGTTAATCATTCATTTATCAGAATTTACTTATTAGAAAACGGACTGGTGCTATCCACTTTATTCATGTGAAATTATGAGATGCTTGTTTGTTGGATGGGTCCTATTTGGGGAAATACAGACAATATTTGAAAAATAATAAACAAATTTAATAACCTGAATAGGAATTGCGTTTTCAATCACTTTAAGGCAATTCACTGCAGTGGCATTCAAAATGCTTACGGACAGGAAGCCTGATGTGTACATGTGATAATGTTCTCACAGTCGCGTCCTTTAATCCTACGTCCAACTAATGGGTTTAAGTTGCACCCACTGGAGGTGGCATTCACTAAGCAACCTCTTTTACTGACATACAAGGTTAGGATATTTTTATTAATTTTCTAGGAAAGCTCCTTCTTTGCTCTAGTAAACTTTCTATTTGTCCACTGCTATCTCACTTGTAGCATGAATGTTAGGGTATTTTCTTTAGTATCCCGGCTATAACATTAATTTAGTGGCCAGGTCACATTTTACTACTGTACATATGACTTCCAAAGTCGAAAAGACTTGTGTGGAGGGATTGGGGACAGACTGAATATTTGACTGACATTTTTTCACTTAGATCTCTCAAACCCTTTGACGCTATTATAGTTCATGGTGAACACTTGCAGTTTGTGCCTTAAGCCTGGTATATAATAATATTGGGATAACATTGAACATTAAGTGTTCTATGCAGTGTACCTTGCTCCTGGAACATTGTACTACTGGTTCAACCATAAGGTTTGCACCAACCAAGAATGCTCTGGTTAATTCGTTAGTCTGCTATTTCTATTAAGACAAGCTTTGTGTGATCAATCTGGTTATAATAAAGGCACACCTCTTCATGTTGCATGTGCAGCAGTTTGTAGTTTATAGATCAGAGCCGTGTTTATAATGTTTAATAGTAATATGAGGTGCTTGTAATTTACAAACATCTTGATTTATAATTTCATAAAGCACGCAGCATGTTTTATGCAGACTGCTTTAATAGCTACATATGAACTTTTATTAGTCATCCTGCCTTTTAGTTCAGAAGCAGATGAGATGTGATGTGTGACCTGCTGCTGCATAAGCTAAAGATCAGGTAAAGCCACTATTTGACATTAACACTTACCAGATGCTGCGTATTATGGAGCTGAATAATAATCATAAAATTACTGAAGATTTTATACAAAACTAAATATGTAATTCATGCTCTTTTACCCCTTTCCAGGCACTGCCATCTTAAGAGGGAGTCGTTTTTCTAAGAAGGCAGTTTGAATGATAGCTTTGCAGAATTGCTATGCTGAAGAGCACTGTGTAATGGTTGATTCATACACGGGACAGGGCCAGTGATGTCACAGTAATTTAAATGCTCAAATTATCTATTTTTTTTTTTTTATTTTTTTTTTACCTGTGTGTGAGGTCACATCAAGAAGTGAGAGGAGCTGCAGCTTTCCGTAGTAGAGTAGGGAGCTAAAACTTTTCAACAGAGCAGTGGTGTAATGTCAGGGTAACACTGAACAATGTATTTTATCTCCATGGTTCATTTCTAAACATTTCAATATTAGGTTTTAGCAGCCTTTTATGCAGCAGAATTTGCCATAAGTGAACATAAATTACTTGGATAAAACTTAATGGACTTAAATGGAAAATAATTACTGCTTGCTTAAATTGATCAAATACTGCAACATTTTCTCGAACAAGTTTTCAAATTGACAGTTTATATTGTGTAACTGTATTGTAGTCCTGGAAATGCAAAAAAATCATTACTTACCAATGCTGGTGAATCAGACTAAGGAAAATAATCAGGCTGTCCATACAAGTGGTTTCTTGAGCTGCAATCCAAATGAAGCACGGAGGTTGGCACAAGAAAATGTCCACATCATTGATAAGGTGTATGGTTAATACTGCACTATTTTTCTAGCTGGGCTTTACAAGCGGAAACGTCCAAAGTCATACAAGGTGCTTACGCATCTAAGAAAAGGGCTTAAGAACATTTAACTGAGTACAGACAAGTAAAAAACAGCTTACAGTTGATTCAACTGTCAAAATAGAGACCTAACATTAAATAAGTGAGCCAGGAGCTGTATTTACATTTTGTCATACAACCGCATTAACATTTCACTATTAATTATAGTATAGTGAATTACTTCTCCTTGAGCTGTCATTAAAAAGCATTAATCTCTATAGTGTTATCATTTTTCATGTTATTGGTCAGCACATGCACACAGAGGGTTACAAAGTCAAATCTAAATGTATATTCTGACCATGTTGAGAAGAATAATAAGATCCTATTGAGTTCCACTATGGACTAATAATTAGATCCTGTATAGTGACAGTGGGACTCATGTAAAATTGATTCCCAATACATCAGTGGAGTACAAATAAGCCTAAACATAGAAAGTATTAACCTTGCACCTTCATTAACATTTGACAGAACCTATCTGACCTCAGCATATTATGAAGGTGCATTTTAATATTTCAGTTTGGTTTCACTTTAACACTTAAAGTACTTTTATGGAATAAAAAATGAACCATTATTGGAATGGTCATATTTGTAAATTACATAGTTTAGTTATTTGTTAAATACACCATCTAGCGGAGTGTATATAACAGTACATGTCCAGTACAAATGCTCTTTTTTTTTGGGGGGGGGGGGGGGGGTTGTTTTGAGTGATATGTAAGTCATTTGCATATATGCACACTCGATTACTACATCAGTGGGTTTAAACTCCATTTGCATGTGGAAGTTAAAGTTACCGTGCAGAGCATTCATGCCTACAGACATATTTTTTTCTTTGTAACATGCACTCTGCTGAAGAGTGGATCTAACTAATAGAAAAAACATAGGCCGGTGCAGGGGCATAGGAACAAAAATTTTCATTGGGGGGGGGGGGGTAGGGTAAAAGACAAAGGACTACTATTGGGCTTGAAGCCTCTTTTACTCACGTTTGGTATCTCTTTTTCTCTTTCATCCAGTCTGGGGGACACTGCTTACCATGGGTTGTGGAGGGAGCTTGGGGAGTTGGCACCTAACTAGTTAACTTTTAGTACTGCCGACAGACCCCTCCCCTCTACAATCCCCCTGCCTCTTCCTGCCAGTTTTTTTTAGGTGCCCATGGAGTTGGGCAGTGTTTTAGTACTGTAGGTAATGTTAAACTTTTATTTTTTTCACCTGAAATTAGCGGATTTACCGGATATTAGGACTTTCCTCCAGGGAGTCTTGCATATTCAGCCTCCCTATGTTCCGCCCACAGCACCATGGGATCTCAACCTGGTACTGCATATGCTTAAGGGGCCTCCTTTTTGATCCTTTACTTGTGGCAGATTTGAAGTGGTTGACCTGGAAGGTCCCCTTCCTTTTGGCTATTGCATCTGCACGTAGGGTTTCGGAATTAGGAGCTCTGTCTTGTCGGGAACCATATCTGGTTTTCCACGAGGACAGAGCGGTGTTAAGAACCCTCCCTTCCTTCGTTCCAAAAGTAGTTTCGGCTTTCCATCTGAACCAGGAAATTGTAGTTCCGGTCTTCTCATCTATTTCCCATTCGGATCAACAGTCTATGGAAAAGTTAGATGTGGTTAGGGCTCTCCGCATCTATGCCAAGAGAACTTCTCAGATTAGACATACTGATTCTCTGTTTGTTCTTTATGATGCTAGTCTCAAGACAGTCCATTGCGAGAAGGATTACAGCAACCATTAAGCAAGCTTACATAAAGGCTAACCTTCCTGTGCCGGAGAGACTTACGGCCCATTCCACCAGATCGGTAGGGGCGTCGTGGGCAGCGAGAAAGGGGGCTTCTGCAGACCAGCTTTGCAGGGCAGCCACCTGGTCCTCTGTCCACACCTTTACAGAATTTTACCAGTTTAATGTATTTGCATCTGCGGATGCAAATTTCGGTCGTAATGCTTTACGAGCGGGATTTTCAGAGTAGTCCCACCCTTAGGGGGCTGCTTTAGAACGTCCCCATGGTAAGCAGTGTCCCCCAGACTGGATGAAAGAGAAAAGAGGATTTATGTACTGACCTTAAATCCGTTTCTCTGATTCCGTCTGGGGGACACTGCGATCCCTCCCTTCTGCTTTTCTTCTGTGTGCTTTTGGTTCATTGGCCTCTTCTCCTTGGAGCTTTTTAATTAACTGACAGGAAGAGGAAGAGGCAGGGGGATTGTAGAGGGGAGGGGTCTGTTGGCAGTACTAAAAGTTAACTAGTTAGGTGCCAACTCCCCAAGCTCCCTCCACAACCCATGGTAAGCAGTGTCCCCCAGACGGAATCAGAGAAACGGTTTTAACGTAAGTACATAAATCCTCTTTTACGATCGCTGTAACAGTGGCTGTAGATATACAAAGACTTCCAGTCTTATTTTTGTCAGTGTTTGTTTATTTTACTATAACACTTTATTTATACATTATTAAATAAATATTATTAATAATAATAATGTTTCACCTTGTTTAGTCTACTGTTTGTGCTGTGTACGGCGCTGCGGAACTCTTGTGGCGCCTAACAAATAAAGGATAATAATAATAATAATTAATATTAACTACCAATTAGTACAATAGCTGTTAAAAAGATAAATAAATTCAATTGTTCATCTTAAAAATTTACATTTTTCATAGTCCTAAACCTAGTTTTGGAGATTTCTTTGACATCATAATCTCATATGATTGGGAGTATTTCTAAATCTATAGTCACTGACTCACTGGTTACGGTAAATGCTATAAATTTAAATTGCTATATCTCATGTTTGTTACTGGAAGCACCTCACAAAATTCAGGGTAAATGTAAAATGAATAGTTTTTCATCATCAATATATGATAAATGTTTATGAACAGAACACTTGGAGTCTTTTAAATAAACCAATCAATCTGTATTAAATCTATACTAAGGCAATCTATATTACAGAACATTTGGTAGTTATACTAAGACCATCTATCATTTAAAAAAGTTTCACAAGTTTAGAACAGATACCATGACCTCATAAAGTAGCATAAAGAATTTTGTGTAGAAGTTTGTGGGGGAGCAAAATACAGTCTTTGTCCACCCTATAGAAATCCTGGGGGGGGGGGGCAACTGCACCCCTGGTTCCTACACCCCTGGGCATGTGTTATAATATATAGAATATGTGGTTGTGTCAACATGTCAAGACCGTGTTATCATACCATGGGAACCTCTGGCAGCTAGCTTTCCTGATCCTCATGAATAATTTACCCACTGGACATTACTAATGACTAAGGTGAATTACTTCTAGCAATCAGATGCTGGATGGTATAATATGAAAACTTAAGGAGAACATGCTCCTTAGTGAGAAATAAACTGTTGCAGAAAAGGTTCAAAGGTTAAAAAAACAAAATACTACATGTAATGTATAGTAATAAAATAAGGATTTGGTCTATAGTAGAACCTTGTAAGATTGGCTTGTTTGTATCAAGTCTTTTTTTTCCATTCAAATGTGCTATATGCTAAGATTTGTTATATGGTTGAACATACTGAGAAATTGAAGGTAATCCTAAGAAATGTTTGTGTTTCCCTGTATGAGCATAAAGAGGGACTTAGAAATAGATCTCGTGCAAGGGCCAAAGATTATGCTGCTGGGTCTTAATATATTTCTACATCGGTTGCATTTTATTTCAAATGACCTTGGCTATATGTGTTTGTGACAGACCTCTCAACCCACTAAGATCTGCATACATAAGCACAAAATAAATAATAGCAAGTTTCTTCAGGGTTCCCAGGGTATGAAACTAGTATTATACCATACTGTAGTGTAAATGTCAATCTGCACAAGTTTGTTGGCAGTTCTTACAACTGTTTTAAATGTACTTCTCTTTAAGGGGATGGGTTAGCACTAAATGAATTCAATTCCCCCCAGATTAACGCAGCGTTAATCCTACTACCGTTATTACGGTAAATTTAACTCTGCTTTCTGCTCGGGGAGCGGCAAGCAGAAATCCGACGTTGAATCTACTGTTATGGTATTTAAGCACAGTATTACCGTAATAACGATAATAGTGCGCAGTCTGCGATACTTTTTACAGTAACGCTGCCAATTGAATTCCCGCCAATGTGTATTAGTCTTCAATAACATGAATCAAAAGTATTGTAAGTTTTTTATGTAAATAGCATCCTTAAATATGTGCATTGTAAGTAATGCCTGTTGTATATTCTTTTTAGATTTCACCCTTCTGACTGGCAAAGTCTTGAATGGACACTGTTCAAAGCCACTGCAAAATGGCTGTACATTTTTATATTGTGCTGCCATGTTTTTGTAATGTTTTTATATAAACTTTAATGTTTTCTATTTCGGCGAATAGAATATATCACTGTTAATTCAGTTGTCACATTTCTTGTTTGTATACTTTAAATAGTGTAAGACATAATAGTTGAGCAATATTTTATATCTTAATGAGAATAATGCCAGGCATCTATTTTGCTTACAGAATAAAGAGCAGATTGGTTAATAAATCCTGTAAGCACCTGCCGCATTATTGACACATGATAAAGTTGCATTTACACCTTATCCTGTTGAAACCTGAAGTTCGATTTTGAAAAATAATTGAAAACATTTTCTGTTTTGTACAAAACAGAGACTGGTAAATTTGTGCAGTTGTGCTACATGTTACCCTTGCATGGCTTCTTTCACCCCGTCACTGGTGTCTTGTACTGTTGGGCTTTGAGAGAATGCCCAATGAGTAGGACTACATGGGCAGTATTCGTATTCCCAGCACTCAGATGCTCTTTGCATTTCACTGTGATTATGGGATCCTTAATATGGACTCTCATCAATCATGGCAGTGTTGATATTTCATTGTGCTTTCATCAGACAAATTTACAAATACCATCTTTCTTCGTGGGTTGCATTGGTGGTATGATACAACCACATGTCTACATGAGGAATCTTTTCAACCTATTTTTCTTAATGTAAGAATGGAATTTTTTCTTAATTTTTTATGAGGAATAAAAACTCCCCATCTTGCCTCCCATTATATATTGCTTGGTTCAAAATTGAGCTAAGTTCTCCAATTAAGCATAACCGTTTACTGACTGTACTGGGAGCAGTACTGAGTGATCAACGGTTGTGGTCTGCACAGGACCCAAGGTTACCTGGTAAGCATTGTATGGCAATATAAGGTACACTAGAAAGAACAATGAATGGTGAGGAGGTTATTTTAGGAGTCTTGCCTTGGATTGGCAGAGCTAATACACATTCGTTACATATGTGTCCCCCACTTATAATAAAGAAAATATATTAACAGTAAGTGAAAATGTATTGTTAGGCTTAGAGGTGCTTTAACTAAATCTCATAATGTTTTTTATGTTTTAGTTTCAATTGTGGAGAAAATTGGCATGATCCAGTTAAATGTAAGGTAAGTGGAGGGGAAAGCATGTTATGCCAGTATGTTGTAAAATGAAGCAGTATATAAGAGCCTTAGTAAATATACACTACAAAGATGGATTTGAGACTAGTGGGGGGGGAGTAATTATGGATGGACTTGGGCCTCAAAGGGCAAAGTAAAATAAATTGGATAAAAACCATCTCTCTTTCCCACAGTGGTTAAAAAAATGGATTAAAAAGTGTGATGATGACAGTGAGACATCAAACTGGATTGCAGCAAATACAAAGGTAGGATTCTCGCTGTGTGTCATTAGGGCTCTAGATTTCAGTTCTCTAGAATCAATCAGAAACAAAACTTAGATTCAGTTTATTTTCCTATGCTGTTCTTTCTCACCTTGGTTATTAAAGCTCTAGCAAAAAAATAGTCATAAAATATACCCTTGAGTTGACATCCTGTTTAATAGATGTTCAACCTAGTAACATTTTACAATTCTGTTTCCTACGTGTCCTGTCATCTTGCATTTTCCCAGGAATGTCCCAAATGTCACGTGACCATAGAAAAGGATGGAGGCTGCAATCACATGGTGTGCCGAAACCAGAACTGCAAGGCTGAATTCTGCTGGGTGTGTCTGGGTCCTTGGGAACCACATGGCTCAGCTTGGTAAGGGAGAGAATTAGTGATATTTAAAGCTTGGCTCTAATGATGAAACTTGTGATTTTCACTGTAGTGCACATATATATGTGAACCAGTTGGAGAAATATTTGACTTGATGGGGGCTTTTATTATGCTAATGAGTTAATATGAATAAGTGTAGTTGGCTTATGTGACGTGTATGCTAGAGAAGTCTATGCTAAAGATAAAAAGTAGTAAGGTTTATTGATGTCATGTTGATCAGTAATGAATAGTAGGTGATTGAGCATTGTCTTTCAAGTGTGTGGGTATGTATATATGTGTGTGTGCATATATATATTTGTTATTATCATTTATATAGCACCATCATATTACCCACCGCTGTACTGAGAATATTTAGCATTCACATTATTCCCTTCCCATTTGATTTTATAGTCCCAAGTTTCCCAACATACGCACCCTAGGGTACATTTTATTGAGCAGCCAATTGACCTTATGTTTTGTATTGTGGGAGGAAACCCACACAAGCACAGGTAAGGGCATACAAACTCCACACAAATAGGGCCCAAAGGTCGGAATCAAACTCATGATCCCAACACTGTGAGGCGGCAACGCTAACTGCTGTGCCACTAGATTATATGTTTTGTATATGTCATATATAATATTGCACAGCTGTAAAAACAAAGTACACCCTCTGTGTTATTACATTTCAAGACAGAATTAACAATCATCTTGTCCTACCAAGTCTTAAAATTTGATAAGACTTGGTGAGGGCCAGATGAATTCTAATTATATAACCTTACAACAGATTTTATTCTGATACTATTTGATCAAAACAAAGCAAGTGTGAAATTATGTACACCCTTACTCCATATCAATAGAGACGGTAACTTAAGTCAGGTCCTAATAATTCAGTACACTTCATTATTTGATCATAAGAATGTTCTACCATCTCTATATAAAAGCATAATCTTTGTCAGTTTGTCTGGAGCATTGAAGTTTGTGTTAACTCAGTGCCAAGGAGAAGTTACCTCAGAGAAGCAATTTATGCTGCTCATCAGTCTGGAAAGGGTTATAAGGCAATTTCCAAACAATTTGAAGTCCATCATTTTACAGTAAGAAAAATTTACAAATTGAGAAAATCGGCAATAGTATTTAGTTTTTCCCGTGTCCCAGCAAATTCACCCAAAACTCATTGTATGATGCTATGAGAGATCCTAAAGAAAAGAAATGACCGAAACAACCAACTTTCAATGATCTACAGGCCTCTGTTAACATAATATATATTAAAGTTATTCTACCATCACAAACACTGCACTAGTATGGCTTGTATGACATGGTAGCTAGCAATAATAAAATAAGAATAAAAAATCTTAAAACAACAAATGCAGTACAGCTCAGGTTTGACACACACAACTTCTGGGAGAATGTCTTCTGGACAGATTACACCAAAGTAAAGTTGTTTGGTATTAATGAATGACTCCATGTTTGGTGTAAACCAAACTCAGTGAAGCACCACAAGAACCTTATACAAGCCGTCAAGCACAATGGAGACGGTGTAATGATTTGATGGTATTTTGCAGCCATTGAGTCCAACATATTATCCTCTTTTATGTAAGAGTATTCTAGAGGAAATCTTTCCAAAAAGCTTGGCTGAAATTGGATCATGCAACAGGGCAATTATCCTAAGCATACCAGCAAATCTACATCCAAAATGTCTCAAAAAGCATCGAATCAAGGTTTTGGAATGGCCAAAGTTTAGACCTCAAATCCATGGAAATTATGTAGAGGGACATTAACAGAGCTGTGCATAAAACGAATGATCTCAAACATCAATGAACTGAAGCAGTGTTGTAAGGAGGAGTGAGACAACATTTTTTCAAATAAAAAAGTAAAAGACTAATAAAACTCATACAGTAAAAAATGACTTCATGTTTTGGCTTCTAAAGGTGGTTCTACATACTACTGAATCATAAGCTATACTTTTTTGGCTCCAACATGTTGTTATACAGTTTTAAGGCAGCATGCTGTCAGCAATGACAGTCACGACTGCAGCCCATTGACAGCTGCTGTGATTGCGTCTCCCTCCCACCTAGGCAACGAGCATTGCCAGCATCAGGGACCTAGGACAGCCACAGTAAGTTCTCCGTAGGATGGGAGAGACCGGCTGTGGCTGTTCCTCACGCGGCAGGGGCCCAGATTAGGATGTGGAGGAGTGGTCTGCCATTTTTACATACTTGCCAACTCTCCTCGGAATGTCCGGGAGACTCCCGCATTTTGCGAGAGTCTCCCGGACTCCTGGGAGAGTGTGGCAATCTCCCGCATCTGGCATAATTCTGCCCAAGTAAGCAGAATTAGGTAAAAAAACGCAGCGATTCATCGGGAATCGTTTGGCTCCGTCCCCTACTGTCAAATGGCGCGTTTTGCATCATTACATCAAAATGACACAAATTTTTGAGCCCCGCCCCCATCACGCCCACCTCCCCTGGCAGGCTCCCGGAGCAAGTCTTCAAGAAGTGGGTAAGTATGCATTATTAGGGTTTGAGTTCCGTGTGCACGTAACAGGAAAATGAGCTCTGAACTCCTCCCACAAGCTTCCTGGCACTATGAACAGGAGATCAGCGCCATTTTCTGCCTGACAAACTGAAACCTGTCCTGTCTGGAAGAGCACAGCGGATCTCTGTTCAAACAGTCCTAGAACATCTCTTTTCCCCAGTTTTTTTTTCTGTGTGTGTGTGAGTGAGGCAGCAATCATTGTCAATTTTATGTGTTTGCAACTGCATTATTTTTTAACACACTATTGCCGAGGCTGTAAGGGTTCCCATATATAATTAACATAATCTGGACCCCATTATTTCCACATTATTACAGCTATAGATATTCTTGTATTTTCAATATATAATTTCCCTGCATTATTGTTTTATACCATCAATATCCTCTTATAGAGCATATTTAGTATTTATCTTTGGTCATTTTGGGTGTTCTATATCATAGGGACTGCTGCAAGGTCTGTTGCGCATTATAATTGTACAAAATGTAACTCTATATTCTCTTGTGGTTCCGTGGAGGTTTCACTGTGTATACTTATTCCTGCCTCTTCCTATGCTCCCGAGGGTTCTCAAGAAGTTGGCCGCGTCAAACTTGGTACTCTGACCTCCGGGAATAGCAATACAACCTTCGTTTCGATTGCCTCTCCGACCAGACTTGCTCACTCAGGGTCCTCTTCGATGCCACTCGTTAAATTGACTGGCTTTGGCAGCATGGCTATTGAAACCATGATTCTGACAGCTAAAAGGTTTTCTGCAGCTGTGGTGAAAACCATGATCAAAGCCAGGAAGCCCTCTTTTGCTGCCAACTATTACAGAATTTGAAAGGCTTATGTACTTTGGAAACACACCACTTTCATAAATCGCGTTTAGCCTCCTTGAAGTTACAGGTTTCTGCCTTGTCCATTTATTTCCAGCGCAAGCTGACCTTTCTGCCGGAGGTTCACACTTCCCTACATGTTCTTTCCCCGTTTATACTCCCAGTATAGCCATGGGATTTGAACCTGGTTCTTCAGGCATTGGTTCAAGAACCATTTGAACCCTTAGATTCTGTGGATCTTTGGTATGTCACATGGAAAGGGGCATTTCTACTGGCCGTGTCTTCGGCACGACGAGTAGTCCCAACGCCCCCTGAGTTGGGGGCGTTGTCTTGTGCCCCCCACCCCCTTCCTTCCTTGTTTTTCGTACCAAACCCCCCTCTGTTGTTTCTCGTTTCCACTTGAATCAAGAGATTGCAGTTCCTGCTTTCACTCCAAAGTCTCTGTCTTTAGATCAATCCTTGTTATTTTTGGACGTGGTCAGGGCCCTTAACGGCTATGTAGCACGCACTGTGGGTCTGTGCAAAACCACAGATCATTTTGTGCTGTATCATGTGCAAAAACGTGGTTGACCTGCCTCCAGGGTGTCTTTAGCTCATTGGATCACTTCCACCATCAAATTGCCTTATACAAGGTCAGCTAGGCCGGTGCCAGACGGTTTGTCTGCTCACTCAACCAGTGCAGCAGGCGCCTCCTGGGTGACGCGTCACTGAGTTTCAGCTGTGCAGGGCGGCTACGTGGTCTTCTGTCCACACCATGTTGAAATTTTACAGGTTGCAGGGCTATGCATCTCGGGATGCTAGCTTTGGCTGTAAGGTTTTGCTTGCAGCTGTGTCAGAACCGTCCCTCCCTTAGGGGCAGGTTTGCTATGCCCCCTATGTATCGCAGGGGTGAAGCTACACTCAGATTTAACTGTTTAAGTGCCTGACTCCCAGAACCACCAGCTATATACCCCTTATGTATGTATGTATGTATCTATCGCAGTGTCCCCGAATGGACTACGAGAAAGAGATTTTACGGTGAGTACAAAAATCCTATTATATGCACTCAGTGGCCACTTTTATAGGTACACCTGCTTGTTAATCCAAATATCTAATCGGCCAATCATGTGACAACAACTCAATGCATAAAAGCACACAGACATGGTCAAGAGGTTGTTGTTTAGAGCAAACACCAGAATGGGGAAGAATTGTGATCTAAGTAATTTTGTTGGTTTCAGACATGATGGTTTGAGTATCTCAGAAACTGCTGATCTCCTGAGATTTTCACGCACACAGTCTAACGTCTACAGAGAATGGTGCACAAATCAAAAACATCCAGTAAGCTTCAATCCTGTGGGCAAAATGCTTTGTTAATGAGAGAGGCCAGAGGAGATGAGCCTGATTCAAGCGGACAGGAAGGCAACAGAAACCTAAATAACAACAACAGTGGCACGCAGAAGAGCATACCTGAAAGCACAGCACATCGAGCTGTTGAAGTGGATGGGCTGCAGTGGCAAAAGACCACACCAGGTTCCACTCCTGTCAGATAAGAACAGGAAACTGATGTTCTATTGGGCACAGGCTCACCAAAATTAAACGAATATCAATGTGTGTTGCGACATACAGATGGTAGGCTCAAAATTTGGCATAAACAACATTATTTCATTTATCCATTCTGCCTTGTGTCAACAGTGCTGGTGTAATGGTGTGGGGAATGTTTTCTTGGCACACATTAGACCTCTTACCTTAGCCTACCTGACTATTGTTGCTGACCATATGCATCCCTTTGTAGCCACAGTTTACCCAACGTCTAATGACTACTTCCAGCAGGATAAGGTGCCATGTCACAAAGCACACCTCATCTGAAGCTGGTTCCATAAACAGGACAATGAGTTCAGTGTAGTCACCAGATCTCAATCCAATAGAGCACCTGTGGGATGTGGTAGAACGGGAAATTTGCAGCATGAATATACAGCGAACAAATCTGCAGCAACTGAGTGATGCTGTCATTTCAGCATGGACCAAAATCTCTAAAGAATGTTTCCAGCACCTCATTGAATCCATGTCATGAATAATTCTACCTGTTATGAGGGCAAAACAGGGTCCCACCCAGTACTAAAAAGGTGTACCTAATAATATATATATTTGGAATTTTTTTGTTCCTACGTTCTGTTTATTGCATTTATTGTAAGTGTATCTTTCCTGACTTGTGTAGTATTTTTTAAAATGTTATGAATAACTCGGTCGCACATAAACAATGCAATTTTATTGGATGAAGTACATCACTTGTGGGTGTGTGAGACAGGGGAGTTATATTCTAGCTATTTGTAATATATTTCTGTGTTTATATGAGTGGTATTTGCAGGTGCAAGGAGCTGTTGGATCTTGGGGGTGGGGGGGGCTAACCTGCTATTTTCACTATAGAATTTACATTGGCAATGATTACAATTGTAAATATTGATCCCTTGTACAGGTATAACTGTAATCGTTACAATGAGGATGATGCAAAAGCTGCCCGAGATGCACAAGAGGTGAGTCTTATATAATATACTATCTTAATTGGTCAATATTATTTCTGGCCCTGGCTTGATTTTTGTGCGATCAGTTTTTCAGGATGTTTTCATGTTTCAATGAGCCCTTAGTGACTATTCATTAATACGTCTGTGCTTCACTTGTAATCTGTGGTTGGAGGCTAAAAAGCTACATATGCGCACTATTGTGCTTTTAAGGTGTGCAAACCCTTACTATTGCTGAGTACTCACCCACTTTTTGCATTGCTTACCTTGACCAAAAGCGGCCACCAGTTTACCTTTTTTTGTCTCTGCCTTGTACTGACGCAGCGATCCAGAGCAGCCTTACAGAGATACCTGTTCTACTGCAACCGCTACATGAACCACATGCAGAGCTTGCGATTTGAGCACAAGCTGTATGCCCAAGTAAAGCAAAAGATGGAGGAGATGCAGCAACATAACATGTCATGGATCGAAGTACAGTTTCTGAAGAAGGCAGTGGATGTGCTGTGCCAGTGCCGTTCCACACTTATGTACACTTATGTCTTTGCGTTCTACCTCAAGAAGAACAACCAGTCAATTATCTTTGAGGTAAGCTTTGTCATTCAGTGGGTTTTTGTGTATGTATATATGTGTGTGTGCGTGTATGTGTATGTGTATGTGTGTGTGTGTGTGTGTGTATATGTATACAATTTCTTTTTGCTATTAAGATAATAGATATAAGATAGCAATTTTAATTAATGTAACATTTCACACTTCATTAGTGCTATTGAGAGTTAGTCCTTAGAGTGCTTTCCTGTTAAAATATATTTTCTCTCTTGAAATTTAAAGATTTTCTTTGCAAGTTTCTTGCGACTGGTCAGCATTGTTTAAAACCTAAAACGAAGATGCACTAATTATGCAATCAAAAGTGTAGATCAAATAGGCAATGACTTGACACTTGTGCAAGACAAACTACTAGCATTGCCTGTTTGATCTGCATGGTTTGTGTGAGCGTATACATATCTGACATCCCACTTTAAGTATTTGAAGCATTAAGAACAGCATAAACATATTTTTTTCCCTCTGTATAGAATAATCAGGCAGATTTAGAAAATGCAACAGAAGTTCTGTCTGGATATCTGGAAAGAGATATTTCCCAGGATTCCCTTCAAGACATTAAGCAAAAAGTACAAGACAAGTATAGGTAAGAACCACTATTACTTCCCTGTTCCTTTATAAGCCTTTTTATGCTTTATTTATTTATGTTTTAGTAAATTTAAAACTAATCTTTTTACACAAAAATGCAATATTTGTTTGCAACCAACCTTAAATGAACCCTTGTTGAATACTAGTTGACATCCTCATTATCATCGTTCCACAGATTCCGCAGCGCCATACAAACATACATCATACAAATAAAACATCAGCATAAAAGCAGACCAAATGCATATGAGTACATTAGAATCATACAAATCAATTTGAACATGAAATAGAAGAGGTATAAACAAGGTAGATGAAAGAGGTACAGATGTAAGACAGAAGGTAGCAAGGACCTACCGGTCTACATTTAGATGAGTCAGGGTTTTTATATATATATATTTTTATATATATATATATATATATATATATATATATATATATATATATATATATATATACTTTTACTGCCCATATGTGTGATATTCAGGTAGTAGCCTAGTAAGTTAGGAGCGATTACGAATTCAGATTTAACATAACCGATCTATTACCTCCATCCAGTTGTTTTACTGCCTTTGCATACAAATGAAAAAGTAGACAGGTTACAGGTGCTCCTTTAGCGATTAAAGAGCAATTCCCACTGGTTGTCTACTCATGTGCCCAACTTCTAGTAGATGCTTAAAGAATAAATAAAAATAATAATCTGTGGTCCACTGTTTGCTGTAAAACATACTGACATCTTTGCAGCCTCAAAAAATTAAAACAAGCCGTGCCATCCACTGGCAAAAATTGTCCTAGTGTTCAGCTATAAAAGGTGTTGGCAGGCTGTTTGTGTACTAAAATGTCTCAAACTAGGTTGGTTTGCCTTTAAGACAAATATTTGTAAAGTGTAATTGAGATGCCACACTTTATAGGGGGAAAACAAATTAAAGCGAGGGTTATTTACAAACCTTTCACAACGGTGTAAATTCGGCTGCAACCATAGCACAACCTATCGCCAATTTTTTTTTATCTGCCCAGTGCGGGGTTTCTAGTACTTCCAACATGACATGATTTTGAGTAATCCCACCTCTTCCCACAGACAGAAAACCTCAGAACATGAGTTGTTAGGGGTATTTGAGGACTGGTGTTTATAAACACTTAGACCGTGAAAGCAATTGTGTATAGTTTTAGTGCAGAATTTTACCTTTGAGTAATGCTACTAAATACGCCCTAGTGTGTCCCATATTTATGACAACTTTTGCTGCACAGTGACAGAAAAATTAAGCACACCTCAAAGTGGAGAATTGTTTACACACACACACACACACACACACACACACACACACACACACACACACACACACACACACACACACACACACACACACACACACACACAGTAAATGGGAGCATATTCGTTTTACACTTTGTCCAACAAACCAACAAAGGCAGGTTTTTGTGTATGTATATATATATATATATCTAGATAGAGATATAGATATATATAGATATATATATATATATATTCCTTCATCAATTTAAAGTGGATCTATCACTTACACACAACTGTGCGTTATTATATTTAGCGTAGATTAAATTACAGATATCGGAACAGGCAACGCATAACCAAACACGTTTATATTTACTGTTTATCTATATTCACTCTTTTACATATCACCATGAAGTTAGCCATCCTCTGGAGAGCTATGAATATTAATGTGTGAAAAGCCCAGTACTGAGAAGAGCATGCTCATGTCGTTCCTGAGAAACATCTTGTGACACCTCTATCTGACCACATGAGATTAGCGTTGCAGGTTTCTCTGCTGTTTATGACACACACACACACACACACACACACACACACACACACACACACACACACACACACACACACGAAGAGGCACAGTTTTATAGCTATTTTCCCAATGTTATGTGTATTAGTTACTGCACATTATTATAAATTTTCAGACTGCACTTTTAATGTTTTAATTTTCAGAAATGGTCAAGAGATATATTTTAACTTAGGGATCCCTCTTTTTAACTGGTTCAATTAGCATTCACAATCCTGTGAATACATTAAGTACCGTACCTCTGCAAGTGAGTATGAGATCTTTCCAACCAAAAGCCGTGCGCCCAAATCACTGGATTATCTATGTATGCAAGGAACAGACTTAAGTACAGGATCTTCTCTTTAGAGAAAAGTTAACCTGCAGTATTATGAATTAATTGAATACCATTGTCATAGAATTGTAAAATATATTTCTCTTTTCTTTCCTGTGCTATATTTTCTCATGTATATTCAGTTTAACTGTTACTTTATAACTGTTATTGAGATTCACTGTTACAATATCCCTTCTGTATCAGTGTTCTTTCTCTTCTGTTTTCACTTTCATTATTGTCTTACTTGCTCCTGTTTTAAAAGCGTGATGGCGTTGATCTACCATTCATTTAAAATGCATTTAAATGGGGGGGGGGAAAGCCAATAGAAATGCATTGCCAATTGGAATGAATGAGAAATGCTCCACTAAGTAATAAATTATTGTTTATTTTAAAAAAAATAAAATAAAAATAAATACTAGCATGCAACTACAAGTACCTGCAAGCTCTAACTGCCACTAGCTGCACTTCTGCTTCACTCTGCTGTGGTCAAGAGTTAGATTCCCAAGCAGGGCTTTATATCTGTGTGGAGTTTGTATGTTCTCCACGTGTTTGCATGGTTTTCCTCCGGGTGCACCGTTTTCCTCCCACATTCCAAAAACATATTAGTAGGTTAATTGGCTGCTGACAAAATTAACCCTAGTCTCTGTGACAGGAATATTCTCTGTACAGGGCTGCATAATTGGCTGTGGCATACAAGTTAAGTGGTGGTAGTGATTAATTGCTTTGACATGCCTGTCAAGCCAGAGCATGCTGGAACAGTTCACAACTGTATTTAATTAATTTGCTTCTACCACCATTGTTATCAATAGAGCTGGAGGTCAGTACCTGCTCAGCCAATCACAAATTGGCAGCATATAAACATTGCTTGTGATTGGCTGAGGTTTTCCCATACATTTAAATGTCAATGCATTTCAATATGCTTCCTGCGTCAATTAAAATGTAATGCCTATTCAAATTAATAGGAGGGAGGCAGTTTTACTCAGCAGGGTAAAATGGGCCCAAATTGCCTTAAATGAAAATAAATTGTTTTTTAATAGATTTGAGAATTTGGGATAAATTAATGAATTTCCTGACAACTTTAACTTCTAAATGAGATAGACCTGTGACCCAATTGGCCCATCTGTCAGCTTCCTCTCATTTAGTTGGTGCTACCTAATGAAAGTGACATTCTATACAAAGCAGTAGATACCTATCAAAGTCTATTGCAGTAGTTAGGGCATGTTTATATATGTACTGATCCTCGCACTTGTTGTAATTGGGAGAGGTACCCTGACATAAGAATCGATAATCGTGAGCCATGATGGAATTTTCAGTACACTGCAACTGAATTGTTGCATGCATTTTAGCGTTGTCTTTGTTTTCAAGCATCATTTGCATTTTAATTACATTAACATTTATAACAAACAAGAGACTTGGGGAAAAATGCATATATGTCTCGGATAGGGCATTGTTGTGCATCATTTACTAAAAACAAAACAAAAAAATCCTTCCCTGTATTAAGAGATTAACGAGCCTCAAATTAAAAAGGTATATCTAAATATGCTTATGTGAGATAGATAATAGTTTTAAATGAGTCCGATATCCCTGCATGTTTATTTTTATTACATATTGGAGATACCAGTGCTTGCTTGATCAAGGTAAAATGAAATGTTATCCATATGTTTTAAAAAGCGCACCCTGCAATAATCTTGTATCAAATTGTAGAATTCTTGTTTTAGCAACATCTTTTAAACATGTCACTGTCCTTAAATATTAACTTGAAGGGTGCTAAAATATGATGTAAAAAAAAATAAATAACCCATCCAATTAGATAAACCTTTCTTGATATTATACAGCCATCAGCAACATAATCATTGTATTTCATACCTCCATCTTGTTCACATACAATTTCCATGCCTTTATTTTTCCTTCCTGTCATCTCATAGTTCCGATTTTTCACAGTCACATTAGAATGGCACTTGACATAGTAAATCAACAATGTGTTATGTTCTCTTCCCTAGATACTGCGAGAGCAGGAGGCGGGTACTGCTTCTTCATGTGCACGAAGGCTATGAGAAGGACTTGTGGGAATATATTGAGGACTGAGCCGTCCCCACAGATCAACCTCTGTTGCCACCTGACATTAGATTTCAACTCTCATTAAATGCAACTCTGCTCCCTGAGGCCGGTCCCTGCACATTCTGCCGTCTTCCCCCTTCCCTCTTTTGCTCTCATTTCTTGCGCTCCAGCCAGACTTTGGGTTTTTTTTTTATTCTTTTTTTTTTTTTTTTGTTTTGTTTTTGTTAACTGAAAGTTTAAGTAAATTATATTGTAATAATAAAAGGAAAGCAGCTAGCAGAGGCAATGGTTTGACAGTATTGTAGGCATATTTAACCCCTTGGCAGATAGAGACTTGCAAAGCATTGATCTGCATGTAAAATTGTTTGACAAAGCGTTTCTGGTTCATTTGGTCACCAAGGGGTTAAAGCGTGTGCAACACCTCAGCTATTTGCAAATGCTTTCTCCTAACTAGCTTGCCATAATCGGGCTGATTTCCCTTCCTTTGTCCCCTAGAGAAGGCCACCCTCTCTTCAGCATCCCTCCCCATTCCTACCTGTGTCTTACATTTTGTCCCTGTGTTAAAGCAGTCCAAGCTCTCTCCACTGTTCTCTCCTTTTGTCTTCAAATTATCCCTGGCACCTTTTCTAATCCTGGGTTGGAGCTGAACAGCTTTGAAAAGTAAAAAAAAAATAGAAGAAAAACAAATAAAAAATAGCTTTGTACATGACTTTTAAAAACAAAACAAGATTAAATTGAACAGAAGACAGCAGTATTTTTCAAACTTGTAAATAATGCATCTGCATGAGCAGGGACAAGGTGGGACGCACGGTGTTTGCATCATGTTTAAGTACAAAACAGAAAAAAAAATATTTATTCTTTCTTGAAGATCATTGGTCCTGGCTGTGCTGTTTATTCCTGAGATCTCTTGGAGTGGACACAGCGTGTTTTATATTATTGATTCTCTCTCTGAAATCCCTATGTGCACAATGCAAGATGGCCTAGCACCATGTTATTGATTTATAATTCATGTTGAGAAGCTGTCATAGTGTCTTGATTTTTTTTTTTTTTTTTTTTAAAAGGGTCTGCTCCTACAGTAGACCCAAGTCTTTAGAGCTTGCCTGTGCTTTTGGCCATCTCCGGGTTCCAAGCAAGAGCACAACAGTCTACAACAATCCTCTGTGTTGCCATGATAGACACTGACGAGAGAATGCCAGCTACATTTACTGCCGTAAACTAGGCAAGGCTGGCTGAAATATCATATTTGCAGTGGAGGTGCTGTGTGTGAGTGAGAATGTATGCCTGCTAAATAAGGATGCCAGTCATTTTACTTCATGTTATAGAAAAATGGTAACAAGTGAAGGGAGATGTGGCTTGAACTTTTCACACATTTCTTACAATTTTTCTTGCGGAATATTGTTCCTTTGCCTGCAGCATTATGAGAGTTGATAATTACTGAGAATTGTACAGCCGATAAACAGAATAAGGAATTCTTGCCATTAATATTATAGGAGTCAGGGGCAGAACATATGAATATGATGAAACAAGTTTAAAAAAAAAAAAGAGAGATTGACAATATAAATGATAAGGCTTTGTTGTAATAATATAAAATGAGGGTTGGTGAACATTTTCTTTTAAGAGAGATTAACTTGATCAAGTTTTACAAATTAATGTTGGTAAGAAGTTTACCAGAGTATGTTACATATATGGAAGTGAAAGTTGATACAGTATTGTGTATACAGTGGCTATAAAACATATACACTCCCTTTTGCATTTATCACATTTTATTTTCTAACATAATGGATTCAAAATGTATCCAAAAATTCTTACCATTGATCCATATAAATGACTTAGTTGTGTCAAATAAATAAAAAAAAAAAAAGGTTTCACATGATTAAAGAGGACATATGATGAGGCATAACTACTGTCAAGTTAATGCCCCTTAATTCCAAGCTTAATTGCTATTTCTCTCAGAGCTGAGCCTTTGCAATAAGGCTGGGAAATGCAATCCTCACGCCAGGGTTCTGTCTGCTCATAATGTCCTGCGTTACCACTGGTTGCCACCTTGGAAGAGACCAGTTTTGTATTTCTTTTCAGCAATATGGAGCCGATTAATTTATTTACCTTAATGTTTTTTTTCTATATTAAGTAGTTCTTCTACTCCATGTGTTCTCTCCAATCATCTGAGAACTTTTATCTTTTTATTAACTGTAATTCCAAAGAGCTGGGGGTAGCAGACTTTTGCATATGTTAATACTCAAGTACCCCTAACTTTTCTAATTAAAAATAAAATGCTCTAAAGGTTTGTCTTAATTACAAATATACAGTCAATAATTGATTACATAAAAGTATTCACCCCTTTTGATAAGATACACCTAAAGTGACTGGTGCACTTGGCTATCTTTACGGTCACGTAATTGTCGAGTCAACCTGTCTTCAGTTAAATTGTTTTAAAGGATTCCAAATATAAACATCTGTATGTAATAGTACACTGGGTCACATAGTTGTTAGGTGTATTTCCAAGAAAAAAAAAAAAAAGCAAGCACCAATCAGTGGAAGGATATAAAAAAGTGAAGGATTTTACATTACTTTGACTATCGGTAAGTACTTGATAAAGAAGTGGGAGAGATTTGACATAACTGTGAATTTGTCTAGAACAGGCTGTCTATCTCTTTTTCAATTTGCTAGTAAACATATGGAAGACCCTCTTGCCAAGTGCATGAAGATTCTATGCTGTGATGAACCCAAGAACTTTTTGGCTTCACTGCTAGGCGCTATGTCTAACACTGCACATAATCCCAAAAACATGACCGTGAAGCATGGCGGTGTGAACATATTGCTATATGAATGTTTTGCTGCTTCAGGAACTGAAAAACGTGGCAAAATTGATGGATTGATATTATAAAGAATTTTACCAGTACCAAATACATGTATATATCTAGAGAGAAAGAAAGTGTGTAGGATAATCTACAGTTTGCAAGTGATCTAGAACTTGCGAGAAGATTATTATTTTTTTTTTATTATTTCTGTGGGACAAAGTATATTACATAAACCACAGTGGAGTGGCTTAAATCCAAAAAAACAAAAAAGGTGTTCAAAGTCCAGAGAGAGTCTGTGTAATTATTTGAATATCACTTTTCACCAACGGCCCTAAAAAGGACAGATGAAAATAGAAGTGTCCCGATGTGCAAAACTTACCCAAATAGACTTACAGTTGTAATTGCAGCTACATATGCTTCTGCCAAGTATTAAAACCAGGAGATTTAATATGTATCTAATACATTAGTGTTTGGTTTTATTTTTCTTTGTAATCAATAATAAAAAAAAATATTGTTGTTTTTATTTGCCAGTAATGGGTGTTGACCAATGATACCAATTTTTGAATAAACTATTTTAAGTCCATGATGTAATAACATGTGAAAAAGCACCAGAGGGTGAATGAATATGTTTTATAGCCACTGTAAATTATACCTGTTATTATAACACCTTATATGTATACAACCTTACACAGAATAATGAGAATGAAAGCAAGCAATTTGCAGGAGTGAAGGAGCTATTACTGGATTACTGATTGTGTTCATGGTCCAAGAACCTTTAATGTTTTATGGAACAGGCCCTCAGGGATGTACCAAATATTCACGACCCCTAACCCTAGCATAACTGTTGTAGCTTAAAGCAGAAAACCATGTCTCTTACATGTGACATGACTGCTTGGTCCACAAAGCCACTCCTTGCTTGTTTTTGTGTACCAAATGCAGAGAACATATATAGGAACCAATTTCTACTTTATGTAAATCGAGGTGCATTAGT
The DNA here is from genome assembly GCF_038048845.1 of Mixophyes fleayi. Lineage (NCBI taxonomy): Eukaryota > Metazoa > Chordata > Amphibia > Anura > Limnodynastidae > Mixophyes > Mixophyes fleayi. The sequence goes on along the minus strand of NC_134405.1, from coordinate 133,019,100 downwards.
GATTTAGGAACATAAATATTCGGCTTTACAGATTTCTAGTAGCAGAAATGAGAGGGCTAAGTCTAATGATAAAATATTTTTTGGTCAAATTATGAGAATCAGAAGAATGTGTTTATCATTGTTTCTTTGTAAGGTGCCACAAAGCTCCACAGCGCCAGTCAGTTATAAATCAGACAAATATAATCACACATAAAAAGGAAATGAATACAAGTTTGAAAAAGGAGGTGCTGATGTGAGAGAGAAGGCTCCTGTGAGAGCTTACAATACCATTTTAATTGGCAAATTTTGAACAATGCACCTTATTGACAAACGAGCTCTAGGAAAAAATAGAATAAATAGTTTCTTTGTATAATGTTCCCTCATTGCAGTCTTCACAAATGAAATATAGTTTCTACAGTTCATGAATTATGTATTCCCTATATGGGTTTACAACTGGTATGAATTACTATATATACACATTAAACGAGCAAATATCCTAATTGCTTCATGCAAAAAAAGTGCTATATGAAAATATTTTTGAGCAATGACCTCTGAGTTCATGTCTGCTCTGTCAGGAACCAATGAGATACTTCAGGAGCTATACTGTACTACATGATCTTTTTCTCAGATCTTTTCCATTTGGCATCCTCTGCTTAAGTTCACAAGTTGGCAGTACAAATTCAATTTACTAACATTCTACTGGTCAACAGCATATTTAAAACAAAATTTGTAAGAAAAAGTAAACACAATTTCTATAACTACTGATCATAATTGGTATCTACCATTTATTCTGCAATCTCAATTGATAAAAAGCTTGTCAATAATTGATATTTTTCTGCCACCTGCTTGGAGAAGTACGACAATCAATTCATTCACACCTTTCCATTGTTTTCAGCTACACACGCCTGACAGCCTCTTTAAAAATATAATGAATGGAAGTGGCGCTATATAAATAGCTGATGATGATGGTTTCTTATGGAGTTGTTTATCACTGTTGCAATCTAGAAATTTGAATACCACATAGAATACATTGTATAATAACTACAATGCATGGAACATGTGCTAATAATGGGTCATTAAAACGCGTCTAAAGTGGACATTGGTTTTCATGCGTCCTACGCATTTCCCCTGCACATATATGTGATGCTTCACCCACAGCCCCAACTTTCTAGATGTCCTGGCAGGGAGATGTGCTGGGCGTATGACCGCAAAAATTTGTGTCATCATGGCCCTGCTACGCTATTTGTGGCATCTAGCAGTGGGGCCTTGACACAAATTGCTGCAAATAGTGTTATCATGTCCTCTTCACTAGGGAAGGGTGCCTGCTTATTTGTAAGGACTCCCAGCAGTTCAGGAGTCTCCTTGACTTTTCGTAAGAGGCATGTGTCGTAGAGTAAAAAAAAAGACTGAACCTGACTTTCGCATCAAATTACCTCCACAAAATGGAGGGAAATCAGCACATCTTAGATCAGAGCAGGATGAGGGACTGTAATGCAATCTACACCACTTGGTCTCCATCTTTGCTCTGCGTGAAAGCACTGCAACTGTGATTCCAGACTGATAGAACTTAATTGAAAAGATAAAAAGGGCTTGGTTTTATTAATAATTCATACCTCCTAACATTGTTAATATCCAAATCAGGACACAAAATAGGGCATGCTCCGAAATGGGGCATGTCTGTGTCACACTAGAGGGCCATTGTCCAATAGGATTGGTCAAAACACCCTGTAGGCATGCCTTGTGCTCTTAAGTGCTAAGCCTCCCCTAACAGTCCTCCGAGTCCCCAAAAATCACCCTTCGCTTAATGCGGGCACCCAAGACATCTGGCACTGGCTCACCATGGTACCTCCCAACTTCTTGCAAGGTGGGACAAAGGTGCCAACCGCGGGACAGTCCCCTCAACTCTGGATTCTCCCACTTGAATCTGGACAGTTGGGAGGTATGATAACAGTGACTACCTACTACTAATCTAATGAAAACTAATTAGTAATTAGTGACTAATGGGTTGCCACTGCTACTTTCCCATGTAGAGTGTATGTGAAATGTCTGAGGGCAGGAAGGGGCATTTTGGGATAAGTGAGCAGCTAGTAAGAAAGTAATTTTGGAGCTGCATTTTTTTTTTTATAATTAAGGTTAATGTGCAGCCCTTTTGAAGGTTAGAAGGCTGTACTTGTGGCCCTTGAAGTGTATCGGATTGCCCATCAATGCACATGCTGTAGCATGGCAATGTATCAAATTCTGACTTTTTCCTAACAGTCTTGAAATGTAAAACCAATATCTGGTTGCTGAGGCTAACAGGACCTTTTCTTTTTGCTCATAAACAGTTACCATACCAGACCACCATAATCTGGATTAAGCATGGTTGCTTCTTGTGAAGAGGAATACACAATGTTCATATTGGACTCTAAACCAACCATAACTGCCATTTGGTGCTATTTTAGGTGGTCATGGTCAGTCCAGTGATAATTGAATTCAATGAGTTGTACTCAATGATCAACATTCCTTACAACATGCAGCAGTCCACATTGTGCTGGATCTATCACACCTGCATACATACAGCGTTACACATTGCTCTGATTTATGTTTACCATGTACTCAACAAAGGTAATACGAGTTATTAATCTTTATTGATTATCTACCACCTGCAAACACATTTAATACAGGATGGACAATTTATGATGCCTCCACTGTATTCCCACTGAATACTTATGTGTATAGAACCCATTCTATAATCTGTTAATAACTGTACATAAAGTACAAGTGCATGTGGTAAATTAAACTACAATTCCTCATCTAAAGGGTGGTGTTGCTACCAGTGGAGGACTAGCAAATTTTAGCCTGGGAGACTAGACTCAACTCACCAACCTATTAAGAACATTTTAAAGGAAAAATAATGCAGGTGGCCCAGTGATCCAGCCCAAGGTTGCCCACAATGGGATCAGCCCAGGTGGTCAAATACCCCCAGCCTGCACCCTGGTTGCCATTCGTGGAGCGCTATAGATTCTACTGTTAGAGAGTAGAATCTCCAACTATGGAATGCTGCTAGGGAAGAGGAATACTCTCACGGGCTGTTCGAACATGACATGTCCCTATTTTGTTGTGTTCGCATAATAGGAATAATTGTGTGTGTGTGTGTGTGAGAGACATGTTGGCTTTGCAACACACTCGGCGTGTACTCTAAGCAACTACTGTATTATGCCAGTGTCACGGAACCAGTGTCGGGGAAGGTGTACCTGTCGGAATAACCATCTGGTGAACATGCCGGAAGTGGTGTAAGACGGTTGCCCTGGAAACTAAACCGCTATGTTAGCCTGTCAGAGATGGCGGAGGATGCTGTAAAGACGGTAATCTACCCTGGTTTAGGTAGTGTTGTGCGCAGAGCAGCGGAGGTTTGGGTTATGAGGAGTAAATATTGTTCTTGCAGAAATGATTTAGATGAGAGGTTTGTATGTACGGAGCCCCAAATTGCCGCCGGGCTGATCGGTATAATAGGGAGGTTTAAGGATATAATCGATACTAAATTACAGTATAGGTTATGTCTGTGTCCTGCAGGTGGGGGGTAGTCGGAGAATACCCATCGCATACATTTATAACCATGGATGGTACGAGTGGAGCATTGTAGGTGTTTAGGATTAAGCATCAAGGTCTGACTAATCCGGGGTCAGATTAATGCGCCATGTTCGTCATTATTTTGATGTAACTAGTGTCACCAAAGTATTTATTGTTTGTTAGAAGTTTAGCACAGAATACATGATGATAAACCATAGATAAATCCTGAATGAGAAAAAAAGTTATGTTGCATCGGCAGTGACTCGATTTTGAGGGTGGCTAAATTATGTTAAATACGTAGTATGTTGAGATACTCAAAAATAAGTGTGTGAAAAGTGGTATTTTTTTTTCCTGCAATGTTGTGTTTTTGTTAAAGTAGATGTTTTACTATTGAAATGAACAGTTTTTTTGTCTAGCTGCTATTGTAAAAGCGGATTTGGTCCCAAATTGGACATAATTTCCGCTGTATGGATCTTAAGATCCATACAGATCGTCACCTGTAGCATATACACCCATTTATGTCAGGCATGCTTCACAGACACTTTCGTTCCACTTGTGCCCATGTTTTTATCTATTTGTTTTGTGTGCATAAAACACATTCACTATTAGGCATCAATACACTTAAAAAAAACATCCCTAATACAGCAGAAACAACTTCCTGTGTGATGTGGAAAAAAAAGTACATTCACACAAAAGCATAAAAGATGGCCAAGCGATGAAGGAATCTTCAGTCGTGCAATTGTAAAGAGCAAGTGAAAAGTGGTTTGCTGGTGGCGGACATCATATTCATCATCCTGCTACATGCACCTGTTTCTGAGTACCTGCAAATAATATGGCCTTCTCTGGGATATATGCATCTTTCTCCAGATTGTATTTGTTCACAGTTGCACAAAAACGCCCTTACTGTACTCTGCTTACATTAGAATGGCCCCATCCCACCCAGTAGTACTTCTTCGGGCACAAGCTGGTGTATGTGGTGGAAACACACAAATCTGCACATGCATATATGTGTGCAAGCACTTTCTGGATATGCACTGAGCGATCGAGCTCAAGATACGCTATGTAAACTGGAATAGTACTCACTCTGCTTTTATGTTCAGACAGCTTTTATAATGCATGAAACTTTTAGAACCATCAGAAATACTGCTGATGCAAATAAGACTACTAAAACAAAATAGACTACTGGTATGTCTCCTGTATCTATCACAAGCGATTGAATCGCTGCTCAAAACCTGCTCCGACATGATGAAGAAGTTTTCAGGGTTTTCCCCCTTTGCTGGTTTCCTGTTGAGTTACAGCAATTACTGACACTAGCCTATGAAATATAAGAAGTCTTCCCTGAAGAGCTTGTAGTCTAATTTGATCAGTGGAAGTATAGATGAGTAGAAAAAGACAGCTAATTATTTCTATGTGTTGATAAAAGGTTAAGGTACATATATCAGTCATGATTGGCTTTGTAATAGTGCTAATAATCTAGATGGTATGATTTCAGTTTAGGTTTTAAACGGATTTAATAAGTTGTCCACGCACAGACATAGTGTTCTGCTTTCACTCATTTAGTAGATAAAGCTGCCTGAAGAATTACAGAAAGTATGAGGCTGGTATTGAAGGGAATATGGTACCCAATTGGATGACTTTTGCACAGATGTACAGTCCTTCTCAGCACCCCTGCATGTTGTATAAGCAACGATCCCTGAAGAACTGAATGCAATCTCAGTCCTGGTCCACTGCAGCTGGTTTATATATACTAGACTTTATTTTTTTATATTATTTGTATTTACAGGACTCCTATTTTCACCATACACACACAGTCCAGGGATCACACTCAAAGATAACTTACCTCCTCATATCCCACTACCCTCACACTGGTAGCACGGCCTTTTGGATTCTATATGGTTTTTATCAGTTTCTTGGCAATAATTTATTTGATGTAGAGAGTGGTTGTTAGGGAGGCCCACAGTTCCAACTGGGAATTCTCCGATATTCCACAGTGCCAGTGCAAGACTGACTGTAGGTAAATTTGACACCCTATTGCCCACACCTCATTTTATTGATAACCGTTCAGAAAAGCTTTCAAAATAATAAAACTACTATGGTGTTTAAGCAAGACTTTTTTATTTTGTGCCTGCACACACTAAGTAATACAAAATTCCACCAGATACCATTGATATTGTTGTATTGGGTGGTGAACTCCATCACTAACAATATAAAGTTCATGCATCATCTAAAATGGTCTAAAGTCAGCATAGGATAATGTCACAGCTTTGTGTTACATGTTAGGGATCATTTGGTGTACTTGTTTAGTTTACTGTTTGTTTAGCTGGTTTACATTTATAGCAAAGCTCCTAGCATTTCAGTGGCTAAAGGGAACACATCATTTGACTTCCTGGCACATATTAATATAAAGTAAAGTGTTTATTTCAAACCTGAACACTGAAACCCCCAACACTCATGGGATATATATGATTAGGTTTTAAGGTAAGAACCATGAAGACACACCTTGGAGCCAGTGAAATGTGTTTATTTATAGTTTATTCTAATAAACCTATAAAGAAATGTACAGAAGCAGTATGGAAATTTTGGCCTAAGAATATATCATGGTATTGAAAGCATTGACACCAGGAACACATATTGTTCTGGTTTGATGTTCCATTCGAGTTTTTGCAAACAAATTTTATGTTTTATTGATAACACCCACTGAATTTTGATTTCATTGTTTTTTAACAGCTCCCACCAGAATCTGCAAGCTTGAGAAAATCCCGTATTAAAAAAGGTGCAGTCTCGAACTTGTTCTTGTGGCTTTGTGACATAATAATTTCAGTTTTGCTGTAGTTGCAGGAATGTCAAGTAACCATGTGTCTTGTGTGGCATGGGTCTGATCTCGGACTGTAACTTAATGCTGCCCATTAGTTGGATGGTAACAACATGTTCACACTGGCCATCAAAGTTATTGCCCTCTTTGCTCGTATGGCATTTTTAATACAAGAGAAATATGAGAAAATCGACCTTTGCTCTCTGATATCGCAAAATCATTAAAGGGAACTATTGCAAAATGGAAAATTAAATAATGAGCAAATAAAATATATATTTGTATTATTTTGCTGTAATAAATCTATTATTATTTTTTTCCATATTGATATAGATCCAAGTTTAAAATTTCTTATCACTGGGGACACTCAATCATCCATGAGTCCTGGATCATATTTAATTGTACCTCGGTCAACCAAGTAAAATCCCACTTCAGGAATCCTCCCCCAATAAATTCCCTCATCTTTATATTTATTTATTTATTTATTTTTAAGTCCGAGGTATTTTCTTCAATCACCCGGTGCAGTGACTATTCCGGGCACTTGGGTCTTTGGATCCTTCTCTAAAAGGAAAAGGCCCTGTTCCTCCCCATCCCCCAGAAGCCATCCCAGAGAGGAATAAGGGTTTTCAGGTCCCCCTTCAACAAAGCTAGGGGATGACCCCCGGAGCCATAAGGCCCATTAGGAGGCAAGTGTCTTTAGGCCCAGTTCTGCTACAAGACTCGGTGGACCGCTTTCTCCCCAAGTTTGGCTGAAGCTTCCCTCAGGGAATTGGATCTTCAGCAGCCCACAGAAGGAGAGCCTCTGATGCCTTAGGGAGAGGGCTGCCCATGGGTCACTCCCAAACTCCTCAAAAACAAAAAAGTGATACAGAAAAGGTTAAGTGTGGGTACATAAGTAAGTTAAATAAATAGTTCCATATAGGTCCCAGCCTTTCAGGCAAGATATATAAAAATTGTTGCCGCTTAAAATCAAAAGTGCTTTAGTGTCCCATGCCTTACCCTGTGCACATAGTGGCATCCCAGCACCATTGCATTTTTGGGTACCACCGGCTCAATGTTATGGGTGTAACTTATTTTTTGAAGTTCACAAATCTGTGTGCAACATGGGTAATGAGGAGGAATGCATATGCTTTACTTCCAATTAGAGTAGGGCATTTAGTTCACTGTGTATAATATTGTGTTCATTAGCTTCTTTATAAAAATATCTAGTGCTGACCTTCATCATCACTATCTAAGCTTTAGTTTCATCGTAATTGTTATCAATAAGATCATGTGTAACTGCAATCATCACTCTCCACAGCCCCAGACCTACCTATACTGGAAAGACGCAACTGGCTTATTCATTTGCACTATGTCCGTAAGGATTATGAGGCCTGCAAGGTGAGGTGTAATGGACTCGGCAACAACTATGACTTATACTCTATCCTGGAATTACAGGATGGGTGTTTGTTTATATGCTTTATTAGAACATGCAATCTCTGACTGGTTGTTTGTTTGTTTTTTTTATCAGTGCTTGTAATGGGTGTTTCTTAATAAATCCATGATGATCATAATACTGTTTTATTTCTCCAGTCTGTGATTAAGGAGCAGTTGCAGGCAACAGAAGGAGTGTGTGAATATGCAGTATATGTGCAAGGTGAGAGACCATTATATCACATTAGAATATTGCCTGACCTCCATCTTACTGCATAATCAAATATATTTCTGTGTATATTTTGTCTGTCTTCCTTTAAACTTCCTCCAGCTTCATCCTAACCCTCTTCTTGCTCTCATCTTTTCTCATGTTTAGCCAATCTGTTATTGTTTGCATCTTAATTTCTTTCTTTCTTGATATTTTTCTCTTTCCAGCATTGCTCCTGAGATTGGAGGGGAAAATCCAGGAGTCTCTTGAACTTTTCCAGACTTGTGCAATCTTAAATCCGACCAGTGTGGATAACCTGAAACAAGTAGCCCGATCACTGTGAGATTGCTGGTGATCTGTAGCTCTGATAACACATGCTCTTCATTTTTCCTGGGCCTGTCCAATATTTTGTTTTTCTTCATCATCATTTCTGAGTTTTGTCCTACTGTTTAACAATTTTTTTTAAATGTATTTCCTTTCCATTTGAAAACTTTTAATGTTTTACTGTAGAAGTATAAAAAACTATTCTCATAATTTCTTTATTTTTATTTCCTCACTCTGGACTCTTAAGACTTATTGACTGTTTTCATTCAGTTAATGTGTTTTAAACTTTTTTTTTTTTTTAAAGCACAGCATGATGCGTTTTTCATGTACATTCACTCACTCTTCAGTTACACTAAGGCTAGGTACACACTGAAGAATTTTTCGACCAATGTGTTCTCTCAAACAATTGTACCTACGACTGAAAGTCCGATCAGTCTGGGGATTCATGCGTACACATAGACACGATTTACCTTCAGATCTGTGCTCTTCATCTGGTCCTCTAGTCTTCAGAGAATGACAGGACAATATTCATTCTTGTCACATTGTCATACTGTTTAAAATGCCATGTTATAGCTATACACATGTCCTAACGAATTTCGCTAGCTACTGTGACTCTGAAACGAAACATTCTGTCTCAGAACGCACAAATGAATTATTCCTTCTACAACACTCTCTACATTTATTCACCGGGACATTCATCGCTAGCATCGGCCGAAAAGAGCCAGACTCTCTAAACTCTATGGAGATTGTGAGCATGAGTGCATACACACTACATGATTGGGCGGAAAATATTACAGTACGACCTACCAAATGAAATGATGATCGGCACTTTGGGACGACTTTAGATCATCTTGTCACTATACACACTGATACGATATCTGACCAAAATGTCGGATGACGGCTAATTGGAGGTTTTTCGTGCAATCATCGGGCCAGTGTGTTCCTAGCTTAAGGTAATGTATTGGCCCTCAGATTTTTTTCAAGCATGACATGGCTGAGGAGGCATGACATTTATAATATAATCACACACACAACTGCTTCAAAGCTTTTTGTTGTGAAAATGTTTTTTCTCTACATTAGAACGTCACATACATTCTCATGATGTTTTTATTTAATTACTAGTAGATATAGCTCTGAAAGTGCAGTTAAATTGAAAAGTTCAAAGTGCATAACTAAATACTAATAACTCTCCTCTATTCATTGACCTCTCCTCATTTGCTGTAGTGTGCTGTCCTTTCTGTATCTTCCGGTCTTCTCATGAATCTTTCTTTCAGGTTCTTGCTTGGGAAGCACAGAGCAGCGGTTGAAGTTTACATAGAGGCAGCAAGACTCAATAATAAGGATTGGGTATGTTCAGAACTTCTTCCTACATACTAATTTTCAACACTCTAAAGCCTATTCCTACATTGAGCCAAAGCCTACAGGCACTTATTTAATTATTATTGGTACTATTATTTATTTACGTTTGTTTTGTCTGATCACATTTTCGAGGTGTTTGGGTATAGACCCTTATAGGCGACCCTCTTCGCGAGGTTTCAAAGGCTCCCTCCTTCTGGGTGGAGCCGAAAAGTCAGTTCCCCTAGGGAAAGCTTCAGCCTACCTAGGTGAGAAAGGGGCCTGTGCGAGCCATGCACTTGAAGACCCCTGCCTTCTAAGGGGCCTTTCGTCTTCGGAGGTCAGGCATGTCAAGGGGCCCTCCCTAACTCCAGCGAAGGAGGGACTGAAGACCCTTATCCCTCTCTGGGGTCTTTTGGCTCTTGGGGGATGGGGAGAATCAGGGCCCTTTCCCTTTCAGGAAGGGTCCCAAGCCCACACCACAGACTTTGCACTGCACTGGGTATTCTGGAACACGCACACCAGGCTTCAAGAAAAAAAACGTATTCCTCCATTGTCTATTGTCCAATGTCTATTGTTGTTTGTATTCATGGGTTACATCAATCTGTGCAGAAGATCTGATCTTATTCGTACTCAACAGTACATTATGCTCATTTTGTTTTGATACAAACTTCCATTTTATTTTTATTTGCCTTCCTCAGAAGTTCTAGGGATAGTGTCCTAAAAACCACCAGAAATAAAGAGTTCATATAAAGTTAAGATTGCACTATGATAAATATATATAATAAATAATTTTCAACAGTTTTGCCATTAATCTCATTTAAGAAAACAACAACAACAAAAAAAATCAACTTATATTTATTAACATGCAATTGCTGGTTCCCATTTTAAGTGTATCCTATTTTACTTTTTTGTATAGGAGATATGTCACAATTTGGGTGTTTGTTATCTCTATCTGAAAGACTTGAGCAAGGTAGGAGACACGAAGTGGAGTGATTGCTTTGCAATATGTAATTTTCATGAAACGTGTATTTTTAGGAGGTTTTGCAATATATTTTTGGAATTCTTCAAGCTACAGTTGAACTTTTATAAAAACCAGTGCGAAGGATGTACATGCTGTTGTATGTCCTGTGGTGCATCTTTGGACCTCTGATCCCTGATGAATTATGAAAGTGAGGTGCCCTCAATATTTTGCATTATGAAAACACCCTAGCTGTTTAACAGGGCTATTCCCATATGCATAAATAAGTGCTTAGACACTTCCTAATTGTGCACACAGCACTTACTATGAATGTTGTGTGTACATCCCGGAAACAGGCATCGTTCTATGTTCTGGTCACAAATTCTGCTACCATGAAAGTTAAATCACTGTCCAATTAAACAGATGTGTTATTTCATCTTCTAAACTGTAGAATAACCTTTATAGTTTGGTTGCTGTGGTCAACACTACAGTTTTCTTTTATACCCGTTTTCACAAATGTCCCCTTGTAGCATGTTTGAACAATTTCTCTCCCATCATGTAGAGTAAGGAGCAGCTGAATCTTGCTCTGCAGCAGCACAGACAGGATCTCACCTCCATGACCCTGGGGAAGATTCAGCTAATGGAGGGAGACACAGAAGGTGCTATTCAGACCTATTTGCAGGCACTGCAGTAAGTATGTGCCCATAGTGCCTGCTGAAAGCATGAAGTGGTTTTGGTAGATGCATTTGCTTTCTAAAAGTGTAATATTTCTACTATTGCAAATGCAAGATTTGATCATGTAATGTAGTGTATGATTACTTATCTCATACAAGGCCGGTTGCAGAACATATACATATGCTTCTACCACATTTTACTGCCACTGAAATCTATAGCACATGCTACTGTATATACAGAGTACCAATTATCACTCACAAGAACCATTTCAGGACACCATATTGTTGTAAAAGAATTTATAAAGGTTTATTGTAGTTACTTTTGTAATAATTTATATTACAAATAAGTGTCTTCCTCTTAAAGTGCTGACAGGACATAATGTTATATAATATAAGCTCTATGATTTATTTTTCAGGTTATCTCCAGAGAGCACAGAGCTGTTGACCACACTAGGACTTCTGTATTTACAAGTAAATCTCCATCACCCTTCTCTCACTTCAACATTCTGCACCTTTCACATCTTTTCTCCTGGATGTTGCATCACTTGTAACATCTTGAATTTGAATTTCTTGAATTTCCTTTATTTTATTCAATATCTCTTCTGATTTTTTTTCTATGACCAAACACATATTCTGCTTATTGTTGATTTATTCCTCTCTTTGTAGATTACACAATTGCTGCTTTGACTTCTGTTACTTCAGTTTTACCTTATTAGCTCTCTGGTTGTCACACCGTGTGCTCTCTCTCTATAAGTTCTCTGGGCATTACAGGCATTCTCTGGCTTACATATGTTTCTTTTTCTCTTGTGTGTGTTTGTATCTTATTGTCATTTTTATGCCTCTTTCTGATCCTCTATGCTCAGAGGTTGAAACTATATTCTCTTATGGAGTGCTCAACTTACACACTTTTTCCTCTAACCGCAGAATGGTTTGTATCAAAAAGCCTTTGAATATCTTGGAAATGCTCTGACTTATGACCCCAGTAATTACAAGGTGAGGAGATGTGTACAATTCTTCATTTCTATTTATTTATTTATTTATTTATTTATTTGAATACAGTACATAAACTATGTTCTGTCTTAATGTTTAGCTGTCTTATGTTATGTTACTGTATGTCTTTTGCTCTTATGCAAGTCTCTCCTGCCTGCACACTTCTACTGTTTGGGGTATGGATTGCTAGCTACAATAAATGAACTACAACATGTCACCTTTAATGGTGGTCCTGTCTACACAAACACAAGACACACTTGCGATATCATAATATAATTGTTTTATTACAGTAATAATAATTAATGTATAGCAGTAAACAAGTGCCTCTATACTCTTTCTCTGTGATGTGCTTTGATCAGTGGGGATTGGAATTTGACTTACTATAGGCAAGTACAAGTAATATAAGTATTGTAATTTACATTGAATCACAGAAAATATTCAGGTTATATGTTGAAAGAATACAGTATCTTGAAACAATAAAAATCAGACCAGATGAATTTATTGGTAGCTGTATGACTCAATGATACTTAATCTTGTAGGGTATATTAGCAGCTGGCTGTATGATGCAGTCCCATGGGGATTATGATGTGGCGCTCAGCAAGTATCGAGTTGCAGCTGCTAGTGTGCCTGAGAGCTCCCCGCTGTGGAACAACATTGGCATGTGCTTTTATGGGAAGAAGAAGTATGTGGCGGTAAGAGTGCTTTTCTATTCTTCTATCAATAGCTTTATTACCAGCTTTTAATGGTATCAATAAAGTAGTTCTACACTCTTATGTAATCTAAAAAGAATTTATCAGTGATGGCCATACACAATAATCCAAGTCGTGGATTTGTAAATAGTTTGCACTGATGATTTGCGCTAACAGTAAGTGTAGGGAAGATATAGCACCTGTTTCTTAATTCTTTGTGGTTCCTCTGAACCAATCAGCCACTGTGCTAATGTTTTACAATGAAGAATGCCAGTTTTTTGTTACACCAAAAGGGCTAATCAGCAGCTAATGGAGAGGAAATTCAGGAAAGCATAGGGAGCTGCAATCTGGGGATCTTGATACCCTAATATAAGAATTATTTATAGGACAAGTTAGTGAGTACTTGCAAGAGTGCTGTTCCATATATTTTCTTCCTCAATGGGGGACGCTGCTTACTTAGCTTTGTGGTGAGGATGCAGGACCTAGACACTTTAATAGTTTACGCTGAAAGACTGAAGCTCCTCACCTCTCTCAAGCCCACTCTAGTTCATTTTAAGGGGCCATGGAGTTGGGCAGGTCTCTATATGGTGTTGCCGATGGCAGCCCTGTTAGGTGTAATTCAACTTTTTTTTCACACAGATACTGCAATCTCGGTACTCCTGCTGGTTCACTCCCATTTAATTGCGTGCCTTGTTCACAGGATGAGGTAGTATCTCAACTGTCCTCCAAGGAAGGTTACATGTTACAGAAGTATTTCTAGCAAAGGCACTGTTTAGACAGTGCTTTGAAGCAACAGCGTTTTCAGGATAGCCACTGCCACCTGAGCTGCGTACTATTCCATTCTCCTTCGGCTCCCAGGGGAGTTCAGAGGGGATTTTTAGGGAGGCACTGGGCCAAAGGGGAAGGAACCACCCCCTGCAGTTGATTCATCCTCCTTGTGGGCGTCCCTTCAGTAGAAAGCTTGTCAGAAATTCACTCGCTGGAAGAACCTGAGCTGAGCAGTTGTGTGATCAATGGCTGAGCTGTACCTGTGGCTGCCTGCCTGCTTGAAGCTCCTCTTCGCTGGGATTCTCCTCATGGGCTCCTGATGCTATCTGGATGCCTGGGGGGATAAGTGCCTAATTTTCTAAATCTGTATTTCTACTCTTTAAATCCCGTGTGTGTGTGTGTGTGTGTGATTGTTACAGGTTCTGTCTCTCTGTTTCTATTGATTTTATTTTATATCTGAGGTCCGATTCTATCACTGTCTGTTTAGTCACGCTGTACCCTTTATACTATGTATGAAAACGGGACCAGTTGTAAGGCCAGAGCTGGAGGAGATAAGTCTGTTATGTATTTCATCAGATGCCAAACAAAATTACGAAACGGATGGCAGGATCCAGATACACAACCTACGTACTGTGAAACGGAGGTCTGTGGCACGTGCACATCTGGGGAAGGTGGGTCGGAGAGTTGATGGAGGTTGCTTGGAGAGAGAAGCAAGTATAACTTCTTCATTAGCTCTTTCTGTGGATGCTCCTGGACCACTCTCTCTCCCTTTAGAGACATCACCCAGGTTGTGGCAGGTTCCTCGGCTATGGTTCAGGATGAACCAGCGTGGGCAGAGACACTGGACAGATCTGTTTTGGGATTGGCATGAGACAATCTCTATGTATGGCACTGCAGACCTTTTGTGGCACTCTATAAATAAATGATAATAATAATTGTAGAGATTCCTTGAGGTCCCAATGTTCAGAGACCACGTAAGCAGGTTACTCAGGTCCACCTTAGGTGATCATGTGGATTCAGAATTCTCGCAAGAAATGGGGGAGCTTTTTATGGTGCATCAGACCCAGAAGAACCAGATGGATATGAGGTCAAATCCCTTGGAGGTCAGGGCATTGACAAACTGGTTATGGCAGTCTGTCAGGTTTTGGATATGTTAGATTTGGATGATTCACCAGTTGCTGAGGTGACATTACTCAAGAAAGAAGAAAATAATGCCACGAGGCTTCCCAAGGAAAAGGCAAAACAGGAAGGCCGTTGCATCTTTCCTTTCTTCAGGAATGACCACCCCAAACTGGAAGATCAGAAGACTTGGGTTTTGCTCAAACCTCTTCCTTGTCCAAAAGCCAGGCGAGTCTTTTTAGCCCATCTTAAACCTGAAATCCTTGCACACCAAGCTTTAAGTGGACAGGATCAATGAAATGGAGAGCAATACATTTTTAGCATTCATAGACATCAGGGACTTATATCTACATATTCCTATCTGGGAGAGGCAGGCACCACTGCCTTCTTAGATTCTTGGTGCAGGGCTCTCACTTCCAGTTCAGAGCTCTCCTGTTCAGTCTGGTGATGGTGCCACAAAGGTCCTTGTGGTAACTGTTGAGATATTGTGTCTTAGCTGGACTATCTTCTTCACAATGCCGATTCAGCTCTCTTACTGCAGGCTCACCTGCACAGGACAGCCCAGGTACTGCAATCGCACAGCAGGATTTTGAATGGTCAAAAATCCATCCTGGTTGAGCATCAAAGGATGGTGTTTCTGGGCCTAGTCTTCGAATCCAGTGTGCAGAGACAAGATTTGGACTCAAGGTGTTTGTGAGGAGGGTTCTGGACCTCAGAAGTCCATCAGTTCTTACCTGTATGAATTTTATGGGGAAGATGGTCACCACATTTGATGTCGTACAGTACGCTAGGTTCCACTCTAGGATATTTCAACTACACACCTTGAGAAAGTAGTTCATGTCCAATCTTCATTTGGCTTCTCAACTGATTACACTAACTCTGGAGATGCATCTGTCTCTCAGATGGTGGTTGAGAGCGGACAACTTGAACAAGGGTCGCCCATTTTACATCTTTGGCTGGACCATAGTAACAACAGACACAAGTCTTCAGGGATGACGAGCTGTGACGTTGCACCTTCGCTAACAAGACCTTTGGTCCAAGGACAAGGCAAAGCTGTGTATCGACGTTCTGAAGCTCAGAGAGGTGTGAAGGGCAGGCCTGTCCGTTTTGAGTCAGACAACACCACAGTTGTGGTGTACATAAGCTATCAAAGAAGAACAAGGAGCTCACTGGTGATGAAGAAGTCATTCTGAATTTTACCATGGGTAGTATGCCAGTGATTTTATACATTCTGGGAGTAAAGAATTGCTTGTGTGAATCTTTATAGGCATTTTTCTGATTTTGTATATTTTCAAGCTCTGCAGTGTGTGTGGGTGTGTAATCAGCCTACAGTAATGTCATGGTCATGTGTGCAATATTTGACTGCATAGGAATGTAATTTAAACAGAACAACCTAATGAACGATATTACTACTGATGTGGCCAGACATTGCTGTATCTTCTAAACTAATACTCACAGGTCCTATGTAATTAGCAAATATGTATATTTGGGCCTAATGGAAACAATTTGTTTCAAAATGAAAATGTCCTTTAAAATTACAAAACAACCAAGAAATGGTACATTTTGTACAATGTATAAGATATAACCTGCTTCCCCTTTTGATCCACACGTCTCCTGATTTACAGGCCATCAGCTGTCTGAAGCGTGCGCTTTACCTTTCTCCGTTTGACTGGCGAGTGCTCTATAACCTAGGGCTTGTTCATCTCAGCATGCAACAATATGCCTCAGCCTTCCATTTTCTGAGTGCCGCCATCTCTCTGCACAATAGCAATGCTACACTTTACATGCTGTTGGCAGGTAAGTGAGACTTCACTTGTTAAGTCCATGAGTCCAGCTGAGATTAGATCACTGGCTCAAAACTGCAGCTAATCTCTCACAGTTCTCATACGTACTCCATGTTTCCTATATTTTAAGTGGCACTAACATACCTGGAAGACACAGAGAATGCCAAGAACTCCTATCAGCAGGCAGCCAGTCTGGACCAGTGAGTCACAATAACATTCATTCTTTATGCATTGCCTGACAATTGTCTCTTGTGCCATCACTTGCATTGCATTTTTCTTTGTTTTTCCATCTCTTCTGAACACTAGTCTGAATTATATTGCACAATATGCCTTTATCTCCAGGATTCCTCCATAGACTATGGGGTTGAGTTTGAAGTTGCAGCTATGTGTGGCAATATTTTCTGCTATATTGCATGTTGCTGTCTATATTTCCTTCTTGATCTCTCCACCCCACCAAGTACCCATTGTAATTGCATATAGAGTGAGTTGACTTAAACTCATCGGGCCTGATTCATCAAGGCACGTATCCTCTGATTTTGAGCATATTGTACGCAAACTCACTCTGCGCATGCCCAAAACCGGACCATACGCCAGTAAACACAGCCATGTCCGCTCCGTCTTTGAGTGCAAAGGGCACTTACTACAGCCTATAATTTCAGGAAATGAAAGGGGTGGGGAAGGGACGTTTGGCTGTAGTCAATATACAGTACGGGCGTGCCAAACTCAAGCACACGCAACATCTGAATCAAGCTCTGGGCATCACAAAGTTACTTGTTTTTTTTTGCCGCATCTCTTGCTCCAGCTAAAGGGTTAGTCTAAGTTCTGAGTACTAGATGACGGTCTCGTATGTATGATATAACGTGTCTGCAATTAGGAGCAACTGTAAAAATTTATGTTCAGTAGACATTAAGATCATCCTAATAAATGTATTTCATGAGGGGAAAAAATATTTTTAAAGAAACCCCAACACTTTTTTTCCAGTTTTATCATTAATGACTATCTTATCTTATTAACAGGTGACTTTATTTATAAATTTATCTTTTCTGTCTGTTCTTTTGCAAATGTATATTCCACATAGGCATTGGACGTATCCTGCAGTGTCTTGTGTAGTAGAGCAGAGCAGACCTACACCTGAATTCATCAGCGCACGTATCTTCAGACCCGCTCCCTGTTGAATTTGGGAGTACGCAGAGCCGATTTACGTGCATTTTTAAGCAAACGCACATTGCGCTTAGAATGTGTGGCTTCATGAATTGGGTCCATTGTAAATTGCTAAAACTGAAGTCCACACATTACACATATGAGAAAATGATTATTTTTCACTAATACAGAGAGCCACAAAAAAAAATGCAGGGAATATTGGGATGAGCCTCAACCAACACTGACATCAAACATTTAATCATGATAAATGATGTCTGTCCGATTTTTTTTTTTTTTTTTTTTTTTTTTTTTTTTCATATATCTTTTGCGTACTCCCGTCTCTTACTGACATATCCTCCCTCTCTCAGGACAGATCCCCTTGTGAATTTGAACTTTGCAGTTCTGCTCTATAACCAGGGAGATAAGAAGGGAGCTCTGATTCAGTACCAGGAGCTAGAGCGCAAAGTCAGTGCACTCAGAGAGACTGCCACTGAGTTTGACCCAGAGGTGAGATGGAAGACACTTTAAGCACAAAGCATACTCACACTTTTTGTGGAAGGGCCTGTGCAGAAGTATTTTAATCTGTGACATCCTCTTAATACGCACGCATTTGACATGGGAACTCAGGAGAAAGAGATGATTAAATGGAGATCATTCCTGTCTATAGTATATAGAGAGATAGCAATATTCTGAGCCGATGTATCAACACAGGTTATGGATCCTGGAGCGAAAGTACGGCATACGACATCACTCCATAAATACCACTGACCTCTGTTGAAGCATCTGTTTCTCAAGTGTCAAAATCCAATCCGAGGCAAAGTGGATTAAAAGACTTGTGTGCACAAGCCCTTTCCTAAGTGATGTACTAGATGGGATGGCAAGGGGTTGTCATTCTAACATAAGAGTGTTCAGGGTTTTTTAATGCAAAATGTATTTTAAAATAATACAAAAACAAAAAATTAAACAATTAACAGTCTATATTATATAGAAATGTTTCCAATGTAAAAGAATATTCTAAAAATAAACCTTAATTAAAAATGTTGCTTTTGAGTAATGTTATTACAGTTTTGTAGGTTGCAACAAATAAATCTTATTAGATAGAAAGATCCAAAGTGGTTTACAGAAGATCATTTTTATACACTATTGGTAAAAGAACTATTTATGAAATTATGTAAAAGTTCTTAACCAACTGTTTAAGTAAAGTGTTATTTATTTGAATGTGATTTTAATATTGTTGTTTTATCTTTCTGCAGATGGTAGACATGGCCCAGAAGTTGGGGGCAGCCCTCCAGGTTGGAGAGAGTCTGGTTTGGACCAAACAGACAAAAGATCAGAAAGCCAAGCAGCGAGCAGCAGGGAAGGGTCCTGGGACAGAGCAGACCCCACTGGGGTCTAATCAAGCTCTGGGAAGAGCAATGTCTTCTGCCGCTGGATACAGTAAGGCTGCTGCTCCCCCAGCAGGTGAGACTTGTCAAGAGGAAGCAGGACATTAAAATTGGATCTTAACAATGTCTAATTCAGATTCATATTTAAATAATCCATAATTTTTATTTTTTTAGGGTCCACTGTTTCTGTCTCCAAACCCCCATCTCTGCCATTGGAACCAGAGGACTCTACAAATTCTGGTTCGGTTACAGAGTTCAGGAGGGGTCCCAGCTAAGTCTGATCACATCTGTGGAGAACTGTAATCATTAGATACTCAGGAACAACAGTGGTTGTTTCAGATTTATCTGCACAGATTAAAAGGTGATCTTACTCTGCTTTAGCTAATGGAGTGTTACCCAGGGACTATATTTGGTGGAAGATAACACTACATAAATGTAGCAACAGTTAAGGTCCTTACTGGTCTTCTTTTAGTGACAGCAGCTAAAGCTAGCATGGTATGCACATGAATTATTTATATTTCTAGCATATATGTGTTCACCAGTCCTGACTGGTTAGTTTGGGCCTATTCCAGCTGTAAATGTTGTAAAAAGATTGAAGTTGTATGTCATAGACACAATAAATGTCCGAGTTCTCTATATTATTTTTAGATTTTTTAAAAATACCATTAAGAATACACTAAAAGCATGCTACTAATGGAGCTCTGCTCTGAGAATTGCAATTGGACTTTATTACAAATTCCAAAGAGGTTAAGAGATCACATTTATCATTTATGCACCTTTATACTATGCTTTCATTCATCTCTTACTCTGGTATTTATCCAGGCTGTAGATTTGGGACTAACTATAGGTCTCAGGCTGCATTTCAGGTCATGTGCAAATTGCATTATGTTCTGATTAACAAGATTTTAAGACTTGAAAAATGTAATCTAGATAAAATAAGGAGAGTGAAAGAAAAATAAAATCTATTTATCTGAAAGACACACTTGGTGCAAAAAAAGCAGTCTCACTTTG
Organism: Mixophyes fleayi; assembly: GCF_038048845.1. Lineage (NCBI taxonomy): Eukaryota > Metazoa > Chordata > Amphibia > Anura > Limnodynastidae > Mixophyes > Mixophyes fleayi. Next base: position 132,998,962 of record NC_134405.1, on the reverse strand, counting down.
TCTTCCCTCTATGGCTCCCAATGCAATCAGAAATGGCCAGTCACTTGCTCTTTAATTCTGAGAGGATGATCACATATTACATTTGTTGTACAATCCTTGTATTTTCTTCTCAAAGCCCTGTTGCCATAAACAAAAACAATGGCCCTCAAGACCATGTTAACTATGCAAACAGAATTAGTGACACTTTTTTATGAGAGGGGCACTTTCATACTGTTCACAATATGTTAATTATTACATTTCATGGTACGTTCCCACAAAAATTATTAAAACGTCAACCCTTCATGTTCCAGTCATTAACACTATTTCTTCATCATTCATCGTTCACCCACTTATCCCAAAATATCATCCAACTGACCACCCCGCCCCTTATTCACCTACAGTGGCGGATCCAGGGGGAGGGCGATCGGAGCAATCGGCTTGCTGCCGACAGCTGCACACCATGTGCAGGTCTGCTCGGCAGTGACAGTGTGCTGCCCGGCTGCTCTGATCGTGTTTAAAACGCAATCGGAGCAGCCGGGGTACAACATTTTTCTAGATCCGCCCGTTCACCTAATCGTACATCAGTTCCCGTCTGTACCCGATGCTGTTTGATGAAAGGGGAACTGATTAGTTTCCCTCTGAACAAGTTTAAAGCTGGTGTTCTAGAATTCCAGGCCGCAGACACGGCATTCTGGGGTGTCACTTAGATTATGTTGGTGATCACATCAGAGAGTTGACACTAAAGTTTTCTCTCTCTCATTCCATTATAATAGGATATTATTGGCGGTACAGCAGAGCATCATTGATAATGAGCCTGTCCTGTTTGTGAGGATAGCACTGCTGCTTCTTCCATCCACACCACCTCTTAATTTTTGTTAAGGCATTGGTGGGATTTCTGGCCACAAGAGAACAGGACTAAAGTATTTTTTGTCAGCATAAGAACCAACCTGTTTTTTTATTTAGTGTTACAATTGACAAATGATCTGTATATACATTTCCCATTTAACAGTGCACCTTCACTTGTACAGAACATTTAAAGCGGAGCTGTTCTAGTTCAGGGTCGGTGGGCTGTTGACAGGCTATAAACCAGTAGTTACAGGATCCTTTGGTCATACAAAGACTCATTGCTCAGGGAAGCTAGGGGCCTCAAGAGTCCTAAACTACGACTATGTGCTGAAGTCCAACATTTCCAAAACTGATTATATTAAATGATTTATTTATTATATATTTATTTTAGTATTGGAAAGCTGTACTATATACTGTCTGTGTAGTGTTTTTTTTAGTTTCATGTTACTAAAAATAAAAATGCATAATTTTGTCTCTAGCTTTATTTTTATCTTCAGAAAAAAGGTGATGTCATTTGCTGGAGATCACTCAACGTTTGCTCATGCAAGAGGCATTTATATCAGCTCATTAACTAAGATTTGACTGCCTTTATTATAGCTATACATTTTCTATTGTTTAAAAATACACGTATATATTTAAAATGTCCTCATTGAATAAGAAAACAAGATTAAAAAATTAAATTTCTAAGAAGTTTGTAGTGAGACACTTTCTCAAAGTGATATTCCTTAGACATCCCTTTTTCCCTAGAGTGGAATAGTTAAATATTGTCAAATCTGATTAATTTAATGACAGTAAGGCTGTTACACTCAGCACAGATAAACCTGGAGGTGTATTACCAGTATTATTATTTTTTATTTATAGGGCGCCACTAGCTATCCGAAGAGCCGTACAGGGACAGACAGAAACACGATACAGGGTGAGACAGCACGGTGCAGTTAACAAAAAGCACAGTAACTCCGAAGCTCAATGTACAGCTAGATGAGAGGTGAGAGCCCCAAGGCTCTTGGGGCTAGAAGGGCAGGAGGACCTTGTGGAAGAGACAAGGAGCTGAAGAGCAGAGTTAAGGTGGTGGAGAACAGAAGGAAAGGAGGCCCTACTCGAAGGAGCGTACAATCTAAGGGGAGGGGAGGACGGACAGAGACGCAATGGTAGGAGGAGGGAATGGGGAGAACAGAGACGGAGAGGGGGGAATACCAGTAGAGACAGTCATTTTGAGAGCTAAACCAAAATTCATAAGAGTGCACCAAATCAACTCACTATGAAGTGGTGTTGTCAATTGTTCCTAGTAAAGTGGTAGGCTGTACTCTTGGTGAATACTGGCTCAGTTCACACCGTGATCCCCTCTAGGGCCGACGCTGCCATTAGGCAAAGCTAGGGTGACAATGGTTAAGGGGGAACCTGAAACACTGAATGAGTGACATAGCAGCCAGCAACATCCTACATGTAAAGCTGCTGTTCCTTCAGTCATTGCTGAAGTGTGGTGCTGGCTATAATGTCACAGCCAAGCACCATACTCCCTTTCTGAGGAGACGAGGATGCTGCGCCCCACCTGCCAAGGTAAGAAGCAGCAGGGGTAGGTTACGCTCCTTTCCAGGGAGCACTGGCCCGGACTGCCTCCTCTGTGTGTATGCTATGGGTGCCCTTTGACAGATCATACTGCAGTGATGTATAAAGAGGCTGCAAACAGTAAACCTGTATCTGTTCTTTGGGCTTGACATGATCTGCCATGGAACAGTTTGCTGTGACTTGTATGTTTTCTGGCTGCTGTGAAGAAGAAAAAACTGTTGAATGAAGAAATCTGCTCTTAGAGATAAGGTCAGATGTGCAAAATCAGTTTGAAATTATGTGTTCATTTTAGATATATGTATATGTTAAAACAAGTGTATTAAAGGCTCACTCTACTGTCCTGAAAATAGTTACCCAAAATGCCTAGTAGGGTCATTTTTACCTATGCAAGTTTGTATCTGACTCCTAGAATTTCTTACATACTCTCCGTAGCTAAATGTCTGGGCTTCTCTTCAGCTTACATTGGTTGTATAGATAGCCACTACAACTGATGGAGAACATAGTGTCTACCCTCCCACCCTCATTATTTTACACAATATCAATGAGATTTCAACACAGCGCATAAAAGAGCTATTGTAACCGACGGTATAAAATCTGAGTGATGTACGTAATGGAGCTGGGTGTGTGGTCCCTTAACCTTGTTTCCCAACAGTTCAAATGGTTGCCTATGACAACACAGATAAACAATGAAGGGAATCCCAGTCATTAGAGTGTGTCTAACAAAGCAGCCAGGTCTTTCAGTGTCTTTTATTCAGCTAGCACCAACATATTCTACTGTGCTGTACAATCAAATAATTTAACGTGAACACAGGGAGAACATACAAACTGCAAGCAAATAGCAACCTGGCGCAGCTGAGCACTGTGCTATCTGTATATTATAGTTTATATGTAATGAAATCTTTCATAATTGTATTAGTTTTTTTGTTGTTGTTCACTTAAAAGCAAGGTTAGACTCTTCTGCACCACCAACAAGGACCAGAATTTGATTAAGAAAGCAAATTTATTTTTAAGAAAAAAGTTACACAGTACTTCTCACAAATACGTTACAAAAGTAGGATTTTCCAATGATCCAAAAAAAATGTAACAAAGGACACCAAAACAGAATGGGGAAAATGGCAATTATCACATGAGGAAAAAGTAATCAGTGCTCCTACCAATCGGTGCTCAGACAAGACCTAGCTGCATGGCGCAAAATGTTATACCCTTGTATGTCTGCACCGAGTATGACACACGCTCAACTGTATGTATCCACATGCCTGATAAATAATGCAATCTATTCCTGCTGGATTATTATCAGGCTGGTTTTGCGTCCACACATTGGTAACAGCAGAGTGGACCTCGACCTTAAATCGCATGTTACAAGGCAGGATAAAAAGATACATAAATAACTGACGAAAAGTGTTCTTGTATAGAACTGTAACAGTAAAATAGTAAAATCAGTATGACTCAGCCACCAGTTGTCCATGCCAAGAAGATGCAAAGAAAAGAATGGGGAGTGTTGGGGCAATTAGTTAAGCTTAGGAAAATGACATTTATGGGGAAAAAACAGTCAAAAGTAGAATTTGCACACAATAATATAAAAAAAATAGTATAAATATTTTTGGTCCCAGTAATCCACCACAGCCAGTGGTTGGATGCATATAAACCAGAAATGGAGGTCAGGAAGCAAAGTTAGACCCGGTCAAACTGATACGCAACATTACAGTTCAGTTTCTTTAATATTCCAGAGATAATGGTTAATCTTCCTGTAAAGACTAATTTGTTGCCACAGAGGCTGTAAAACTATTACAGGCAAAGAAAACCTGTGGATCAGAGCATGGTATGAATTAACAACTGTTACCTTATTACATTATATTACTTTGTTAATGTATAAAATATTCAAATTTAATTCAATGTCTAACAGTTGGTACCAACAATAAGTTTAATACAATAAGAAGGATAATCTCATTTTTACTGCACAACTGCTTAGAAGCAGGTACTCAGATTGTGTTTTATCACATATTGCTACTGATGCCTTACGTACATATGGTGAAAATGTAAACACCTACCTGAAAAAAATACCAATGTTCTAAAACCCCATTTTCCAGTATGGTGGGAGGATAGACTGTTGGTAAATGAGAATGGCCAGGTGCAGCATAAGGGTACATACTCACTGGTGTTTGAGATGCATTTGGTAAGCAAGTAAAAATGTAAATCAAAAGCAAGCATGTTTTATCCACATTTTCCATGCATTTTAGAGATGACTCTCATTTTCAACTGGGTTGAGATGCAGCAACAAAACAATGAAATGTAATGCTTGAAATAACACACGTAAACGCATGTAAAAAATGATACTTAGTGTCGCTTCCATTTCCAGCCTTTAATTTGCTTTAAGTCTAACACCAGTGAGTATATAGCCTCTAATTGAAGATGTTGGAGCAGTACAACGGGACAGTATAGCAATAGTGTGCATGGGAAATTGCAAACCAGGATCAATACAAGGGACTCTCTTATATATTAATCCTTGTCCATAGTAAGTACATTTTGGGGTTGTTGGCACCCTGACTTGTACAAAATAATGTATATATGGGATAAACTACCTTATATCCATCCTTTTCCACATTTTGCATTCACTGACTCTCCAGTTAGGAGAAGGTTATAAAACAGTGAGCAAAATGGCTTTGAGCAGCCTTAAACTTGTTCTTAGACCCTTCTTGTCAATATCAGCAATCAGATGTAACCTGTGATTCAGTACAGTACATTGTTATTCACTGAGTCTTTGCCTCTGAAAACAACAAACCCTCTGCAGAGATAGCATCTCCCAAGCCCACTGTCCTAGTTGGGTCCTTGCAGACCAGCACTGGTGTGAAATGGAAGGTCACTCCTCCTTTACTCCACGTGGCCACTGGTTCCTTTGCGCTTACTCTGGCAGTTGGACCCATGTCTGTTTGTGATGTAGAAAATTCCAATGGGCTCTTCAGCATTACGCGTGAAGGTTCAATTATTTCACTAGCACAAGCCTGAGCTCCAGCAATCCGAGCACCTGCAGCTACTGCAGCTACCTGGTTTCCCCAGAAGCCATCAATGGTGGCAATAATATGATAGGCCAAAGTGTGAAAGTGGACTCTTGTAAGAACGGAGTCTCCACGACCAGAATCCTGAAGGATCCAAAACAAGATGTCACTCACTATTCCGACATCGGGGACTCCGGACCAGGTGGACAAGGTGGAGTGTGGACCAGAAGCTGACTGGCTGAGGAACAGGAGCTCCTGTTCATTGAGTCCCAGAGAGCTAACCAGAGGGAAGACCTGCTGGCCAAAAAACACAGAAGGATACAGAGATCTTACTATAAAAAAATGACAAGAATAATTTACTATATCAACAATAATTTACTGTATCAAAGTTCACATATATTACATTAATAATACCAAGCAATATTATCCTTGTAAATATCCTACAAACCAAACGGTCACTGAACACATTATCCTTCCAACAGTGGAATTGTGCATCTGATCTGCAGTATTAATCTGACCAGACTACAGCAATGTTACATAGTGCTTGAAAAAGTGGGATATTTTCATGTCAATGTTTCAAGACAGGAAGACTTCTTGAGACTGAATTTAAATTACAATTGAGCACTATTGTATATTTAAAATCTACTTCTAGAAGAGTTTGAAGTCATAATATCACTAAGGATAAAACAACTTTAGCAATCTGTGCAACTAAGTATCAAGGTTTGTCAAGATTGTTTATGAAACTTTATAACGAGTACTGTTTTATGTAAGGGAAACAATGGCTCAGAAATGAGCATAGGTCCACCTTCTACAGACACTAAACTAAACCTGGTTGGCGAATATCATGTCTGGGAGTAATGTCTGCAGATGAGACGTCAGCTTAACTTTGTGGCAGGACTAACACATTATATCCAGCAATGCAACACCTGAGACGAAAATACCATTTTAAAAAAAAATACTTGAAGCAGCACTCCCAGGTAGGTGGAAAAAAAAAAAATCAACCTACCCAGGGTGCCACTCACTGAAGCCCTGAGGACTGCTCAGTGCAGCCAATTTAACACTATGGTTCTTCTCACAGTCCCAGCCACGAACCAAAGCAGAGGGTTTGAGCAGGAGAACCAATCAGTAACCAATGACCATTTAAAAGTGGTGAACAGAAATAACACCCAGTGCAGCTTTAAGGCTTTAGTGATATGGGCTTATTGAACAGTTGTTTAGTTACTATATTCTAGCAGTCAGAGCAGGTGGAAGCTGTAGAAGTGACTAGTGCTGACGGTCTTGAATCCCATAATAAATGATACAAGAAAAACACAGGAAAACTGCAGTCATAAAATATTGGCCAATCACATTTTGTTAAAAAACAAAAACATCTAATATTAACGAGATACATAAACTGACTAAAGAAAATGTGTGTCACATCTCATGAACATATGAGGTAAAATACCATGTTAGGATCTGCCCGGACAAAGGTATGTACTACATCAATGCTGCGAGAGGTTCTTCTTCCAACGCACTCAATGCACCAAACAAAAGTCCATGCAATATACTTATATACTCGACAATGTGTTTTAGGACAATGTACAGACAAACAGGGCTTCACTATAGGCATAAAATTGTCTAATTTATAAACCCTTCCATCCACCACTATATATACCATTAAGTTCACTGAGAATCGATCTTGATATAGTGGAAATCCAATATATATTGAATGTTGAGTTGGAAAGAAATTGGTTGCTTTATATGCATTTTCAGCCTGCCTGTAAATTACCAGTATAATCTAAGTCCATAATTATCTCTGGTTAAACTGTGCGCATGAAATTTCATGCATCTTTGTATTTTTAATATTTGTATGTGTTCCTATTTTGGGTTTTAATAAAATATTTAAATAATGTATGTTTGTTTCACTGTGTATCTCTAAAATATTAGCCCCAAGCTGTAGCCAACTCTACGTTTATTTACCTGCGAGTCATTTTTTTGGCATTCCCTTGATTAGGTCTGTGGCTTCTCTTAACTTCGAGATTTTCAAATTTTATAGCAATGTACATCTATGCTCAGATATTCTAAGAATTATAAATTTTCTGTATAGGTGCAGTTGTACATCAAATTACAGAAAAAAAAGTCTGTCTGGTCATAGCCTTTAACTCAGGGAGTGTGCCCAACTGTACTATACCAAACAGGAGCAATCTGCAAAACTTCGTACATGGGTCAGGTCTTTGTCACTGAGGAAAATATTTTCCTAAGGTGGTCCCTCCCTCTAGCTGAAGGCCTGGGGTGGCTACTTAATGCAGCCATTTTCGCTGAAGCTCTGCAATAGTAATTATACTGTAATACTAATTAATTAACTGTTAACCAACGCGAACTGGCAGCAAGGGTGTGTGAGTGGAAGGACCAATAGCAAGCCACAATCTCTTGATTGGTGCTTGTGATTGGTCTTCCAGCTCACATGCACACACACTGCCCCCCCCCCCGTCCCAGGTTTTTGGCTGGGGCAGTGAGAAAAATGGAGGTACCCTGGGAAAAACATTGGTGCTTCAGCTAGGGCGAGGGGAAACATTAAGAAAATATTTTTCTAAGTGATTTTTTTAAAAGGAAAAAAATAAGAAAAGAACACTATGCGGAATCGAAAATGTTAATTCAAACTTTAAAATATTGCCTAAAAGTTCTAGAGATTAACACAAGAATTATGCTAAATCCTGGTTAGCATTACAAAAGAAAGCAGATACTAGACAAGTATGGGAATAGTCATAAGATGGTCAAGGTATAAAACTTTTACCTCACTACCTTTGAGGAAGGATAACAAGCTCAGGACACCACAGCACGGTGTTGGCGAGAAAGGTTAATGCTACCACATCAGGTGCGAAACACACTAAGCCAGAAAGAAGACATTTTTTTTTACTTCCTGAATGCCTAATAAACTTAAAGCTTCAGTTTAACTTCACCCAACCTTTATAGTGGTAAGGTATCAATGCCCAGAGAAGGAACACTATCACGTGGAGACAACACTTTCCAACTGCTACTGGACACTACAATGCATACACACTGAACTGTGGGCCGGTATGTCAGTTTTGCAAGAGAGCATATACAATTGGGAAGGATTGTAGGAATCCCTCTTCTGCCCGGTTTTCATAAGCCTTCAGAATGAAGCTGTCCTTCCTTATAGGTACAAAACACACAATAGCCGTTATATAACATAATTATTACACCAAAGAGATCCCCAGATTTCATTACATTGATCCATCATCCTTTTTTTTTTATATTGTATCACATTGTCAGCCAATGGATGGTTTTATTTATATCAAGCCCAGGATACCCATCAGTGTCTTACCCTCTTTGCTAAGGATAATTGCAGCAATTTAGACCTCCACATCCTGAGGAAGCATGACTGATAGTAGAGCAGACATGGCTCCAAACAAAGACCAAAACAAGGAAGTCACTGGAATCTAGGTATAATCCAGTCCAGACAGTAAATAAGCACCAAAAATGGGTAGGTTTGATCTCAGTGTGTGTGGCCAAATCGCCTACATTTAGCAAACTGGCTGAATGGCCACATGCACCTTTACTAACAATGTTGGCAAATCATTTCTTGCGAGAAGTCTGGGTTCTATCAGGTGTCCAGAGAAGATGTAATAATGTTATTATATACCCGTTTGTTTACATTTATTTTGTTGTCTTTCACTCAAAACGTATACATAACTACCTGCTTCTCTCACACACATTAGTTGAAGCCAGCTCAGTGGTTACCTGGTGGATGATTCCTCTCATTAAGTCCCCATCCGTCATACTTGCCAGCTCCAGATGAATGAGGACATCTGAAGGAACATCTGATAAAGCAATGGCAGCCTGGAGGTACATGCAAACACCAATTCAGTCTGCTACCCAGTATAGCAGTGAGTCGAGGAAAGTGTGATTAACACAAATATCAGGAAACAGAGAGATACCATATGGAAATGATTACAACTAATTACAAGTGATAGATATAAAATATATATATATATATATATATATATATATATACACACATATACACATACATACATACACATATATATATATACATATATATTTATACACACACACACACGATATAATATATATATATATATATATTTATTATGTGTGTGTGTGTGTATAAATATATATGTGTGTGTATAAATATATATGTATATATATATGTGTATGTATGTATGTATGTATGTATGTATGTATATGTGTGTGTGTGTATATATATATATATATATATATATATATATATATATATATATATAGTGATTACAGTGGAAATTTAGAAGTGGCAGTATGTGAATGGAATTGCCCGAAGCACCTGCCACAAAGTGTATGTATATATATATATATATATATATATATCAATCAAAACAGTAGTTAACTATATAATGCATGACACGCCTTCCTACCACCTTACCTCATGTAAACGACTGGCTCTCTTTTCCCGACTTAATCCCTCCATCATGTGCAGTCCAGAAAGAACCAATAAATTTGGCTGAAATTCCTCGAGACTGGAAAGCAGAACCTCCAGGGATGTCATGGCCCCATTGGACAAGTCATGGGAAAAAATAAACCTGCTGGCAGCTGGAGCATGACCTGAGCCCCACTGTTCCCCTAGAATTTAGGACACCATACCAAATTATTAATGTCCTTATCTTACATGCGCAACATACATACCATGAAGATCTGCACATAAACATGTTCTTTACCAGCTTTGTATTCCAAAATCAGATGATATTCATCCTGCTCCTGTAAAGATGTCGGTGGCACCAAGATCCGCTCATCTAGCAGTTCATGAAGCTTAGGGCCTACAGGGCCACAAAGAAGAACCTAAAGTGAAAAAGACAAAACACACCTTATATGCGAGCTAAAGACTTCACAACAAAAATATTCTATTCTCGGTGGTATAATGCTGAACGCAAATCCGGACTCCTCATGCCTTAAGGGGCCAAAGTAATATGCAAATAATGTATATATATATAGCCACTGGACAGATCACTTACTCAGATGAACAATGCTGTTTTACCGGTATTCAGCACTGCCCTTAAATGCATGAAGACACCATAGAGTAATATGAACATTGTGAAGAAAATAATGCAGAATAGAGGTATGTACTGCACTCTAATGTATATTTCTGCACAACACCAATTGCAAACAGCATCTAGTAGCATACACTAAGTGGATAATACTGCGTAGGGTTGCATGCAAAAAGAATCTGTTTATGGAAAATCGCCAACTATGTATAATGATGAAAAATCATATTCACAAGGGCAGATTTAACTGACAGCACTACTCTCAAAAGTAACTCAGCACTGTCAGTACAGTAATATCAACGCTGATTTTTGCTCACAGCTCTTTGAGCCGCGGGTCGAAAACTGCGTTACAATTTCTGTACTAGCGGTAATAGTGCGCAGGCTGCGTTACTTTCGTGAGTAGCGCTGTCAATTGAATCTGCCCCATAGCAGTAAATTAATTGTGTAGGCTGTTAAGAATTTAGTGGTTATGATCACAGACAATTATGCATACAACTAAAACGGAAAGCTTACTCCTAGTAAAACATACTATGGACACACTTTTTCTGACAGCTTCACTCTACAGAGTTAATATTAGTACAGTCCAAGAAGAGAAAAGCTGGGTGTCAGAGGACATTGCTGGGGCTATTTTACCTCCACATCAGAGTGAGTTGCCAATCTCTTAGCAATAAGAGCTGCATTTCCTCCAACAAAGTGCTAAAAATAAAGGAGAAAACAGGTCAATGACTCATAAACAGTGACAATTGCATATTTAACCTTGTAGAAAAGATGTCCAGGAAAAATAATTGTTCATAGCTTGGTATGTGGCACGAAGGAAGCCTCCAGCCATTAAGTAGTTAAAAATAGAGTCGCTAGATTTATTAGGTTATTTCCCCCTATTATCATGCGAAAGGTCTGCATTTAAGCATAATAATGAAATCTATTAATACAAATGTATAGTGATTCATTTCACAGGACCAATGCACCTTTGGTGTTTAACAATAAACAGCTCCATTATAAAAATGGGGTTCAGATTTTCTGGAAACTATTACTAATCATATGAAAATACAGTTCTTAGACAGTCGATCAAATCCAAGTATTCCTCTATGGGCATTTATACATTTTGGAGAAGCTAGTATTTGCCAAGGAGTTTGCCAGTTAAAAAGAAAATGTCACAGTTCTACAGTTAGCAGGATATGTTTACATATATCTGGCATAAATGCACTGCACTAGTTCTTTTTAGGAATGTTAAAAAAATTCTAATACAGACACAAAATTTTTTTATTTACTGAGACACATCAAAGTAACAATAGTTTATGTATAATATTTGAATATTAGCAAGTTTATATACAGAAAATAAAAAAAGTTTATCCTTTTAAAACTGGACATTTTCCAAACGTCAGTATTTCTAGTACTATAATACTCTTGTTTATTTGCAGAAATTACCACCCACCCTTCAGGAAAACGTAGACTGACATTACATGAAGCACACAGATATGATACACTGATGCATTGTGTTACCTTGGCTCCTGGGTCCTGTGAGGCAGTCTGCGAGATGTGCTGAAAGCTGTCAGCATCACTATAGAAACGTTCAGCTGCTGCACCACGCTGCATGTAGTGCAGAAACGTAGCAGCTAGCTCCTCCTGTGTGTTAAGGACTGGGTGATCTCCCCCTGCATTGGGGTGCAAACCCAAAGCTTGCAACAAGCTGACTCCTGAGACCACCACATCAACACATGCATTTACTCTGCAAAGATAGGAAAATAGTTCCAAGTGCCAGTTGTAAACCCAAAAGGTCAACACCTTGATTGTACAATAAACTAAAAGTTTAACAAACATCAAAAAGTTAAAAATAATTTGAATACATTGCAAAGTTCAATCATATTATTTTTACAAACTTAAAATTGTAAATCATTAACAGCTATTTTCTATTCAAATGTCAATTAACTGGTATAATACTTTGCTTCCTATGAGCAGCCCTAACATCAGTTTGTTTCAGTAAAGCATTTGTCTTCCAGAGTTGACCACTTTGGTTCCTAATTTCACTTCCTGAACCTTTATTATCAATTTCATAGTTCCTCTTGCATGTTCAACTGAAGAAACTGATGACTTCCTTGGTTTATCCAATGATGATCATTAGGTATATTTAACAGTCACCATCTAGGCATCACACATGCATTGGTCATTTAACATTAAACTTGGTAGTCACAGTAAATACTTGTTAATAAACGGAGAATATTCCCAATAAACAAATGAACACATAACAAATGAACAGTTACAGTGTCATTGTTTGCAATGATGGGTGATCAGTTTATACTCACCCCACTGCTACCTTTCCCCAATGTTTGGCAGGTGCTACAATGAGCTGGTCCCATGCAGCAGAAAGAGCTTCTTCAAAGGATGGAGTTGAGGAGGTTTCCCTGGAGGAGAGACTTTGCAGGGAAGATGACAGGTAGCCCAGAGCAGCCTCTGGGATGTCAGGCTGTAGATGATGCAAAAGACCCACTGCAAAGGCCAGCAAGCCAACACATACGGTTTTGGCCCACATTATGTGCAAGTGTAAAGTTGGATTAAGTCAACTATTAACTATCTACTAAATGCAATCTTATTTTACTGCTAATTTAGCGGTCAAGAGAACATTGCATGCTAACAAGTACACTAGTAACTGATTATACAGACACTGACTAGTAACACTCTGTCCATAAATCCTTCAACCAAAGTACCATCCTAATAAATCTTATTAGAAAATTACACAAGCCGCTTAGTAATCAGACAAGTAGCCGGTAAACATACTTCTACTTATTATACCGACTGTGTTCATTTACTTGCAACACAAATATGGAATCTATAAACCCTACATCTACCAAATCACACGCGATTGTCTCGTATCAACGAAAGCTTCTAAAGAAAACCCGACAAAACACTCAGCCCCGGCCCTTCACAATGAATGAATGAAAGTGGTGCGGATCAACCAGCTCCGAGTTCCCGGTTGGCAATCCCTCTTTCTAACACCGCCAGCAATTCTCTGTAGCTCCTACGAGCGCCTGCAGCGTAACTGAGGTCTGTGAATTGATAGGAACGTAGCCGCACAAAAAGGAAGAGGTTGTCTGCGTCTTCCAATCAATTTCTCAAGAAGGTCACCTGAGGGGTTTGACTTGCGGAGCAAAGTGAAAGCGAGGCGTGGTACGCACTAAAGGCTTAGTAATGTCCACGTCATCAGCTACCTTTATATAAACTCCCCCGAATGCACACAGCAGTTTGTATGAATACGAACGAACAGTCAAACTGCTGTACGAGGCTTCTCGAGGGCTAAGCTATTTGGCGGAGGCGGCCATTTATCTGAAGGCAAAATATTATTTCACACGTATTCAAAAGCCTTCAACAAAATGACTTCTTTAGTCGCTACACGGCGTGCTGAACAGCTCGATCTCTTGTAGAAATAACGCCATCAGTTTTGAATAGAGGCATTGTTCAGATGCACGCCGTCATATGCTCTGCACTTTGTTTGATTTTGCTGTAGGGTATTTGTCACGGTTGGAAAACAATGTTTGAAAATTGTTGGTTGGTTGGTACACGTTCCAATATTCGGCGTTCTCATTCTATCAACTGTCAGTGTTTTTGCCCCTGAAATTGAAAAGTAGAAACTCTGAATTACAAAACAAGCTCAACCAGTTTACGGGAAACCGCAAAACAAGCCAAGGAGGTGTAGTAGCCTGTCATTGTAGGATGCCTTTAATGCTAATTAACTTCAATGAGGCAAAATAGGAAAGTATAAAGCTTAGCTTTTTCCTGTATGTATATTTCATTACATATTGTTAGGTTAATTGGCTTTTACCAAATTTTGGAATTACTATGTTAGTGTGGTAGACAATTTAGATAGTAAGCTCCACTAGGCCACGGTTTGGACTGATGGGATTGAAAAGCCTACATTATATGATTGCACTTAATAAATAAAAGTTAATAATAATCCTCATATAAAGGGACAACAAATGCCTATTAAGAAATACTAAACTGAATTGAAGAATTGTAATCTCCATAAGCAGTTTGAGGGCAACCATGATATTGTAGCCCAGATAATTAGGGCAATTCCCTTACAATGGATACTCCAAATTCCTTTTTATGTAAATGGACCGTGATCCTCATACCTGATTCAGTGTCTCTTAAGGACGTTACAGATAAGTGCATGGATTGTCCCTTGAAGGTGATTTTATCCATGGAAGTTGCAGCCTTTCGTCCTACCTTTGCAATGGCCTGATTGACTAAAAACATGGTATGTTGGGTGGAGCAATTTCTCCCAAGGAGAAGGCATCTGGAAACATCATTTTAACTTATGGCCAGATCAGAGAAGCTGCATTCCAATTGGGACAAGCAGCCCCTGATGTGGGTAAGCTTACAGCCTAATTTTCTGTCAATTCTACTGTGGCTCACTGAGGTTTTAGGCTGAGGTCTTGGTCATTAGAATCAATTTAAAGAAATCTTTGATTTTTACAGATAATTTTCTTTTTTGGTTCAGATCTGGAAAAGTTTGTGTCCCAGATGACAAGGCAAAAATATATTTTGGTACTTTCAGCATTGTTTCCAGAGAATATGTCCTATAGCTGCAGACAGTTTCTGCCTTCTGTTTTCTCTGGTCCCATAACCACAAGGACCTTATTCTAGCCCAGGCCTTGTTTGCTTGGTTTTGGGTTTTTTTGGATGCAGTGTGGTTGTTTTTATCCCACTTGATGATATCCAGTTTCTATTCTATTCTTTTGGCATACCATTGATCTCAAAGCTATGAACACTTTCTTGAAACACCAGGGCTTCATGGTAGAATCCTTGCAGTTTATCTTCCAGTCCATGCTTTCAAGGGGATATATGGCTTAGACATACTATACATCAAACATGTATAACTCCATGTCATCATTTAGAAGGGGAAATCAGAAGTTCCTGTGCTTTGCAGTGAGCACTTTGATTTGGGCTAACATTAATCCAGGGATGTCTACTAAAGTGATGGCAGCTCATGTCCTTTGATAGGGGATCGCCATCCTTCCTTACTTTGACAACCTGATGATCAAGACCACTGCAAAAGAACACGCAGTTGTCATTGTCCACTCATCTCTTCAAGAGTTGGTGAGGCATGAGTGGGTATTGAAACTTCTAAAGTCTTCTCTACACCTGATCGCACGGATGATCCTCTTAGGCCTTATATTCAAATTTTATTTTCTCAATGTCTTCTATCTGACAAGATCAGACTCTCCAAGATCACTTTAGACCGTTCCGCTTAACCCCCTCAGTTTCTGTAGTTCTATGCATGAAGGCGATCATAACTACGGATTATTACTTCTAATTATTAATAAAGACAGTTCTGTTTGCTCAGAGCCATCATTAAAACTTTTGAAAAGTTGGAACAAGTCCCACCTTCATTTCTCTCAGGCCCTGGAGTTGTGTCCTGTCACAAAGCAGTTTCTCCTTTGGTGTATAGTGACCTAGCACCTTTCTAAGGGAAAGTCTATGTAATTTCCCAATGGGAGGTGGTTACAATGAATGCAATTCTCAGAGATTGGTGAGTGGTATTTGGAAAGCTCAACCCCAAGGGACAGGATTTGATTTCCAATATTCTAGAACTAATAGCCACCTTTTTTCATATGTGCATGTACTGCTGGAGAGGTAAAGCCATGCAAATGTAGTCTGTCAATATTACCATAGTTGCATACATAACTTACCAGGTGCCAGCAAGAGTGCTCTTGCATAGTCTAAACAGAGAACATCATGGGCAGAGGAAACAGCCACAGTCCTATCTACCATCTACATTCCAGGCATGGACAATTAGGTAGCCAATTTTTCTGAAGGATTCATGGCCTTCCAAGCACAGTTCAAGATTCTCTATCAGAGCATCTAGTCAGTGGTAGCTCTGCTATACTACCAGGTTGGCTGCATCATCCTTGGTCCTTACAGTGGAAGCCCAGTAGCAGTTGCATGTTAGCTCTGCTGTCTGTGGGCCCTTTGTTTCACTAGCTCTGCCTTGGTGTGCGGAGAGGTGTGATAAGGGTCTTTCAGAGTCTGTCATTGTCAGACCATTTTAAACTCTCCCTTTTCAAGGCCCTACAGAGACAATTCTAGTGACTATTATACAGAATAGAGAGCATTCTAGTTACCAATATATAATACAGTTATGGGCAAACGTTTGGAGAATGACACAAATATTGGTTTTCACAAAGTTTGCTGCCTCAGTGTTTTTAGACCTTTTTGTCAGATGTTGCTATGGTATACTGAAATAAAATGACAAGTATTTTATAAGTGTCAAAAGCTTTTATTGCCAATTACATTAAAGAGTCAGTATTTGCAGTGTTGACCTTTCTTTTTGAAGACTTCTGCAATTCGCCCTGGCATATTGTCAATCAACTTCTGGGCCACATACTGACTGATGGCTGCCCATTCTTGCCTAATCAATGCTTGGAGTTTGTCAGAATTTGTGGGTTTTTGTTTGTCCACCCACCTCCAAAGGATTGACCAAAAGTTCTTAATGGGATTAAGGTTTGGGGAGTTTCCTGTCCATGGACACAAAATTTTGATGTTTTGATCCCCGAGCCACTTAGTTATTACTTTTGCCTTATGGCAGGGTTTCCCAAACCCAGTCCTCAGGGCTCCCCAACAATGCAGGTTTGCTGGAGCACAGGTGTATTCATTACTGACTGACACATTATAACAGATCCACAGGTGGTCCTAATTATGTCACATGTGATCCGGAAAACCTGCACTGTTAGGGAGCCCTGAGGACTGGGTTTGGGAAACCCTGCCTTATGGCAAGGTGCTGCATCATGCTGGAAAAGGCATTGTTCATCACCAAACTGGTTTTCGATGGTTGCGAGAGGTTGCTCTTGGAGGATGTTTTGGTACCATTCTTTATTAATGACTGTGGTCTTAGAAAAAATCCTGTGCCCCTCATATTTAGTTTGATTTGCCTGCCTGGACTGTCGGCAGCAGGAAAATGGTATTGTATCAGCTTTTATAATCACTTATCTTCCTGTATCTTTGTGCAATTACATAATTGCTCAGTACTCTTGGAAGATGGGAGAATGTGAGAGTTCTCTATTTTAGTACAATGATCCTGAAGCCAAGGTGTTCTGACAGCAGAAGTAATTTAAAAAGCTCACTGGGGAAACCAGGATTTTAGTGATCCCTAAAGAAGGAAAGGACCCGATTCACTGTGCTAGCTACAGGCTCATCTCCCTCCATAATCTCAACCTGAAAATATACGCTAAAATCCTGGCGAACGGTCTGAATAGATTCCTCCCCTCCCTGATTCACTATGACCTGGTGTTGTTTATTCCGGGACGCCAGGTGAGTGATAATACCAAACTGGACATCAATATTATTCATATCGCAAACTCCAGGAGATCCCCAACCATTATGCTCTCTCCAGATGCTGAAAAAGCATTTGACAGGATCTCCTGGGGCTTTGTGAGGGCTGCCCTTGAGGCCTTCAGCTTCGCTGGTCATTTCCTCACTGGCGTCCTGGCACTATACACCATCCCTACTGCCAAGGTCCCGATCAATGTTACCCACTCTAATCCAGTCTCCATTAAAAATTGGTACAAGGCAGGGCTGCCCCCTATGCCCCCTGATATTTGACTTGGTGAACGAACCTCTTGCAACCCAGATCAGATCCAACCCTAACATTTGGGTGGGCAGCACTAACTCTAAGGTTTCGCGGACGACACACAGCTCTCACTGACCCAACCGGAAAGCTTTCTCCCTAACTTCTACAAAGTTCTCCAGACCTACAGTGTCGTGTCTGGATATAAGATAAATTGTACAAAATTGGAGGCCATGCTGCTCCATGTCCCCCACCTCTCCCCCGGGAAACTGACCTCCTACAGGCTAATTTTAGCTTCAAGTGGCAGACCAGAAAGATCAAATACCTAGAAGTCTTCCTCACGTCCCGTTACTATCTTCTCTTTCACGAAAACTTCACACACCTTTTCTCTAGGATGCACATCGACTTGGCCTCCTGGAACTGCCTTATCTCCTGGCTGCGCAGAATTATACCCAAATGGCTATATCTCTTCCAAACATTACCAGCTGCTGTCCCTGCTTTACTCCTTGCCAACATCCAAAAAGCCTTCACCCATTTTATTTGAAGTCAAAGACCCCCAAGCATTTTGGCCAATGTCCTAAAAAGACCAATTTCTAGAGGCGGTAGGGGTCTCCCAACATTGTTATAATATCTGGCCACCCACTTCTCCTAAATTATCCCCTCCTATGCCTCCCCAGGCTCCACCTCCTGGCTTGACATAGAATTTTGCGGCTTCTAGTATGTGCGAGGTCAGTTTCTTGGAAACTTGTCAAGATCTTGGGGAGGGTAACACAGTAGGAATACCAAGGGGTTCTTTAAGATGGGAGCCTCAAATACAATATTTAAAAAGCCGAAAGGGGCGATAATCGGGGAAGTCCACCAAATATGGAGCATAGTGCTCCTGTGGCCACAACCCCACCAGCAATTGGACGAAGAGGAGCGAAACATTCTATGGAGTCGAGTGGGAGTATAGTACCAGTCATAATACATTTTTATTTTGGATGATATGGAATTTTTGGCTATCACCAGTCTCATGTCCTCCCAAGCCTCGTCTTCTGGTGGGGGGGGGTCCTTTTTCCAGTCATCTTCATGTGATCTTGGTCAGGTAAGGGTAGTAGCACAAGAAAGACACTGTAGAGTTGGGAGATCATGCCCTTGGCCAAGGGGTGATGCTTACAAATATCTTCAAAGGGGGTGAGGACTCATAGTACACAGGCGGCAGCGGGCATAGGAAGTGACTAATTTGAAAAAATTCAAAGGGGCTGAGTGTCTTGAGATGAGATTTGGACCTAACAGCACAGGGCCTCATGCACAAAGAGGCCAGAAACTAAAACCCTATTCTTTTTCTCAGGTTGGTGATTTTGAGGACCCAGTGCAAATAACACCACACTAATAATTTAAAGTTCATCTGCCTTTATTAGATAATGACAAGATCAGGAGATGGAGCTAACATAGGACTCTGCTTGCAACCTATATGTGCACTATGCCTTCTATTGTAAAGACTCAATAAAAAATGGACCTTAACAGTGCAGACCAGGTGGCTTTGGAGGAGGTATCCCCATAACTTGCTCAAGTAAGGGAGGGCAATGAGGTAATGGGTAACACTTTTTCAAGGCGCCAATGGGTAGGAGGGCACCTAAATCCCTGAATAAGTGACATAATGTTAATATTATGCTTATTAAAATGACAATATAATGCTTGTAAAATATGACAACAGAGTCCTCCTTGAAATTAATCTCACCAATTCATAGGGGCGTATTCAATTGTCGGCAGAAACGCCGAAAATCTCGCGCTCGTCGCACTATTACCGTTACTACGGTAATAGTGCATGTAAAAACCGTCAATACGGTAATTTTCTTGCTGGATTTCAGCTCGCACCTCCCTGAGCCGCGAGCTGAAATCCAGCTAACTATTACCGTATTAACGGTAATAGTTTTTCCGCGGCGCGGAAAACAAACAATTGAATAGGCCCCCTAGTGTTGGAAAAAAATGTGATCATATTCACTATAATCTTATACTGGAACCTTAATAGTTTGATTAAGAGTATCCTTACACCAAACCTCTGGAGGACTGGGCCTCCCAAATATAATAAAGTATTATAGAGCTACACATATGTCACAATGTATCCTATGGCACTCACCCCCTCATTATAGAGTGTGGACGCAGATCGAGGCAGATATATTGCAACTATATTCTCCATACTCCTTACTCTGGATACCATCCCAGCATAGGACAAGACGTTTAGCTCAGCTTCCAACTGCTCGTTTTTCTGTTTCATTATGGGATCAAGTAAACAGATTCTACAAGTTGTGATCTAATTATCCACTCCTTGTCCCAATTTGGAATAATAAAAACTTTGATATTGGTCCGCACATAATTTGCTCTTCATTTGGGATCTGGTCCCGGCTAGGGTTTTTCCTACTTTCGCAGACTTGCAGAGAAGATTTCATTTGCCCCAAAAAATCTTTTACCAATACCTTCAGTTTAGGCACCTTTATTGCTCCTTAAACGTGCCCCCCCGCCCCCCCCCCCCCCGGTTCATTGTTTTCCTTTAGAATCTTTATGTCGCTGTTCCCCGACTACTAGAGGCTTAATTTCCACTTTGTATCAATTGATTAATAGCTTTGGCCAGCCCGACAAAGACCCTCATGAGCTTGCCTGGGAGAGGGACACCATGGAGAACCTGACTCCTAAAGAATGGTCAAAGGTGAGAACTAATATAGCTAAGTCAACTATTTCAGTTAGAATAAAAGAAAACTCTTGCAAAATTTTCTACAGATGGTATTTGGTCCCCTCTCGTCTCCACTCTATCTTTCCGACTACTAGCGATAGATGTTGGAGAGGGCTCAATCTGCGAGGTACCCTGTTGCACGTTTGGTGGTGTTGCCCTAAATTACGACCTTATTGGCAACAAATTCATAATCTCATCAAGGATATTACCCTGGTTAAAATGCCAGAGTCCACCCTATACTCGCTTCTTCCTAGACGGCTTCCGGGCACTAGTCGTTCCACGCAAAAACTTATCAATCATATATTGAATGCCTCTAAATGTTTAATTGCCGCTCTATGAAAAAAACACCTCTCCCCCCTCGCTCTCAGCCACTATCAATAAAGTTTGGTCTATCTATAGGATGGAAAGCATCACAGTGCTTCTCAAAGACAAACCAGTGAATTTCAAAAACACATGGGGGTAAATGTATCAATATGCGGGTTCTTCAACACCCGCGTGTTCAGCCTCTTCCGCGATTAAATGTCAAGCGGCGCTGCATTGTAAAGGGTTAACTTTACAATGTCTTCCTGGACGAGTTAATATGATGCTGAGCCTCCATTGACAACCGTTTGACAAGTCTCTGTTGTTTTGATATGTACCCCCGTCAGGTCTAAGATGGATCACTTTGCTTAAAAGTTTTAGCAAATCCTAAATTAATTTGATCTCCATATAACCATACGGGTTAACGCTCCTCTTCCCTATAATTTGATGCATAAAACAATGAGCAAAATATTTTCCTGTACTCCTCCCCATCCCTAAAACCTTTCCTTCCCCCATTGTTCGTCTCCCCCCTCCCTTTGAAAAATAAAAACAAACAACATTTTTCTTTTCCATGAATAACATGCTGGATTTTAGATGATTTATCCAAGTCTTTCTTACTATTGTGTGTAAACATTTTTGAATTTCATATGTATACAGTATGTTTATACATTCTCTTGGTATGTTCCAACCTCATTGTCTTGTTTTGAAAAAACCCCAATAAAAAATTACTTTAAAAAAAAAAAGAGTATCCTTACTGTCATAGTACCAGAGGCTAAGGTCTACAGAAGATCTTCTGTATCATTTTGCCTTGGGTCACCAGCCTTAGGCTGACATAATTCAGCACCACAATTGACTCATACTATTGCTTTTTATACCTACTTACCTTGGTTCCCTTATATATTTTTGGGAAGAACATTTTTTATATTCTTTTATTTTTGGTGTTAATTATTTTTGTTGAGAATATAGTGAGTTTAGTTATATAGGGCCTGTTTCATTAAGGAAAGTTAAGCAAAAGTAAGTAAGGCAAAACCATGTTGCATTGGAGGGGGAGGTAAATTTAAAATTTGATGGCAGATATATAGTTGGGGTAGGGCATGTCCTAGATCAACTTTAAATTTCAGTGTACAAATAAACTATCAAATATTTGTGTGCTACATGATAAAACAAAAAGTATTTCCTTGTGTGCAAAATAATAAACTAATTTGCACCCCTTGTATTGTAACATGGTTTTGTCCAGAAAACATGAGTAAGAATACTTATTAAATTTTTTGCTTAACTTTTCTTAATGAATCAGACCCATAGTTATTATAGTTGTATTATTAGGCCTTGTATACAAATGCGCTGAAAAACAACTGTTAAAAGCGAAGGAAAAACCTTGTACTTAGTCCTTACTTTTAGCAAATATGTTCACAAAGCCTCCTTGCAGCATAGTGTACTAAGGAGTCTATTAATTAAGACTCTTCCGATAACAAGTTTTTCTATCGCTGTGTTTATAGGGAGAAGCCCTAAACTCCATTTTTCACAGGATTTAGGGCTTATTTCCCTTTAATACATAGACCCCTAACTATCAAGCCTTAATGCTTGTGAAAGCTGAATGCAGCATTTACATTGATGTAAAACAAAATGAATACTTGTCAGGAATAGTGTGTGTGCAGGTCTGATCACTCACATAACTTTTTGACTATAATCATTAAAGGCTGTTTGGTAAGCTTGGCTGTTAAAAGTTTAAATGAAGTTAAGTCAGCTTTAGTTAGCTAGTTTGGTTAGCTCATTCCTTATATAAGAATGACATTGTGGCACAGGAATTGAATGCTGCGGTCCCCAGCCGACCATTGCTTGGTATTGGCGCCCTTACGGGTCAGAGCCACAATTGGGGAGACAATGAAGGAGAAACCTTGAATGAAGCGTCGATAATAGTTTGCGAATCCTAAGAAGCGTTGAATCGCCCTGAGAGTAGTTGGCTGGGGCCAAAGTAGCACTGCATTGACTTTCTCCGGATCCTTCTCTAGACCAACTCCAGAAACAATATATCCCAAGAATGGAATCTGGGATAATTCAAAGGAACATTTTTCTAACTTGCAGAATAGTAAATTTTTTGGAGTCTAGAAAGGACCTCTGCCACATGCTGTTGATGGGAGGACAGATCTTGCGAGAAAATCAATATGTCGTCCAGATAGACGACGACACAAACATACAACAGATCCCGGAAGATTTCATTCACGAATCCCTGGAAGACAGCTGCGGCGTTACACAACCCAAAAGGCATGACTAGATATTCATAGTGTCCATCCCTGGTGTTAAAAGCTGTCTTCCATTCGTCTCCGGCCTTGATCTGAATTAAGTTGTAGGCGCCACGAAGATCTAGTTTAGTGAATATTCGAGCTCCCTTGATAGACTTACAACCTGTTACAAACAGTTTGTTAATTAACGGGATAGGGTAGCGATTTTTGATGGTAATGGCGTTAAGGCCTCGATAGTCTATACAAGGTCGTAATGACCCTTCCTTTTTCTTAACAAAGAAGAACCCCAGGAGAGGTGGACGGCCGAATAAACCCACGATGGAGATTTTCTTTGACATAGTCAGACATCGCCTGAGTCTCTGGTAACGACAGAGGGTATAAACGACCCCTAGGAGGGTTCTTGCCAGGTTGTAAGTCTATCGGACAATCCCAAACCCGATGGGGTGGAAGGCGTTCTGACTGGGCTTTATCGAATACATCCGCAAAGGAAGCATACTGTGGAGGAAGGCCGGGCGGACAAGGTGCTATAGAAGATTTATTTATTTTTACTGGAACAACTCGAGTCAGACATTTGTGATGACAATTCGGACCCCAGGAAATGACTTGCGGAGTGTTCCAGTCAATCTGAGGAGAATGGAGTTGAAGCCACGGAAAGCCAAGTACAATAGGACTGGTAGTAACGGGAAGGACCAAAAAAGAAATTTGCTCTCGATGTAAAGCTCCGATTTGAAGGGTCAAAGGAATGGTACGTTGAGTAATAATTCCATTGATAACTAGTGAGCCATCTATAGCGGTGACAACAATAGCTGTTTTTAAAGTAATCACTGGTAAGGACCACTGACACACTAGGGAACTTGAAATAAAACTTCCGGCAGCACCAGAGTCCAGAAGTGCTTGAGACGTAAATGACTTGGTAGAAGTGGAAACAGTAACAGCGAAAGAACAAATTTTAGAGTCCATGAGACATGGAGAGGATTCCAGGGACCCTAACCTTACCTCTCCGGGACAGGTTAGGGACTCGCGTTTCCCGACTTTCTGGGACAAGAGTTCAGCATATGAGTAGAGTCAGCGCAATAGATACAGAGTCTATTTTTCACTCGTCGCTCTCTCTCCTCAGAAGTTAGTCCTATCTCCATGGGTTCTACAGGAGGTGGAAGGTGACGAACTCGAGATGTCGGTTGAACGGAGACTTTAGATGAACTTTCTCTTTCAGAATCTCTTTCTCGAAATCTCATGTCTACTCGGTGGCACAGAGAAATCAAATCATCCAAGGAAGAGGGTAACTCTTGTGAGGTCAGAGCGTCTTTTATTTTGTCAGCAAGACCCTGCCAGAAGGCAGCTATCAGCGCCTTACTGTTCCATTGGAGTTCAGAGGCAAGTGTACGGAATTGGATTACGTACTGGCCTACTGAACGGGATCCTTGGCGTAGTCTGAGAATACTGGAGGCAGCAGAAATAACACGACCAGGTTCATCAAAAATTCTTCGGAAAGTTGAAATAAATATGGCACTATCTTCTAATAGAGGGTCATTTCTTTCCCACAGAGGGGAGGCCCACGCCAGAGCCTGTCCGGAAAACAAAGAAATTAGATAGGCAACTTTAGAGCGATGAGTAGGGAAATTGTGAGGTTGAAGTTCAAAATGAATGGAGCACTGGTTGAGAAAACCCCTACAAGTTTTCGGGTCTCCATCATATTTAGCGGGAGTAGGCAGGTGTAGCGTAGAAGTGGTAGACACCTGGGATGGCACTGGGGGAGAAGAAGACACTGGAGGATCAACAGTAGCTGGTACATTTTGCACAGGGTCTACTCGGGCGGCTAGGGCCTGAAAACATTGGAACAGCTGTTGCTGCCGAACATCTTGTTGTTCAATCCAAGTAACCAGATGCTGCAGCATCTCCCTAGCTGTTGGTTCCGATCCTGGGTCTGTCATGGCCCGTTCTTACTGTCACGGGCACTAGGAGTTTCTACCCAGGATTCACCAGGTGTGATTATGCTTACCAGAGGGGCGGAGTTTATCACAGCAATCCTCTGGGCAGTATGGTGAATGGTTGGAACAGTACAACAACTTAGGATAAGGAATGTCAATGGAGAGTCAGCGACTTGCAGCTATGCAGCAGGAGAGTCAGCGACTTGCAGCTATGCAGCAGGTGAGTCAGCGACTTGCAACTATAATGCGGAGGTAGGTATAACAACTGATGTGCAGTGAAGACTCGTGCCAGTGCAGGTGGGTAGCGGGGAGAGTCAGTGGTCTGCGGATAGCAAGTTGTACCACTGCTGTGATGGAAAGAGTTGTCCAGGTGCAGGTAGGAGCGGGAGCGTCAGTGGTCTGCGGATAGCAAGTTGTACCACTGCGGTGATGGGAAGACTTGTCCAGGTGCAGGTAGGTAGCGGGAGCGTCAGTGGTCTGCGGATAGCAAGTTGTACCACTGCGGTGATGGGAAGAGTTGTCCAGGTGCAGGTAGGTAGCGGGAGCGTCAGTGGTCTGCGGATAGCAAGTTGTACCACTGCGGTGATGGAAAGAATTGTCCAGGTGCAGGTAGGTAGCGGGAGCGTCAGTGGTCTGCGGATAGCAAGTTGTACCACTGCGGTGATGGGAAGACTTGTCCAGGTGCAGGTAGGTGGCGGAATAGCGGGTAGTCTGTAGCGGCAAGTATACCACTGATGAGCAAGGGAGACTTGTCCAAATGCAGGCAAGCAGCTGAATAGCAAATAGTCTGTGGCTGGTACGTTACCACTGATGAGCAGAGCAGGCTTGTCCAGGTGCAGGTATGCAGCGGAAAGGCAAGCAGTCTATAGCGGGTACGTTTACCACAGAAGAGCAGATAAGGCTTGTCCAGGTGTAGGCATGCAGCGGAGTAGAGGTAGTCTGTAGCGGGCAAGTTTACCACGGATGAGCAGAGAGGACTTGCCCACAGCAAAACCGATCACACAAGCAGAACACAGGACACACCTAGGAGTCTCAAGGGAATGAGAACCAAGAACAGGCAAAGATACTAAGGACACAGGTGCCTTAAATAGTGAGTGGTGATTGATTCACCAATAGGATTAAAAGCAAGGTTTTAAGTTCAAGAGTCCTGCACATGCGCAATCCAGTCAAGATGGCGGACGGCCGCGGCTTAGGACAGGCGCCAGCAGGAATGAGAGAGAGCCACGTACCAGACCAGAGGCACTAACCGTCCGGTGAGTGACATTAAGGGTCAATACAGGGAACTTTCATGGAAACTTTTTACCCCAAGGACTATACACAGGAAGCGAGGGTCACCCCCTAAAGTTAGAAAAGAGGAAGTCTCACAACCAGCAAAGGAAGGAGCTTTTTACAGTAAGGACAGTCAAGATATGGAATTCACTGCCAGGGAAGGTTGTGATGGCAGATTCAATAGATATGTTTAAGAAAGGGTTAGACAAATTTTTAGCAGAAAAGTGTATCCAGGGATACGACCGTTAATTAAAATGAAGGATACTAGTGGATATAAGGAAAAAAATAGGACTGCAGTATTGGGTCTGGAGGGATTTTTCCCAATTAAAACAGATTGTCGATTGCTTAATCTGGATCAATTTCAAATATAAGTGAGGGATCACAGGAGAGCCAAAATAGGTTGAACTTGATGGACTGGTGCCTTTTTTCAACCTCATCAACTATGTCACTATGTATTGATCCTCCACCTGTATCTCTATAACTTAAGTGCACTACAAATGTGTAAGTCTGTTTGCAGTCTCTCTCTCTCTCTCTCTCTCTCTGTGACCCCTTCCCCTCTCTTTCTGTGGTGAATACTGAACAAAATTAATTATTAATATGATCTGCTATTTCTTTGTCTCCCTCAACAAGACTCTCACACTCTGCTAGACCCCTCTCAGCCAAGATCTCACAAGCAGGGGCGGGCTGGGCCGGGGGGCAGGGGGGCAGAATCACGGCTGTTAGGGCCGCCCGCTCCCCGGAAGTAATTTCAATGTGCTGCGGCCGCGCAGGCGGCCTCATCACATGACACATGATGCGGGCGCGTCATTGATGACGCGGCCGCATCACGTGTCATGTGATGCGGCCTCCTGTGCGGCGTGTGCCCCCCGGGCTGACGGACGTCAGCCCGCGCCTGCTCACAAGTCCCAGAGATTTACTAAGAATATATCAATATATTCAGTAAAAAGCAGGCAGAAACATTGCCACATCATCGTCCTTTCAATCATATTTATTCTTTCTGGGAGCTTGATTCAAGGTACTAAAGGTGTAAATTGATGATCTCTTACAGGGTGTGGTACAGAATAATGATGCTGATTATTCCGACAAAACTTACCCCGACATCTTCACACCGAAGGGCTCCTTCCAGACGAAGCTCCAGGATGACTGATGTGGCAACCGGCTGGAAAAAATTGCGATGAATGAAGACCCCACCGCGACTTGATGACGTCACTGACATCCGCAACGCTGTTATCGGTGCTGTTAAGGGGGTAATGTAAGTATGCGCCCATGGACAATGTACTTTACAAAGCATTGTACATTGATATTTCTTCAATATTAAAGGTGCTTTGAGGTCAGAGGAACGCACCCAAGAACACTCCTCAGAGGAGTCTGTTCTTTAACGCCCTTCGCACCTGAGACCATGTAGAAAGAAAGTCCTTATGTAGATAGTTAACTGCAGAGACCTGGGTGGGTGGTAGGGCTGAGCATTCTGGAATGAGAGGGTGTCCTCCATATACAATAAAGAACGGAGTGGCAGTGGTGGATTCATGAAAGGCGTTATTGTGAACAAATTCGGCCCATGGCAACATGTCAACCCAGTTGTCCTGATAAGCAGAGGAGGAGAAGATCCTGAGAAATGTTTCCAGATCTTGATTAACCCTCTCAGTTTGGCCGTTGGTTTGAGGATGGTAAGAGGAGGAAAATTTTAGATGGATGCCCAGAAGATGACACAGATCTCCAGAATTTTGATACGAATTGGACTCCGCAGTCAGAGATGATCTCCATGGGGCAGCCATGTAAGCGAAAAATTTCTTTAACGACGTTTTGTGTCAATACTGCTGAAGAGGGTAAGCCAACCAAGGGGACGAAATGTGCCATCTTAGAAAATCGGTCCACAATCACCCAGATGGTGCTACATTTTTTGCTAGTGGGTACGTCCGTGATGAAATCTATGGATATATGAGTCCATGGTTTAGTGGGCAATGGAAGAGGATGGAGAAGACACAGTGGAGGCTGATAAGAAGATTTGTGTTGGGCGCACACAGCGTTAGCGGCTACAAACTCTTTAACTTCGGACTGGTATTTAGGCCGGACTGGCGAGAAATCAATTCACAGGTCTTACGAGTCCCTAGATGTCCAGAAAAACGTGAAGCATGGAACCATGTGAGAAGTCTTTTTCGCAAATAGGGGGGACAAAGGTTTTCCCTGGAGGCGGAGTAGACAGCGTAGTCGCTTGGAGGCATTTAGGGTCCAAGATGGGACGTTCAAGGAAATCCTCAGGGTCAGCATTCTTAAAGGCTCGAGACAAGGCATCAGCTTTTTTATTTTTAAACCCCGGGTTTGAAGGTCACATGAAGATCGAAACGTGTGAAGAACAATGACCACCGTGCTTGACGGGAATTTAGGCACTGAGCAGACTGGAGGTAGAGAAGATTTTTATGATCTGTAAAAACTGTGACAGGGTGACGAGCCCCCTCCAGAAGATAGCGCCATTCGCATAAAGCTAATTTAATAGCTAGCAGCTCCTTGT
Organism: Mixophyes fleayi; assembly: GCF_038048845.1. Classification (NCBI taxonomy): domain Eukaryota; kingdom Metazoa; phylum Chordata; class Amphibia; order Anura; family Limnodynastidae; genus Mixophyes; species Mixophyes fleayi. Next base: position 132,970,028 of record NC_134405.1, on the reverse strand, counting down.
TATCTATGGTGTAGTTCCTCTCAGCAGGTAGAAATTTCCAAGAATAAAAGCACAAGGATGACATTTGCCTTGACTGGACCTCTGAGACAGGACAGCTCCAACTACAATGGTAGAAGCATCAACTTCAAGAAGAAAAGGGAGGGACAAATCAGGTTGTTTTAGGATAGGAGCAGAGGAAAAGACTTCCTTGAGGAAGGAGAAGGCCTCGACAGCCTCTGGTGACCAATGATGGATTCGGCTCCTTTCCTAGTGCGAGCAATTAAAGGGGCCATGATGGTAGAATACCCCGAGATAAAGCGTCTGTAGTAGTTGGCAAATCCAAGAAATCGTTGAATGGTCTTGAGAGTGTTAGGGCAATGCCATTCCAGGTTAGCCTGAACCTTCTCAGGATCCATCTGAAATCCTGATTCAGAGACAATGTAATCAAGAAAGGGTAGCCTGGGAGCTTCGAAAGAACATTTCTCCAGTTTGCAATACAACTGGTTCTTATGAAGTCGAGAGAGGACTTCTGCAACATGCAGGCGATGAGACTGGAGATCCCTTGAGAAGATTAAGATTTCGTCAAGGTACACCACCATGAAGGAATACAATAGATCGCGAGAAGATCTCATTGACATAGTTTTGAAACACTGCTGGAGCATTACAGAGTCCGAAAGGCATCACTAGGTATTCGTAATGGCCATCCCTTGTGTTGAACGCTGTCTTCCACTCGTCCCCGGCTTGTATCCTGATGAGGTTATAGGCCCCACGAAGGTCCAATTTTGTGAAAATTTGGGCACCTTTGATATGATCAAATAACTCGGCTATTAATGGAATGGGATATCGGTTTTTGATTGTAATGGAACTTAGGCCTCTGTAGTCAATGCAAGGGCGCAGGGTACCATCTTTTTTCTTCACAAAGAAGAAACCGGCTCCAGCTGGAGAAGTGGAGGGCCTAATAAAACCCCGCTGTAAATTCTCCTTGATGTATAAAGCTGTGGCCTCGGTTTCAGGCAAGGAAAGAGGGTAGACTCTGCCCCTAGGAGGAATTTTCCCAGGTAATAGATCAGTGGGGCAATTCCATGCCCGATGAGGAGGTAGTTGTTCAGTGTATGTTTTATTAAAGACATCTGCAAACGACGAATATTGGGAGGGAAGCATGGAGATAGTAGAGTCCACTAGGGCATGGAGAGTCCTCAGCGGTTTTACTTGGGTAAGGCATCTTCCTGAGCAGGCTGTTCCCCAAGCCAGAATTTGAGAGGAAGGCCAATCCAAGTGCGGTGAATGCAGGTGAAGCCAAGATAGGCCTAGAACAATAGGACTCGTAGCCAGTGGAAGAATGATAAAATAATTTTTTTCCCGATGTAAGCCCCCTATCTGTAGGGAGAGTACATTGGTACAGTGGTAAATATGGCAATTTACCAGAGGAGCTCCATCAATACCGGTAAACACAATCGGTTTCTTCAGAGGCACAGAAGGCAGCGGCAGTTGTTTCACTATGGATAGTGAAATGAAATTTCTGGCAGCACCAGAGTCTAGTAGAGCACAGGACTGAACGGATACAGAGGACCAATGTAGGGGGACCGGAAAGGAGCACGTTTGGTTAAACGAAAAATCTGGAGAGGAGTTAAATGTCCTTAGCCTGACCTCCCCTGAGCTAAGGTCTGTTGTTTCCCGATCGTTTAGGACATGATTTGAGAAGGTGTCCAGGGTCTCCACAATAAATACACAATTTATTCTTAATTCTCCTCTCTCTCTCTCTTCCGGGGTTAGGCGAGAGCAGCCCAACTGCATGGGTTCATCGGAAGAAGTGGAAGGTAGGAACTGAGGCACCAGTTGGAGAGATGGACGTCTGGGAAACTCTTTTTTAGAAGATCTTTCTCGGAACAGTAGGTCCACCCTGTTACACACAGAAATTAATGAATCAAGAGTAGCGGGTAATTCCTGGGGGGAGAGGGCATCCTTCACTTTATCAGAAAGGCACTGCCAGAAGGTGGCTACTAAGGCCTCTTCGTTCCAATGAAGTTCTGAAGACAAGGTCCAGAATTCAATAACATATTGCCCCACAGAACATATGCCCTGTGTCACGGGCACTAGGAGTCTTTACCCAGGGATCACCAGGTGATAAGCTTACCAGAGCAGTATAGGTGGTAATATGGTACTCTGGTAGCGGGGTGATCACGGAACAGGAGACAGCAGATGATAGAGATGCTCAGGAAAGTCTATGACTAGCAGCACTGGTAATATATATGTAGTAATACACGAGGAACTGAATGGACAAAGGACACGTGAGGGTAGTCAGTGGTCTGCGGTAGCAAGCTGTACCACTGCTATAGTGAGGAGGAATGTCCAACAGAAACGAGGAGGTGATGAGAGTCAGCGGTCTGCATTTAGCAAGTTGTACCGCTGTCTGGGTGAAGGAATGTGATCCAGGTGAAGGTATCCGGGAAGTCAGTGGTCTGCTTAGCAAGTTGTACCACTGCTATGTGAGAGGACACTGGAACAGGTGACACTGGAAACAGGAATCAGTGGTCTGCCTCTAGCAAGTTGTACCACTGAATATATATGTGAGGAGGAGCACGGGGAGAGACTGCAATACAGAGGATACACGGGCACCTTGAACTTGATCCACAATGACATGCACAATATAGTAATGACGAACAGCACTGCAATAATATAAAGTCACAGAAACTATCCGAGCAAAAGATAACACAGTCAATGATGGCAAAAGTCTCAGCGGATAGTAAGCTCCAGAGGAGAACAACTCAGTCCAGCAAGATATGCAATACACCAGCACAGTCAATGAGAAGTATGCATACCGTGGTTCAGGAGCAGGCTGTCAGACAGGAGTGCAGAGATACCTGAACGGCTGGAGGCCGGCAGGATGCGAAGTCCCTGGAGGGTGAAGCGGTAATCAAGTAGGTGCACCGCACAGGTAGGTAGACCAGCAGGGGAACAAATACTCAGGAAGCAGTAGTATGTAGAACTGGACTCCTGGAGGACCCTGAAGAGTAGCGATGGTCTAGACGAGATGAAAGCAGTGAGGCGCAGATCCGATGCAGACTGGCGAGTAGAGACCAGCAGGAACACTGAGAAGCACGGAGAGCGGATCAGCTGCTGAAGACACGAGTAGAACTGAGGAGTAGCAGCCAGCAGGACTCTGCAGGTACACGGAGGTAGCGGATAGCAACCAGCAGGTGCAGCCACGATGAAACACGGGAGAGCAGAGCTGAGCTGGAACTGTTGAGCACGGAGGCAGCAGATAGGAATCAGCCAAACAGTCACGATGAAACACAGGAGGGTTGAAGTGGTCAGAGGACTGTAGTGCACGGAGGCAGCGGATAGGAATCAGCTAACAGTCACGATGAAACACAGCAGAGTTGAAGTGGTCTGAAGACTGTAGTGCACGGAGGCAGCGGATAGGAATCAGCTAACAGTCACGATGAAACACAGGAGAGTTGAAGTGGTCTGAAGGCTGTAGTGCACGGAGGCAGCGGATAGGAATCAGCTAACAGTCACGATGAAACACAGGAGAGTTGAAGTGGTCTGGAAACCACAGGAGTAGAAGTGGTCTGGAAACCACAGGAATCAGCAGCGCTGAATACACGAGGAAACACAGGAACACCTTCAGAGGCTCATGGGGAATGAGACTCCAAGATCAGGCAACGAGGTATGGACAGCAGGTGCTTTAAATAGGGAGGTTGCCTGATCAGCCAATTAAGTTAAAGGAACAGGTACTGAAGGTTTTGAAAGGGCTGCGCATGCGCAGACCCTCAGGATGGTGGACGGCCACGGTTCCTAAACACACGGGAAGAAGCACTCACAGTCTGGTGAGTGACACCCTGGTGTAGTCGGAGAATACTAGAAGCTGCAGAAATAACCCGACAAGGTTCATCAAACATCTTCCGAAAAGTCATGATAAAGGCAGAGGAGTCATTGAGGATGTTATCATTCTGCTCCCAGAGAGGGGAAGCCCAGGCCAACGCTTGTCCAGATAACAGGGATATGATGTAGGCGCCCTTGGACCTACAGGTAGGAAAGTTCTGGGGAAGGAGCTAAAATTGAATTGAACATTGGTTCAGGAATCCCCTACAGAACTTGGGGTCCCCATCAAATTTGGAAGGAGTAGGGAGGAGTAACGTGGAGGAAGCAGGAGATGCCTTGAATACAAGAGGCTGAGTCGGAGCTTGAACTGCGGCTGGAAGTGGAGGAGTTATTTGAAGGGCGTCCAAGCGGGTGGCCAGAGATTGCAAACATTGTAATACTTACACTTGTACAGTATCTTGCCGTTCTAACTTTCCAATGAGATGTTGGAGTAGATCTTTAGCTGAAGGTTCTCTATCGGTATCCGTCATGGCTGGTTCTTACTGTCAGGATTCACTAGGTTGAGTAGGATCCTTCTGTTCTGCCTGGGATTCGTGGTACTTCACCCATAGGCCCGGAAATGAGTAGATAGTAGAATTGTGAGGAACAGAATCAGGTCTGGTACACAGGATATCAACACAGGAGAAGAGTCAAAGCAGAACCGAGTCGGTTCACAGGGAAATCCAATGAAGAGTAGTCAGGAACGGAAACAATCTGGTACACAGGAATACACTAAGCCGGCAGGAAACAACAGGAACAGGTAACAGGGCAAACACAATGGAGCAGACCAATAAGGTAATCATATTACCGGCAATCCTGCAGAGGATTAGCCGGCTATTTAAGGAGAGCAGAACCAATAGGCTGCAGGTGATAATGAGGAAGCCAGGTGAGTGAGCTAGGAGAAATAGGCTGGCCAGGTGAGGCATAATATAGAAATGACAGCATGAATTGAGGGCAGATTCTGACAGAGAACAGACCTAACTGACCTTATCTAATACCTATTTAATCTATCTAGCTAATCTATCTGCCTATCTGATCTACCAAAACTAATCTATCTAAGAACTAACTATCTATCTAAACACCCAGTGGCTATCTAAACTACTTACCTACCTATCCCTAACTAACTATCTATCTAGAAATTTATCTAGTTACTCTGACATAAAGCCCGGTGAGTCATAACAGCAGCTGGGTACTGGAGACTGAAGCTGGCACCTTGGAGCGGACTGGTGTCTCGGGACAGTGAGCTGGAGCTGTTACCTTAAGACAGGTAAGTGGAACTGGTGGATTTGGCCTCATTCCAGGGAGCAGAACTGGTTGTAATGAAGAAGTGGAAAGTGGAGTGCAAACAAATCCAGAAGGAGTGGAGTAAGCAGAAGATGGTACTGTAAATTGTTTAGGTCTGCGTAGTGGACAGTCCTGTAAAAAATGTACCTCACTGGCACAGTAAAGACATCGTTTTTTGGCCCTTCTGCGCCATCGCTCCTCCTCGGTCAGGTGGGGGAGTGGAACACCTGCGAACCAGGAATTTGCTACAGAGTTCTCGATTAACTGCGATTTTGTGGTAGGATTATTAGAAGGTGCTGCTTGCAATGAGTCAGAGGCACACAAAGTTGGTTGGGATAAACTAGCAGTACAATTAGACTCCTTTTTAGAGTTGGATTCAGAAGGGTGCGCAGCAGTAATGAGTTTGTCCCTGGGAAAGGAATTTTTCAGACCAAAGCAGGTACTCGAGCATGACATATTAGGGATGGACACAGGAAATTGCTAAAATACTTTATTTAGCAAAGAAGATACTTGCGATATTTGAGTGCATAGTTGGAGAATGTCCACTTGAAGCATCTGAAACTGGATATTCGGAAGAAATAGCAGCCATGGTCTTTAGAATGATGAATACAGAGTAAGCCAAAACCCTGGTAATCCTCTATACAAGGGAAGAAAGCGTGCAGCAGCAGATTCAGTTTTATTGCCAGATCATACTGTCAGGGTTCCCAAGGCAAGACCACAGAGAGAAAGTAGGTGAACAAAGTGGTTTATTAGAAACACAGGTAATACAGGTTCAGGATGCAATAACCATTAAGGCAGAAATATAACCACAGTTCTCAACAGCGGAATAGGCAATACTGTAAGGCGATGGGGAGATGCAGTAGTCAGCGAGATGCAGGGTGGATACCTCTGGAAGATGAGGTGAGATGAGTAGCCTATGGATTGCAGGGTTGCATACCTCTGGAAAAGGTGGTGAGATAAGTAGCCTGCCGGGTCAGATACCTCTATGAAGGTTGTGAGATGAGTAGCCTGAGGGTTGCAGGGTCAGATACTTTTATGAAGGTGATGAGATGAGTAGTTTGCGGGCTGCAGGGTTGGATACCTCTGGAAAGGTGGTGAGATGAGTAGCCTGCAGGTTGCAGGGTCGGATACCTCTGGAAAGGTGGTGAGACAAGTAGCCTGCGGATTGCAGGGTCAGATACCTCTATGAAGGTAGTGACCAGGGCACTGGCAAGTGATCTGGCACTTCTGGTAAATGCCAGAAGGGCCGATGGTCAGATGGGCCGGTCCGCATGTCCGCCGAGCAGCAGCACTCTGCGCGCTGCTTGGCGGACGGAGAGTCAGTGACTGCCGACTATGTGAGTAATCACATGGGACGGCATCACGTGACAGGTGCCGTCCCATGTGATTACTCGCATAGTCGGCAGACATTGATTCTCCGTTAGCTGACCAGCGCGCAGGGTGCTGCTGCTGGATGTAAAAAGGTAAGTGTATGTGTGTGTGTAAGTAATAGTGTGGCAAACAGTGGGGCTAACACTGGGGCAAACAAACAAACTGGAGGAAAAACAGTGGGGCTAACTAACAAACAGTGGGGCTAACTAGCAAACAGTGGGGCTAACTAGCAAACAGTGGGGCTAACAAACAAACTGGAGCAAACAAACAGTGGGGCTAACAGTGTGGCTGTGGGGCTAATTTTGTGCATGTGTGGCCCCATGTTGCTATAGTGTGCGTGCGTGTTTGGCCATGTTCATATAGTGTGCGCAAGCGCAGTATTTTAAATATAGCGTGTGTGTGCGCGCACGCAGTATTTTAATATAATATGTGAGGGAAGGGAGGATCTTAATATAGTGTGGGAGGTAGGCTACTTAATGGTGGAGTGTAGGTGGGGGCTAATTATTTAAGGTGAGGTGAAAGAACCTTTAATTTAACGCTGGGGTGGTTTAGGGCTATCAATTGAATATGGGGCTGATTTTGGGGAGAAGGGCTATTTATTGAATGTGAATATGAATTATTTGTTGTCGGGGATGGTTGTGGAAAATGGTTATATTTATTAAACTTTAATGCTATTTAATATATTGCTGGGACTGTTTGGAGGGAGGGAAATATGTTTTGAGTAAATGGGTATACTGTTAATTTAATGTTGGGGCTGGTTGGAGGGAAATAGGTCTACTTATTAAATGTGAATATTATTATTATTGTGGGGACTGGAGGGAAGCCTAATTATAAAACATGAGTGCTATTGTTTTAACACCGGGGCTGGTTGGAGTTTTCTAAATCTAATGTACCCATTTTTTTTTCAAAATATGGCATCCAATATTTCAGGATCAAGACAAGAATGAACTGAGCTAAAGAAACTAGGTGCTACAAATGGTGAAAGTGACCAAGACAGGTAGGAGAGAGCAGGACAGTCTGCCAACTGTCCTGAATCTGGTGGGGCAGTCCTGAATTTGGGTGACTGTCTCCCTTAGTCAGGATTTGGTCCGACTGCAAGGACAGTTGGGAGGTATGTCCCGCTTCACAACATACTGCTTGTGAAGGCAAAGCTGTGTGCTTCTAACAGTAGTGCCTGTGTATTTGGCTAAAATGATAACCATGTTACATAATAGGGGCCCTGCTGTCTTAAATACCTTGGGCCTTAATCCACCTCTGGTTAGGGGAAGGGAACTGATAGCTGCTCCCAGTTCCCGGACAGGATACAGACTGCAGAGCAAGCCGAGGAGCTCTAGGTATCACAAGATTTGGTAATCTCGTGAGACAAAGAGCTTCACTGCTCACTCTACAGGAAGTTCCCACCCTTATGGATGTCAGCAGCACCAGAAACATAGATAAGTACAGTGGGCTGGGGGTGTCATAATGTGCCTGGGGGGGATGGTGTGATGTGGCTGGGAGGGCGAGGTAAATGTAATGTATTATTATAATGTATGTATCAATGCCCCATGTTGGCCACACCCACAACACAATGAGGTCACGCCCTGTTCGGCGCCACCGCTGAGCGGCGGCACATATTTTCTTTCCTGCTGGAACTGAGGTGGGCCTGTGCACTTTAAATGCCAGGGCTGATTTTTAGTCCCAGTCCGGCCCTGGTGGTGACACAGAAGCCAGGTAATGCTGAAACACTTGAGAACAGACAGCAGGTATCGGTGGAAGTAAGCTGAACATGTTACACTGAGAAGCAATGAGCTGTAGAGAGCAGAAGCACAGAGATCCACATAGGTGTATATCTCAGGAACCAGATAGATGATGAGCTGTGTTTGCAGCAGTGGAATGAACAGCAAAACCACAAGGTCAGGTACACAGGTAAGTAATACCAGGAACAGGAGTCAAAGGATTGCTTCCTATCAGGTTGAGTGACCTGATGATCTGACTCAGACTGCTGGGGGGGGGAGGCTGTCTTTTAAGGAGTAGTGGCAGGTGTAAATCATCCTGAGAAAATGAGCTTAGCTCAGCAAGAGGAGAAACAGTTCAAGTGCCACAGTGGCCCCTTTGGTGGCATGGTGGTACTGCAGGCAAAATATATCCAGAAAGACCAACATAGCTACTGGCAAACAGGAGCTGCAGAGAGGCAGATCGTGACAAAGGTTCTTCCAATGACAGTTAAACTGTAAAGATGCATATAACTGGAGCTACATGTTTATATGTATAAATCATCTGTTACAACAAATTCTGAAATACAACCAACAAATTGGTTAAGTCTAAAAGCTTCCTGTGGTTTAACATCTACCACCATGCCGCTGACACCTATTATTTATAACAGCACAAGTGCCCTGATAATAGGTTTCTCCCAATAATAATGCCCTATTACCAGCTGTATATTGCAGAAATACCTCAATTGGCAGATGTATATTATACAAATACCCCCTACTGCTCCTAAATTTTGCAGAGATTTACCCCCAGTGCAAATCACATACTGCAAATAAATATACTCATTGTGTCACTAGCCGCGGCGGTACTCACAGCCGCCGCGGCTCGCTTCTGGCTCCCCCTGGCGTCCCGGCCGTCACCTTGACGACCGGAACATTATTTCCTATTCCTGCCCGGCCGTCACCAGGGCAACGGCCGGACACCTCTACTATAGCGCTGCGTCCCGGCGGTAGGATCAATTAGAGGTCTGATTTACAGGCATTAGCCTGCATCTGTGTATTTCAGGGACAAGCCCTGATTGCCCCTGCTCTGTATGAGCAATTAGCCTGCAGCAGTGCATCCTACTCCTGATTGGTCTGTATTTGTATTTAAGGCAATGAGGTCTGCTGCCTCATTGCCGGTTATACTCTCTGTATCCAGTCTGCTGTACCTGCTCTCTGCCCTGTTCCTGTCTATTGGACTTTCTGTTGTTTACCCGTGTATGACCCTTGGCTTGGATTTGGACTTTGCTCGTGAATCTCGTGACCCTGACCTCTGGCTTGAATACCGACCTCCCTGTCTGCTCGTGACCCTTGACCTCAGCTTGTATACTGGTACTGTTGTCTGCTGCCGGCCCCTGACCTCTGCTTGGGTTCTCCCCAGCCAGTACACACTTCACGACCCTCTGTCAGTCTGGAGCGCAGTCTGTCCCCACCATCAGGGGCTCCAGTGAACACCTGACTGGCAGAGTAGATTCCGGGTTGTGTTGTGCCGGCTGGAGGGGTTCCTAACACATTGCCAGATATAACTTACAAATATCCACCAAATTCCAGCCATATGCTGCACAGACTACATCCATTGCCAGTAGGGGTACACATTATTTTCCACACCACCAGAGAGGGGTTTCCACACCACCAGAGTGGACATGAAGATCATGCATGGGGCATAGCAATCATTTTAGCCAGTGCTCGGCCGATCTCCAACCCCTTCTCCTCCATTTCAAAGACACAGGCAATGCTGCATGCACTGCTGTTAAGTGCATGCAACTCACCCTTCAAGAGCAGAGTATGGGGAAGCAGGATTTACCTCTTAACTGTCCTTGCAGGCGGGATTAAGCCCTGACTGAGTGGGGCAGTCACCCAAAATTGTGACTCTCTCACCAGAATCAGGACAGTTGTCAGCCTTATTCTTTGTAACCACAATGCACAACGGCGGTGACGGCAGGTGCAGCAAAATAAATAAAAAATAATCTGCAGAAAGACATTTACAATGATCATTTATAAAAAACAAAATAACAATACTGTATTGTATCAAATGTGTGATACCCAATGATCAAGAGCTTCAAGGAGCAGAAAGGAAGATGTGGCAAACCTGTGAGCAGTATATTCAGGGACCAGAGCAGATGGAGCAATGATGAGGATATCAAAGCAGAAGTCAGTGTATGCAGAGACGGTGCAAGGTTTCTCGGCACTGTAGGCAAAACTTCAGCCTATCGCCCCTCTTCCCCCCAATTCCCACTTCCTGGCCCCTCACACACTTGACATTTGTAAAATAAAATAATAACTCTTACCTCTTCCTGCAGTTCAGTTGCACTGATGTCCAGACGTACTGATGTCTATAACAGAATGCTGTCCAGACTTCATTGCTGCCCAGGAGCAAACGCAGGATACCTAGAGGGGAAGCTCCAAATGTTAGATTTCAGAACAACACCAAAAGAAAAAACTTGACATCACACACCTATTACATACTGAAATGTACCCCGCTGCCCACCAACTTTTCCCCCACATGCCCATCTGCCCACTAGCTATTCTCACATATGCCACCCCTTGCCCATCAGCTTTTGTCACTAACCACATAACACAGCTTCACTCACATGCCCCCCTGCCTACCGAAGATCCCTCTACCACAATGGTAGAACGGCTAGCACCATTAGTGTCAAGCTGCAAAAAGCTAGGCTTTCTGAAGCTTCTTAAATTGCCCCAGACTGCAGACCCCATTAAAAATTAGGGTGACTGCGGTTAAATAGAAACTTAGCCTAATGCTGGAGATATCTTTGATACCTCCTGCGTTAGGCTTGTTAGGTAGCTAGGTTACTTAAAAATGCCTGAACCATGTTGAAAAAGACATTTTTGTTTGGTTTATGGCTTAATAAATAGGCCCCCATAGGCTATACCGCATGGAGATTTCTGAGTGTATTTTATCCCGGCACATTTCCCCATTATTTACAGCCCCCCCCCCCCCCCCCCTGACTGGCAGAGTAGATTCCAGGTTGTGTTGTGCCGGCTGGAGGGGTTCCTAACATTATAACTGGCCTAAAAACAGACGTTCCGGAGAGAAAATTAAGATGGAAGGAAGTGGAACTTCACCGTCTCCGGCGCAAGCCCTAGCGGGTCATGTGGAATCCCTATACCAAATGATCCAGGGATTGTCTGAGCGTTTGTCCACTCAAGAAGAAGCTGCGAAATCTTCAGAACCCACTCCGAGTTCCGTCTGCGAACCTAAGATGAATTTGCCGGATCGCTTCACCGGAAATAGATCCCTGTTCCGAATTTCAGGGAGAGCTGCAAGCTTTATTTCCGGTTGAGACCCCGCTCCTCCGGTTCAGAGCAACAAAGAGTCAGGATTATCATTTCCCTCTTACAGGGTAACCCCCAGTCTTGGGCCTTTTCCTTGTCACAGACCAGTCCTGCCATGCAGTCAGTAGATGCTTTCTTCGAGGCATTGGGTCTACTGTATGACGACCCGGATCGAATGGCCTCCGCTGAAGCTCATCTACGGGCCTTGAAACAAGGCCGGCGGTCGGCAGAGAAATACTACGCGGAATTTCGTAGATGGTCACCTGACAGTGGATGGAATGACCCTGCCTTACGCAGTCAGTTTCGTTTAGGCCTGTCAGAACAAATCAAAGACTCTTTGGTGCAATATCCGTCTCCTACCTCACTGGAGGATCTGATGCACCTCTCCATTAAAATTGACAGGAGAATTAAAGAGCGAAAAACTGAAAAAGAGGCATCTTCTACTCCATCTGTTCTGATTCCTGTTTCCACGGATGATGAGGAGCCTATGCAATTAGGAGCATATTGTCTCTCTTCTGAGGAAAGAGACAGGAGACGATCGCAAGGTCTATGTCTCTACTGTGGCACAAAAGGCCACTTCTCCCGTTCCTGCCCAAATAAGCCGGGAAAAGACCATGCCTAGGGAATGAGGGGAAAGTTCACCTAGGTCTGCAAATTATCTCCCCGAAAAATGCTGTATTAATCCCTGCACAGCTCACCTTCAGTGCTCGCTCTGTGGACCTGTCGGCCTTCATTGATAGTGGAGCTGCAGGCAACTTCCTTGACATCGGGTTTGCCCGCTCTGCCGGAATTCCGATGGTAAAACTCAAATCTGCTATTACTGTCTGTGGCTTAGACGGAAGTCCGTTGCCTGGTGGCAAGATTTCCTGGGAGACCCCGCCACTACAGTTGAAGATCGGAGTTCTCCATTCGGAGTCAATCACCTTCTTCCTGATCGATTGTTCATTGGTTCCCTTGATCCTGGGCCACCCATGGCTCTCCCATCATAACCCTGTCATGGATTGGATGAAAGGAGAAATTGTTCAGTGGAGTTCTTATTGCACACAGTCTTGCTTGTCACTGCCTCTGCGTATGATTCAGTCTATTCCGGAGCAGCTTCCCTCACAATATCATGAATTCTGGGATGTGTTCTCTAAGAAGGCTGCTGATACCTTACCACCGCACCATGACTTTGACTGTGCCATCGAGCTTATTCCTGGTTCCAAGTTACCTAAGGGGCGTCTGTATTCCCTCTCTGTTCCCGAGACCAAATCCATGCAGGAATACATCAATGAAAATCTGGAGAAAGGCTTTATCAGGCCATCTAAATCTCCTGTAGGAGCAGGGTGCTTCTTTGTATCCAAAAAGGATGGAGGGCTAAGACCCTGTATCGATTACCGGGGATTGAATCTTATCACAATTAAGAACACCTATCCTCTCCCGCTCATTTCCGTATTATTTGATCAATTGAGAGGGGCTACTGTCTTCACAAAAATCGACCTTCGTGGAGCGTATAATCTCATCCGTATCAAGGAAGGAGATGAGTGGAAGACGGCATTCAATACGCACTCTGGCCACTATGAGTATCGGGTCATGCCGTTTGGCCTTAGCAATGCACCTGCAGTGTTCCAGGACTTGATCAATGAGGTTCTTCGAGAATTCCTTGGTTGTTTCGTGGTCGTCTATTTAGATGATATCCTCATCTATTCCAGATCTTTGCCCGCCCATCAGACTCACGTCAAACAAGTTCTACAAAAATTGCGAGAGAATCACCTTTACGCTAAGCTGGAAAAGTGTGAGTTCGAGGTGCAGAAGGTATCCTTTTTAGGCTACGTAATCTCTTCTGAGGGATTCTCCATGGATCCAGCAAAGGTCCAGGCTATTTTGGATTGGGTGCAACCCAACAATCTTAAGGCGGTGCAGAGGTTCCTGGGCTTCTCCAATTATTATAGGAGATTCATTCACAACTTTGCTGACATTGTGGCTCCCATTGTCGCTCTGACCCGTAAAGGAATGGATCCAACAAATTGGTCGTCCCAAGCAGTAGCCTCATTCGAAAGCCTGAAAAAGGCCTTTGTCTCCGCTCAGGTCCTTAAGACATCCGGATCCAGCTAGGACATTTGTTCTTGAGGTCGACGCCTCGGACATCGGTGCCGGTGCCATCCTATCGCAGAAGGATCCTCATACTAATCGTCTGCACCCATGTGCTTATTTCTCCCGTCAGTTCTCTTCAGCGGAAGCCAACTATGATGTCGGTAATAGAGAACTATTGGCAATCAAATGGGCCTTCGAGGAGTGGCGGCATTGGTTGGAGGGTGCTTCACATCAGATCTCTGTCATTACCGACCACAAGAACTTACAATATATACAGTCAGCCAAACGTTTAAATCCCAGACAGGCCCGGTGGGCATTATTCTTTACCCGGTTTAATTTCCTGATCACCTACCGATCAGGTTCCAAAAATGTCCGGGCAGATGCCCTGTCCAGAAGTTTCTCGGCACACCACCTTCCAATCACTATCCCAGAGCCGATTATTCCCCCTTCTGTAATCCATGCCGGGTTAACCCAAGATCTGAGTATCACACTTCAGAGATTCCAGAAATTAGCCCCTGATACTACTCCGGAGCGACATCTCTTTGTTCCAGTCCATCTAAGGAAGGCAGTTATTGCAGAGGCGCATAACAGTAGGGTTGCGGGACACCCCGGAATTTACAAGACGCTAGAAATCTTTTCCCGTACAGTCTGGTGGCCATCCATGTCTACTGACGTCAAGAGTCATGTCCTCTCATGTGAGGTTTGTGCCAGAAACAAAGTTCCTAGGATCCGCCCAATAGGCCAGTTAGTTCCTTTGGCACCACCTGCAAAACCATGGACCCACTTGTCTATGGACTTTATAGTTGATCTACCACCTTCTGCAGGACACAATACCATTTGGGTCGTGGTAGACCGGTTCAGCAAGATGTCACATTTCATTCCCTTAACCAGACTGCCTACTGCTCGGGATTTGGCCGTCTTATTTATTCAACATATTTTCCGGCCCCATGGGCTCCCTACTGACATCGTTTCCGATCGGGGTTCTCAGTTCATAGCGCAATTCTGGAGATCTTTCTGTACCCTTCTCGGAATCAAGGTTAGTTTATCATCCGCATACCACCCTCAGTCAAATGGGCAAACCGAAAGGGTTAACCAGTCCTTAGAGAAGTTTTTACGATGCTACACATCGGAGTTCCATAATAATTGGTCTTCCTTGTTACCCTGGGCGGAATTTGCCTGTAATAATTCCTGTCATTCATCTACTAAAACTTCTCAGTTTTTCTGCAATTATGGTTTTCACCCCAGATCTAACTCCTTGTATTTGCTAAACCCAGTTGGTGTTCAGGAGATCCGTTCCACTGCAAGAGAGGAAAGTACAGGCATCTCTGAAACAAGCTTCATTTGTCGCAAAAAAAAATTCAGATCGCCACCGTACCATCTGCTCCTTTAAGGTGGGCCAAAGAATGTGGCTGTCTACAAAAAACATTAAGCTCAGACAGCCTTGCAAAAAGTTGGGCCCTAAGTTCATCGGTCCGTTCCTTATCATCAAGCAGGTGAATTCTGTAGCATTTAGGTTAAGAATTCCGGGCTCGTTGAGAATTCCCAACACATATTACTGTTCTCTATTGAAGACGGTATTATATCCTAGTCAAATCCAGTCTTCAAATTTGCCTGAGAGAAATTCAAACAGACCACCAAGATACGTAGTTCAGAAGATCTTGGATTCCAAAAAAGTGCAAGGTCAGGTGCACTTCCTAGTGCAGTGGAGGAATCGTGGGTTAGAAGAGCGGTCTTGGATTCCACGGAGACAACTCCATGCTCCTAAACAGCTGAAGGCGTTCTTCAGGAAATTTCCAAAAAAACCTGGCTGTCGGGGTTCCTTAACCCCTCCTCAAGAGGGGGGGGGGTACTGTCACGAGCCGCGGCGGTACTCACAGCCGCCGCGGCTCGCTTCTGGCTCCCCCTGGCGTCCTGGCCGTCACCTTGACGACCGGGACGTCATTTCCTATTCCTGCCCGGCCGTCACCAGGGCAACGGCCGGACACCTCTACTATAGCGCTGCGTCCCGGCTGTAGGCGGGCGCATGCGCATGACAGGCAGCCTGTGGGCTGATTAATTAGAGGTCTGATTTACAGGCATTAGCCTGCATCTGTGTATTTCAGGGACAAGCCCTGATTGGCCCTGCTCTGTATGAGCAATTACCCTGCAGCAGTGCATCCTACTCCTGATTGGTCTGTATTTGTATATAAGGCAATGAGGTCTGCTGCCTCATTGCCGGTTATAGTCTCTGTATCCAGTCTGCTGTACCTGCTCTCTGCCCTGTTCCTGTCTATTGGACTTGCTGTTGTTTACCCGTGTATGACCCTTGGCTTGGATTTGGACTTTGCTCGTGAATCTCGTGACCCTGACCTCTGGCTTGAATACCGACCTCCCTGTCTGCTCGTGACCCTTGACCTCAGCTTGTATACTGGTACTGTTGTCTGCTGCCGGCCCCTGACCTCTGCTTGGGTTCTCCCCAGCCAGTACACACTTCACGACCCTCTGTCAGTCTGGAGCGCAGTCTGTCCCCACCATCAGGGGCTCCAGTGAACACCTGACTGGCAGAGTAGATTCCGGGTTGTGTTGTGCCGGCTGGAGGGGTTCCTAACACATTGCCAGATATAACTTACAAATATCCACCAAATTCCAGCCATATGCTGCACAGACTACATCCATTGCCAGTAGGGGTACACATTATTTTCCACACCACCAGAGAGGGGTTTCCACACCACCAGAGTGGACATGAAGATCATGCATGGGGCATAGCAATCATTTTAGCCAGTGCTCGGCCGATCTCCAACCCCTTCTCCTCCATTTCAAAGACACAGGCAATGCTGCATGCACTGCTGTTAAGTGCATGCAACTCACCCTTCAAGAGCAGAGTATGGGGAAGCAGGATTTACCTCTTAACTGTCCTTGCAGGCGGGATTAAGCCCTGACTGAGTGGGGCAGTCACCCAAAATTGTGACTCTCTCACCAGAATCAGGACAGTTGTCAGCCTTATTCTTTGTAACCACAATGCACAACGGCGGTGACGGCAGGTGCAGCAAAATAAATAAAAAATAATCTGCAGAAAGACATTTACAATGATCATTTATAAAAAACAAAATAACAATACTGTATTGTATCAAATGTGTGATACCCAATGATCAAGAGCTTCAAGGAGCAGAAAGGAAGATGTGGCAAACCTGTGAGCAGTATATTCAGGGACCAGAGCAGATGGAGCAATGATGAGGATATCAAAGCAGAAGTCAGTGTATGCAGAGACGGTGCAAGGTTTCTCGGCACTGTAGGCAAAACTTCAGCCTATCGCCCCTCTTCCCCCCAATTCCCACTTCCTGGCCCCTCACACACTTGACATTTGTAAAATAAAATAATAACTCTTACCTCTTCCTGCAGTTCAGTTGCACTGATGTCCAGACGTACTGATGTCTATAACAGAATGCTGTCCAGACTTCATTGCTGCCCAGGAGTAAACGCAGGATACCTAGAGGGGAAGCTCCAAATGTTAGATTTCAGAACAACACCAAAAGAAAAAACTTGACATCACACACCTATTACATACTGAAATGTACCCCGCTGCCCACCAACTTTTCCCCCACATGCCCATCTGCCCACTAGCTATTCTCACATATGCCACCCCTTGCCCATCAGCTTTTGTCACTAACCACATAACACAGCTTCACTCACATGCCCCCCTGCCTACCGAAGATCCCTCTACCACAATGGTAGAACAGCTAGCACCATTAGTGTCAAGCTGCGAAAAGCTAGGCTTTTTGAAGCTTCTTAAATTGCCCCAGACTGCAGACCCCATTGAAAATTAGGGTGACTGCCGTTAAATAGAAACTTAGCCTAATGCTGGAGATATCTATGATACCTCCTGCGTTAGGCTTGTTAGGTAGCTAGGTTACTTAAAAATGCCTGAACCATGTTGAAAAAGACATTTTTGTTTGGTTTATGGCTTAATAAATAGGCCCCCATAGGCTGTACCGCATGGAGATTTCTGAGTGTATTTTATCCCGGCACATCTCCCCGTTATTTACAGCCCCTCCCCTCCCATCATTTTCTGTAGCTTTCTCTCCCCCCTCCCATTTTTTGCAGCTTTCTTCCCCCCCCCCTCGTTTTTTGCAACTTTCTCCCACCCTATACTGTACTTATCTTCTCTTCTTCTGTTCTTGCTTCCTGCTTCTTATATCTGCTTTCATTCTCTCGGCTCCCCTCACTAACGTCACTATGCTGCCAGTGAGAGAAGCCGGAATCCGATCGAGGACATACACAGTGAAATGTGGTGCTGCACTGTAGCAGCACCGCTATGCAGACGTAACGGTGTGCAGAATTGACAAAAACTTGCACCGCCCGAGTTAAGTTAACTAATAATATCTCATTATGAGACATTATTGTGTTTTTAGGCGGCCACAGTGACGCCCCCATTGAGCGGGCGCCCTAGGCAGTTGACTAAAGCTGCCTAATGGTGGTGCCAGCCC
The DNA here is from genome assembly GCF_038048845.1 of Mixophyes fleayi. NCBI lineage: Eukaryota > Metazoa > Chordata > Amphibia > Anura > Limnodynastidae > Mixophyes > Mixophyes fleayi. Next base: position 132,951,970 of record NC_134405.1, on the reverse strand, counting down.
TGAGTTTATGCAAGTATTAGGAAGCAGAAGGTCCTGGGGGGAAAATTGAGTTAATGGAAAACAGGAATTATTGAATCCAGGGAGGGCAACCATTGAGCAAAAACCAAAGCTTTACAGGGTCAGAGATAAAGGGGTTCCTGGAACAGGAATGGCAGGGGTCAGTAGAACCCAGGATTAGGCTTTCAAATGGACAGACAGATGCCAGGAGATGCAGCAGTGGATCCAAGGAACTCTTCATTTTGCTGCACTGACAGCCATGCAATAAAGCAGCACCATGACAACACACAGCCCAACTGTTTTCTGTTGGCTGCAATTGCTACTAGTAGCTCTCTACATTGTTGGTTCTATACCAAACAGCATAGTGTAACAGATTGCTATAGTAGGCTAATCCAATAAACAATGAAAGGAGGAAAACTATGTGAAGTCACAATGCTATAACTATCAACAATGCTAGAGATGACACAAGGCTGTTATATCATATCACTCACTTCATGTCTACATTGATTCGCTGCGCAGCCTGCTATGTTATAGAATTGGGTAAAACAGCACCAGCTTGCGTGAACTGCATGCTGAACTTCATTTAAGTCAGCCGAAAAACAACATACTTCAGGGACAATCAACCCATTGTTAGTTTTACACACAATAGCAGGGGCTAGCTGGCAGACTTTAGCCCTGGGGCAAGCACAGAGCATTGGCCAATAAGTAGCGAACCCATCCTTAAAGGGTGGTTTTTGGTTCAATATAAAAAGTTTGTTATTTTAGTGTTGCTTAACCCAGAGATACTTTATTATTAGAAATGATAAATCTTAAAAAATGAAAATAAATAATGCAACAAAAAACAAACCTCACTTTATACTGCTTTTGAATGTATATGTTCCTTCTCCCTACAGCACCTTTTTTTTTACAATTTTGTCAGAAAAAGGTCTTGTATTTGCTTCACCCTACTATAGGGTTATTACTAGAGATGAGCGCACTCGGATTTATGAAATCCGAGCCCACCCGAACGTTGCCGATCCGAGTCGGATCCGAGACAGATCCGGGTATTGGCGCCAAATTCAAATCTGAAACTGAGGCTCTGACTCATAATCCCGTTGTCGGATCTCGAGATACTCGGATCCTATAAATTCCCCGCTAGTCGCCGCCATCTTCACTCGGGCATTGATCAGGGTAGAGGGAGGGTGTGTTGGGTGGTCCTCTGTCCTGCTATATCTCGTGCTGTTCAGTTAAGTTCTGTGCTGTTCAGTTAAGTTCTGTGCTGTGCTGTGCTCAGTCCAGTGGTGCTGTGTCCTGTGCTCTGTCCTTCTGAGGTCAGTGGTGCTGCTGGGTCCTGTGCTGTGTCCTGTTCAGTCCAGTGGTGCTGTGTCCTGTGCTCTGTGCTTCTAAGGGCATAGGTATTTCCCCAATATTCCAAAGTGTTTAAAAAAATAAAAAAAAGTTATTTAAAAAAAATACAAAAAACTAATTACATTTTTTTTTAATTACAACAAAATTTGCACAACCAATCCTGCAGTATAAGCCCATTGGTACTGCAATATTACCAAGTTCACACATTCAGCAGTAAAAGTCCAGTGGTTCTGCAATATTACAAAGTTCACACATTCTGCAGTATCAGTCCAGTGGTGCTGTGTCCTGTGCTCTGTCCTGCTGAGTTCAGTAGTGCTGCTGGGTCCTGCGCTGTGTCCTGTTCAGTCCAGTGGTGCTGTGTCCTGTGCTCTGTGCTTCTAAGGGCATAGTTATTTCCCCATTATTCCCAAGTTTTTAAAAAATAAAAAAAAAGTTTTAAAAAAAATTAAAATAAAAAATAAATAAATAAAATAATTATAACCAAATTTGCAAAGCCAATCCAGCAGTATATAAGCCCATTGGTACTGCAATATTACCAAGTTCACACATTCAGCAGTAAAAGTCCAGTGGTACTGCTATTACAAAGTTCACTGATTCAGCAGTGTATAAGTTCAGTGGTACGGCTATTGCAAAGTTCACTGATTCAGCAGTGTATAAGTCCAGTGGTACTGCTATTACACAGTTCCCTGATTCAGCAGTGTATAAGTCCAGTGGTACTGCTATTACAAAGTTCACTGATTCAGCAGTGTATAAGTCCAGTGGTACTGCTATTACAAAGTTCACTGATTCAGCAGTATAAGTCCAGTGCTACTCTCCTGTGCCGCATATAATTTTTAAAGGCTTTGCCGAGTGTGTGTGGCTTAGGGGTACGCTCTCTTGTGCTACATATAATGGAAAACCAAAATTTGGAGGATAAAGTAGGGAAAGATCAAGACCCACTTCCTCCTAATGCTGAAGCTGCTGCCACTAGTCATGACATAGACGATGAAATGCCATCAACGTCGTCTGGCAAGCCCGATGCCCAATCTCCTAGTACAGGGCATGTAAAAATCCAAAAAGCCCAAGTTCTCAAAAAATAGCTAAAAGAGAAACTTAAAATCATCTGAGGAGAAACGTAAAGTTGGCAATATGCCATTTACGACACGTAGTGGCAAGGAACGGCTTAGGCCCTGGCCCGTGTTCATGACTAGTGGTCCAGCTTCACCCAAGGATCTAAGCCCTCCTCCCCCCCCCTACAAAAAATTTAAGAGAGTTATGCTGTCAGCAACAACAACAAAACAGCAAAGAACCCTGCCTTCTAAACAGATGACATCACAAATCCCCAAGGCGAGTCAAAGGGTGTTGTTGTTGGTTGTGAACCCTGACCTTCCCATCACTGTACGGGAAGAGGTGACTCCATCCAGCATTTGCAGCACGCCCTCTGCATATGCTGGAAGGATCACCCACAGTCCAGTTACAGATTTGGCTAATGAAGGTGTGAATGTTGTACACTGGGAGGAGGATATTGATGTAGCTGGCGCTGAGGAGGATGTTGATGATTATGATGCAGACAGATACCAAATTGCCTTTCTCAATTTCTATTTATATTCTAGATTATATAACGGCTGAAAAGTTTTCTGTTTTACTCCTAGTGGAGAGGGGATCTGATGCAGACAGATACCAAACTGCCTTTGTCCATTTCTTTGTATATTTGAATTTCTAGTTCTACAGTCTATGCAGGCTGCTTTATTTATATTCAACTACAAGTGTAGGGCGGGGGGGGGCATAGATAGCCACCAAAGTAATGTGGTCCATTTAATTTCACTTTCTAGCTCCACAGTCTGTGCAGCCTGCTTTTTTTATCTTCAAAGTATTTATATTTACAAGCCTTGCAATCTAAATTAACTAGAGGTAGTGACGTGGTAGAACTCCAAAAGGCAGTTAGGAAGCCCCTGTACAAACTGGCTCTATTTTTTAACTGAGTTGTCCCCCCTCCAGTGTGTACTCGGAAAGAGTTTTTAGTGCAGCGGGGAACCTGGTCAGTGAGCGGCGAAGGAGGTTGCTTCCTCAAAACGTTGAAATAATGATGTTTATAAAAATGAATAATCAATTCCTCAATGAAGTACAGCACTGCCCTCCAGATAGTACAGAGGGACCTGTGGTTGTGGAGTCCAGCGGGGACGAATTGATAATGTGTGATGAGGAGGAAGTACACACTGTAGGGGGAGAGGAATCAGAGGTTGAGGATGAGGACGACATCTTGCCTCAGTAGAGCCTGTTTAGTCTGTACAGGGAGAGATGAATAGCTTTTTTGGTGTGGGGGCCCAAACAAACCAATCATTTCAGCCAAAGTTGTTTGGTAGGCCCTGTCGCTGAAATGATTGGTTTGTTAAAGTGTGCATGTCCTATTTCAACAACATAAGGGTGGGTGTGAGGGCCCAAGGACAATTCCATCTTGGAACTTTTTTTTTTGCATTATGTGACCAATCAACAGTCGTTTGCCATGTTCAAAAAGTAAAACCAAATTTAAACAAATTCAAGAAATTAAACCAAAAGTAAAATGCCCTGTCATAATTTAAAACAAGAGGTATTGACGTGCTCTGACTAAAACTACTGTATTGTTGTTTATATTTTATAAACACTACACTTGAAAGCTTGAGTCTTTTCTTATTATATATATTGTGGTGACCCACTCCTCTACGCAGTCCAGATACATTTATTGCTGCGAATCATACAAGTTCAGGGTTTTTAATATATATTGTGGTGACCCACTCCTCTACGCAGTCCAGGTATTTTATTCGGTGCGATTTATACCAGTTGATGGTTTTCTTATTATATTGTGGGGATCACTCCACTACGCAGTCCAGAAAGATACCTCGTTGCAACGTTTTGGACTAATAACTATATTTTGAGGTGTTCAGAATACACTGTAAATTAGTGGAAAAGCTTGTTATTGAATGTTATTGAGGTTAATAATAGCGTAGGAGTGAAAATAAGCCCAAAAACTTGATTTTTAAACTTTTTATGTTTTTTTCAAAAAAAATCCGAATCCAAAACCTTAAATCCGAACCGAGACCTTTCGTCAAGTGTTTTGCGAGACAAATCCGAACCCCAAAAATAATGAAAATCCGGATCCAAAACACGAGACCTCAAAAGTCGCCGGTGCACATCCCTAGTTATTATTTGTTTTAGGGTTAACCTAAACAGGGCCAGTGCAAGGTTGTTCGGCAACCTAGGCAAATCTTCAGGTGTAGTACCAATTAACGATACGGACTACCACGACAGAGGACAGAACAGCATGAGGAGTGCGATTACCTAGTACACGACCTTCCAAAAAAACTACTGATCGCAATCCAGAAGCTACCTTATCGTAGGGGTTAAGGTTAGGGTTAGGATTAATGTTAACCCTAACTCCTAGCCCTAACACCCCTAACCCCTAAGATAATACTTACAGGAAATAAATAACAGGCGGATCCGTCCAGCGCCGCTTTAAGGTAAGTCGGTGTTTGTAATCACCTTATTTTCATCAGTCTAAAAGACAGCCAATCGGAATATGAAGTCACCTGGATTGTGATCAGTAGTTTTCTTGGAAGGTCGGTGTACTAGGTAATCGCACTCCTCATGCCGCTCTGTCCTCTGTCGGGGTAGTCCGTATCGTGAAACTGACTACCACCGAAATCTTCAGTCCACCACCCATCCTCTCCCCAATACTCCCTTGACACACTTGACAATTGTAAAATAAAGATAATAACTCTTACCTCCTCCTGGCTCGCTGGTAAGGCTGCAGTCCAGATGCACTGATATCTAATGCAGAATGCTGTCCAGTCTTCACTGCTGCCCAAGAGCAAATGCAGGATACCTAGATGGGAGGCTCCAAATGTTAGATTTCAGAACACTACAAAACAAAAAAAAGTTGACATCACTCACCTGTTATACACTGACATGTCCCCCGCTGCCTATCAACTTTTACATATGCCCACAAGCTATTCTCACATATGCCACCCCTTGCCCATCAGCCCTTGTCACACATGCTACCCTCATAACACCAGGTTTACTCACATGCACCCCTGCCTACTGGCTTTTCTCTCACAAACACCCCCCTGCCCTAGGAGTCCTAGCCAGCCTTTTTTCACACATGCCCCTCTGCCCACAGCTTAATGTTTAAGCAACTATTTATTTTTTTAGTATTTGGCCACTACTTGGCTCTCCTCTGTTACTGTCTATTAGTATAATTAATTTTACTTCTACAGAATACATTAACACAAGTAAATAAATACAGAAAGGTAGTCTAAATGACATAGATAATCTAGACCTTTCTCTATTTATTTGAATGTGTTAATGTATTCTGCAGAAGTATACCTAAAGCCATTTTGCTATAGTAAGTGGAGGGGAGAGTAGGAAGGTTGCAGTGCTCGATCCGTAGATCCCTCTACCACAATGCTCTCCCCATAGGGTAGAATGACTAACACCACCGGGGTCATGCTCTGAAAAGCTAAACTTTTTGGAGCTTGTTAAACTGCCCCAGATCGCAGCCCAAATTGAAAATTATGGGGATTGCAGTTTAAATAGAAACTTAGCCCAATGCTGGATATATCTATGATACCTCCTGTGTTAGGCTTTTCTTAGGTAGTCAGGTTACTTAAAAATGCCTAAACCATATGGAAAAAGCCATTTTCGCATGGTTTATGGCCTAATAAATAGGGCCCCATAGGCTGCAACTCATGGAGATTTCTAAGTGTACACCTCCCGCCACCTCTCCCCAATATTTCCAGCCTTCTCTCCCCCTTGTTTTCTGTAGCCTCCTCTCCCACCCCCTCATTTACTGTAGCCTTCTCTCCCACCCACCACCTCATTTTTCTGTAGCCTTCTCTTTCTGCCACCCCTCATTTTTTTGTAGCTCCTTTCTGCCACCCCCCTCATTTTTCTGTAGCCACCTCTTCCTGCCCCCCTCGTTTATCTGTAGCCTTCTCTTTCTGCCCCACCTTGGTTTTCTGTAGCCTTCTCTCCTCCCCCTCCTTTTCTGTAGCCCTCTTTTTCTGCCCTCCCTCATTTTCCTGTAGCCATCTTTATGCCCCCCCCCCTGATTTTTCTGTAGTCTTCATTCTGCCCTCCATCTTTTTTTGTAGCCTTCTTTCTGCCCCCCTCGTTTTTCTGTAGCCTTCTTTTTCTGCCCCCCTCATTTTTTTGTAGCCCTCTTTTTGCCCCCCTTGACTTTATGTAACCTCCCACCCCCCTCGTTTTTCTGTAGCCTTCTTTCTGCCCCCCCTCTTTTTTCTGTAGCCATCTTACTGCCCCCCCCCCCTCATTTTTCTGTAGCCCTCTCTCTCGGCTCCCCCCTTGTTTTTCTGTAGTCTGAACTTACCTTCTATTCCTTTCTTTCCTTCTCTGCTTCTTTGATCCCTTGCCGCTCCTCTCACTGACAGCATCATGACATCACAGCGCTGTCAGGAGCGGAGCCGGGAGCCAGCAGGGCACACTAGAATGCTGTGCTGCACTGTACCAGCACCGTAATGCAGAGCTCATATTCTGCAGATTTTGTTAAGTAGCGGTAGGGGCCCGCGTTAACTAATAATGTCTCATTATGACAAATTATTAGTGTTTTTAGCCGGCTACAGTGGCATCCTCCCCGCCCCCAGAGCCGGCACTCTAGGCAGCTGCCTAATGGTGGCGCAGGCCCTGAACCTAAAACAAGTAATATTAGGGGTGGTACTGGGAGGAGGAGCAGAGCACTAGATGCCAATCTGACACCCTGGCCCAGAGCTGGCTCTTAAGGACCCAGGGCACTTTACATAGGGAGGCTCCTATGATGTGTAACATGGTTTTAGACAAATACACAGGCAATACTATGTGCACTACTGTTAGGTACATGCAGCTCTGCCATCATGATCAGTGCTTGTCTGGATCCTGGATGTTGGAGGTCCTATTTGTAAAACAAAAATGGGTGCATGAAATTTAGAAAACTCCAATCAGCCCCAGTGTTAAATCAATAGCACCCACGTTTTATAATAAGACCTCCCTCCAGCCCCAACATTAAAATAATAGTACTCACATTTGATAAATAGATTTCCTTCCAACCAGTCCTGAGATTTAAATTAATATCATACGCATTTAATAAATATATCAATTCCCTCCAATCAACCCCAACATTAAAATAATAGTACTCCAATTTAATAATTAACCTATTTCCTACCTCTAAACAGCCCCAGCAATAAATTAATAACATTTACGTTTAATAGATAAAACCATTAATTTTCCACAACCATCCCTGGCATTAAATAATTCATATTCACATTTAATAAATAACCCTGCTCCCCAATTCACTCCAGCATTAAATTAAAGGCCCCATCACCTCACCTTAAATTAATAGGCCCCACTATTAAATAAAATAGCCCCACCATTACACCACAAATAAATTAATAGCACCCACCATTATATAATTAGCTCCAACCTGCAGTCCACCATTAAATTGCCTACCTCCCAACCATATTACAATATAGACCCCACCCACAACCCGACAAGAAATTAATAGGTATATTTATTAGACGTAAATTATATTTCCCACAACCATCACTGCCATTAAATAATTCATATTTACATTTAATAAATAGACCTCATTTTCCCCAAACCGCCCCAGCATTAAATTAAAGGTGAAATCACCCCATAAATTATGTTGCCCACCATCACCCCACATCTATAATAGCACCTATTTAATAATTAGCCTCCGCCTACCTCTCACATTAATGTTAAGACCCCCCCTTACACACATTACATGAACACTCCCCCACCCCCCAGCCCACCCGCTGACGCTAACCTTGTTCCATCTGCGCCTTACATACAAAATATCACTGCACTAGGTTATCACATCCCCGGATCATAAGGTCTACTTTCTAATATCTCATAAAATTAATATTAATTTCCGGGTGGTGCAGACAAAACACTTAATGATACATGTTTAGAAACTCAAAGAAGGAAGGAAATGTGTTCCAAATGGGGCATTTGGAAAACATTTCCATCTGCGCTGTGTAGGTCTTGCTGCTCTGCACACATGGGACGGCACCTGTCACGTGGTGCACCTCCCATGTGACACTGGGGGCTAGATTTACTAAGCTGCGGATTTGAAAAAGTGGGAATGTTGCCTATAGCAACCAATCAGATTCTAGCAATCATTATGTAGAAGGTACTAAATAAATGAAAGCTAGAATCTATAGGCAACATCTCCACTTTTTCAAACCCGCAGCTTAGTAAATCTAGCCTTTGGTCTCTTGCTTATAGGAGACAGCCACATATAGGAAAAGGGGGGGAGGGGGGACGGATGATAAGATCTGTGGCCAGTGATGGAAGGTGGCTGGGCCCGAATTAGGGCCAGCCACCAAATACTAGAGACTTGGGGCAGTTCCTGCACAGCAAAATGGTCCTTGGCTGTCCATCCCGGGGGGCATATGCCTCCTCCTTCCCTCCGATGCAGCCCGCACACACACAGCAGTCCCTCTGGTCCGCTCAATACTTAGTGGTGGATGGTGTTAGACACATGGGCTCCTGTTATAATCACTATCACTATTTATCCTCCTAATTTTCTTCTTTGGCATCAGCACGGTTTTCCTATCTCTCATTCTTACTGAAATATATGCTTTATCAAAAGCTCTCTGGTCATAACCCCTAATCAAAATCTTACTTTCACATTTTGTGCACTTTAAACAAATGCTCCAAGGTACTACATTTCATTTGCAACCAAAAGAAATGTCCAAAGGGAATACTCTTAGTGACACCAGGAAGACAGAAACTCTTATTTTCCTAATGAAGCATTGACTGCTGGGGATTTACATATATCCTCAATACCTAAAGAAAAAAATCTTCCTCCAATAAAGATATTCAAATAATCAAGTCTCTTGACCTCATTAATGACATGTAATTTTTCATTGGTGCACCTAATGGTCAGCAAACAACTTGTTTGCTTTTATTTGTATTGTTGAAAAATAAAAAACATCAAGGCACTCTCCACACTTGAGATGCTTCTATGAACTAGAAGAGCGCATAGGTTTGCAGGGAAGCAGAAAACTTTAAGAGAAACGCTACACAAAAGTGTAATCATCATACTAATGTCCAACCTCCTACCACTTTATTCAATAAATAAAACATTTCTGTGATTATCCAAAAATTGGCCTAATCAGTTGTTTATGTTGAAACCATTCCGTTGTTCAGTGTCAGACTGGGGCATGAAGGGCCCACCGTGGGACTGCAACGCGCGGGACCCACCAGAGGGGGTGTGGACAGCCATCATAGAGGCGAGACCAGACACTAGAGGGGGAGTGGTCAGCCCACGAAGGACAGCTAGCACCATAGTGTAGCATATAAAGAATGCAGTGTGTATATAAAGAGTACACAGTCTTGACCTGCCCCTTAGATTGAGCAGAACAGTCACCAAAAATCGGGATTGTCCCACTAGACCAGCCTTGGCTAACCTGTAGCACTCCAGGTGTTGTGGAACAACAAACTCAAGCATGCTTTGCCAATATATAGCAGCTTTTTGCTAGAAGGGTATGCTGAGACTTGTAGTTTCACAACACCTGGAGTGCCACAGGTTAGTCAAGCCTGCACTAGACTCAGAACATTTTACAGACTGTCCTAACTGTTCTTGTCACTTTTACCACCTGTGGCTGCTGGTTTCTTTAGTTGCAGCTTGTCTGGATCCTGGAATGTTGGGGGCCCTATTTGGAAAAAATAATGGGTAAATTTAGAAAATTCCAACCAGGCCCGGCGTTAAATCAATAGGACCCACAATTAATACTTAGGCTTTCCTTCAGCCCCAACATTAAAGTAATAGTATTCCCATTTAATAAACCTATTTTCACCCCTCCAGACAGCCCCTGCAATAAATTAATCGCATTTACATATAGACCTCATGCTCCTCAAACTCAGCCCCACATTCAATTAATAGCCCACAAACCACCCCATCTTAAATTAATAGTCCCCACTATAAAATTAAATTGCCCCACCTTTACCCTACAAACAAAATAGCACCCATTATTTAGTCACCACCTACCACACACACATTACATTGCCACAAGCCCGCTGTGCCATCACACACACATTACTGTGCCCCTTCATCACCATGCTGTGCTTCCTTATGATCACACTGCACCCTCCATGCTGCTTTTGTCCCCCCCATCCTTCATCACCCTGTGCCATGCTGCTTTTGCTCCCCCCTTCATCACCCTGTACCATGCTGCTTTGGCACCCCTCCACACTCTTCCATGCTGCTTTGGCCCCCCTTCACACTCTGCCATGCTGCTTTGGCCCCCCTTCACACTCTGCCATGCTGTCTGTGCTCCCCCTTCACTCTCTGCCATGCTGTCCGTGACCCCCCTTTACTCTCTGCCATGCTGTCTGTGCTCCCCCTTCACTCTCTGCCTTGCTGTCCGTGATCACCCTTCACTCTGCCGTGCTCCCCCTTCACTCTGCCGTGTTCCTCCCTCACTCTGCCGTGCTCTACCTTGCTTCCGTTCCTTCACTTACCTTTTCTATCGGCTTCTTTCTTCTCTTCTGTCTTCTTCCCGACTCCTCACTCCTCTGCGGCGCTCCTCACTGAACGTCAGGCGTGATGACGTCACACCCGACATTTAGTGTGAACGGAGCAGAGAGGAGTCAGGGAGCGCCGTGGTCTCCCCACCAACGAAGAGGGGAGCGATCAGGGTCGGTCCCCCGGTGGGCCATTCCGACTCCGCCGTTGTTGCTCTACTTCTGTATTTTGGGCCATTCTCCTGTTGCATCACTCAACTTCTCACTCAACATCAGGGACTGATGTGAATGAGTTCCCTGTACAGCGCTGCGGAATTAGTGGCGCTATATAAATAACTGATGATGATGATGATGATGATACGTAATAGAGCCAAATCAGTATCCAGGAGAATGATCAGGCAACAAACATTATCAAACCAGAAGTACAACAGGACCGAATCAGTATCCAGGAAAATGGTCAGGAAACAAACAGGGTCTATACAGGGACATGAACTTGCAGGAACAACAAGGAGTGCTGGAGGCAGGAAAGACCTGATATTCTGGCACCCTAATAGTTCCAGAGTCAGGTTTAAATAGTGAAATTGAGCTGATATGATGGTAAAGTTACTGACTGCCGACAGGAAGCAAGGGAGTAGCGCTACAGCGCATACATCAGGAGACGCAAGGACGGGTGGAGAAGCTGCCTCCCTGTTGAATAGTAACAGGGCTTCCCTGGCTGAAAATGGCAAGCGGATGTCCACGCTGTGAGAGCAATGGAGAGATGGTGCCAGACAACTCTGAACAGAGCAAAAAGGCCTGGTACCTGAGTAAGGAGGAAGTAACACCCATTCTTCAGAGGGGTGAAGTTTGGGCCTATTTAAGGGCTAAAATTTTTTGTAGGGTTGGCTGATGTCTGGGAAGTGAAGTCTCATTACTCTCCTCTGAAGAAGCCTAGATATACTGAATGTTCTGCATTGCTTTGCTGTTCATCTGTATTGCTGTGGATCCTCGCAATAAAGCTCCTCTTTGATCCCAACTCAAGACTTTAGCTGGTGACTTGTTGTTAACCCACCTCAAGTGTGTGTTGAGTATGGAGATTACTTGGTGGCCCAGAAGGTCGATATTGTCTACACCAGGGGTCCTCAAACTTTTTAAACAGGGGGCCAGTTCACTGTCCCTCAGACCGTTGGAGGGCCGGACTATTCAATTAATAGCCCAAAACCACCCCAGCATTAAATTAAAGGTCTTGTCACCTCACCTTAAGTTAATAGAGCCCACTATTAAACAGTTTCACCATCAACCAACAAATAAATTAATAGCACCGACCATTAAATAATTAGCTCCGACCCACAGTCCATCTTTAAATTAATAGCCTACCTCCCACCCAAATTACAGTAGAGACCCCCCCCAGCAATAAATTCATAGCATTTATGTTAAATATACCTATTTCCTGCAACCATCACTGCCATTAAATAATTCATATTTACATTCACCCCAAAAAATCCCCACATTCAAATTATACCATACCCCCATACCACCCAAGGATTAAGTTAAAGGTCCCATCACCCCATCCTAAATTAACATCCCCACTATTAAATTAAATTGCCCCACCATCACCCACAAAAATAAAATAACACTTACTAAATAATTAGCCCCAACCTACACTCCATCATTAAAATAATTGTCTACCTCACACCCACATTATATTAAGACCCCCCCCCACTCACTTCCCTCATAGTAAAATAGCAGCCCCCCTTTCTGTCACATAGTATAATAGTATATAAGCCCCTTCTCTCACATAGTATAATAGTAGAGAAGCCCCCCCATAGTATAAGAGCACCCCACATAGTAAAATAGCATCGCAGCCCCCCACATAGTAAAATAGTATAACAGCCTCCCACATAGCAAAATAATAGTATAACAGCCCCTCACATAGCAAAAGAATAGTATAACAGCCCCCACATAACAAAATAGTGTAACAGCCCCCACATAACAAAATAATAGTGTAACAGCCCCCACATAGCAAAATAATAGTGTAACAGCCCCCACATAGCAAAATAATAGTATAACAGCCTCCCACATGGCAAAATAATAGTATAACAGCCCCCCACATAACAAAATAATAGTATAACAGCCCCCACATAACAAAATAATAGTGTAACAGCCCCCACACAGCAAAAGAATAGTGTAACAGCCCCCACATAACAAAATAATAGTATAACAGCCCCCCACAGAGCAAAATAATAGTGTACCAGCCCCCACATAACAAAATAATAGTGTAACAGCCCCCACATAGTAAAATAATAGTGTAACAGCCCCCACATAGCAAAATAATAGTGTAACAGCCCCCCCCCTCACACTTACCTTGTTAGAGTCATGCTCTATTGAAGTCTTCTCTGCTGCATCGCCGCGCACACATGGGACAGCACCTGTCACGTGGTGCTTGTCCCATGTGGCATTCTGCTTGAACGGGACTGGAGGAGGCCAAGTATGGGAGGAGGGGAGCCCACTGATTCTTATTTTTACAAGTTTTATTTTTTACTCCTCGCCGCGGCGCCGCCCTCGTTCTGTCCCCCCCCCCTCGTTGGAAAATTCCGGTCAGCGCAATGACCAATCCGCCCCTGCCCGGCGGGCCACATAAATGGCCTCCGCAGGCCGCATGTGGCCCGCGGGCCGTAGTTTGAGGACCCCTGGTCTACACATTGGTGATCTGTTTATGGAAGGTAAAGTTGTGGTTCTGTGATGTTCAAGAGATTTGTAGCCTGTGTAAGAATTTCTGGTGTTCCTGGGTGGACTGTGGTTTGCACCTGGGTGTGAACTTTCTACCCACCTGGCATGTGCACTACCTCTCTGGGTGACCTCACATGGGAGGCTGGAGGAGCATGTTTGAGGAGTCACTGTGTCAGTGGTTGTCATTTCTTTGGGAGCCAGTTTCATATTTGTCCACTTTTTCCAACCTCTTCCGGGTACAGCTACACAGTAATAATTGAGAACTTCACAGACATGCTACCTCTTCCACAGGTCTTAATTACATTGAGGAGAGGCCACTCCGCATATTAATATATACAAAGTGGGTGGGAAGTTATATTACAGCATACTGTAGCTGTCTAGTCATAACTTTCATGGAATTAACAAAGAAGGTCCTATTACACTATTCTGTCCCAAAATTTATTTATAAACATACTTAAACAATTAAAAGAAACAAAGGTGTGCTCTATACCCTTGCTGAATATGTTGGTAACCACTTATCATCCTAAAATATTTAATAAATATTTATACCTTATAAAATGTGCCATGATACATTTGCAAAAAACGCTCTTGCTCTGTCAAACTCCTTCCATCGGCCATGGACTACTGTTCCTCTGCAAACACCATCTTCTTCAGCAAATGCATGCACATTGACGGACATCTAGGCAGACTTGCACAAATCAAGGTATATGACACCAAATAGGATTTGACCGTTTGCTCTCTACTAGGGTATGTAAATGATGTTAATTTTCAAGATACTGACAAAACCAGCGCTGTTTTTCCCATTGTGCACGCTGGCCAATTGGCCTGGGGCCTCGGGCAAGGGGGCCACATAAGCAGGGCTTTGAAGAAAAAAACCTGTTTGCGGTCAGGCGGTGGCGATGTGCCCCCCTCCCTGTTCCCCATCTCCGTGCAACGCTCCCACTAAATGTCAGGAGTGACGTCATCAGGCCCGACATTTTTAGTGAGGAGCACAGCACAGAGCAGCCACGACGCGATGGACAAGCAAGTAAGAAAGAAAACAGAAAAAAAGAAGAGAAGACGATAGAAGGGTAAGTGAAGAGGGACAAATAGAAGAATAATGGAAGGCACAAGTACAGTATCTAATACAGGGGCGGGAGGACCAGAGGCGCATTATCAAGGGGGCAAATAGAAGAATAATGGAGGGTACAGTGTGTGAAATAGGGGCAAATCAGAAGCAGGATGAAGGGGGACTAACAGGAGAATAATGAAGGGCACAGTGTGTTGAACACTTTAATAATAAGTTTTTCTTAGTTTATAATAATTTTGTTTGTGCTGAACACTTGATTAATAATAAATAATTTATAGTTTATAATTATTATGGTTATAATAAAAACAAATTATGTGGATTAATCTCAGTAGTACAGCATGTTTTTTTAATGTTTAAATCTTGGCTTTTTTTGCCAGTAACAATAAATATAAACTTTTATCGATAATTTACATTTTTATTCCTGGGAGTGGTTGTGTAGGTAGGGGCTCCAGTGCACTGCTTTGCCCGGGGGCCCATAATGTTGTTAAGATAGCCCTGGGCAAAACTCCTTCCCTGTCTCATTTTACTATTGTATACTATTATGATTATTATTGTATACACCTCGCATACAGGCTTTTTTAAATCCAAAATTTATAAGGATAGAGAACATGTTCCTGTTACACCCATGGAATGAGCTGCGGACCTGGTCTGCAATACTGGTGACCAAACTAAATTTGCAGATGCTATGATACCTGAAATAGAGGAGCCCTGGAAACCTGTTTCATCATGTAGTTCCAGGTTGTTCCACTAAGGGAAAGCACTGAGTAACTGGCAATGCAGCTTTGCACTGCATGTATATTTCAGTGCATACATGCGACTGTATTGTACCCATGACTGTATAGTCACCAGTACAAACTCTTCATCATCATTTATTTATTTATATATATAGCGCCAACATAGTCCGTAGCGCTTTGCAATCTCTTACATCCACATCGTTTTCATGTACGGATTGTTTTCCTATTTCAAGTTTTTAGTTTTATACATTAGCCCAGGGAAGGTTGAAGAAAAAAATCTAAGTAGCGCTTTTTTTTTTTTTTACTGCTTTAGCCCCATAATTGGTCCATGTTCAAGAGACAACACAAAAATGCAGCACCGATCACATCCCATCCTGCAGTTTTTAGCTATATCTTTATTGATGTGATTGATTGGCTACAGCTCACGATGCCTGCAAGTTACAAGGAATAGACATGTGAGTGCAGACGTGGTTTTGGTGGCTGACGGTTAGCTGAGCTCACCACGCTCCCTCCCCGGCTGCAACACGGATCCCTCTACCGTGCACTGCGGGAAATAGAGATAGAGGAGTACTGACGTCACAGGGAAGCTGAGGGGCGGGCCCCTCTCTTTGAAGATCCTCGCGCACGCGACGCCTAAGGGCGTGTCTGTAGTATTGCGCGTGCTGGCAGTGGGGGCGGGGTGCGCGACCCTTAGGCAGGGGTGGGCGTGGACAGTAGCGCGCCGCCCCGTGTGATGCGGCTGCGGGGACGCGCATAGTACGGGAGCGCGCAGTGTGCTCGGTGCTCGGTTCTCTGCTTTACGCTGCGGGCTGCAGTGGCTGTTGGGTTGAGAGCCGGGGCTGTGGTGCGAGTCTTATCTAGGGATGCTTAGAAGCAGGACTCGGTGAGGAGGTGCGGGATGGCGGCTTGGGGCCCCCCGGAGTTAGGGGTCCGGATCACCCGGGGGCTGCTCGCGGTCTCCATCTATCTCATCCTAGGGCAGGAGCCAGCTGGAGCCGCGAAGACTGCAGGTGAGGAGCCAGGGCCCGGGCTAGTCTCAGGGGGAGGTGGCGGCTGAGGAGGACACTGATTGGAGTGCCGGAGAAGCTGCCAGTGCTCGGCGCTGGACGGGGCAGTAATACAGTGCAGTGCATACACTGAGCTCTGGATCACTTACACCTAAATGACCTGACCACAAATGTCACCACTGAGCGGTAATAAGGCACAGGGGGACGGGGGTAACACAATGCACCAGTGGTCTCATTGTAAAATGTGGAGATTGCACCAAATGGGTACTAAGGTTTAACCGATTTGGTTGCACTGAGTGGGTTTAGTATTGGTTGACCAATCAATTGGATTTGGAAGCGATCTAATGGACTGTGGGTTTTTAGATGGTCTAACATGAACCTTTATCTTTATCTTAATATTGTACTGTATATTTTTATTGGCAGCTTGTTGCCCAGCTTCACAGCAGACTACCATGATGTGATTTTTTTTTTACTGACATGTTTAAATAATATGGAGTGTAGGGCTCTAGTGTGGTGACATTTTGTCCCTTAAGGTGTATATACTGTGGCATTGGTTGTGATTTTGTGACAACCAGTTTTGTGATACAAGTGTCTTATTGATTCATTCACAACTTTTTTTTCAGTACTGACCCATGGACACCATCTGGGTCACTGACCTCTTTCATATTATTGAAACCCTGCCACCTGTGTCCATTTTTATACATAAGTAATAATATTCCTTAATAAGCTACTCCATTCTATGCCACATCTGTTATGTCAAACCTTCCTGCATGTTTATCATCTGAATCATTCAACCCTCTATACATATACCAGACTCCAGTATATATTGTTTATTTGATTTTACTTGTTCTTGCACAGCAGTATATTATACACATGCACACAGTTATTCCTGTACCTTCTGAGAGGGTTGTCAGATTAAAATCCACAACAGACAGTTCATTGTTTACAGTAGTAATTTAATAGTAGGAATTGTATATTTTATAACCTTTGTATTTTGTTTACACTACTGAAAATCGTTTGGTAATGTATATTTATGTATACTTGACCATGTTTATGGACATGCCCAATGCTCAAAATCTTTTAGTCTGTGAGTAAGAATGTTAATTACAAGTGGACCTTAATTTTCATGTACAATAGCAGTGAAATATTTTACTTTGTTAAATGTTGATACATGTTAATTAAATGTTAAAACACTGTTCCAGACTTCCATATACAGTTGTGTAGTGTATAAGTGTGCGTCTGTCTATGAATTCTAATTTGTGTAATAAACTGTATATTCGAGCAGTTATGCATTTCAAGTATGTAGCATTAGAATGTTTGGCACATAATTACACACTGACTGCAAATGCGACTGATTTTCTTAAGGCGCTGATGTGTAAATATTTTACTAAAGTACATATTTAATAATTAATGTAAAATTCACATATTTGTGCGGTAATTCCTCATATTTGCCGGCTAGCTGTTCAGAATGCTGATTAGGTTGTCCACACAAATGCCGATCTTCAGTTATGTGCATCCACAGAATCAATTTGTTAACAAAGGAGTGAAAGAACAAAATACACACAGCACTACATGTTTCTGTAATAAAGGCAATATGGATCATTACTGATGTAATGCCGTTTTCTTTTTCATTTCTTTTTTTAAAGCTATATAGAATTTTAATGAAAACATGCAAAGGCGTCTGTGGTAGATTGCTATCTGTCTGGTAATTGAATTAGGAAATGTTGTAAAGGGGATTCTGAGTAATGGATATAAAGAACACATCGCTGACTGCGGGTTTATTCTTATAAACTATCAGCTTAAGGACAAGAAGATTGTTAGTTGTCTGGATGATTATTCTGGGGTTGCTTACCTCTGCCATCCTGCTGTATTAAATGTAGATAATGCACCATAGGTCATTTGTTTCCTTTATGGATTTAATTGTTCTTTTGTCTTTAATTCATAGCATCACCTTGTATTGTTTAAGCAATTCCGTTCCGGAGACATGTAGACTATGCTCTCATAGACCCAATTGGTGCTGAACCCTTTACCTTACTCTTACCTCACACACTAGTTGGAATGAATGCCTTTTTTTTTTACCTCTGTATGAAAAGATACATCACAGGTCCTTTGCCTCAGTTATATGGAGTTAAAGATATAGGTCCCTTGTCAGTATCATGGCCTTGGGCTACATCTGTCCAAGTATTATCACACGGATACAGAAGGATAGTTTTGTACCATCAGTTTGTTGTTGTGCAATGGTATTTAATGTTTCCCCCCCTGCCATTTGCAGTCTGTGTACTTTTTGCCCACAGCAGTTGTGTGATGTCATTTTTTTACATATTGTGTGATTTACTATACACATTGATTGGGAATTACTACACAATATAAGAAATGGTATGAATATGACGGCAGTCTTTACATGTGACGTTCTGTAGCCAATCCTGAACTCCAATCGTCCATGTTCCTACTTGTAATGCCAGTGTCCAGTGTGTGATATTGGAAATTACAGGTTACTATAGAAACCTTGCATCTGTCTTGCATTTTTCACTTCTGTGTGTTACTGATGTGAGTGATTTTCCCTTTATGGTCTGGCCAACAAATAGGTCCGTTCTTGCTACCAATTCTTCTATTAGAAATGTAATTTATATAGTGACATTTTTTATAAAGAATGGAGTAATGTGCACAGTCATGTATATATTTTTTTGTATTTCTGCAAGTGAAATAATATGAAGCATTATTGTAGAAGGGGATTTGTAAGTTTAACAGAAACAATGAGCTTTGCTGTCTGTACCAGGCAAATGTGACTACAGAAATAAATTGGCTTCCATAAATAAGTGAGATGAAGGGTCCATGATAATTGTCGTTATTTCTCGATAATGTACATAGCCCAGTGTTTTCAGATCCTCAATGTAATAAAATGGATTTGTTCCTGTACCATTACCGTACTGTGGATACTGCTGTCTTCTTTAGTTCCTGTGGTTTTTGATTTCTCCTTCAGGATACAAAGGAAATAAACTAACAGCTGCTTATCTGGTCAAATGCAGCGGTTTACCTCAAAATCTTTCTGTGCTATTAGATTAGGCTGTGTCTGTAAGTAGCCATGAACACTCCTATAACCTTCTCAAAGTGGTCTGTTTAGTACAGAGTAGACATAACATTAGGTGTGGGTCTTTAAGTTTCTGTATCTAATGTTTCTCTATGCAGGTGGGTGGACATCTTTCTTCTTATATTCACAGTTATAACTACACATGTGAGCACCTGCAGCATTTAAACTTTTTGCCAACTCACTGTATAGATTTGATAGTGACGTGACATCACATCCAGTTTGCTGCCTGGAAATAAACTATATCATGAACACTTATGAGGCGGTTGAATTAGCTGTGAGGTTCTGTTGTACCCTCGCATGTTATGTTTCCACTTTTGTAAAAATTGCTGATTTCATTATTATTGTAAGTTGCGCCGAAATCACATGTAACCTCGCTGCTAATTAGCTTAAATTGAATTTTTTCCATTTTATTTTTATGTGGTCACATGCAGGACTGATACTCCAGTGAGATGCGAACTTTGCCATAGACAGCTCCATCCTACAGAGGCTGGGACGAGGTTGTCATCCCTCCGCTTGGCCCCCAACATGCCTCTCTGCTGGCTGCCCAGTGTAGGAGCGAGTGACTAACTGTAAGACCAGTAGGGACAGGAACATACCCCTGAACTTGCTCCTGAATTTAGCAGCCAGTGACAGGAGTGAATTGAATGCTGTGTATGGTGAGCTTTAGACAGTGCTCTAAGAATAAGAGGTAATCAGTATTTTATTTTCCTTTTGGTGACATTTAAGGAAACCTTCCACAGGCTCATGGTGCAGAAAAGGTGTTGTCCATATCAGGTGATCATAAATAAACAGTTACAGTATGGTGCTTTTTAGACAATGAAAGACAGCCTGCTTGCTATGGATTACAGCCCTCAGTTCTAGAAAATTTTGGCAGGAATATATTCTGTTTACCACCATTTCTTCCAGTGAGTTACTGAGAAATTCCTTTTCTGGTAGCTGTTCCTTCTTCAGTCTTTCTGCTTTGGTAGCTGTAAATATGGGCTAATGTACCTTCTACTGTAATTATAACCAAAAGATGCTATCTGCCATGTATTTACATATTTATTAACAACAAAGCATTGTAATGTTTCCAACAAAGCTAAACCTTGAAATACTCATTTACCATGTTCTATGCGGTGGGTTCTTCCGCTATAGCAGTTAATTACACTGCTCCTAGCCTATTTCGATTCCTATTGTTTAATCCACAGGTTCTAATCTACAGTGTTATCATTATGAAAATATCCTTATTTTCCTACTACTATACATTTTATACTCTATACAAGTTTCTTGATGATAAAAAAAAAAATATGACTAATCCCAAGTCCAAAAGATTCTGTTTAAAAGCTTGTTAAAGCCACGTGAGCATTCATGACTTCATGATTTTCGATTCGCTAGGGCTCCTGATCCATTTTACATACATAAGAAATAATGAATAACATTGACTTAGAAATAGGGTATATTTCCCTTTTTAAGGTCTCATAGTATTTAATGATAGAATCCTATCTGTTTTTTTCCTCGCGTTTTTGACTTAATACCATCTAGTACTTTTAAACTTTCCTGACTACTTTAAGGTTAAACTGACAGATATGTATTTCTACCTTTTGTGTCTTTATTAAAATCAAACATGTCTGATTTAGGCTTTCTTTTTTCCCCATATCATCAGAATTCCAGAAGCCTTGCAGTTTATATTGCTTGAAGTACAGGGATAAAGGCAGATTTGCTTAAAGTTACAAAGTAAGCAGACAGGAGGCTTTAAATCAGGTTTTCTACTTCAAAGGCTCCTGTCACAGCACCACTACCTACATCAGCATGAGAATGTGAATAATCTTTTAATTTGAAGTATCTATCGGGCAAAAGCTACTCGACTTATGTGTAAGACTTTGAGCAGTTTGTTCAATCCTTCTGCCCCTCTTGTGTTATCAGCTGCAGTTTTATGGAACAATTCAAGGTGTTCTACACATTAAGCAGTGCAGCCTAGAGCGGGCGAGTTTTAATTGAGGCTTGCTTTGTAGCGCTTGTTGCACCTGTGTACATGGCATGCTATGTCCGCTTGCAAACACAGTGTTTGATTGGCCAGACAAGAATATGATGCAGTGCATTTTCTGCCTTCCATCCTGTACTGCTTATTTCTGTTCAACTCTCTTAATTTGTTCCATGTTATTCTACACTAATTTCAGAACTTTACTAGGGTATTACTATGTACCAGGTTTTTTTTTTTTCGTTTGTTTTTTTTTACGTGTTGACATAAGTGT
The DNA here is from genome assembly GCF_038048845.1 of Mixophyes fleayi. Taxonomy (NCBI): domain Eukaryota; kingdom Metazoa; phylum Chordata; class Amphibia; order Anura; family Limnodynastidae; genus Mixophyes; species Mixophyes fleayi. Next base: position 132,930,293 of record NC_134405.1, on the reverse strand, counting down.
CTAGAAGCCATGTTTTTGTGTCACTTTAACAGTATTTCAATACGTTTTGGAAAGGTATGTAGAAACTTCAAATCGGTTGGTGTGAATATGCTCTTAGGCTGGGTACACACTACAGGGTTTTCAGCCAGCTATTGGGCCAATCACACAATAAATGACCGTTTGGTCCGATATTGCATAAATGTGTATGCTCCATTGATGAACGTTTATCAGTCCAAAACACATTGTATTGTTTGGTTTGATTTGTTTTAAACCAAACTAGCGATGGAACAATGTTGTTTCAATTCTGCACGGCTATGACATGAAGAGAACAGATCTGAAGGTAAATCTTGTAAAATGTGCTTTTTTTTTTTTTTTTTTTTTTTTTTGTCCCCTCATTCATTGGTAAAATCGTTAACTATATCACATCGGGATACATTTTCTGCAGTGTGTACCCAGCCTTATGTTCGGATTATCTACGGTCTACTTCCATATATTCTACTGTATGCAAACTTTTATTTAAAATGCACATATATATTAACCCCTTCCAAAAGAAGCTTTGATATTGCTGCCTTAGGCTACATGTTTGCGCTGAAGTCTAGCAGCATTAAGAAATATGCCTCTGTTATTGTGCACTTCCCTAATGCCGTACTCCCAACCCTCGCCCCCGTTCCTGTAATTTTGATGTCCCTTTTTCCCCATTTATTTTTATTTTTTTTGCTTTCTTTACCCCTTTATTAAGACTGTACTCCATTCACACTTTTCTTTGAAGATACTGATTGCATTGGTTATGTTAAAACAGTCTACAGTTTTATATTCAAAGCATTCTCGGTCATGCATTTTGTTTTAAAAATGTTTCTTCTGGGCTTTATTTAAAATGTCTGTTATTGTGACTGCCCCCAAAACATGCGTGTCAATTCGTCTTTCATCAGTGCATTTTAGGAATCTCTGCTGTGTCATTCTTCCACTTGCCATGAAAATGTAATCCATGGTTAAATAGATATTGTGTACTTAGTGGTTTTATCTTTTCTGTATATTGGTACTAGAATTAAGCGAGTATTTATGATGTTACACTGGCATTTGCGTAACATATTTTTGCAGTTTTGTCGCTAAGCCATGATACTTGAACACTTATGTATTTTTCTAAATATGTGCACATTTACAAGTTCTTCACTTTGTGCACTCTGTCAGCTGAAATATATATATTTTTTTAATCTTTCAAATTGTTTTTTGAAAGGTTGACTGTGATTTACAATGACATGGGTGGGGGGGTACAGTGGGTAGAAGGAAGGGGCAGTGTTGAAGTTGATGATCCAGGAGGTCACTCAACAGGATAGATGTTATTTATTAAAGACACTGAGCCTGTTACAGTTTTTTAATATAACAAGTTAGTCTGTTGTCTAGGGCTCCCAGATTTTGCAGAAGGAGTGGACTGAGTTATTTGTGAGACAAATCGTATCTTCCACGTGATATTAGTTCCGTGGCACAAGGATGAGGCTGTGTATTTACAGATCTGTATGGAACATAGAAGAGGTGGTGGTAAGGGTGAGATGACTTACCTGTATGGTGCAAAAAAAAACCCCAAACAAACCTTGATTTGTTGGTTGTGGTTAGTTAGCACAGTGGGCCCAGATAGATGAGGATTGTTGAGGTTGTCGGTGGGGATCAGTGAGTGACATGATGGGTACAGCTATTGTCCTTTTAGCAGTGTATTGATTTTTTCTTGTAGCATTTACCTAGTAGATCTCGTGGTCTTTATGTCTTACTGGCTAATTCTGTGACGAATACACAAAATTGGGGGTGGCGAGAAAGGGTGGTAGGGAGAGAATAGGAGATGCGCAACCCTTGAGGGCTTAGAAAGTTTGTCGCCCTTGAATGTTTTATAGCTGGAAACTGAAAATCATAAAGTGAGTGTTTTGGAGTTGGACTGAATGAACAGATTGCAGGGGCTACTGCTGTATGATCAGCTGACAGTCATTTGTTGACCAGATCAACAAATTACACCCCCTTTATGCACCATATTGACAACCACGCCCTCCCTTTCCCAGAGATATCAAATGTCGGCAGTATCTCAATATACTTTGTCAAGCTTTAAAAGCAACTTTAACAGCATCAGTGTCAATTGTTTCACTTTACATTCTTGAAGCCAAACAAGATCCTTGAAATGATACGTTTCCTTAATTTGAGTAAATCAAACGCAAGATGCAACTGCCTTGACTTTTTATGAATAAATTTGTCTGTAATCTAGTATTGTTTCAACTTGTCCTGATGGAAATCTAAACACCATTTGTTGCCATATAATTAGTTTAACTTTTTTATTTTTACCTTTTAAAAATATAAACAGGACAACAGTATGGAACATAATGCTCTCTGTATCCTGTTTCTTTATTGAGTGAAGGTGTGAGGGTGACAGCTGGGCACATTGACTTTCCTTCCTGCCAAGAGAAACGTGCCAACTTAAATAAAAACTGTTGAATACCAACTGTTAAGGAACATTTCAAAGATCCAAGTTGATTGCCTATTGGGAATGGTTCATCCACTAAGACCCCCATTGTTACTTGAGCCACTAAGAATGCTGATCTCTGCTCTGAAATGTCTGCTCCTTTCAAGTGAGGATGGACCCCCATGTAATATGTTGCAGGGGCAACTATATGTGGGGGACATTGTCACAGTGCAGCCAACCCTTTAAATAAGAAATTCTGTATTTTGTAAATGGATGACCTGATTTAGTAAGGCTTTGAACAATACTGACATGTTCTACTTGGTATTTAATGACTGGAAGCATCACTCCTACTTCATGCTGCATTTCAGCCATTGAAAAAGAATATAATGTTTTTTTGGGGCTGACTTTTTTATTTTTTATTTTAGAGAATAGAATTTAAAGTAATGACACTTGAAAAAAGTGATGAAGTACACACTTTCTCTTTAACTCTTTAGGGATGTGCTTATTTTATGCCATGTAGTTGGTAAGACCCTGACAATATACTGGCTCACAATGCTGTTTGAATGGGCACTAAACTACTATCATCCAATCAAGTAAAATATTTTGATTGGCTAGGGCTGAAAATTTGGCCAGCCAATGATCGCAATGCTTCTACAAAATGTCAAAAGAAATAATTGCTATAGGCGGAAGCTTCTCTGCTTCTTTAGGCAGTATGTGACATTGGATGAAAGCAGTAACATTAAGCCCTCATACCCCCTGGCACCAATTTTGTACTTATGTTTCTAAAGCTAGTTTCTAATGCATAGCAGTGGGTCTGAAAATGGATCCAATTCAGTGTTCTCCCCAGAACATTTTGCCAGCCAGTTGGCATCATGAAGTAGCTGGATGAGGACCTTCACAATAATTGTTGAAAATCCTGACCTTATATTGATTTAACGATTAATATTTTATATATTCTTCTCCTTAGAGGCCCAGTTGTCTTTGTGAGCGGTATACAATATGCCTAAAGTTAGCATTACCATGACATAGTGTCCGTGGAGAATGCTGCAGGTCCAAACTTGTAATATATATTACAAAGTTTCTCTAAATGAGGCTGCGCGTGGACCATGATGATTAAACCAGTGAAGGTTATTTGGGGTGGTATATAATGACTGTCATTCTAATCACAATGTCGGATAAACAGGTTTTATGCCCAAACGCAGCTGCTATGCTTCCATTGTAAAGAAGAATTCTCGCCTCACCTAGACTGAAGTCAGCTGAATGCGTTTCCTGATTATCTATAGAACCTGTGCCACAGTGATATTGGAGTGAACCAGGTATTTCCGCTTGTTAATAGCCACAATCAAGGGCAATCACATAGAAAATGAATGGCAACTCTGTATATATGAGAACATTGCAATTGGATCTAATTATCCCAGATCCCATACCCACTTGTGATGTTGCATTAAATCGTATTTAATATGAGTTAAACGATTTGAAGTAAATGAAGAGAAAAGTAAAAGTGTAAGTTAACAACCACATGTCAAAAGTGTTTGCATTTGGCTTGTGGTTTTACTTGTTTGAAATTGCTTTGTTTAAATGTCATTGGATAGCCGGCGTTACTTATGCAAATTGCTCTATATATTTTTGCTGCTGGTAATATTTACAATTGTATTTGCAAACATTTTTGGAGAAACTGAATTGACATTATTTGAAAGTTGTTTTTTTTTCACCCCTTCCTCCACCGCGCAGTGTCTCTGGAACGTCCGTGAGACAATTCGCGGCTAATTGAATTCCTCCCTTAGAGTTGGTGTATAATACACATTTTTTTGAATTCGATAATAAGAGTAGGCAAAGTACAGTAAAGGTGTGTTCACACAATTGCTCTATAGGTCAAGCTTCAGATTTGCCTGTGAGGAGGTATTTGTTAAGGGCTGTCTACTTCTGAAGCAAAGACCCCAGCACAGACCTCTGCATTGTGTATGTTAAAATAAATGTTTCAATATTGTTCTTCGCGGTTAGTTTAACAGTTACTAATAAATCAGAGTGGCGTTCTCATGTCTGAACAATCAGAGGGATGCTGCTCTCTATTAGTGACAGACCTCCTGACCTGGCATTCTATATAGTTTTTGTTTTTTTTATTATTCTTTATGGATTAAAAGCTGAAAGAATCTGTTGCTAATAAAATGATAAAAGGAGTTGGGGGAGTCTTTATTGAAATAAAATATTTTGTTCACATTGTTTCCACTATTGAATCACTGTGCAGAACAGGCTATATCACATTATGACACAGGCACCTCTGTTATAGTGTTACTAGCCCAGCCTGTCATAGGGTGCTTCCGGTTGCAGTTTTTGTGGGGTGCCCCATCATCATCATCATCATCATTTATTTATATAGCGCCAACATATTCCGTAGCGCTTTACAATTGGGGACAAACGTAATAAACTAATAAACAAACTGGGTAAAACAGACAAAGAGGTGAGAAGGCCCTGCTCGCAAGCTTACAATCTATGGGACAATGGGAGATTGACACATGAGGTTAAGTATACATTTTGCATCTTGGCCCAGCCAGACTGCAAAGGTAGGGTGACTCATAAGCTAAATGATCCTGTCACACAACAATGTTATTCCGGGGGTAGTTGTCTTGTGTGAAATTGTGTAACAGGCTAAAGGTAGTGAGGTTAAGATGGTGGTTGAGGAATATTATAAGCTTGTCTGAATAGGTAGGTTTTCAGAGAACGCTTGAAAGTTTGTAGAACAGAGGAGAGTCTTATTGTGCGAGGGAGAGAGTTCCATAGAGTGGGTGCAGCCCGAAAAAAGTCCTGTAACCGGGAATGGGAGGATGTAATGAGGGTGGATGAGAGACGCAGATCTTTTGCAGAACGGAGTTGCCGAGTTGGGAGATATTTTGAGACAAGAGAGGAGATGTATGTTGGTGCAGCTTTGTTGATGGCCTTGTAGGTTAGTAAAAGTATTTTATATTGGATTCGGTAGAAGACAGGCAGCCAGTGTAGAGACATACAGAGTGATTCAACAGAGGAATAGCTATTTGCAAGGAAAATCAGTCTTGCCGAAGCATGTAAAATAGATTTTAGGGGTTTGAGTCTGTTTTTGGGAAGACCAGTAAGGAGGGAATTGCAATAGTCAATGCGGGAGATGATTAGTGCATGAATTAAGGTTTTAGCAGTGTCTTGTGTGAGATATGTGCGGATTCTGGAAATGTTCTTTAGATGTATGTAACATGATTTAGATATAGAGTCAATGTGGGGAACAAAGGATAGGCGTGAATCAAGGATTACACCTAGGCAGCGAGCTTGTGGGGTGGGATTTATGGTCATGTTATCAACAGAGATAGAAATGTCAGGTATGCTCTTGTTGGCGGGTGGGAATATTATTAACTCTGTTTTAGAAAGATTAAGTTTGAGTTGACGAGAGGCCATCCAAGATGAAATGGCAGAAAGACAGTCAGTTACACGGGACAACACAGATGTCGAGATATCAGGAGAGGATAGATAGATTTGGGTATCATCCGCATAGAGATGATACTGAAAGCCAAAGGAACTTATTAGATTTCCAAGAGAAGCGGTATAGATAGAGAACAGCAGAGGACCTAGCACCGAGCCTTGTGGTACTCCAACTGATAGGGGAAGCGGAGCAGAGGTGGCTCCAGAGAAATTAACAGTGAAAGAGCGATTAGAGAGGTAAGATGAGAACCAGGATAGAACTGTGTCTTGAAGACCTAGGGATTGCAGTGTTTGTATGAGAAGAGAGTGGTCAACGGTGTCAAATGCAGCCGAGAGATCAAGGAGAATTAGGAGAGAGTAATGGCGTTCAGTCTTAGCAGTGATCAGATCATTAACAACCTTGGTCAGCGCAGTCTCTGTGGAGTGTTGAGAACGAAAGCCAGACTGAAGAGGATCCAACAGGTTGTTTGCGGAAAGAAAGCGTGTGAGGCGAGTGTAGGCAAGTCTCTCTAGAAGCTTGGAGGGGCAAGGGAGCTGAGAGATGGGACGGTAATTTGAGAGAGAGTTTGGGTCGGAGTTTTGTTTTTTTAGAATAGGAGTAATCACTGCATGCTTGTATAGTGATGGAAAGATGCCAGTAGAGAGTGAGAGATTACAGATTTGAGTTAGAGGTGAAATGAGCACAGAAGACAGGGATCTACCAATTTGCGAGGGAATAGGATCAAGAGGACAGGAGGTAGAGTAGGAAGATAAGAAGAGCGTAGAAATTTCCTCTTCATTTGTGGGGTCAAATGAAGAAAGGGTGTCAGAGGGTAGTGGGAAGGAAATGAGCTGATGGCTTGTTGAGGAAGAGGATACCATTTCTAGTCTGATCTTGTTAATCTTGTCCTTGAAGTAGGAAGCAAGATCCTGAGCACTGATAGTAGATGGAGGGTTCGGGGTGGGAGGATTGAGAAGATGATTAAATGTATTGAAAAGGCGTTTGGGGTTAGAAGCCTGAGCATAGATAAGAGATTGAAAGTATGTTTGTTTTGCAGTGTCCAGAGCATTTCGATAGGAGTGGTAGACAGAAGTATATGTGAAGAAGTCATTAGAGCTTCGAGATTTACGCCAGTGACGTTCTGCTTTACGGGACAGTTTTTGAAGATTTCGTGTTGCTTTGGTGTGCCACGGTTGACATCGATGACATGACATGATGTTGGTCTTGAAGCCCCCCCACCCACATTGCCGCATCTAGGCTGGCCGAGGCTATAAGCAGTGCAGCTTGGATCACTTTTTAGGGTGCCACTCCATGGTGGGTTTTTTATGCATTTATTTAAAACATTTTGTTGCTGAAATGCCATTCATCATCGTGTTGATGACGATGAATAGTGTCTGGAGTATACCGCAACATTGTGATCTGCTTAACGCATATCTTCATGTGGGATGCGTTTGTATGTTCATTTTGAATTGTGATGTCTCAGTTGATCAAAGATGAGCAGTTAGCATGGCAGATCTGGCTGCTCTACATGAAGCCTTCTACCCAAAGGATACATTGTGTTGTGCCCCTTTATTTCCTATCATGCTGTGTTTTAACTTCACTTATGGCTATCCCATAAAATACTCCGTATGGTGAAAAAAATAAATGCATATTTAAATAACTAAATTTGTATGATCAAGTAAATCAGTTATTTGTCATGCATTGTCAACCCTGAAATGTCATCTTCCCTAGACTGTATCTCACACCTTCACACTGTTTTGTGAAGAGGAAGCTGCTAGACAGTATCAACACTTCCCAGAAGGTGTCAAAATCAAAATTGTGATGTCACAAAAGGATTTATATTGCTTTGTATATGTATGCCTCTGTGTACAATTCAAAGGTTTGCCAAATACCTGCAACTCAGATTTCCAAAATGTGTTAATTACCGTATTTTTCGCTCCATAAGACGCACCTGACCATAAGACGCACCTAGTTTTTTGAGGAGGAAAACAGGGGAAAAAAATGTTCTGAACCAAATAGTGTAATAAAATATTTAATAAATATATATTGACAGTGGGGTATGCAATAGAGAAATTCATAAAATGCAATACAATGATATGCGTTATGTATAACCAAGCAGGTGTTAGTCACTGTTATGGTGGTATAACAAAGTGTCAGTTTAGCAGACAAAACGGCAGTGCTAGTATCTGTAGCTCTGTGGATTTACAGCAAAAATGTTCGGAGTGATGGCAGCTGAGGTGAACGAGGTGCAGCGATATATTGCAATTACCTTGAGATGGTAGTCAATGTGCTTTTGACTAACAGCATGCGTGATGTCTTGGATCCTGTGTGGAGTCCTGACTTTGGTTGTTTATGCTGTGCGCAGTAAGTCCGTTCTGCCCGTAGATGTAGGAGTCAGACGGGCACTGGTGGGCTGGTTCGGCTCTATAGTATGTCGCTGGGCGCCAATGTTATATTATATATTTTGTAAGCGAGCAAAAAAGGCAGAAACAACGTGCATCACACATAACAGCGCCGTTCTATATCCAGCAAGAACTAGTGACTGGTTCAGTATAATATCATGTGATCTCGGATGAGGTCAGAAGTCAGAGAACAGTATGGCATCCGCATTACATGGGATCCACGGGGGAACGGGAGGAACAAAACCACCTCTTGGAAGTCTAGCAAACAAATGTAAGGATTAATTTACCTCCTCCTAAGTGGTGGAACCAGGTGATAATTTGTCCAGGATCCCCGGAGCCGCGCGAGCGCGGTATATGAGGCTTGAGGAAATAAATGAGGGCTACATGTGACTCCTTTTTGCAGTATTCGCTCCATAAGATGCATACACTTTTTTCCCCTCTTTTTTGGGGGGAAAAAGTGCGTCTTATGGAGCGAAAAATACGGTGGTTGTAATTCATGGTCCCCCATCTTTTACTCTTCCTAAAACCTGTAAGCATGTTCTAGAGCGAGTGCTGCACTACTGAAGGAATGACCAGATTTTAGATTTAAATGGGCCACATCTGCTCAGAGCATTTTACTGTAAGCTAAGCACAGCCAACAAAAAGAAGTTGGTATGAATACTGACCATTGCATGACACTACAAGACTGGCCGGGTATCCTTCTGTGCTAGCTTGTTTTTTAGGTCTCTCTATAAACATCTGTTACACACACCTTTTTAAATCTGAGTATAGTATCTCTGAAAAATGTAACACATACAGAGGGCACACTTCCATTTTTGAACAAAGTCTCACATCACAGCTTCTTGCCACTTCTGGAATGCCAGTTTGGTTTTTGAGTGCACCTATAGGGTTCATTGGCCATTCATATCTATTTACAGTGCTGTGACAAATCTTGGAAAATTGTGTTTTGTGTTTTGATGCTGAGGGAGGAGTCACCCACTGCACAATGACTGACTAAATTGACCCATCAAATCAGTATGTGTGGTTATATTGATATAAAATACTTGTATTAACACAATATGCTAATTCAGAAAGTGGATATTACAGACATTCCTCAGGGACCCAGGTTGTATGTATAGCAAATATTTTCAAGTGTAAATTGATTTGAAGTACGCTGACTTTATCAGACTTGCAGGTATTTAATATACGATATAGTGCAGTAGGCAGATAAAGGAATGGCAGAGAGAGCCCATAACCTGGCTTGATTACTGATGTACAGAATGTGAACTTATGTAACATTTGTGTGTATGGACTATCGGGTTAGGCATCAGTATTTCTTATTTCAACTGTATTTTCAAGCTGAGAATGAGGCACACTGCAAACCACTAAAAGTGCTTCTGTCAGAGGCCTAAAGCTAGCCATACCTGTGGTCTGCTAGTGGATCACAAGCTTAAGCAACTGTTTCGGTGGCTATTGTGGCCAAACATAAGCTGGCTATAGGCACTGTGATCCTGCTGCTGGGCTCACTGGCTCACTGCCTCGTTTGGCCACACATACAAGTTTACAAACTGAACAAGGCTACGGAATTTGCTGGCGCTATATAAATAAATGTTGATGATGATGATGATGAACAAGGCATGGCCCTTTGTCACTCAGTGCAAATTGACTGGATCACTTTTGACATTGCTTGGTCCTGTTGGTGCAGTTAAACATGACAGCACACGCTTTACACCTAGTTATCTTAGGACTGCATTTGCCAACATGCTTGGTAATAAGTGAGAGAGGATTATTCTCCATCATATGTCATTTTGGGACCACATTGCTGTTGTGCCTGATTTATGTTTTGTTTGAACCAGATGGTCAGTTTTTCTTGTATGGAGTCTTACATGGATGAAAATACAGATTCCCAATGCAAGTGGACCTCTAACTTCATTTGTTCCAAAGGGAGATGAAATATTAAGATTTATTCCTGGCAGGTTTTCATCATGGATTTGAAGTCAAGCAGATTTGAAAAATGTAACATAAATAGTACAGCCTGTGTAAAAGCTTAATAGCCGTGTATATTTATTGACTACACATATTATTATTGAGAGAAACCTGCTATAAATCTGTGACTCTCCCTCCATCATAAATACCGTAGGCATTATTTAAATTAGCCATTTGTGTGGGCTGAGGATCCTGAAGGTGACACTAACCTCATGATCATTCAGAGCCAATCAAGAGTCTTCAGTGACATTAGAGTCCATGATGTTTTCAGCTTTGAAGTTTTTTCTGGAGCATAGTGAGCATGCTTCCTCCAGTACCATTGGCTCTTCACATTCTCATTAATGCTATGAATATTCATGTCTGTATGAAGCTGCAGGACAGCTATGTACTAAGGTGAATATAGAAGAAACTATACCGCTGTTACACATGGTAAATGTAACGGGTTTCTTTATATGGTGTCTGTTCAGATATCCATTTAACATGCAGTTGTATGTAGGCAACAGATGCACTCTATTTTATCCGTTTAAGAGGACACCATCTGAAACCTATTTTAATACAGGGTAGAGTCAGATACTGTTAAATACATTGTCAGGTTAACATTTTTCTAATTGATTGGAAATGATGTGGGTAGGTCCATTAAGTCTGTAAGTTTGCACATCAGCTGGATTTATTATGGGGATATCTCTTGCTTCACTCACTCTATTAGTCTGTAAGTTGATTGATAGCAACACAACTGCCTATTTTACAGCACAATGAAAAGTATTTGGTAGAGGCGGCACTACAGTGATTACAGCTGCAGCTTCATCTATTAGATATTTCTATGTTAAGTGAGGGTGGGACAATTTCTTAGGTTTCAGTGAACTGAATCCTGGTTTTCATATTTTACATGTGTTGGACACACATAATTTTATTTAATCTTGTTTCATTTAATATGCAAATTATGGTTCAGCATGAGTTTGTATTTTGCAGAATATTTCATAATGCTTTAGATATTGTGTATGTCTTGAAATATGGGTTCAATGACTACGCAAAATAGATAACTGAAAATCTTAGATATGTTTCAATAGAAAATATATGCAATTTTGTTGATGGAGTCCCTTCTTCGAATGGGATTTATCACTGTTTTAAATAACAATGGCAATATTCTTGTTTTAACCATTATGTGATTCAGCATTCAAAAGTTATTTGGAAGACGTATTTGTATGCTGCTGGTGATTTCACTGCTGCATATGGAGAAACGGCGGTTGACAAAATGCTTTTTGTAAACAGCAATTGCAAAAATGACACCCTAAGACTAAAAGACGGCACTACACCCCTTTAAAAGAAATCCTATTGAGGAGGAGCAATGCAATAATTGTTTTTTTTTTGTTTGTTTTTTTTTCATTTCATTAGATCCCTAGGTTCAATAATTTTTGTAGTCTTTCATTAGAGTAGTAAAACATAGGTGCACAGGCCACAGTATTCCTAATTTTTTAAAATACATCCAGGTAAGTACTAAATTAAAACCGAAAAAATCACATTCCAAGCATGGTGTGAGACAATGAAACGGATGGCAGAGGAAGTTGGAGGGACTCGTGAAGCCCTGGAAGAGGAGGGATAGTGCAGAGGGTCAGTGGGGCCACATCTCCTCTAAACTTGGGTCAGAAGCCACCTACATGGGATTGACAGTGATCTCAATGTAACCCCAGAGGAGGGTGGTAAAAGTTTCTTCACCTTTAGGAGAGATAAGTCCACCTAGACAGGTTCATTAATTTGACACCACATACTTAAAATGTATTTTCCTTTTTTATTTATTTATTTATTTTTATTTAATGTTCATTAAAGAATTGAACCTTATTGAAACATAAAAAAAAGTGATAACATTTTAAAGAAAGCGTTTTAAGTTTTTATAGTAATTAACAAAACAAGTGAGAACATTTTAGGATTGTTATTTAGATATAAACTTATATGTGTGTATATATGTAAAATATGGAATAAGATAAGTGCAGCATTAAATAAAGGGGAGGGATGGTTGGTCAAAAAGGTGGAGATAAGAAACATCCGTGTTCTCCCCATAAAATTTTGCCAGCCGGGTGGGGCAGTTGTAATACTTTGCAATAATATTGAAAATGTTGGCGCTTATTGCCCACACCTCCCAGGACTGGTCAGACTGGTGGTCAGTGGTCTAACACACACTGCTGGCTCTAGTGCTCACATAGTGCCTGTTCTAATAGGAGAAACAACAGTTTATCCTATTATAATAGGACTCTGTTGGGCTTCAAGAGCCAAGTGGAAAGTAAAAACAGCCGGGTGGAGCACCCGGGGGAGAACACTGAACTTATGTACAGATATATGGCCAATAATAGTGGGTTATGAAGGAGAGTGTTTGTGAGATCATGAATGAAATATATCTGTAGTCTACATGTCCCAGAGAATGAGAATTACTTATTGTTGGATTGTCTTATGGTATTTATACCAAAGGGCCAATTCTAAAGTAACAATGAATTCTCTACCTTGCATTAGGTCTGTACTTACTAACTTTTTAATGGAGAAAGCGGATAATGCCTCCTGTTGCTTTTACATTTTCGCCAGTGAGCATTTAGCTGCAGCTAGGATATGTGAAATCCTTTTTGCTGAGTTTTTTTTCTTTTTCCAATATCTAGAGCAGGATGGTACAAGAGAGAGGTCCATGGTACAGGGAAAACTATATCTTGACAGTATAACTTTTTTTATTTCCCCCCCCCCTACCCTACAGCAGTATAATTTCCATTAGAATGTTGAATATATTGTTTAGTTGTTTCTAAAGTAGTCCTGTCATCTATATATTAAACCAACAGCTAAATATGTTCTATTTTGTTACAAAACTATATACTTCATTCTACATTTACAGTTTTCAATGTCTGCATGAAGGTTTAGTGGTGGTTGCCAACTTTAAATACAGTACATGTGTGCTGGCAGACATGCTATATGTACTCCGGAGAGAGCATAAATTGCCAGCTTACAACACAGACTTGTGATTGGCTCTGATGGTGGGATTAGATGAAATCTCCTGTGGCTTTCAGACAAGTGATGAACTCCCTATATAACTTGAGCACTTACTAAAACTGCTCCATGAATCTTATTTGGCATCCTGGTTATGGACAATAAGAAAAGTTGTTATATTGTCATCAAGTATATACATAAAAATAATACATTGTTCTGTGATTTTGTTTCTTTCATATTAAGCCTGGAAATATAAGATGAAAATTACACTTTAAAACTTGCTGTTCTGTGCTAAATGCATATTGTACCTCTGTTCTTTCTTTAATGGCATTATGTTTTTGTGATTTTATAGATTTGGAAAATCTACATTGATCCCTATAATGACATATATTTCATTAGTATACTTTTATTAGTAGTAATATTTACCTGACAATGTATTGAGGCAGAAATGTTCAGGCAACATGTGAAGACATTATATACATACCAATAAGTGGCACCCCCCCCCCCCCTTCCCCTGTATAAACCCCTTTTTGTGTTGGGTGGATGCCAGGAAAAAAAAATCAGTTTTTTACTAAAGTGCAGAGTTGACTGCGGAAAGACTGCAGTGCTGTATTTCAGCAGCCACAATTAGATTTGATATTCTGAGCTCCCAATAATTATTGCACTGGGACTTTCAAAATGTTATGTTAGCTGATAGAAGGGGCTCCACTGCAGCAGTCTCCGCATGTCTGGTCATTTGTGGAAATGTCATTTTCATCAGTGGTTTTCATAGAGTGGGGAAGGAAATCCCACTAGAAGGACTTTCACCGTAGTTTATAGATATGTCTATTGCTTTTTAAAGTAAAACTCCACCCAAAATAAAAATAGACTTGAGTGGAAATGAAATCAAATCAAAATGAAACAAAATGTTCCTGATCTGCCCACACCACTCTCATTTAATGAGAGTCAACTTTGTTTGTCAGGTTACTCCCCCTTTTGGATGCTGAAAACCGTGACTTGTCAGGTATACATACAAATGGTATTTACATACTAACATTGCTAGAAAGCTGCAGTAACCTTTAATTTTGACTAGATTGGTGCAAATTAGAATAGTGAAAACATGTCTGTTTTTGGTATCGGCACTGATGAATAGTCTACATTGTGCCATAACAATGTCTGTTCTACACTCTGCTCTTTAAGCCATTTATTGCACTGCAAACTAGAGGAATCTAACTAAAATACTCAAAGCTATAGGAAGTAGAGTCTGATAAAATCTTTAGTGCATTCACAGAAAATCTCATTCCACAATAAATTTCCACATCTCACACGTATAGCATTAAATGATCCTTATAAGTTTCTGCCACTAAGCAGCAGTGCAGTAAAGCTGATTTATAGTGTGCTATAAAGGCATCAGAAGGAAAATACATTCCTTTCTAGCAAAGGGAAAAGAATATTTTCTTTAGTCTGCAAATAAAATATAAAGGGCATGCGGCTGCCCACTAAAGAAGACATTTCAAGAAGTTTAGCTAGGTTGTGAAACTGTTCTATTGCCACAAGGGAACATTCATTGGTATTGTTTTTACATTAACCTTGTGAAAAAATCACTTAAATATGAACTTCACTTTAAATGTTTGCTTTTATTTAAAAAAGACAAACCCTCTCCTTAACTAGCATAACGACCGGGTTCCCAAGTCCAGGACCCCCGTAGTTCTTGTTGTAGTGGAGAATTGAGTTTTTTTTCCAGCTCAAGCTGGGTTTAGAATAGCAGCAATGAGATGTGGGAACCTGGTGGTGGTGGGTGGTTACATTTAAGGGAGTTTTTTTATTAAGTGAATAGTGTAAATTGATCAGTTTAATATTAGTTGGTTATGTAGCATTGGTTCAGGTCCATGCCTGAACCAATGGGTTTACTTTGCTGTAGCCAAGTGCATAATTCATATTGGACTCTGAGCAAATAGCTGGTGCAGAACCGGTAGACCTGATAGTTGTTTATTAGCATGATGGCCGAGCTTAGTCAGATATATGAAGTAGTATAACCTATTTCATAACTGTTGCATATATTGGAGTTACACAACTATGCCAAAACATCCATAAATGCAAATATTTTCTTTTGGTTTTTTTTAAGCAAGAAAGAGAGTACTTTAGGATGTAATTAACTTACCCATCATTGCACCCACATGTTGACCTTTTCATGAATTCATCATCTCTCATCTTGAATCCGAAATTTTCTACCACCAGAGGTTGTCTTTAAATTACAGATCAAATTACAGATCAAATGCATTTAGGCTAAACCTAGTAAGAATCCTAATTAGGTTACAGAGATTTTCATAAAGGAAAAGAAAAACCCTAAAGTGAAAAAAGCAGCTGTTCATTATTATCTGCATGTGAAATGCTGGCACACCTTTTTAATGAGAGAATTTAGTTGCAATCTTCATTCTATCATGCCTTTTGCTAGCGGATAATGTTCCGGTAACAGCCTGCAATCTGATAATTGCATACTGTAGGCTCGCCAATCCAAAATAAACCACATCCCCACCCCCAGCCTTAATTCAGAAATGTAAAATGCTGAAATAATTAACCTCTACAGTGCTTATCATATACATCTCAATTACTTTTACTAAAGGGGCAGCCATGCACCACTTTAGAAAAACGTTGCAGACTGTCCTTGATCCCCAATGAAGCACACACAAGTTGGATTTTCCGTACCTGCACAGATTTGTGATATTCTTTTAGCGTTAACACTTTTTGCTCTCAATTCCACCTTGTATTGAGTTACATTTAGGCAAAATGTCTAGTGAGCATGTATATGTGTGTGTATGTGTGTATATGTATATATATATATTGTATATGTATGTAGCGGCTCCAACCCAAGCAAAACAGACTCACGGAGAGGCCTAATACACAACCCAAATACCATCTAAACCAACTCTTCAAGAGAAGATGGTACCACCCAGAACAAACTTGTTCGAGCAGGTCATATATTTTTCTAACCACTGAGTAAAACAAATGGAATATTTTAAAAATGTATTTTTTTTTTTTCAGAAAGGTAATGTTTTTCATACTAAATGAAGTTCAATACATCTAAATTATTTTCAAAAGCTATATGGAATGACTAATTGTGTAACTGGCTACAAAGTGTTACCAAGTGAGATGTTATAACATTAAAGAGTAAGTAAAGTTACTATTTGACATAAATATATATCAAAGGCTGTGTATTACTGGGCTGAATAATAAATATGAAATAACTAGTTATAACTACTACTAATGCTAATAACTGCTCTCATTTTCTGCAGTAGGCTGACAAATTAGAAGGCGCTACTCCAACTAAACAGACAGTGACTAACAGCTTACTATACTTTGTTTACAGAAACCTTATCCTATCGGGACACTGTTCTCTATATATGGGAGGAGCTTTTGTTGTCTCTAGTTTAGTAGGGAAGTAATAATTGTTACTTTTCACAGCCCTCCAGTGGAATGTCAGGGTAACATTGAACAATGTTGTGTTTTTGTTTTTTTTTCATATCTGAAAATATACATTTTAGTGGTTCCATAATTCTGTTTGACAGACTGGAAAAACTTTCCAGTGCTTGTCACAGATATTTCATCTCCTTGCAGAAAAAAGTTCAATGATTTCACATGATATGTATAAAATAAGAGTAAGACACTCAGGCAAAATGTGTACACTGTCATCATGTTTGCCCCTGTCCTTCACTAATTAAAATGTAAAAGGAGTATCTTTTCGCATATCAGCTGAGTATCTTTGTAGTAATCGCCACATCGGGGAGGTTGGGATTAGTAGCATCTCCTTCTAGAAACTGAGAAATGTAAGAGGGCTTACACTGAAGGGCTTGGAAGGGGCATTAATTATCCACACACTTTTCCTCTCTTCCAATGTTCATACTCGTGATAACTGGGCGTTCTTATTTGGGATGGCTACCATTACAAGAGATGTCATTTCTTTCATGACCATTTCTTTGTTTAATTTGTATGTAGTGTGTTTTTATTTGTTTATCATTTTTCTGTGCTTTAATTGTATTACATGTCTTCACAGAATGATGGGGGAAAAAAACAACTATTTTGTCATTGCTCTAACACACTGATGCAGGATTTGAGGACAAGATGTGTAGAACATATGATTTTACAGTGATTTTTTCCCCTAGTTTAGTGGTTATGAAAAGTCCAGATTGTAGAATTTGTGAGCAACCCAGGTTGGCAGACTCCCTTATTTTTGAAAGGTAAAACTATGATGGCTATTACTCCATTAAGCAACTTACACATTGGCACTTGCATTGCATTTTTAATGCATGTAAAAATGCATATAAACCAGTGTGCTTATATATTCGTTATACAAATGAGTCCAATCTGTGTGGGGGGGGGGGGGTCTGTTAGTTTTACATCTGTGACAAAACAGGAAATTGCCTCGTTTAAGCCAAATGCATAATGGAAACTCTTGTTAACCACCTCTTCTTGTGTTTACAATGTGCTATTAAGATGAGTGTACATGATCAGCTGCATTTATGTGCATACAGCAAACTGAATTGGAACAAGGAGCATTTTAGAAAAAATTGCAAAGCAATAGACCATAAACACAAATATGTACGGTCTCATTTAGTAATGGTCACTCATTATTACTTTTGCATCCATTTAACTTGAATTACAAATTCAAATTTTTAAATGCAGAATTTTAATGTTGGTGTGTATGTAGCCTTAAAGCTACAATCATGATTTTTTTTTTTCCATTCTTCCATCAAATCACTTTGGTTTGCTGTCAGATGCATTGTTTTGTTTTTATTTTTTTAATAATTTTTTTTCAATTACAAGTTGCGATTAACAATTTATATATTACTAATGGTTCTGTTACTACCAAGGCAACCACATCCATATGACCTATAATGTAGTTAGCAGAGGGGCTGTGGAACGCCCCTCCTTTTTGCTTGCTCGTTCACAGCACATTTCCCACTCCTCCCACCACCACACACACATCCGCCCTTCTTCCCTCTATCATCATTTACATGGAGGGAGGACTCTGACTCAGAGGTCAGATGCATTCCAGCTGAAACTGTATCTTGCAGTGGCAGCCATAGCAGTCTCCCCCACAGAGATTTTTTTCAAAGGGAAGACAGAGTTATAGGAGAACAAACTAGAAAAAAATAACTCTGACAGGTACAAAACTTGCTGGTTAAAAGAAAGGAAGAAAAAAAAAAGCAGCATTAACGCTTTAAGGTGCTTCTAGCTTTGCTGTAGGTTTCTAATTCAAAAGAAAACTATAGGGTCATATTTCCACTAATTCTCTTACGTGAGAATGAACTTGTACTAGTAATTAGCTTATTACTTTCAAGGTATTATATATTTAACTAAAATACACAAAGTACTCATACTTGTTCAGATGGGTTAGTAATGAAGATAACATATTTATTTTGTTTAGTGTATATGAAAACAAACTTTTTTCTTTCTTTGAACAATATTGATCCAAGAGATGTTAAACCTGCTATTTTAAGACGACTTAACAAGCATGGTTATTTCCCATTTAGAATGTTTGCTGTGAAAGACAGAAAGCAAAAATAAGATATGTATTCATGTACCTCCCACGTAAGCTGTTTATGTTTATAAGTGAAAATGAAATGTCTTAGGACAGCCTAGGGTGGCCTTTGCACTCAAACCAGATCTTTGTTTCTTGTGTATGTAAACAAAACTGAGCAGCTCCCCATAGGAATGCTGGAACTTCCTCTCCCCGAGGCCATGATACATAAACACAAGTACTGCTAATAGGCATCCTGACTTATGTGCTGCTTTGTTATTAAATTGCACAGTTGTGTATTTCCAGGTTCAAATTTGTGTTTAATATTAATGACCAGTTATTACTGTCCACTTAAGCTGCCACAACTCATGTTTGTAGCAGTTTGTACAATGGTCAGTTATTGCTTCAAGTTGATCTACTGCATCCATGTACTTAGCGGCCCCCATCTTTCCCCCACCCACCTTGAACTCACTGGTCCTGTATGTGTTGGTCAGAATGGTGGCTTAGTGGTTTTCACTTCTGCCTTACAGCACTGGGATCATGAGTTCGGTTTCCAACCATGGCCTTATCTGTGTGGAGTTTGTATGTTCTCCCTGTGTTTGCGTGGGTTTCCTCCGGGTGCTCCGGTTTCCTCCCACACTCCAAAAACATACTGTTGGTTAATTGGATTCTATTAAATTGCCCTTAGTCTCTCTCGGTCTGTGTATGTTAGGGAATTTAGACTGTAAGCTCCAATGGGGCAGGGACTGATGTGAATGAGTTCTCTGTACAACGCTGCGGAATTAGTGGCGCTATATAAATAAATAGATGATGATTGTCCCCAACCCCCATGCACTTAAATGTCCATACTGTTGTGTGATGCCGTGAAGCTCTGATGTTGGTCAACAGACACACAGCCAGTTGGCATCAGAGCATACTTCAGAATGCCTCTTCCACCAGAGGAGAATTATCAAGTGCATTTGGGCAGCACGTCACGTGGCACCCCTGCCCCAATCCCATGGCCATGTGAAATGAAATCCACAGCAACAGAGCAAACAAACTAGTCTACAACCTTTCCTCATTCCTGTTTACAACGTGGCTTCTTTAGGAAGTACTGCAGAGGGACAAGTTGTAATCTATAGCAACCAATCAGAATCGAATTGTCCTGTTTCTTGTAAGTCTTAGAAAACGATGGCAACTGTCTGGTTGTTATGGGTTGTAGCACAATTATTTTTGTTTTCCATGTGCAGCCATTTTCATAAACACATCCATACATGTGTTTTCATAGGCACTCATTTTAGGTGAACTTATATCATCTCATTTGGGAATGAAAGTAATCAAGAGAATTACTGGTCATTAGATATGTATAGTGAGAATATCTAAGGGAAATTAGGCATGTATCTTTCACTCAGTAGTCCCTTGTTTCCATTCACAGTACTGTTTACATATATTTCTTGAACATGAATGTGGATTTATGGCTGTAGGTTACCAATAGTTTTCAAACAGGGGGACAAATCTTAAGGCTATCTAATTTCTCATGTATGGTACTTTTGTATGAAACGGTCCTATTTGCTTGAAGTAGCAATAAATGTCCCAGAAGCAAGAAACTATTGGTATACTCCTTTTGCACTTTGGGCCTTTGTCCTTCACTCCAAGTGAATGTATAGGTAGCATTCTTATGGCTCTTTGTCTTGCTTACCAAATGGCTGCCACAACTATGACAAAGTAAACGGGTACATTTTAATCCACAGCATTTTAAACAGAAACTCAATAGGTGTTATTCTTCTCTTGGTGCACGTCCAGTAGTGATGGAAATAAGGCAGCTCACATTTTCTATGCCTGTACCTGGTGATCTCTAAAGTTGTTGTGTTTTTTTTTTTTTTTTTTGCTACATATATGAAGTATATCACAGTGTCACATTTTAATAAAAAACAAACATCCATCTAGACATGGTCTGACGCACATTAACACAATACAAATATTATATCCTGTGTTTAGAAATGTTAACACTACATTTCTGAACACAATGTGAATTGTACCGTTAAAGGGAAATCTGTGCATTTGTAATGTGAATTTCATGCATAAATTTAACAGAAATGTTTAAATGCAGGCAGTTATGTGCAGTCTCCCTCCATTATCATCTATCTCATTCCCAAACCCCCTATTGTGGATTTTAAAACATTTGTGAAATTTGTTATATTTTAGTTTAGCCTATGCTCCAGCAATTAGACTTGTTTTTAGAAGAAATGTGTTGAATGACAGAGTGTACTTTATTTAACCTTTCCATGGTTTGTTCCATCTGAGATGGCTGTCTTCTCGTGGCTTCTTTTGGTTGTCTCCCAAACGGCTTGTTGTTTTTATTGCATGTGTTTAGGAGAGCAAAAATTTTGTGTGCGCAGAAGTTATGGGAAAAATTTATTGGTATCATGCCATGTCCCACATCAACTATTGAGCCTTCACTAGCCTTCCAGCCACCCTAAACCAGGGCATTGGAAGGCATTGGTTTTGAGCCCTGCTCTTGATGTTTATGGTATTTCCATCCAATCTGTATGCCAGTTGGATGGATATAATTCTAAAAAAATGTATATTTTTATTGATTTTACTGATTTTTAGAAATTGATTTGCTTTAAAATATTGCTTGTCCTTTTACCTTAGCCTTTTCCTGTGCCTCACATGAAAGGACATTCTGGCTCCCCCAATTTGATTCTGATCCCTACAGAAGAGCTGCATACCTGGAATGCATGGGTGCTTCCTACCTACTGCCAGCCCATCATCTCTCTATCTTATTGGGCTGGCTAGGTTTCCACACTAGTTTGATTCAACCAAGTTTCCATACAGGAAACACATGCATTCCAGCATGGAGTGCATCTCTACTAGCACTCTGGAGTCAAAGCCCAATGACCACAATCATCCCACTCTGGATCCGCCCCTGAATGTATTATTGGTAAAATATAGTCTAATTTTTGTTTCTCCATAAAATTGAACATGAATTAATGGATAGCTTCCAAACATTTACTGTTTTTGCTTGACATAACAGTAATGAACCAGTAACAGGATCACATATGTTGGTGTGTGTAAATAGAGAATACTGTTAAAGTGCACATGACTCAACTATGGGCAGCCATTTTGTGGGCTAAACAAACATTCAGTCTATAAATTCAATAGAGGTTAGTGAGGCATTTTTGTTCACTGTGTGTGACATTCTGTTAGCAATGTCATTAGTCCCTAGTGAATTCATAGGCTGCACAGTGGCCTAGTGGTTAGAACTTCTGTCTTACAGCACTGGGGTCATGGCCTTATCTGTGTGGAGTTTGTATGTTCTGCGTGGGTTTCCTCCCACACTCCAAAAAACATACTGGTAGGTTAATTGGCTGCTATCAAAATTGACCCTAGTCTCTCTCTCTATCTGTCTGTCTCCCTCTCTCTCTCTGTCTGTGTGTGAGTGTGTGTCTATATTAGGGAATTTAGACTGTAAGCTCCAAAGGGGTAAGGACTGATCTGAGTGAGTTCTCTGTACAGCGCTGCGGAATTAGTGGCGCTATATAAATAAATGATGATGATAATGATAGTGATGTTGATAGGCTTCTCATAACTTTTTTTTTTTTTTTTTTTTCCAGCCCTCAAATTGTCTTCCATCAGTGCAAGTAGGCGACCTGTACAATATAAAATGGGCCTTTGTTTCCTAATTCAAAAGAGCTCTGCAAAAGTATATAAATATGTAAGGCTAGTTCTACAAGAAAATGTAGGAAAACTGGATGAAGTCTCGTTGCTCTTCTCCTGCATAGATTTCTTAGTTGTAAGCAACAACTTTAAAAATCAGATGTTGTACGGTGGTATCACCAGTACAAAAAAAATATCCTGAGCAGTGTAAAGATCTGGTAAACACAGCAATACTGGCATGTAAAAATAGCTATATGCGTACGTCGCTTATCATAATTTAAAAACTGCATACTACAGCTTTTTGGAGTTGTAACCAATATGCAGGGGCATGCAGGCATTTTGTCAGGTTAACATGGTCCAATATTAGATAGTAGGTAGAAGTAATGTATTACAGGTAGCAATACTTAACCTCTGAGTCTTTCTACAACTGAGCCTGCACTGACACTGTCTATGATCTCTTCCTTCCTCCACGCATGCTCCCTTTTAAAGGTGAAAACATTCCAGAACTACAGAATAAATCCTGTGGCCACCGTTACCTTAATACAACGTGCCTATAAATGGGTTGTGCGGTCACCCTGCAAATATTTTGGTCTTTGCAACGTTGACATCTGTATTCAAGCAGGGAAAGTTAACATTACATTATGTAAGATATTGATTAAAAAATTGGGTTTGGAAGGTCATACTAAGTAAAGTGGAACCTATTGTACTATATACTAACAGAGCAGTAACTGGGGTGCCACTACCAGATGGCTACTATTATCCCCCACTCCAAATAGGGGGGCAGTGTTCTCTCTCAAAAAAAGTCAACATTTTTCTGATCTATGCATTAAAGCCAACAGTGCTTAATGACTTTTTTCTCGTAGGGAAATGAATACTTCTATGGAAGAAAGTGAAATACCGGCACATTGTTTTAAATTTTCTTTGTTTAAATGAATGCTTTAGAGAAGGAAGAACACAAAGCTAGTTGTCAGTAAAAATTGGACATCTCCTTGTCTTTACTAAATTGCACGTTGCAGTAATGATTTGCAGACACTGTAAGGGTGTAAATCCATTTCTTATCTTCCCTGATCCTCCTCCTCCTCTTCCCCTAGATGCCATGACCTCTTCCAACAGTTTAATTAAAGCAATGCTTAATATTATGTCAGTACAGCTAAAGAATATTCTCCTCCTCCTTTCATTTGTCCATGTCCAGAAACATGTAGCCCATGTGCATGGCATTAATACCGCACTGTATTTCTCTCTCTGCAGTCACCATGAGCGCTCTTGCAGCACATTTTGTAAAGAAAACACAATCTGATTTGAATTCTTAATTGAAAAATGTTAATTTGCTCTATGCTCTGAACTGACAGTTCTGTCACCTAAAATGGTTAAACTGACTACACTGGTAAAATGAAACTTTATTAGTTGTTTTTTCCCCCTCTATGGTATACTACATGCATGTATTTCTAATGACAATGATAACATTAATGATTTGTAATCTTCTATGCTCATTATAGCTTGTCAAGTAGCTGGATAGTCCCCTTCACATCACTGTTCAGAAATATGGTTTTATTAATTTGACCTTTG
This sequence comes from Mixophyes fleayi, assembly GCF_038048845.1. Classification (NCBI taxonomy): domain Eukaryota; kingdom Metazoa; phylum Chordata; class Amphibia; order Anura; family Limnodynastidae; genus Mixophyes; species Mixophyes fleayi. Next base: position 132,906,420 of record NC_134405.1, on the reverse strand, counting down.
CTTTTAATGTAATTAAATATTGCCACAAAAAGAAAGGAGTGAAATCAAATAAAATCTGGTTTCTTGCGACCTAAACGTAAGCTGATCTTTCTCTGGCCCCTATCCCGACTGCTGGAATGTGCCACTTAGGGAGCCAAACTTTGAACCAGGTATTGCTTTCCTGTTTAATTGGCTGCGTACATTGTGAGAGAAGCTGCGGCTCAGAGTGTTTTTCCACTGTGGGGACATAAAGGACCCGTTTCAAAGCTCTGGAAAGGCGTAAACAGAAAGGGGGAGAGCACAAGAGGTAGCTTGTGTGAGCTGTGTGTACTTTAGTGGAGAGAGCGGAGAGGGGGGTGGGGAAAGGAACACAAATGTCTTCATTTAGGCTTCCAAGGAAAACTCTCCCAGAGACCAGAGGCCCCATATGGTATCATTTAGGTGGCCACACAAAGCAGAGGCCCTGCTATTGTGCTTTTTGGATAGACTTTAGAGGTGTGTAAAGGCAGGACTCTGCTTAGGCATGCTTAACTATTTTCTTGCCACATTGACTGTTTTGTACAAAGCACAGTTATAGTGTTTGCAAACTCAGGAGCTGAAATATAAAGTGGCAGTTGCAAGTTACTTAAACCTTAAACTTAAGATGCAAGTTGCTTTATAGATAGGAGTTACAGATACCATAAATAAATACATGTGTAAAGTTTCAAGCTCCTATGAACACTGATGCTATTTGAGATCATGAGGAGACATGTTTTCCTCTGCACACAGCTCTTCCTGTCCTTATATTTGAATAGCAATTGTACATGTAAAGGTATGGCAACTTTTATATTTTTATCTGTGACACCTTATATTGGTTCATTTTGTGTGTCAGCCTGGCCCCTTAGCATCTCACTTGTGTGCTTTTGTTATGGTTTAAAATAAATACCTACATCACACTAATCCATTTAGTGTCTCTATTATTTTAAAAATAAAATAAACTCCTAAATAATATTCCTGCCCCCACCCCTACCCCCTATACCCTAGATCTACTAATTGAGGTGTGAGATTTTGCCAATTGGCTGATTGAAAAACTCTCTATAGTGTGTTTGTAACTGGTCACCTGTGTGTAGCTTACCCTTGAAAGTGTAGAAATGTTTGTAGTTCTGTGTTCGCCTGTGAATATAAATAGCACACTAGGGAGTACAAAAAAAAAACTCTTCACCAGCACATTGATACTGAAATTAGATTGTGCAGTAAGGCTAAAATGCTGGCTTAGTAGTATCACAGGGAGGCAAATCTAGTCCAGCTCTTACATTGGTTTGTCCAAGGTCACATGAGACCTTACGCCTTATACTGCAGAGAACCAGACACTAGCTTGCTAATTCTGTTCCGAGTATTGCATACACTGCATGAACACACAGTGTGTTATATGCAATGGTTCATGCTTATGCATCATTCCGCGATTCTCATGCTCTCAATAAAACTGTAAACTGCACAGTGAAATAAGCTATTCCTATTTGAAGGAAGTCAATCGTTTTTACATGTGGACAAGATAGCATTAGTAACTACCTTTTTAAATACCTTGTACATAAAGAAACCCTGCTCCAAAGTATACATTTACATTCCTAGACTGCTTAATTCTCATGCGTAACCTAATGCCTACGTTTGAGCACGATGTGGCGAGTGGGATAGCATACAAGTTTTTGTATCTCACAGCTCTGATTATAATAGATTTCACAAGTATCCATTTCCTACTTTATATTTCTGGTGTTGTCCCTCCAAAGTAGTGATAGGAATACCACAATCTGGTTTTCAGACTTCAACCACCAAAAAAATGTTGTCAATGGCATTGTCCTTTACTTGCACTGTATATGTTCACACATTAACTTTGTACGAAGTTGATTTAAAGGTGACTAGTTTGCTGGAAAGATGAAATCTCAATTTATCTGCATTGGTGATCCTGCTCTATTATACAATTTTATTTATAGAATGTAATGCTTGGTATAATTAGTGGAATTGAGACATGAATCCACCAGTCCTTCTACATTATATTTACATTCTGTCACTATACTTTTTTGTTATTTTCCAGTAATAATCAATATCCAGTGTACAATAGAAAAATGGTAGAGTATCACACTCGCATTAGGGCTTTGAGTTGGAGGAAATCCATTTTAGTCCTATAGTCGTCATATTTTGTAACTTATAATTTCACCTACTGAGCTGATGACCGAGCTTAACATTTGCTGTAAGTTTTCAGAAGTAACCATGCCTTTTCATCTTACAAATGTAATCAGAATGCAGGGGGACTCTGAGAACGTTTTTAATAAGGCGATCAATTGGATTTCTCCAGCGGCCTGGTGAAATAGCATGCACGGCAAGTTATTCCAGGAGCCTTGCTTGAATAAGCCCAACTAATGTGCGGAAATTAAGTCTCTTCCTCCTCCCTGCTAATAGCTCATATAGGCGGGGAGGCACAATCATTGGATTAACTCTTGGCTTCCACAGGACTAGAACATCTTTTTTTTTTCCTCCTGGTAATGTAAGGGGAAACTACATACACTTGCTAAAATCAAACTCCACGGTGTTTGAATTTGTTTTATGGGATAACAATGGAACCTTCTCACAATATTTCACATATTTAACATTGATTAAGATGGGCCAAAGGGCAGAGAAATGCCACATTGTGATTTTACCAGTTTTCCCATACAGTCACTGTTATCGCAGTCTATGGGCAGCATTAGACTATGAAAAAAAACATATATTACAAAATGTTTAAACACTGACTAGGGATAATCCTAACTTGATTAACCATTTGCTGTCCTGTATGTTAAACTCTTGCCATTTGTTTAGTTTGCACTTAATCATTAGGGAGTGGGTATGATTTAATTGTGGTTTAGGATGGGCGAAATCCTATCTCCTGTGTGTAACCTGATCGTTCCTGACATGAAAGCCTAGTGTTTGACCTGTGCATGCAGGAGGCTGGCATATATGTAGGCAGCTGTCTTGGGTTTCCATATCACTGTATTGTAGACTTTCACATTTGACCTCTTGGAAGAGCAAACTACTGCACATGTGTTGTGTGTTTTTTTTTTTTTTTTTATTGTTTTTTCTTAAATGGAATAACGTATGTTGCATGTTTCAAAATGCATTGAATTTCGTTGGTTTTTGTTTACATGAAGCAAGGATGATTTTGGAGCACAAGCTGTAAATCATATTTCCAGTTAATTATTAGTGTTTTATTTAGGGGACATAACTGGAAATGTTATTTTTTAGTACACCAGCCAGAGTCACCCTTTTTGCTTTTTATTTTGGCTGGTAATAATTTTATTTGTCTGCTACTATATCTCTTCCCAACTCAGTGCCCTAATGTGAGTGTGATACTCTACAGTGTTTAATAGTATACACCATTTTTGTATTGTACAGTGGATATTGTATTATTATACTAGTCGGGCACACTGTGGGGCTGTTTCAAAGTGTAACATACGTGTAAGCATAACTTGCAATTGAAAAAAGTCTCACGCAAGTGTATGCATATGTATGCTGGTTTCAGAGTTGAAGATCCATTCAGGTCTGAACGAGTAGCAGATGCGTGTGCTTGACACTTCTCAGACACTTGTGAATGTGCCCACAAATCGTATTATTTTATGTTACATACGCAATTGCGAAGAAAAATAATTTAAACTTGAATAACCTTGCTAATACAGCAGGAGCAAATTCCTGACATGCATACAAATACCTGCCGCGGACCACCTGCAAATAAAATCGCTTTTTCAACAGTAGACCTAACAGATCATCATCCTCATTTATTTATATAGCGCCACTAATTCTGCAGCGCTGTACATTGAACTCATTCACATCAGACCCTGCCCCATTGGAGCTTATAGTCTAAATTCTCTAATATAGACACACTCACACAGTCAGAGAGGGAGAGACTAGGGTCAATTTTGATAGCAGCCAATTAACCTACCAGTATGTTTTTGGAGTGTGGGAGGAAACCGGAGCACCCGGAGGAAACCCACATACACAGGGAGAATATACAAACTCCACTCAGATAAGGCCATGGTCGGGAATCGATCTCATGACCCCAGTGCTGTGAGGCAGAAGTGCTAACCACTAGGCCAATGTGCTGCCCTAGATGAGCAGGAACCAAGAGAGATGAGGTCAGGGAAGGATAGAAAGATAGGTTTGAGTGGTACAGGAGGCCAGAGAAGCTGATGAGATAGCCAAGGGAGGAGGTGTAAACGGAGAAAAACAGGGTGCCAAGAACAGAATCTTGGGGAACAAAGGCAGCAGAGGGGTCGAAAAGGAGTGGTGTACCTTAGATCTAGCAGAGAGGTCGTTAGTAACTTTAATGAGAGTGGTTTTGGTTGAGAGGACGGAGCGAAAGCCAGATTGAAGTGGGTCAATGAAGGAGTGAGAGGATTAAAGATACATTTTAATAAAATTTGATAATTACCATAATGAAATCCGTTAAAGGGATTTCACCAGTGATGCCTTCAAAATCTTGTAGATTTTCTTAATCATTTCAAAGGCCTGTTTATTTCAAATTGGTTTCCAGCATGTGTACTTGGCCCACTCCCCTCTTTCACAAATAATTAATATGCCTCAGCAGCAAGGCAGCATAAGGCAACACATAGAAAACCAACAAGTATAATCCCTAATTAACCCCTTTATTATAAAATAGCCGTAGCCATAGCCTCACCGCTGAATGACTGCATTGGCTGGTCAGCCACATCACATTGCGGACAGCTAAGCTGTAAGTGGTTGGAGTGAGTAAGTGGGCTGGACAAACCCTTATGATTACTTACTTGGTACCCCGCCACAATGATATTCTGTAAGTCATTGACAAATTATACAGTTTTGTAGTGGGATGTCCCCCCTTGCCCCTCCAAGCTTCTAGAGAGACTTGCCTACACTCGCCTCACACGCTTTCTTTCCGCAAACAACCTGTTGGATCCTCTTCAGTCAGGCTTTCGTTCTCAACACTCCACAGAGACTGCGCTGACCAAGGTTGTTAATGATCTGATCACTGCTAAGACTGAACGCCATTACTCTCTCCTAATTCTCCTTGATCTCTCGGCTGCATTTGACACAGTTGACCACTCTCTTCTCATACAAACGCTGCAATCCCTAGGTCTTCAAGACACAGTTCTATCCTGGTTCTCATCTTACCTCTCTAATCGCTCTTTCACTGTTAATTTCTCTGGAGCCACATCTGCTCCGCTTCCCCTATCAGTTGGGGTACCACAAGGCTCGGTGCTAGGTCCTCTGCTGTTCTCTATCTATACCGCTTCTCTTGGAAATCTAATAAGTTCCTTTGGCTTTCAGTATCATCTCTATGCGGATGATACCCAAATCTATCTATCCTCTCCTGATATCTCGACATCTGTGTTGTCCCGTGTAACTGACTGTCTTTCTGCCATTTCATCTTGGATGTCCTCTCGTCAACTCAAACTTAATCTTTCTAAAACAGAGTTAATAATATTCCCACCCGCCAACAAGAGCATACCTGACATTTCTATCTCTGTTGATAACATGACCATAAATCCCACCCCACAAGCTCGCTGCCTAGGTGTAATCCTTGATTCACGCCTATCCTTTGTTCCCCACATTGACTCTATATCTAAATCATGTTACATACATCTAAAGAACATTTCCAGAATCCGCACATATCTCACACAAGACACTGCTAAAACCTTAATTCATGCACTAATCATCTCCCGCATTGACTATTGCAATTCCCTCCTTACTGGTCTTCCCAAAAACAGACTCAAACCCCTAAAATCTATTTTGCATGCTTCGGCAAGACTGATTTTCCTTGCAAATAGCTATTCCTCTGTTGAATCACTCTGTATGTCTCTACACTGGCTGCCTGTCTTCTACCGAATCCAATATAAAATACTTTTACTAACCTACAAGGCCATCAACAAAGCTGCACCAACATACATCTCCTCTCTTGTCTCAAAATATCTCCCAACTCGGCAACTCCGTTCTGCAAAAGATCTGCGTCTCTCATCCACCCTCATTACATCCTCCCATTCCCGGTTACAGGACTTTTTTCGGGCTGCACCCACTCTATGGAACTCTCTCCCTCGCACAATAAGACTCTCCTCTGTTCTACAAACTTTCAAGCGTTCTCTGAAAACCTACCTATTCAGACAAGCGTATAATATTCCTCAACCACCATCTTAACCTCACTACCTTTAGCCTGTTACACAATTTCACACAAGACAATTACCCCCAGACCAACATTATTGTGTGACAGGATCATTTAGCTTATGAGTCACCCTACCTTTGCAGTCTGGCTGGGCCAAGATGCAAAATGTATACTTAACCTCATGTGTCAATCTCCCATTGTCCCATAGATTGTAAGCTTGCGAGCAGGGCCTTCTCACCTCTTTGTCTGTTTTACCCAGTTTGTTTATTAGTTTATTACGTTTGTCCCCAATTGTAAAGCGCTACGGAATATGTTGGCGCTATATAAATAAATGATGATGATGATGTCAGTGAAATTATTTAATTTCCATTTAAAAGCAAGTGCTATTCTAATTAATAGCCTAAATATTTCATTTCTTAATGGCATTTTCTGGTTTGTCAGACAGACTTTGCAGTTCTTTGTCACTATGTACATGTTATGCTGCTCGGTGGTGCTGCATCTAACCCTTCACATTGTGGTTTTCCTGAGAGGAAACAATAGTGAGATGAGCAGGAAATAATTGAAGTGTATGTGGTTCCTGTGTGTGAGCTGTGGCTTGTCTGTGTATGTAGATAAGAAGAAAGTGGTTTCATGAGGAACTGACAATGTTTGGGTTAGCACAATCTGTGCTCCTCTCTCTATTTTAAACACAGAGCACTTTCTCCTGTAATGTTTGTGTCTTAGTGACCCGTTATTTTTAGTCATGGTTTAGTGTTTTGTGGGTTTAGTGCTTTTTGTTTTCTTTTCATTTGACTATCTAGAAGAATCTCTGTATTACAGATTACATTTGGTTAGGAGCTGTTGTCTACATCAAACCGGATTCTTGGTGGTTGTGATAGTGATTCTCATAATATAAGCACATGCACTGTAGAATGTGTAACCCTCACAATGTGATATAGCTCAGATCATTACTTCTGCCAAGTAGCAGGTTTGTTTTTAAATGATGAAGTGAATGTGCGTTACTGGCTCAGACATAGACTGCTGCATGGTTTTGTATTATGCAGCAAGTAGAAAGTCCAACTACTACACAATTAAATAAGTGATTTAATATAAAACACAGCTTAATAAAAGTTTGTCTATGTATTGAGAGGAACAAGAGGATAAAAATCCATTTTTATAAGTTGCACGGTTGCCGTCAGGAGATCTCTCGACTCTTAAAGCTAAAGGGGTTCTGACCATGATAAAGCATAACAGGCCAGTAATTGGTGAGACATAGGGCCTGCTGCTGGGTATGTTTTTAGCGATTTGTACAGTGTTTTTTGTAACCTAGGAGACTGCAAGCCAGTCACATGGTCTCTGGTTGCAGTGGCCGGAGTACTACAAGTTAGACAAGTACATCCCTCTTAATTTGCTGCTTATAGCAATAAGATGTAACAGATTTAGTTAAGTGGATGCTGCAGCAAGGAAATCTCCTTTTTTCCCCTAGTCACTGGAACTGCTGATGTGTTTGTTTTACAGCGTTCTAGAATCTGAAGAACGTTGAGTCCCCTGCAAAAATGAAGGTGTTTTGCAGGTATTGTAAAATATGGACATGGTTATATGGCTGTGGCACCTGGTTAATTAGGTGCTGTCTTCACTACAGAATTCACTTTCAACATCTTACGACAATGGCCTTCAGGGCATGTTTGTAAGCAGGTGCTGTGTTTCCATCCCTGCATGATCCAGCTGAAGGAACTGCTGCTATTGGCACTTGTCTTCTCTTGTTGTGAGCATTAAATGGATGTAACGTTTATTCACCAACTTATTGTGTAGTTGCCCACATTTTATGTATTTTATATTTATTATTTCTTAGAGTATAACATATACTCTGATACTTGTATATATTTTTTGGCTTTTAGTAGAATTAGACTATATTAATCATGTGGATTGTGCTCAGTAATTCCTCTGCATACTCCATCACTTATGTCTTATTCATTGTGTCTGTCGCTCTTGTAAAGCAGCTACATGCTGTTGTTTCTTTTTCTGCTCTATTAGAACAGATTACTGTGGGCACCAGCTTGTGAGTGGTTTCATAGTGCTTTAATAAGAAGTGATTGGACCAAAACTAGCAATTATTTATGTAATGTTCTGAGTACATGAGCTCTGTATGACACTGGCTGCAGTAGGAGGGAGTACTTGTTAGCGCGTCCTTTTATTATTTAATCTTTCCCAGGCAGATCTTATCTAGGCATCCCATTACTTGTCTCACCAAAGGGGTGTTCTTTAATAACAGATTTATGTGGTTCCTCATCTACACGTGCTCTAATTATCCAGCAATTAAATATGATGTGAATATTAAATCCCAAGAATTCCTAGCTGGTTTACAGGATAAACCATTAAACTGTATTCAAAGTCAGATTATAATGGCTATAATCTACTTTAGAGGGCGTTGGAATGAGTGAGTCGGGGATGGGAGGATGTAATCCATAGTCAGTGCATGCTTTGATGTATTATTAAGAGAGCAATAAAAACTACAGCTTTAAAATGTAGGGTTTTTGGTATGTTTTTTGGATTTTTTTTAAACATAACATGGCATTGAAGGAAAAAAATCTTGATTTTGAGTATATGTATCAATTTATGTAATAGTGAGCTATTGCTATGGTAGGTCCCTGTAGTCTGCAGTGATCTATTTATTGGGGTGGCACTGTGCTGTAAATACAATATAGAGACAATATACTCTGATACTTGTATATATTTTTTGGCTTTTAGTAGATATGAGGAACATTTATCAAAGGGAGAAAAAAAATGTTTTTTATTTAAATTAAACATTTTCACTGTTGAATAGTTTTTTTTTAAAGAAATTTTAGATTTTAACTCCATATTCTATTTTTATTTTTTTTTTCTTACCAAGGGGAACTGAAAGTACAAGTTCATTATGCATGCGCGAGTCAGCCAGACTGAGACCGGCAAAGACTAGACCAGTTAAATAGTAAGTAACTTTCACCGCTGTTGGACAGTGTTGCAGAGGCAGTGGAGCGATACTCAGCTGCCAAAGCAACACGGTCCCAGATTGGTAAAGGTTAACTTACTGATAAATTGTGGCCATAGCAGATTGTTTACTGCCATGAAAGGTGTTTGACAATAAATAGGCCCCTTTTATCATTAAATAAGTCATCTTATTTATGCTTTTATGTAGGGCAGTGTTACATAAATACAAGTTAAATTATGTCTGATCTGTGTGTGTACAAATGTCTATCACTAAGGAATCTGTGGCCCCTTTATAAATAGTACTTAAAAAAAAATTACACCAAAACTAAAAATGTATTTATAATTATATAAATGATATATTTTTATTTTGTTATATATATATATATATATATATATATATATATATATATATATATATATATATATATATATATATATATATATATATATATATATATACATACATATATAAACATATATAATTTATTTGAGTTTCATTTTCAGGGCATTGTAAGGGGGAATTATCTTTTCACTTTTGGATTGTATAAAGGCAGCTTTAGGGTTTATAGTAGTAGGGTGGCTCTTAATTATTTTTTCAAAGAGAGGAGTATAAATATATATGTACATTTTTGTAGCTCGGGGAAAGCACGGTCATAAAATCCAGATTGTCTTAGCACAGTGTGTGTTATCCTTGGCCAGCATAGGTTAAATATAGACCACCAACCAGTATTTGCACCCACTGTATTAAGATACTGGAGCCAGGCCTATTGAAACCTGAGATTACTACTAGTGGAAGGCAATTGCTTGCAGCAAGATGACAAACAAGGCTTCATATATGGATTAGGAACACTTACATATACTCCATAGCATCACATTTCTTGCAGACCAGCTTGTTGTGAGCTCTGTATAAAATGGAAGATCACTCCCATTTTAAAATAGAGATTCCTGATTGGCTGCTATTCATCACATAAAGCTTGCATGGTTTACTACTAAGAGTTTATTTGCATAAAACAAAATGACAGGCACTACAATGCAGAAATAGGGGTACGTATTTAAAGTCTTTATCAAGAATTGTGAGTGTTTCAAAACTGGAGGATAAAGCATATTTTTTTTGGGGGGGGATGGGGGTGTGTGATTTAATGCTTCGTATACAGCGCCGCTGCTAGGGTTCACGGCGGCCTAGGCAAAATAACGCCGCCGCTGCTCGCTCATAGCCCACCCCCTGCTCCCCGCTCACCCCCCGCTCACCAGATAAAAGAATAATTAATTAAATGTTACTTACCTTTTCTTCCTCTAGCTGCTCCTCGCGATGCATGCTGAGAGGGGAGGGGAGAACTCAGAGGCGCCGCCGGACAGACTATCACATGATCACTGACGTCAGTCAGTGATCATGTGTGACTAGTGTGAGATGTAAAAACAGCACCCCGCCACTGAACCGCTGACTAGATTAGAAAATCTAGTCAGCGGCGCCCTGCAGGTCCCGGCGCCCTAGACAACTGCCTAAGGTTGCCCTAATGGGAGCGCCGGGCCTGTTCGTATATATAACAACGCTCTAAATATTCTTTCCTAGATCAGGGTGTCCCTTTGCATAAAAATCTGTTTAATATACATTATATAGAGCTTTACAAGCGATTGCTGGTTATAGCTGTTTATCTTTGTATCCCCATTTTCTTTATCCTGGTGCAAGCCCTTGCTTCATGACCGCTCTAGAGCAATTAGAATGTAATGTAAACAGGATGTTCTTATTCTAGTTGTGCTGGATCTGGAAAATTGCTGATAAAGTAAAATCCTGCCATTTACAAACTGACAAAATACATTTGTTTGCCTAAATGGTACTGTAGAGTTGGACAAACTATGGCTCTCCAGCAACTGTGGAACTAAAAGTCCAAAACGTAGGACATGCTCCAAAGCCACTGAGCCACCACAGGTTACCAAAAACATTATAATAGGACGGTTGTATACATTCATATTAGGCAACCTATAGGTCTACAAATTTTTGTCGGTCTACAATTCGTAACATCACGGAATTCAAATTTTTATTCATTTTAATTTTTCTCCACTGGGTTTCTTGTGTATTTGTGTTAGTTAAAAAATAAAAATCCCAAAACCCCCAAAGTTATTTCAAATAGGGGCGTGGATGAAATGGGTATTTCAGGTCCTTTCTATTATGCAGGGATGGCTGCCATTGCCGTTCACTACCCAAACCCCCACAGCCCAGCGGGGCTTTTTTCAGGAGAAGGCTAATAACAGTTCAGATGGTGGTCCAGTTCAGATGGTGGTCCATGCTACTTTTTCTTTCTCTGAATCCTCATTACAGTGATAAACCGCACAGACTGGCTAGCTTCATGATTGATTATATAATTTTTAATCCTAGATTTAAAAACAACCCCCCCCCTCCCCATAAAGTAGAAATTGTATATAAAGCAACTTGTGACTCTCCTGGCAGTGTGGAACTATAAGCTCCATCATGTTGGGACAGTTAGGGGTACTAAGACAGAGCATTTTGTTCCCCATTTACCCTGTCCTCACCACAGTTCCAGCTGTGACCACACACAGCACTTTTACGGAAATATTCATCAGCTTCTGCGAAATGGGATTGTAGTATAAGCAAAAAAGTTCGAATATAATGTAGTATTTATTGCTGCATTGAAAAATAAAGTGGTGTCACTTTTATAACTGTACATTGCAATATAATATTCCACCTTAATCCATATAAATTACTGAGTAAGGTGGTTTCCATTTCCAGTAAATACAAATGTTGATGCAAATTTGCTTTGGAATCCTATCTTGTGCACGTGTCTGCTCCACAAATCTTTGTATTTTCTTGTAAACAGACTGATATTGCAATAACCATTAACAGATTTTTCCCATTCAATACTGATAGCACTGTATTTTGCAACAGCTGCAATGTGAAAGTATAAATTCATTGTAAATCTGAATCAATTTAATGCAATAAGTTTTTGTTAATATGTTATGCCAACGTAACCGCTTTCTATGGCTAATATAAAATAAACATTGAAGACCACTGAATGTATTGGAAGTAAATTAGCGTTTTGTAGCGTGAAATTAATCTTTTGTTTTTTTTTAATCTTATATTGTTGGATTCAGGATTAGTTTTCTCATTTCAGATCAATATTTTAATCTGCTTAGCTGCACGGAGTATATAATGCAATAAATAAAATATAAGCTTTCTCGTGTGCCTCTCCAATCTGTATGATAGGAGTTTTTCAGCACATGCATAGCAGGGAGCTTTGAAGGGTCAGTGAAAGTCATAGCTGAGCGTCTGCTTGGGATCCTGAATGTAGGGAACCGGGGCCAGAATTTCACGCACCGCTCATTTTTGAGGAGCCAGAAGCCATTGTTCCGGCCCAAGCACTAATGGCCGTGTGTTCAGAGTCGGAATGTATGTTCTCTCCAACTGTTTTCATGCTATTTGATGTGTGTAAAAGATGTGTCTATTTGTCAGTAGTAGAATAGTGGTGTTGGTTCTACTACAAATTACGAAGAGAGAAAAGGCACCCAGGCGCGTTACAATCTGGTGTTACAACCAATCCTTATCTCCTTGTTTTGTCCCAAAACTGAACTTCAAGCATAAAATACAGATAACTTTCATTTCAGTGTAACTTTTCGGGGGTTGAACGGTTGCTCATGTTAGCACTTTGAGGTGTTCCCTGACATCAAGGTCCTTGAAATAGTGATCACTGATGACTTCACTGTCGGTACTTGTGGTACTGATGAACAAGGGCTTTTGAATTTGGTGTCATGACTACTGAGAGTGTGATTCTCATTATGGTGTACTCCTCACTATATTTAGGAGTTTTGATACATTGTCTCGTAAATGCGGCACAGATTACAATGGGAGACTATAAAATATTATGTGAGTAACGTTTCCTCCATTTAAACTGCCTGGGGACACATTATTACACAGTCATTATTATTGTGCTTCTGCGAATATATGTAAGATATATTTTTACCAGTGTTTCTACATTCAGATTTCAGATTTCCTGGTCTCTACCTGTTTTGTTTTTTTAATTCCCTGGGAAAGCCAGGAAAAATGGGAAATTAAACCCGTAAGTGGAAACACTGGTAAAGATATTCATGAATCATGCTCTGTTGGAGATGTCTGAAGATCGTTTTTAGATTGTCCTTCACTCTCCTCTTATCCTTTGTTTCAGTGTATGTTCCTGTTATTTTACTGTATGCTTTGTTTCCCTTATTGTACAGTTCTACAGAATGTTGTCGGTAAAGATTGATTAAGGCTGATACAGGAAGGGAAACAACAGTATTGCAGAACAGCAATATTGTGCAGGACTATTACATCTGTTATAAAATCCCATCCATCATATATATCTTTAGAATCAGCTGAATGATTTTCCCACATTTTGCTTCCCACCCCCCCTTCCTCATGGTTATGTCAGGTCCTCTGCCACCTTAGGCTTGATGACTGATTTCTGATAGGATTCTTAATCCTCAAATCCCACCAGAGATCCGCTAATTACTTTTACCAGCAGGATATCTTCAGAGGTCCATATGCCAATATCTGGTGTGAACTTAACCCTCAACAGCCAGTGGGCTTGTGTTCCTAATCCCCCTTTTAAGGAACCATGTATGCATTTTGTTTTTACTCCTAATAAAGTATTTTTTTGTCTCGTATTAGGGTGAGTAAAAATATGTTGCTATAACTTGTAATTGGAATGATATAATTATACTGATGTATTGGTCATAATGCTATTAATAGTGTTGCTATTTTGGGGACTTTTGTCCATTTTCTGATTAGCTTGTTGGATAGCTATGTGTGTACAGCACAGGGATCAATGAACCCATATGCTTTTATACAACCTTTTCCATGGAGGCTCTGTGTTTGCTGAGGCAAGATCATTCAAGAAATGTTCTAATATACCACGGTTAATATTATCAGTATGTTCCCTGGATCCTTGTTTTTGTGATGAGTTTTGTGTCTAAGTTTTTGTTGTTTTCTATGATGCAGGAAAGAGCAGAATGCTCGCTAGTCTGTCCATGATGCAACCTAGCAGCGAGGACTCACAATTCAACATGTCTGGTACTGTTCTAGGAATCATAGAATGGACTAGTACTGTAGCATCAATTTTGAATTACATTAAAAGATTTTCTCTTTATGACAGAACTTTTCATTGATTTGTTGGCATACGTTTTATATGAATGTTACCATTGTTTTGAAAGTGATTTGTGAAAGCTGACTTCCTGTTTGTATGAGCTAATGCTTCTTTAGGATATATATCTGATGTGAATTGACAGGGATTCTTGTCAACAACCGTTTAAGGAGTAACATTGTAGCCACTTGTTTTTCTTGGATAAAGTACATTGACGTTCAGAGCCACAGAATATGGAGAAGGAGAGCAGATATGTTTGGAGACATTTATTCCATGCATTGATATTTAATGAAATAAAGAAATTGCTGGGGTGGAGACTGTGCTTTGGCAGTCAGCCATGCCTCCTCCACACTTGGCAAGACCAACAAATCTGCAGAAAATGACTGTAGGGTAAAATGGTCTTATTTTTATTTTAATAAGAGACAAAACTTAAAGGAGGTTTCTCAAATAAGTTTGGAGGAAATGGAATTATCAGCATTTACCTTTTACCTTTTTTCCCCGTGTGCCATGAAAAACACTATTGTTGTGTTTTGGACTCTTGCGCCTGTCCGTGTTTCCATACACACAGATATTTGCAGTTTGTAAGTGCTGTTGGTTGTTATCCTTTTATAGAGCACCAACATATTCCTCCATTATGGACAGTAGAAAAAAGAATGTTCTCGAGTGTCTTTACTTTCCCCTCCATTATGACATGACCAGCATATGTAAGGAAGAAGAGAGCCCTATAAAAATTAAACCACTCTAGGGGTCACTGGTCTGTGGTGACCTATATTGTCTCTCTACCCAGGCTGTAGAGGGAAACAGGCCATGAGACCCAAATGGAAGACGTTTGAAATGGAATTGTTTCTAAAATCGATTTATTTTTGGCAGTCGTGTGTGTGTTTGTGTCACAATTTTGTTTTTAATATTTCTGAGAACAAACACCAGGACCTATTAAATATGTTGTCATACTGTCTGTTGCTTAGTCTGTCCAACTAGAGAAAGGTAAAAATGTTACTCTGGACTGCTGCTGTATTACTTTTCTTTTATTAAGATGGTCATGTTTTTAATAAAGAATAATAATGAATATATGAAAAAATGCAAAGTACTATAAAACGATAATTATTGTATGCGCAAAAACTGAGGTCCCCCCCCCCCCCCCCCCACACAATTGACAGAAGGATGTTTGGTAATAGAGATGATTATAAATCTGCTGCACTGTAAAATAACCATTGTGTGATGCACTTGGACATGGACCTGCAAGAACCTATTGTGATGAATTTTTGTCACACTTGCAAGAACACCATCAGCCCATAACCGCTACAAGCTGCTGTGTTTAGTTGATGGCTTGATCTAGTATAACTGGCATAGTAATACAGTGTAAAATAAAGATGTCTATATTGTTTCACGGGGATCTCGCAGCATGTACTCAAGTGCCTCCCTCCCTACCATTTAGGTTTCACAGACTGACTGACTGACTCTTCAATTAGTTATTTAGATACAAAGACATTTTTAGCAGTGCACTCTTTGTTCCCATTGTGTTTAACAGCACTTTCTAAATCTAATCATGCCGCTTGGGAGAAAAAATAAGTTGCTTTGTGGACCACACAGGAATAAACTCTGCTGTCCTTGCCATAGAAATGAAACAGTCACTCTTTAATCCTTGTAAATTACGGGGGTTTTATTGGAACAATGTCGTGTTTGGAAGAGTCACTTCCTTTCTCTTAATTAACTGCTCATGAAATACTTATACGTTTTATTTAATTACTCCTTGATAGGGCTCTGACCCCACTCCATTTACTTGACATGGCTGACAGAATGCAGTATTTATATCATAGAAAAGGGAGTGTGCTGTGGCTTAAAATGAAAAGACGGTCTCCATATGACATGTTCTCTCCTTGGTGTAAAAGATTTTATCAGTAAATAGTTGCTTGTGTTCTGTTCTACAAACTGACTTGTAATTGTTATTAGTAGTTCTTTAATACAATATATTGTTGGAGTGATTAGAGAATGCAAGTATAATGTGGTGTCTGAGTTTATCTAACTTATTCTACACCATAGACCTTCCTATTCACATTAATACATTTATCACATTTAATAATAGTTTGGACATGTGAGAACAGAGCATGTTGTATTGGGCAGCATTAAAATAAGGACCAGATAGAAATATATCCACACTACCACCCCTCCTCCCAGAGCCCTGCAGCTGGTACATAGCCAATTTTCCCAGGGCTCTGCCAATCCTGAAATACAGATCCAGCAAATCTATTTTGTTTGCCATTTAAAAAAAGGAAGGGAGTGTGAGTGAGAGGACCAATCACAAGCATCAGTAACTTCACTTGCAGCTTATCACCATCATCATTTATTTATATAGCGCCACTGATTCCGCAGCGCTGTACAGAGAACTCGCTCACATCAGTCCCTGCCCCATTGGAGCTTACAGTCTAAATTCTCTAACACACACACACACAGACAGAGAGAGAGAGACTAGGGTAAATTTTGATAGCAGCCAATTAACCTACCAGTATGTTTTTGGAACGTGGGAGGAAACCGGAGCACCCGGAGGAAACCCACGCAAACACAGGGAGAACATACAAACTCCACACAGATAAGGCCATGGTCAGGAATTGAACTCATGACCCCAATGCTGTGAGGCAGAAATGCTAACCACTTAGCCATCGTGCTGGGACTTCCCATTAAACCCCTGGTTACCATTTTTATCCAGGTCTGCAAGAGGAAAAGAGGAGCCCTGGGAAAATCTGCACGAAACAGACCCTGAGGCTTTGACTAGGGGGAGGGCACCTTTTTGTAAAATATTTTTACAAGGCGGTGGTGTAGCATTAATGGAATCAATAGATCACAGTAACTTAATCCACCATGCACTTTGCAATTGTTTATGCAGCACAAATCAACAGGTATACCATTTGCTTGGTTGGGAAAAGGAAGTACACTGGATTTTATCTCCTAAACTTGGATCAGGTGCACGAAAATGATGAGAAAATTAATTTTACATTAGAAGGATTGTTGATGCCATGTTTCTGTTAGCAGCTACAAGTAAATTTCATATATTTTTTTTTTCTTTGTTTGGTTTTCATGGTATGGTGGGTTATAGTATATATGGATAAAGTTTATGTTCTCTGGAAATCTGCCAAGTGTAGTCTGTATAACTGTATTCAGTTCACATGCTGACAGACATTCGCAATGATATTTTCAAGAACCCCAGGTTAAAATGGCTGTTCACTATTAGTCAACCCCTTATTAACTAACTGTCTCGCCTCAATATGCCATATGTATGGGGTCCCAAAACTACCCATCTGATACCTGAAATGAAACACTGTGGATGACTTGCAGAGTAGGTTACAGAAAGTGACTCTGCAGTCATTGGGTTTCTAGGGGAAGGGGCATTGGATTAGGAAGGGATTGTCCAAAAGTGCATTAGATTTAGTCACCATTTATTGTTAAAGATTGTGCCTGTTCTAAGCATATTCTCTTTTTGCTCTTGTTTAGTTAATGCAAAGTATATTTCTGGGGCAAAGGACTTTCAGATGCATTGTGGTGTGAACTGTTTGGTCACCATAGGGATATGAATCCCAATGTCAACATACAGTGTACATAACAGTAGGATGGTGTAACCGCACTACATTTATAATGTATTCAGAATTCAACCCTCATTTAATAAGTAATAATATTATGCTCAGTTGGTGGCAATATTTGGAAAACTTTTCATACAAACATTTTGATTTATCACCAGTAAATCTGTGTTTCATGGTCCACATCTTGCTTAGACCAATTCTTAAGTGGCGTGTTGCTGATTCGCTGTGAAGTGGACAAATTGATACTCTCCTTTATGCCATTGTTATTCATCATAATGATTGGTTGTTAATCGCCATAACGTCAGACTTCACATCCCCACCACTCATCAGAAAATTAAACGTGTGCTGAAACAAGAGTCATAGTGATCACTTATTTGTCTTTGTGAAACTTGTTTTACTTCAACGGCGTGTGTGTTACTCTTACTGCCATGGTGTCCAAACTGATTAATAAGGGCTACATAGTGATACAAATATCTGATACCAACGGCATGGTATTTGGGAGTAGTATAGTGTTTGATATAAACCTCTTTAAGGCTCATTCATTAGAGAGAGTACAGTGGCGCTGTAGTTTGCATTGCTGCCTCACATCGCTTGGGTCATGGGTTAGGTTCCAATTAGGGTCCTATCCGTGTGGAAATTGCATGGTCTCCAAAAACATACTGCTAGGTTAATAAAGAATGTAAGCTTCAGTGGGGGAATGGACTGTGTAAGATGACATATTCTCTGCACTGTGTAATATGATTTGGTGCTATATAATAATACTGTGTAATGGGACAAAAGGAACAACTGTAATTACATATTTCTCGAACATGCATTATGAGAAGATAAAGTAGGAATGCTTTGGTTGGTTGATATGAGTGACGTTTGCCAAGATGTGGCCACACAACCTCGGCAGTTATGGAACAGTGCTGAAGCGATAGCTTCTGTTGCTTCACTGCTGATCAGCTCCTTTTCATGGCTGCTATGGTGACTGCAACACAGATCCGTCTTGTAACAATCTTACATGCTTCCCCTGCCTGTCCTTTATGAGCTTCCATCTTTAACTTCTTGAGAAACATCCATGGGGACTTCATAAATATCACTTCCACAAGCATAGACTCAGACATGGAGCAGATTCCTGCTGTGAATTATTCATCACCTCTGTTTTTCCCTTCCCCCCCCCCCCCTTCTTCTTTCACACTCATCTATCTTCGCTATCCCTCTCTCGTTGTACCAATCGCCTTACTCTTGCTCTAAGAATAAATGTCTGCTCCTTTCATGAACTGAAGGTTATTTGTTTAGTATGGTGATTCAAGGGAACCACCTATCACAAAACAGGCGCGTATGCATAAATAGACCGTGTTCTAAGCATCTGGTGTATACAGCCATTAAAATCCAGTCATACATTAAAGATGCATGGCTGCATAGGAATTCATCCGTGTGTAGGCAGTAGTAGTTTTTATTCAGTCATGCAGCAAATATCTGATCTGAATGCCTCTACCAGGCTATACAACTCTGTTTATGGATATAAACTATACTGTGTTTGAAAAGGTTTGCATGTACATGCATTCAGTGAGGTGTACCTTTAGTACTCATGATCATCATGTGAGGTTTTTGTGAAAAGGCAGTAGAACCTTCCTTGAAATGTATTTTGGGTGAAAACTCCAGATAATGTTTCCTTTTCTTTTGCTAGTTTACACTGAATCTACATTTTAAAGATAAGTCTTAAGATAAAATTCCACTTTTGTGGGGCCTTTAGGTGTCAACCACAACTAAATTCTATTTTCTATCTGTAAGAGTTTGCTATATAGCCTGTAGTAGAATATTTATATATTTTACTGGCTGTGGCCCCTGCCTTCATTGGGGGAGTAGTGAGTTCTCTGTGTTCAAATGGCTCCCACCACTATGTCGCAAACCAGGTGTCATTGGGTAGCACAAATTTCTTTAGACACTATTCTCTTCTGATGACGTTGTAAGATTATGAAGTGAAAGGGGCCACTCATTAATGAGGACTCGCAGGACCCCCCCCCCCCCTCCCAAGATGGCTGAAACTGTAGTAGGGTAAATTACATATACCTTCTACTAGAGTGTGCACAGCAAACATAGATATGAAGCAGGCTATATTGGCATAATATAACCTTTTTAGGGTCTGTTTAAAAAGTTTAACCTATTGACACCCTCTAAGCGTAGCTTACAAACAGTACTGTTTGTGTGTTTCGGAGCTTGTATACATTGGCGTCTGTCATAAAAATGAATACTATAAAACTGAATTATACCCATCAGCCTAAGCTGTGCATGCTATATGGGTGTGGAATTTAGTGTAGATAATTTATGTTGTAAACATTCTTAAATAGCCGCAGCAACTTCGGTTAATGTTGTCTATGTGTGGATGATGGTTCGACAGGTTTCTGATGTTTTACAGCAGGTGGTAAAGTGGTTGTTTTTATATGGATAATCTGCTGTGTTTCCTAAGCATTGGGAGCTGGAATGGTGAAGGACACAGCTTACTAATTAAAAGAACTCATGTGCAGCCGATGCTAAGCTTGGGAACCTTTCATACATTTGTGAGCCTCTAGGACACTAGTCTCCCAGGACTTGTCCTGTCTGCTGGCAGCGTCTCTCGCCGTTAGTCTAATTACAGGACAAACAGTTGATATCATGCCCTTTTATGCAAATCAATCCCCACTGCTCACAGCAAAGCGAGGGATTCTGGGCTTGCTGTTCCAGTACAGGCTGACAAGTGTTTTATCGAGGTCTCCCACAGTGTAATCATCCCTTTGCAAGAATCTAGTAGAGGAAATTTGAAATGGAGCAATAAGAACTAAGAATAATGATGGCTGGTTGGGTATTTTCAGGGATGGACTCCAGCAATTATGCTGCCCCTAGACAAGCTAATATAAACATTTTATGTACCATTATTGTACACTATAAAGTGTATGAAATGGTCACTTTAATTATGATAAAAGTAGAAAGAAATACTTTGTCCAAGGCTGCTTGCTAGAAGGAACTTCTCTCTTCTTGCGTATTAGTTAATCCCCATTCAGAGATTGCACTATTTGTAGAGTATGAAAATGTGTCTAGGTCCTGTCGTATCGCAAGATCTTACATGAAATAGTATCTCTTCTGTAAGGAATATCCAGATGCATTTTTGAATTTAGCAGGCAGTCTTGTAGAATGTTAGAGAAGGACATGTAAGTGGATACAAAAAAACTGCTTGGTAGCACAAATATATCAGGATCAAATACCTTTAAAACCTACAAAGGTGTGATAATGCTTATGCACAAAACTGTCAAGTGGCGCACACTGCATCGGGTGGACAAAATAATATAACATTCAGCAGTCGGTGTAATCAAGGAGTCAGCAGCATCTTGTAATGAGCCAGGAAAATATACAGCCATTGACCTCAGTAGAGGTCTCATGCTTACCATAGCACTGTTCTGCGCCTATTATATACATCATCATCCGCTATTTATAAGTCCGTAGCGCTGTACAGAGAACTCACATCACTCTTTATTTACACCCAACTATATCTCTGCTGTCACCTTAGAGTCCCAATGGTTCCAGTTCCCCAGCCTATCACAGTGGTGTTTTTTTCTTTTTCATGTTGGCAGGACTGAACATTTCTGTCAAATATCCACAGTTTAGAACAGTACAAGTTATTTACACACTTTTATGGCACTGGTTGCAAATTTTCAAACACATGTACACAACTGTCCAATGTCACTATTCCTCTTGTTATGCCCTTGTAAATGCAGAAATGTTTAAATATTCTCATTCTACTATATATATATATATATATATATATATATATATATATATATATATATATATATATATATTTATTATTATTATTATTATTATCCTTTATTTATTAGGCGCCACAAGAGTTCCGCTGCGCCGTACACAGCACAAACAGTAGGCTAAACAAGGTAACACATCACAAACGGTTAACAAAAAATACCAAAACTTCAGAGACTCCAGGCAGGCTAATGCAGTAAAGACGGAGCAGAAGAGCAGGTATGGAGAACAGAGGGAAGAGGGCCCTGCTCAAATGAGCTTACATCCTAAGGGAGGGTAGACAGAACACAGGCACACAGGGAGCAAGTTGAAGAAGTGGGGAGAGAACAGGGGGCGGGAGGAGAGAGGGGAAGAACAGGTGGAGGAGAGGTTAGGTGGAAGGTTGGTAAGCCTTTAGGAACAGGTAAGTTTTGAGTGCCCTTTTGAAGGAGGACAGATTGGGAGAAAGACGGATGGAGCGAGGGAGGTCGTTCCAGTGAAGGGGGGCAGCACGGGAGAAGTCTTGGATTCTGGAGTGGGAAGAGGTGATCAGAGTGGAGGAGAGGCGACGGTCATTGGCCGAGCGCAGGGAACGGGCAGGAGTGTGAATGGAGAGGAGGTTAGAGATATAGGGAGCAGTGGACTGGGAGAGAGCCTTGTAAGTGACGGTCAGGAGTTTGAAGAGGATTCTGTAAGGAATGGGGAGCCAGTGTAGGGCGAGGCAGAGAGGGGAGGCAGATGAGGAGCGGCGAGAAAGGAAGATGAGTCTTGCAGCCGCATTGAGTATAGAGCGGAGGGGGGCAAGATGGGAATGGGGGAGGCCGGTAAGCTATATATTTATATATTTATATATTTATATTAGTGGCAAGTCAGGAGTTATCCCTTTCAGCACAGTCCAGCATGTTGTTTCACCATTGTAATGGGTGCTATCATGAGCAGTTTATGCTCTTTTATTTACAGAATAGGCAATTTCAGCAGTTCCCTGTGAGCAGGTTATTAATAATGACAATCCATTCAAAATGTTGAGAGAGAATATAATGATGGGACATAACTACCATGGGTGCAGGTGGTATGGGGCCCACAGCTGAGGGGGGCTTCCTTTCTTGACGGAACCTAAGTGTATGGTTTTTTTTTTTTGGTTTTTTTTTATTATTATTGAGCAGTGTATGGTGGGGGTAGGGAAGTGCCTTTGTTCTTACAAAATTTTGCTATAGCGGGCCACAACCTCTAATATAATGTAGCTGTGCAGCTATTTTCTGGTACACTTTGGCATTTGTAAAATAAGTGCTTTAAGCCCCAGTTATCTTAACAATTGTGTCTTAGGAGACAGTTTGTTAAACAACAGTACTTGCTTTGGCTCTCTTGTGATGCCTACATTCAGTGCCAGCCTTTGAGGGCAGGTCCTGTGCATCTTGGACAAACATGTTTAGTGAGCAGGCTGAATAATGTATCAAGTGTTTTTGACTTTGTCTTAAAAAAAAACAAAAAAACACAAAAAAACCCCCAAAAAAACAAAAGCAAAAAAAAATAGATCGGCCAAAATCTTTAATACATGGAATACATGGAATACGCGAATATGAACAATAGCGAACAGCTATAGATATAACACTTATTAGCACAATCCAAATATAGCAATGTTGTTCTATTTACACAATTGCAACCTCGCCTTCATGGAGTCTATCCTTGTAATAAATAAATGAAAGCATTGGTTATATAAATGACCACTGCATATTACGCCCAACACTATGATCAAAGTTGCTTTCTTGTTTGATTCCTACCCACTAGCTCTAGAGTCTTATGTGCTTAATTTCTTTGGAGAGAAAACCAAGCTGGCAAATTTTAGGTTTTGCGTGAAACAAATGTTACTTTTGTGTTTCTACAATGATGTGGCCTTTAGTAAGGGGTGGCGCAGAGATTGGATATGTTTGTTAAATAAGAAGGAGGAGGAGGACCGATGGGGATGTGACCTGTGAGGCTGCCTTCCTTGGGATAGAATTCCTTTTTCTGAGTCGTGTGTTATTTGAACTTTAGATGTCAGAGCAGGTCACTGCTCTGTAATGTATACTGTGTCACTGCCAAGCAGCGCATAGGCAATCAGTCTAGCTAAAGATTTTCAGTAAGGGATTATTATGACCAACAAACTACTGCATATATTACATGTCCAGCATGTTTTGTGTATTGAAAGGATACATCAAGTAACAGTAGATTATTTTGTGTATTAATCTCCTTTAGGATCAAACTTATTAGTATAAATGCATTTTCTCTTAGCAATATTTGAAGGTTAATTTTTTTTTATTTTTTAAAATATTTATCTTTAACTAAACACTGAAGGAATTAAACATATTATAACCTGTTTTTATAAAGCAACAACAATAGCTGCTGTTATGGTTTAGCCCCAGTAGAAGCAATTGTCAGGAACTGTATGTGCTGATGCTGTGCTTCTTTGTGTGCATAGAGAACTAGAAGTCAGTTAACTATTTTACTGTCAGGAGGGAGTTGCTGCCAAGGAGCCAAATAGCTAAATAATAATGCATCCTCTAACAAGTGTGTTTTTGTTGATTTTATTAATTAGCCATGGTCTGTTTGCCGCCTTAATGGAGACGAGTTCAGTAGTGTAATTACCAGCTTGAATCTGTAGTGGCAGAGTGACAGCTGAATATCTATTGCGGGGGAAGGGTGAGAACCTTTTGAATAAGTCATGTCTTGTCGTTTTAACCAACTATTCTGTTGAAAAATGTCGCACTCAAGAAAAAAAAAGTAACTTGGATTTGAGGTTTTTAATTTGCTTCGTACTTAATACAAATCATTTATATAGAGCTTGTTAATCAACTCTTCAAGTACTGAAGGGTTGAGAAACTAGTGGCAATGATGTGTAGATTTAATAAGATGTTCCTAGCTTTTACATGTTTGCATGTTATAAAATCTGTATATATTCTGCATCTATTCTGTGATGTAAATTGCTACAGAATTTGCTGGCGCTATATAAATAAATGTTGATGAAGGTTAAGATGCACAGACTGTACTGTTTATTTGCTCTGTTAATGACTTCCTGATTAGTGAGTGCAGACTCCAGACAAGTTTTTTCAGCTGTAATTGAAATGCAACTTGCAGTGGTTGTCTGCAGAGCATGCTGGGAGAAGTACAGGTGGAAATACATAGGTTCCTATGCCTGCTGTTGAGCATCACAATGCCAACTTGTTATAACAAACTGGCCAGGTTTGTTCAACTTATAAATATTTGTAACCATCAATAAATTATGTCATGTATTGCTAACATACAGTTAATAGTAGTCCCTCACATTTCAGCCTGCTTGTTTATAGTATAAGATTGCATAGAACTGCAGTCTGATGAGTTGGACATTTTTTCTCAATAGAATCACACTGGTGTGTGTGTGGGCACTGTACAACTCTATGCAATTCTTCAGTACAATCAGTAGACTGCAGACTGTACGATCAGATTCTGTGTGAATCTTTAATGTGAAACTGCTAATTTACAATTCTGTTGTGAAATAAGAATATTTTGGTGAAAATAGAAAGATCATAACTTGTGTGGGTACTATTGGATATTCCAACATTAGGTCATTTTCAGAACATAACCTTGAACACTGAAAGTTATGGAGATTGGTCTTTTAATTGTAATATATTTGCAAATTAGTTCACATTATCAGTCTATTTGTAATGCAGTTGCATGGTACAGAAGTGGCACACACTTAACATTTTAAAATACTTTCCAGTGGTGTTTTGCTACAGAGTTGGGGCATCAGTTTCCTCCCACAATCCAAAAACATTATTAAATTTTCTTTAATTTATAAAGTGCCACAAAGGATCCGCAGCGCCGTATATGACATATACAGAAAACAGTGACCCATGACACAACATGACACACAAAGAACAAAATATGAAGAACAAAAATATACAAATATTTATTTTTACACATACACAGGTAACATGGTAATGTAAATCAGATTATTTCTGGGACAATCAGTGAAAGTGATGGTAGAAATCAGCGAGAAGTAGGCCAAAGCTTACAGATGGTAATGGAATAGTAGAAGGAGCGCACAAGGAAAGAGGGCCCTGCTCCTGAGAGTTTACATCCTAAAGAAAAGGGGGAGACACAAATAGGGTGGTACTATCTGGGGGAGAGAGTTGGGACAAGGGAGTTAGGAGGAGGACTGATAGGACTCACTTCTTTATTCATGTCTAAGGGCACACTTGAAGCCTTTGAGAGTAGATGCTAACCTGATGAAACGTGGAAGACCGTTCCACAGCTGGGCAGCAGCCCAGGCAAAGTCCTGGAGACGGGAGTGGGAAGAGGTGATCAGTGAAGTAGTGAGGCGGCAGTCACAGGCAGAGCGGAGGGGGCGGCTAGGAGTGTAGGTAGAGATGAGATTGGAGATGTAGGGAGGGGAATATTGATTATATATGGGAATATATCTTTCATATATTCCGAAGGTGGAAGGAGCAGGATTTTGAGAGTGACAGAATGTACTGTTTGAAGGAGGGGGGGAATCAAGGATGACCCCAAGGCCTCAGACTTCAGGGACCGAAACCCGGGTAGTGTTATTAACAGAGGTGGGAGAATCCTGGAAGGGGGGGGGGGAGAGACGATAAGTTCAGATGAGATGGCCAGGAGACAGGAGACAAAAGGGAAGGGGAGTGGTCAGGGGATGAAAGATAAATTTGGGTATCGGCATACAGGTGGTACTGGAGGCCAAAGGAAAGGATGAGGACACTAAGGGAAGAGGTGTAGAGGGAAAAAAGCAGAGGGCCAAGATCGGAACCTTGAGGAACGCCAACAGGTAAGGGAAGAGGGGGGATGTAGAGTCATGTGTAGAGACTAAGAAGGAGCGATTGGTGAGGTAAGAGGAAAACCAGAAGAGAACAGTGTTAGAGGCCTATACATTTGAGAGTTTGCAAAAGGAGTGCGTGGTCACAGTATCGAAGGCAGCAGAGAGGTCAAGAAGGATAAGAAATGAGTAGTGTCTTTTGGATTTAGTGAGAAGTAGGTCATTGGTGACCTTAGTGAGGGCAGTTTCGGTGGAGTGGAGGGGGCGAAAACCGGATTGGAGCGGGTCGAGTGAGAGAAAGGAGGTGAGACGGTTGTAGACAACCTGTGCAAGGAGTTTGAAGGCAAAAGGATGAAGCGAAATAGGTCGGTAACTAGAGGGAGAGGCGGGATCAAGGGATGGTTTCTTGAGTATTGTGGAGACAAGAGCATGTCTAAAAGAGGAGGGGAAGATTCCAGAGGAGAGAGGTTGAGAAGGTGGGAGCAGCCCTTGAGAGAGAAAGGGAGCAGAGGAGGTGGGAGGGGATTGGATCCTATGGGCAAGTGGAGGGTGGTGAGGAAGAGAGAAGGGTATGGAATTCATCTGCAGATACCAGAGTGAAGGAAGAGAAGGTGGGTGAGTTTAGCAAGTGGGGAGGGGAGAAAGGAGATGGCAGCCGCGGAGGAGGGTAGAGAGTGGGCAGGGATTGGGGAGAGGGTGGGGTAAGAAGGAACCGCCGGGAGATGTCATGATGTATTGATTTAATCTTGGAGGTTAAGTTGGGTAGCAAAGTCGACAGCAGAGAGCGTGGGGGTGAGGAGTAAGTTGAAGGTGGCAAAAAGCCGGCGGGGGTTGGAGGATTGGGAAGAAATGAGAGCCTTTAAAGAAGGATTGTTTAGAGAGCGATAGGGCCGAACTGTAAGACGCAAGCATGAACTTGAAGTGAAGGAAGTCAGCATGAGTGCGTGACTTTCTCCAGAGCCGTTCTGTGCTGTGGGAGCATTTTTGAAGATAGTGGGCAAGTTTTAAATGCCACGGTTGAGGCGGAAACCGACGAAGCTTGATGGTGACAGCCGGGGCGACAGTCAAGTGCAGTGGCAAAGAGTGTGATTGTAAAAGGTGACAGCCTTATTGGGGCAGGAAAGAGTGGTGATGGGGGAGAGGAGCGAGTCCAGGGAGGAGGATGGGGACGGCGAGAGGGGTGAGGAGATGGTGGCCCGAGAGAGAAAAAGGTGAATTAACGAGTTCAGAGTCAGTACCGAGGTGTGGAAAAAAAAAAAAAAAAGATCAAGGGAGTGGCCACTGCGGTGGGAGGGAGAGCAGGTTCATTGAGAGAGACCAAGAGAGGAGGAGAGGGAGAAGTTTGGAGGCAGTGGGTAGGTTAATTGGCTGCTGTCAAATTGACCATAGTCTGTCTGTATTAGGGAATTTAGACTGTAAGCTCTATTAGGGCAGGGACTGATGAGGGTGAGCTCTCTGTACAGCACTGTGGAATTAGTGGTGATATATATATATATATATATATATATATATATATATATATATATATATATATATATATATATATATATATATATATATATTATTATCTTGGCATTTATTGGGAGACTTTGGTGCACTTCAAACTTTATCATGTCATGTTTACTGAATTTAAGGGTGGTCGACCTTTTTTTGCATTATAAATACACCTCTTCAGTGAATATCAACTTTTTGACTTCATAAAAATTGCAAGGAGTAGAAAACAGGAATTTGTATTGTGCAGTTGATAAGTGTTGAAAAACAGGGACATGTCCAGGGATAACTCTCTCCAGGTACAAATATCTAAAGCCAGGAACAATTGGTAACTATGCCCGCTTTATAGACTGAAAATGTAACTGGTCATCATTATAGTATTCTGCTATTAAAAATACATAGAGCATGTTTAATTATACCTTGAAGGTGGAGGAGAACGAGGAAAATCTGATCTATTCCGGTCACATATTGGGCGAAGATGGATGCTAGCTAATGTGCCATTCTGTTCAACAGAATTGTGTTGGCTGGGAGAGCTAAAATCAGCACCTATATCATGCTGCAAGTTAGCCTCAAGGTTCCTACGGCATCTCACTGATAATTGAATCGGCCCCTGCGATAAAGAATATGCATCTGCTGTATAAAGAATGTTCATTTTGTATTGCAAGAAAATTTAACAGATCTAACATACACTTTTCCATCTTGAGGAACTTACATTTAAGCTGTAATTCTTTTCTTTGAATCCTCAGAATCAAAAACAATACATTGTTGGCTTTATAGACCAGGTAAAATATTGCTGAATGAAATGATGTATATATGAAGTCTCATTGAATTCTGCCCATACATACTGTGATTTTATTGTCACCGGATGGAGCCTTGTTCGTCAGTTTGAGTAATGTCCCCCGTTCTGTAATAGCTGGGTTGCCATGGAAAACACAGAATAAAAAGGTTTAGTTAAACAAACAGCATCTTGATCTTCCCAACCCTCTTTTATTTCCTCTCCCAACACCCTTGACTTGAGGGAGGAATCTGGTTGATTTGTGGTGTTTTTCAAACATCCTTTTAATAGAAGCATGGAGACATTTTGACAGGGTAGTAACACAATTGCTCTAATCTTCTAGTGCTAAATAAACTCCAGGTTTAAGGAGAAGAATCACTAGTTTGAAAAAATATTTTTACAGAGCTCTTTATCTGATTAAAAAAAATAACCATGTTGACAATGTTTTGCTCTACAGTTATTGCATATTACTTTCACCACTGGTGGTGCTATTGAGTCAGTGTTTATGGGTACTACTGTACTTAAGTGTATCAAATACATTATGCAGAGATAAAAAAATTCCTATGTCTGCAAGATTTACAGAACATTCACAGAAAAACAAAAGTGAAAATAAACCTCAGATACTCCCCCCCCCCCCCCACACACACACCTTTTTAACTTTTGTGTTTACTTCCGTAGAAGGTGAATAATAAGAACTATTGCCTTGGTGAAGGACAATTCGGCATCTGTTTGTAGCCCGAGTTATAAAATAAAAGCTATTTTATTGCACTAGATTGGATTGATTTCCAGCTCTGCAGAAATTAAATGCATCTTCTGTTTGGTGCTGCAAACATTCCGTCAGAGTAGGGGTCGGGTAGGGCTGTGTGTGTATATATGTATATATATGTATATATATGTATATGTATATATATATATATATATATATATATATATATATATATATATATATATATATATATATATTTATATATTTATTTTCTTTCATATTAGTGTGTGTTTTGTACCAAGCTCATGCAGCCAATATTGCACTGCATAATAGCCTATCTCTAGTACTATGACCAAACAGATATAAAATGATCAGCTCATCCAGTAGTAGAAGTATTTTAGGATGTTGAAACAGTAAGTGTCCCTTTTTATGGATGGTGACTTACTGGACAAATAATAGTCACCAGTTCTATTAAAAAAGGTGCATGGTAATAATTTCTTTTTTTCTTTTTATAACGTCCATTCAGAATAGAAAAATGAGAGTTTGCGTGAGCCAAACATATGTAGTGGACAATATATATGCAATAAGGAGTAGAAGATTCCATCTAGAACTCCATGATTTCCATGTTGGGAAGGATGCCAAGCTTGGACACCTGGTGGATAAATGGTGATTGACTGTGTCCTCCTTTTGTAAATCAAGCCTTAGTTAATAAGGGCAATCTATACACCCCAAGTATTCCCTGCATTGCTGGAGAGCACAAGGAAGAACAAGCACCAATAGATCTAATGTTTCTCCTCATGGGGAACACACCATGTGGTCAGGCTGAGTGGCCTATTCCCCTGTGCTGTCAATATGACTCCTCTGTCTATGCAGATTTCTTCAGGCCATGTGACCACAGTGTAAATAGCCCATTATATACCAATGATCATTCATGCCTCAAAAACATCCCATTTTAAATAGTGATTCTCATTCCTGTCCCAAGGGCAGTATCAAAAACAATCATTACAGTGCACTATGCAATAATTGTATTACACCACACTTGTTCAAATTTATGTAGATGGACTAATGCTAAATGCCAATGGAGGGGGTGGTGGGGTAGAACACAATCAAAGGAATACAGAATAAATTTAACCCTTTAGAGTTAAGAGTATATTCATATTGCTTTCTTTTGTAACATTGTCATGTCCAACTCAGCCCTCTTACAGCTTAAATATATATTTGATAAATACTTTTTGAATGAGAAAGCTAAAGGGAAAACTAAGCTATATCAGAAAATGTGGAGCCAGTTATTAATTTTTTCCCTAGTGAAGTGACCGTATTTATGTATACCCATCACATTGGTTTGTTGTAACCATGAAAATTTATTTGTTTGCGTTCCTTAATTTACTCTTTACCAGGATGTCTTAAACATGAGAAATGTAAGTGCAAAAAATGAAAAGCCGCATGCTTGGACAACCTTCCACGTTCTCCAGTCAGGGTAAAAACTTACGAGACAACATTTCACAACGTTTACTGGGAGATATGGAAGTAGGTGGTGTTGGTCTACAGTATTTAATATCATGAATTTAATGTTTTATTTATAGTATATTGTTAAAATTATAAAGCTTGCACCCACAATCACTTAGTCATCAAGAAAGCTACACATGCAGTAAGACTGGGTGTGCGCACCTTGTGTATTTTATGTGACCCTTCATATCAGATCCTAATTTTTTCATATGCAAGTCCAAACTTACATGAATAAAACTGTAATTTCACATGCTTAAAGAACTATGTTCAGTGTGCAGGTTTTCAGTGGTTTTGGCATCTGGACATTAACGGCTGTGCAAAATGTCATCTATGACATCACCAGTAGGACTGAGTAATTTCTCAGGCAATTTTTTCAGATCCTCTTATTTTACTAAAAAAAAAATAGAAATCATTACTTCACTTTATGTTGTCTTTTATTTTGCTTTAATGTTCCTGTTATAATTGTTTGATTCCATGACATGTCTTGTTAATCCAGCGTACAGCACCATATGACCATCAGCCATTCTTGTATATTGGTCACCTTTACATTGGAGGAACTACTCTAAAAGATGAGATTGACATACAAGGGGTCATTGAGAACTATTAAGAATGTACAATTTGTTGGTATACAGTAAAAGTTAATTCTTCTGTGACTGTAGCCAAGATGAAGTTGACATCATTTCACTGGGAACTTTTCTTTTTTTTTTTTTTTGTTCTGTGCGTGTATTATGGAGGGTCTGTGAGAAACTCCTGGCGCCAATCCTCCAATGAATTTTCATGTGAAGTAGTTTGCATAGTCTACTCCACATGAGACAGGATGAGACTGTTATGGTGAGAGCCAGTAAAAGGGCTGATGGACAGACCTATCAGTCCTCCCTGCAGGGGGTTCAGGGATGGGGGGTATCTTCACACATTCTTTCTACAGAGGTCAGGAAGACTCTTTGGGTCATGACATTCATTCTCATGATCAGCCAGTGCAGTAAACCTTTACAGCCCTTCCCTTGTTTGAGAACTATCTGTTATGTGAAGTCTGTTAGGTTAACACATTCACAATAGAATGAATCCTATTTTCTTTTTATTGCTATACTACTCCTAACAGTAATACTTGGACTGAGCTATTTGTAGTTTTATATCTTGCTATATAGTTCTTGTATGTACAAAGAGGGTGATGTCATAAGATGCAGCAGTTATGGGTACTCATTAAATCATATTACTTTGGTAATTCTAGAGAGCTGTAAAATGTACTAGCATACTGACAAAGGTCATGTGTCAGCTACAGGTTTAATATTCCCAGTTCCAACTCCTGATTTACTGGGGTGTTTTTTTTTTTTTTTGGGGGGGGGGGGGGGGGGGGGCGCATTTGAATGTATATTGAACCAGTCTTGCAAGTCCAAGACCCAGCTCATTCTTTTAAGGGATTAGGTAAGAAACACATCCATGGAAATCTATAGACTTTGCGTAAAACAGTTAAGTGGTAGCTGTTTTTGTTTTAGGCTCTATAGCTGTCTTGCTCTGTCAGCTTGTCCAACCCTAAATTATTGTAGACCAATATTTATAAAGCTCCAATACTTAACCATTTATTAACCTTACAGTGCGACGTTAACAGATGTTACATTCGTGCACAAAACAAAGGGTTTAAATGAATCCAAGCAGGCAGGGGTGTATCGGGGGTGGATTGTGGGTAAAATATTGTGACAAAATGTTGTGGGGTGGTTGGGAGAATGTAAAGGATGGTCATGGCTCATAGTTGATCATGGCTTTTGTTAATGTGTTTTCTGCATTAGATACAGGATATTGAAAATAAATCTGCCTGATGGCTACAAATACAGAAAAAGGAATGTATTTAATAAGTTTCTGTACTTGTTTTTACACCCCTAAATTGCCCTTGTATTTTATGGTTACTTTTTCTTTAGTCACAGATGCCTTCATTTTATTGAACTAATATCTTTTTCTTAAACCTAAAATATTACTTTATGTCTTAACTATATGTTGACCTGGCAATGATGTCACAGGTGGTCCTTGCTAGGGCTTCTGTCTAAAGGAATGCAGGAAATTGGCCACAATGCAGAAGTGCTGTTTTGTATAATAGAATTGGTGCATTACAATATGCCACGCTGATCCTAAAGTACTAGTTGTCACTTTGTACTGTGCTAGTGCCTCATTGTCGGTGTGTTTTCTCACAGAGTGCTATTGAGGTTGATTCACACAGGACACAGGCCCTCCTTGCTGACTCCATGTGCCTCTTGCCCTCCCCCTCTCAGCACTGTACATACCCACACTCTGCCTGCAGCTTCTTAGAAATGCAACTTGCTGAGCCCCGGGTATCCATGGAAACGAGTGGCATGGGACTACTGACTGCCCTCCCCCCTTCTATTATACACATGTCTGGGGAGGAGGGGGGGGGGGGGTGTGATTTGTGGCGTGTATCTGGTAGTAGGGGGGGCTGTTATTGTGCTTTGGGGGTATTGCAACAGCTCTCTGATGGATGGGAGAGATGCTGACACATTATACATGGTGAAGAAGCACCATTCATCACTTGGAATTAACTAGTCCTGCTGGCCCTGGTAATACATTTGCTTGCCCCTTTTAATATGCTGATGTTTCATTAACATGTTCGCTCCAGACAACGTGCTACTCTTTTACTTTAATCTCAATCCGCAGATTGTCTACCTGGATGTTTTACTTCACTATGGATTTTTTATTTACTTTTGGAGAATATTCTCGCTTTATAATGATTCAATCTGTCACCGTTGGGTTATAGTTGTTTACTCACTGTAAGTGTACATAAAAAAAGCAAGATTTTTTTTGTGTGCGTTTTATGTGTTCCTTATTGAAAGTTAATAGCAAATCCAGGTATATAGTGCACACTTGAACCTAGACAAACCATATTGTGATGCAAGGAGAGCAAATGCAATTTTAAAAAAAACTTTATTTATGCGTACAGGGAAAAAATGCCTGATTTTGCATGTAGCACACACATACTGGCAGCATTATTTTATTTAACATTGCAGTGTACACTGAAATGTTAACCCCACTGAAATGTTAACCCCACCCCCCATCTGTCCGTAATGCTCATGATTTTGTGAAATTACAAAAGTGCAACTCCTTAAGGCCTTGTATGTTAATGTGTGGATCATATTCTGCCCTATACGAACTCTCTGGTGATGTTGCTTTACGCTTTTAGTCATTGCGAGGCAGGAAACTGAAGGAAGCTAGTATAGTGCAGAATGCAGGCCCACTCTCGAGCGGAGTCTTCCAATTCGCATACAGCGCACACGTTTTTGTATGCTCTCTCCTAACCAAAAGAACCTAATAAAATGTTGTTATTGTATATTTACATAGTGCTTTAAGCAGTTTGTACACCACTGAAACCCAAATGTGACAGCTTTTTAAATTATGTATAAATGTTTTCTGATGCTTTGTAAACCATTTCCATTCAACCTGATATATATTTTTATATAAAGCTTAATGGCATATAAAAGAACTTGCACGTGTTGCATGTTTCACAATGTTTCAATTACTGAATGGAATAGTCTGGTTTGAGTATGTACTATACATGACATAAATCTGGTGTCATTTTGAAAATATCTGGTCCAGTTTAAACATCTAGGATGGGATTCAAAATGCTTATCTCAGGAAGCGCATGTGTACTCATTAATTATACGATCATGGATGGCAGGCGTTGATATAATATATCTAATAATAGTCCTCCGTCCATTCCTCTTTCTACACAAAGCCTGTTAATCAACCAAGCTAAAGTGCCACATTTCACGCGTATTCCCTTGGCATACGCTGTTGGTTTGTACATCGTGCACGCTTTGTTTGGACCAGCTGTTTGTGCTGCGCAACAACTGGGTTCGGCTAATCTTGTATGATACGTCGGCATAATCTGCAAAGGGGTTTCATCTGTGTTGTGTATTGTGATGTTTATCATTGCCTCATCCTGTGTAACAGTGTATTTACAAACTGCAGATTTACAGTAACTTCAAAATATTTACAATGAACAGTCGAACAAGTGTAATATTTTCTAAAGCATCTTGCTGTCATCCATCTGTAAATGTTTGTCCTAAAGTTGTATCAAGGCAACATTTTTCTTTTTTTCACTATTAAGTCCTGTATACATATATACCGTACTGCTTTATCACCCATTCACTTCTATTGTCTGTCTTTGATCATCATTATATCCCTGTAGATTGTGAACTAGCGATTATCCATATTTAATGGTACCCTCCTCTGCAGGGGTGGACTGATCCTCCTAAATGGAGAGTGATTTGTTGAAGGTGGAAGAATCCAAGTTGAGCAGAGACTATAACACTTGAGTATTAAAGAAAGAGGAGTGACTACAGTCATCGCAAGGAGAAGCAGATAAATGCTGCTTAGATTCGCTTGTGCACAGACTACTATTTCTGTCAATAGGCTTGATGTATACCATTGTTGGGAAGTTTTTGACGTACAGTATTATGCAAAATAAAATACATAACATTTAAATGTAGACAATGGCTTTTGTTTAGTACTGCACCACACTGTACTCCCTTGAAGTTCTATTTGCTCATTGGAGTCTGTTTCAGTGTCCAAGTGATGTTTGGCATAGCCTAAGTTCTCATTAATTTCCTTACTTCACCTCTCTGACATTTAGCAATGCTCATTTGACTTAATCATTGTAGCAGGTTTAGTGACCATTTGTCAAGTACATATGATGCTCATTCCTATTGTCTCCAGCTTGTGTGAATTTTAAAGTAGAACTCCACCTTTACAGAGGTCCATGCAAGTCTGTCTGGTTGCCCTTAAATATGACAACATATGAGCTCAGGTCAATAGATCTACTGTGCTATCTAAGAAAATAAGCAAGCCTGTCTGGAGGATATATTTTTTGAAGTTGGCGTTCCCCTTTTAGCTGTGTAATTGTTATGTTGCTTGTGTGCGCGTACATACAGGAAAGATCCGTAAATTTGTCCCTACTATTACAGAATTGGGTTGGAAGGGAGGACAGTGAGCAGCGTTATGGCATGTAGCCCTGATCTTATTTTTCCTATTTCTGTTTTTATTTAATTTATTTTAAAGAATGCATACAGAGTTTGTATTGCAATTAATTCAATAAATAACCCTTAACAAGCAATAGAGATAACAGAAGGTGGTATCAAAAGGTGAAGAGTCAGCATAGGGGATGGTATATTTAAAGAGCAGTAAAGGGGCCTCCCCATTTAAAGGGTTGGATAGTCTAGAAAGCCAGGGTTTGTAAATAAGTATCTGCAATTTCTGTTTGATGCCAGCTTCTAAGAGTCACTGCGTTTTTCATAAAGCAGGCTGCCTCTTTTTTTTTGGGGGGGGGGGGGGATTGTGGCTTATATCTGGTTTGCAGTTTTTTTACATACAGGTTGCTTATTTTTTGTCATTTGTGCTGACTGTGCAGGTAAAATGTTTCAATATAGCTGTTAATGTTTTCTCTGAGTTGCGTTAAGTTTTTCACCAGATGTTTAAGTCCATGGAATCTGTGACATATGGGGGAATTCAATTCTCAGCGGTAATTTTTTTTTTTTTTTTTTTTTTTAACACCGCAGTAAGTGATTTTAACACAATTTTCACTTATTCTAGAGCGCGTTAACCTTACCCGTTATTGAAATCTATTTTCAACGTGTCGTTTTGTTAGAGAAAACGGTCCCATCGCGGACAAGTAGATGATTCTTTGAAAGTATAGGCATGGGTTCATGAGTTCGATTCCTGACCATGGCCTTATCTGTGTGGAGTTTGTACGTTCTCCCCATGTTTGCATGGGTTTCCTCCGTGTGCTCTGGTTTCCTCCCACACTCCAAAATAAACATACTGGTAGGTTAATTAATTGCTACTAAATTTGCACTTAGTCTCTCTTGGTCTGTGTGTGTGTGTGTGTATGTTAAGGGATTTGGATTGTAAGCTCCAATGGAGCGGGGACAGATGTGAATAAGTTCTCTATACAATGCTGCGGAATTAGTGGTGCTATATAAATAAATAGATGATGTTGATAGGGAGGGAGAAGCATGAAAAGCTATTCAATTCTTTAATAATGCAGCGCGGTAAATTGGCAGATCGCCGTTTTTTTATCTCGCAACCCTCATAGCTGTGCAAAAAATTAAAAACATAAGAAAACTATTGAAATCATGTTATGTAAAAAAAAAAAAAAAAAAAAAGGTGCCTTTTTTTTTTTTTTTTTTTTACTAAAAGCATGTAAAAAAATTAATAAATACAATAATCACTAATGTATGTACTAATGTGTTTAGTGATGGTATAGATAATTGTATACTGGAAGAAGTAAAAAAAAAAAAAGGTATAGTAACAAATGCTGTATATAGATATTATAAAATAGAAGGTTGTGTAATGCAGTACAAATGTATGCCAATGCATTTTTTTTTTTTATTGTAGTTAGCCGCGTTAAACCCTCTCCTCCCCGAAAAATTTGCATGCACCAATGATTATGGTGTGGGGGTCGGGGGCAGCGTTACCTGTTTTCCAATTGAATACTACAATATTTTAATAAAAAAATTTACAAAAACTTCTGCGGAGAATTGAATCGCTCCATAATCCCCCCATAGAGTATGTATTGGGCCCAATAGCCTAATGTTGTAAAGGGGAAATAAAAGTGGACCTGATACAAGTCAATATTTAAAAAAATTTCAAATCAATAGTATACAACAAAGCCAGGAAGCTAGTTTATATCTTATTCTAAAGCATTTCAATTTTTAGTTACGTTATGTTTGACACTAGATAATTATCAACTATTGTCAAATATCTGATAATACCTCTTTTGTCTGCTGGTTAATTTTACAGGTTTTAGGATAGCGATGCAATCATTCTGAATGTGATCGTTTTAGTCATATCATTAAACACTAGTGATTACTTCACACATTACAGGTTTGATCTGTCAGGGCAGAATGACATTTTCAATACATTCACAGTGTAGGACAGTTATAGGGTATTTACAGTTTAATTACACAATTCTAATACACAGTCTAAACTGCTTCAATCTGATTGCTTTCAAATGAAAAATAAAAACTGGAGGTTATTGATCTATTTGGCCGTCTACGTCTGATTGTATAGAATAGATTGTCGTCCACACACACTCATTTTTTTGTAATTTGCTAAAATGTAATCTAGTAGTTTAATGTGTTAGCTTTGTGGAAGTGTTTGTCACTGAAGCACAATCCCACCTATTTCAATCCACGGTTATCTTGTGTAAACTGAAAGGAGTAATTGCTGGATGTACACTTGCAGCATATCTGAAATAGTCATATACATTGGGAGAGTTTATTGGTTAAACTCTGTGGTATGATTGGTTGGTTGTTCCTGTCTCAATAAGCACTTTTCAGTAAGTGTTGCTGGTACTTGTCCTATTTAATAAGAATTGATTATGTGACATGTACCAGTATGACAGCTCTTCTCTGGGATCCATCTAACCACTGTCATGCTGTTTAAAGGAAATTCTGAAGGAAGGGGGGGTGGTGTAGGATACGGTCTGCCTGCCCTTACACAGAGTTGTTATGGAAGAACTGCTGAGTTAGCTGACTTTCACGGTGGGGAGAGGTGAGTTGGCACTCTGCCGCTGTGCCATCCTCTGTCTGTGCCATTGTTTGCACTGCTTGCTAAGTGTTATCTTCTGCTACTGAACAGATGTTCAGAATGCCAAAAGCAACATCAGCCATTCCCTCACCACACTGTAGAGACAGTTCCACCATACATGGTGCTTTTTTTGAGAACATGTTGTACAAAATGAACTTGCTTTTATTAGTGGTGATGTTGTGATGCTGTAATGAAGTATCATACACATGATATGCTGCAAACCTGTTTTATTTTTTTAGCACACATTGGACAGTTTTTGAATTCAAATTTTGTTAAATGCAATACATGCGTTAACTCCAACCTTATATAATTGTTTTGTCTGCATCGACTTGATCAATGCGTCTGCTTAAATCAAAGTGTCTATAGTATGTCTGCATTAGGATGGCTAACTTGTGTTCATGTAATCTTGGATTGAGAGCTGTTTTCCCTTATGTAGGAAGTAATAAAAAAAAAATCTATATACTTAAGGGTCTTTATAGCTTGTGAGTGTTTTTTCTCTCTTTAAATCATCACTTTGTTGAAAATGTGTTATGTTCAAGGTAACCTTGTTATAGTATTCAATATGTAAGTGATGCTTATTTCAAATGTTACTGCACAATCAAGACAAAGAAGTTTGGATCCTGTCCTGTGGATGATTCGGATTTAATTGTTTAAGCTCTGCACAGAAAGCAATATGGCTTCTAATGTTTATTAGATGCATATAACACTTGCCTATATACTTTACCAAGTACTTTTATTGGAAGACCATACATTAAAAATATACTTGCACAGCTATGAATGTTTTGTTTATTCCGGTAGCCTAAGACTCATGAAAGTAAATATTTGGATATTTTAATTTCTTTAATAAAAGTTTAGCTATTGGTTTTAGAAGTGAGTTTGTACCAGATGTTCCTCCTCATGATTATAGAATTTTGGTATAGACCAGCCATTGAGAATAAATAATAATGGTGAAGGTTTCTCTATCCCACATGTCGTCTCTACACTGATCAAAGACTTGATTAGATTTTTGTATCTTCCATAGGCTCGGGGTTCAGGACATTCACCCCCTTCTATTTCCTGACGGAACCGGCAGACACTGTGACACTTCGTGGAACTCCTGCAATACTGAACTGTTCTGTCTATGCTGAACCAGCAGCAAAGATTGAGTGGAAAAAGGATGGAACTTTTCTAAATTTGGTGTCTGATGATCGGCGCCGGCTACTTCAAGATGGGTCTTTGTTCATCACCAGTGTGGTACACTCCAAGCACAACAAGCCAGATGAGGGTATCTACCAGTGTGTGGCTACGGTGGACAGTTTGGGCAGCATCGTCAGTCGCACTGCGCGGCTCTCTGTCGCAGGTGAATGCTCCACAGTGTTTTGTGTATCCATTTAAAAATATATTAATTTAAAGTTGTGTATGGTGCATTCCAAACAATGCCAGCTCTGTACAGTATGGCCACTTGCAAAAAGAAGCGTTATTTAAATAGTCATTCACACCATTTACAATAGTGTGTTTAGAATTTGAGATTTGGTAATTTTTCAATCAGTGTTCTCCCCAGCACCTATTTCCCGGGTGCTCCACCCGGCTGTTTTTACTTGCCACCGGCTCTTGGAGTCCAACAGAGTCCTAGTATAATAGAATAAACCATTGTTTATCCTAATAGAATGGGTACTATGTGAGCACTACAACCAGCAGTGTGTGTTAGACCACTGACCACCAGTCTGAACAGTCCTGGCAGGTGTGGGCAATAATGTCCAACATTTTTCAATATTATTACAACTACCCTCACCCAGCTACTTCTTAATGCCTCCTGACTGGCAAAATTTTCTGGGGAGAACACTGTACATCCAGAAACGATCTGTTACCTGATGCAAACCAAACCGAAACCACGTAGTCCTGCATTCCTCTGTGCACGCACTTTAACAGGACCCTGGATCAGTGCATGTAGATGTTCTTGTCTTCATAAGCCCTATGTGTGATTGTCAGAAGGTAGCAGGGTTCTGTATGTGCTGAGTAAGTAACTGAACATGCTCAGGCTGAATATAGTGACTGTTCTGTCCCCTAATTGGAGCACTTCTCAGTTCTATATGATCACTGCAATCCAGAGTTAAGGAGTTGAAGAAATACGTTGGAAAGCGTTAGTTTTTCTTTATATGTGAGTCCAGAATTGTCCACAGCATAGACATAGATGGGAGAATGTGGCTCTATTACAGGGATTTATTGTTGAGAAGCGGGAGGGGGAGGCTGGAAGCTACATTGCTTGCAGGCTCTTAATGAACAGAACATTGATCTCTGACAAAATGTGTTTGTGTCACTAATTGTATTGTATGGGCTGTGCGAGGTGAAAGGGTTACAGCAGCAAGTGACTGAAGAGTTTACACATTCACACTCAGTATAGTCACTCTGCCTACATCTGTCACTGACTTCTTTCAACTCTTTCTTCCTCTGAGTGCTGTTTTTGCCTTGCCTTCTTCTTGACTTGCACATCCTCCACCCTTTTCTCAAGTTAGATTATGTGAAATAATGTAAGAGGTTAAGTCTGCAGTCGGCCATCTTGAAAGTAAATTATTTAAGAAAAAATAAAACTGAAAATGTTAGAGTAAAAAAAATATTGTTAGATTAGTAATGGGCAACATTTATATCTTTCCGCAAACTCACAAGTGTTCCTTGGTCCTCCAAGGGTGCCGTTCATACTGCTGCTTTGATCTCTCAATGTAGTCTTCTCTGCAACTATAATGTATTCCCATAGCCCAAGTACTATATTGGTTGTTTAAGCTGATTAGAAGACCTCACCATCGTGGACTAACCTGCTACCAAACTCTGTAAATGTATTGGTGTTAATCTGTGCAATCAGAATAATTAGGAAGAGGGCCAAAGAGGGGAAATGTCTCCTGGCATACAATAATGCCTTTTACTTTGAATGCCAAGATAAAACATGTTCTCACTCCAGACCTTTGTTGGTGAGGCCTCGCACCTGTTCCTTCTATTCCAGACTTTTTATCATATGATTATGTAATATGACATAACGCTGAGGTGGGATGTGCTGCTGTTTAAACTCTTGTGTCCTTGTCCCACCACTTATCATCAATTTATTTTCTTGGGTGCCTTAAAGAAAAATGCAGCCTTGAGTGGAGATCAGTGAGATAGCCAATTGATTTATTCTTTACTTTGGTTATATAGTGTGGTCTTTAAGCAGTCAGGTGATCCAGATAAACTGAAGTGGTTTTATTAAGGTGATTAAAAAAAAAAGCTAAACAAGAAAAAAAAATTGTAGTCCTGTTTGTTTCTTTGTTGTCAATCACACTACTGAAGAGAGAATATAAGAGTAACTTAGGGTACTACATACAGCACATTAGACAGAACAAATTTGGAGACACAAATTTATACAGATTTAAACTATATGCATGTTTTTTTTTATTAGTGCCCCATAAGAATGTGGCTCTCCCTAATCTTATGTTCTGTCCAAGATATCCTTCTGCACAACCCATCTTCTGTGTCCCTTGTTTCTCATGTTGTGCCATTTTACATGCTGATGCACACGTCTCATCTACACTAAGTCTTCCGTCGTGTCAGTGTGAGTGAACACGTTGCACGACATAGTTAAACAAACTGAAACCAACACATTTATTAAACAATAGAAATATACGTTTGTAGAGCTGACGTGGTTTTGGTAATTGTCTTTGCTTTATAGTTTTAAAAACTTTTATCTTGGGTAGTCATGTTCTCTAATCATATTTTGTCAGCTGCATCAAGATGATCCTTTTGGATAATGCGAAGTACAAGGACATATGCAAGACATAGTTTTATTTATTTTTCTGCACCAACAGTTGTCCTTTGGACTGCTATGTCATTTTCAGTCCTCCATCAGTCTAGGTACTAGCTATTTCCGCAACACCAGTTATGGCATGTCCCAACCCTACTGCTCCATGGGAGGTTTCTGTTCTCCCTGAGCTCTCCTTAGGACACCTGCGTTGCAGTTTGACAAGTGTACCGCATGTTGTGCATGAATTATCACTTGTGAAAAAAATTGCAGGGAAGCGTTTGGTGGAGATTAGGGGATTATGGGCCAGAGACAGTTAAAATGGTTCTCAAGTGCATGCTGAGTTAGTAGTACCTTTTTATAGAAACTGCATTAAATCATATAAAGAGGATTACTATTGCATATTTGAGCGATACAAAGGTAAACACTTAAAAATAAAAAATGTTTGTGTGTCTATTTTAACCCTGGAAGTAAATCCCTTCTTGTTACTTGCACTTGACGGCATTAAATTTTGAACAATCATCCACCTAATGTGGCTATAGAAAATGTGGTATGAACTGTTTGCATGGCTGGGCTTTTGTACATTAGAACATACTTTGAACTTGTGTAGTGATTATGATGATGCATTGTAGGAGAATGCTAAAGGGAAAACCTTTTATTATTCATGCACCTTTTTATAATTCATAACCGCACGTTGATGAGATAATGTCCACATTTTCTGCTACCTTCAGGTTGAAATAAAAGCATATTTTAAGGTTGGTTCTATTGAATTCAGCCAACCCGTTTCAGTTTGAATAGATACTTGCCTCGTGTTTGACATTTTCCTTCATTAACTCTTTACTACAATCGTACCTAGCAGATAGCTACTGCTTACTTAGTAGGTCAATGTTGCTAGCAAGTAACACTTCTAGTGCTGCTAGGTACCTAGTGACACCCGGTGCACGAAGAGGCTGGAATATAGGGGTAGGTATTGGGCAGTAGGAATGATGATGATAATAATATGTTGTTGTTATTTATTATTAATCTGTATAGGGCACCACATGAGTTCCACAGTGCTGTACAGAGGGCAAACAACAAGTCAGTACATGGTATAACAGTACAATACAGTAAACAAATAACACTACAACTCACAACACAGCTACTGATAGCCTGGGGAAGAAGTTATAGCCAATGAGATCAGGAAGGAAGAGGGCCCTGCTCATTAGAGCTTACAATCTAAAGGGAAAGGGGCAGACAAACACATGGGGTGAGCCAATGTAAGAAGCAGGAGAGAGAGGAGGATGAAAGAGGGCGAGATATACTACATGGTGAAATGGTTAAGTGACGGACTGGTAGGCTTTTCTAAACCATGTGGATTTTCAATGATTATTTGAAGATAAACAGGCTTAGGGGATAGTTTGATAGAATGAGGGAGATCATTCTGGTGGTGGGGGCAGCATGGAAAAAAACTTGGATAGGGAAGTTAGATGTGGTTTGCAGAGAGGAGGAAAGACGACAGTCGTTAGCCGACCGGAGATGGAGTATGTATGGTGGTGAGGTTGGAGATGTAAGGAGCAGTGGAGTTGGAGAGGGCCTTGTATGTGAAGGGGAGTTTGACAAGGATTTTGTAGGGGAGGGGGAGGCAGATGTGGAGTGCCGAGAGAAGAAGAGAAGTCTAGCTGCAGCTTTAAGTATAGATCGAAGAGTGGTGGAGGTCAGTAAGGAAAAGGTTGCAGTAGTTGAGATGAGAAATGATTAGTAAGTGGATAAGAGTTTTGGTGGCATGCTGGGAGAGAAAGGGTCTTACACTGACTATTTTGTAGAGCTGAATGCGACAGGATTGGGCAAGAGATTGAATGTGAGGGGCGAATTCGAGGGAGGAGTCGGCAGCCTAGGCAGTGGAGTTCGGGAACACAGGAGATAGTGGTGTTGTGAACAGTGATGGAAGGGAAGGAGACTCTTGATGATGAGAAGTCAGTGAGTTCAGTTTTGGCCATGTTAAGTTTGAGAAAGTATAAGGGCATCAAGGAGGAGATGGCAGAGAGGCAACTGGACACCCAAGGTACCACGACTATTTGCTTGTAAAGTGGTTGCTCCTGGTGTCCATTGAAAATATGAAAGATCAGTTGTATACACTGAGTGCATATTGGAAAGAAAAGCAGATTGGTAGGGGTTTAAATTACCAAAAATGACTATTGGGGGCATTTTAGATAACTTGTGGTCCGTTATATGAAGAATGTGTTATTGATGTATATTTAAGAAGTGTGGTTTGATTGGATTGTTTGTGTAGAAAATGTGTCTTCATTATTAAGCACACATTTTTGTATGTTTCTCATTTATTGCTGTTTTCTTACACCATTATTTTAGGGCTTCCCCGATTTGCAAGCCAGCCAGAGGCCTCTTCAGTGTTTATTGGAGACAGTGTGGTATTAAGCTGCGATGTCAGTCCAGAACTAGTGCCATTTGTTCACTGGGAGCAGGACCGATCCCTTCGAGAGCTGGATGACAGAGTCACAGTGCTGTCTAATGGCAGCCTAGTCATAAGCAATGCTAATGAGAGTGATGCTGGTCTGTATCGCTGTGGAGTGGGTAGCGGTGTAGCTCTGAAATACAGTGAGGAGGCGGAGATCAAAATTCTTCCAGGTAACATTAGATAAGAGCTTTATTGAAGTGTTTAGGCATGTGCTGTAGCTCACATTGCTTGCTGTAGATGTACAGCAAGATGCAGGTACATGTCGGTGGTTACAGTAATGTTTTCAGCAGCTCTCCCTGACTTTCACTTTAAGGACCAGTAAACCCACCAAAAACTGCTCTACTGCTGGGGTGGTCCTTTCTTGTAGCACTGCCCTTCGGTTTGGAAATACGCATTTAAAATTTCTAACACTACCTCACACTCTTCCATGT
This sequence comes from Mixophyes fleayi, assembly GCF_038048845.1. Taxonomy (NCBI): domain Eukaryota; kingdom Metazoa; phylum Chordata; class Amphibia; order Anura; family Limnodynastidae; genus Mixophyes; species Mixophyes fleayi. The sequence goes on along the minus strand of NC_134405.1, from coordinate 132,861,423 downwards.
TTAATATACTGAACACTGGAGCACAGATTTCTAAGTCCAAATATGCATCTAATAAATGTACTAATGTGCAGAGGTATATTGTTTTATATTTGCCTGTGTCTTATTTCCTTGTAAATCATTGGCTCCATACCTATCCTACCAATTTAAAACCTTAGAGCAGGGTTTCCCAAACCCAGTCCTCAGGGCTCCCCAACAGTGCAGGTTTTCCATATCTCCTTGCTGGAGCACAGGTGTATTCATTACTGAATGACACATTGTAACAGATCCACAGGTGGTCCTAATTATGTCACATGTGATCCGGAAAACCTGCACTGTTAGGGAGCCCTGAGGACTGGGTTTGGGAAACCCTGCTTAGAGTAACTTAAAGTAATCCCTCCTACTTGAACATTAGAGTGAATATATATTTATTCATGTTCCAGTGAATCTGACCAAAACATCAATTTTTTACATTTTTGACAGTACTCTTAGATGAACACTTGTGATTGACTGACTGACTATAATTCTATATAGTAATTATTGGTGTGGTGGTTGTCCTGGCACTCCAAGGACCATGCAGTACGAGCATGGAGGAAAAATGAAATGTGAAAACAATGGCCTGTCTGAAGCAAAATACCCATAAAATATTAAAACAATAAAGCACACATCATATTGTGGTTTGCTTTTGTGATATAGAATAAAAACGCAGACCCGCTCAATTACATTGGTGAAAAAATATTTGTATTTATTTACATAAACATCCAAATAAAATAAACACAAAGAGCAATTTCAAATACCCATTCATGGATACCTTTCTGGGTGTCTGTCTAACGTGGAGTGAGTTTAAAGGTATCTGCAAAGTAAATCCTTCTCAATCTGCGGATGTGAGAAAAATATTTACGCACTGAAAGCTAACTACACCTGTTTGTTTCTGGACAATATAAATGTCAGATCTAGAGTAAAACATTTATTTGCTGTATATGTGATGGTAAATGACCAGATATTTTATTTGTGCTTGTTTTTAGAAGGATGATTAAAAAATGTTTTATTTATTCCAATATGTTGCCAAAACAAAGCCTGATCCTTCTTGGGGGGAGGGGGCATGTACAATTTGCATTCTGCACATTAAGTGGTTATAAAGTTAATAATTGCCACTTTGTAAAGACCCCTATGGGATAAAGGAGCCCTGGTCATAAAGTAGTTAAGCACAGCAATGTAGCCAGAAATGCATTCTGCAGTTATAGAACTGGTGCATCTGCTCAGGTGCTTTTCTTACTCTGTCCCACACAGGAATATTTGCGCTGGGGAATAGATAAGGGACTACTGCTGTGATTGTCTGAGGCTCCTTTATTTCAGTCAAGGGACCATTTCGTCATTATGCTAGTTTGGAGGGCTGTATAACCCCTTTATAGGGTTACATTCCAGTTAATTTCACTGGGAACTAAGCAGCTATTAGATCGGTTTTGTTTTTATTCTCAGTGATGGTCATGTGTATTGAAGTGGGCTGGTTTAGAACCTGTGTCAGAACATTAATAATGCAATAAGCGTGAAATGGTTTTATATGAAGCCATGTAATCCCCCTTGCTTCCACCGCTAGTATTAGGGTGTGTGCGTGCGCTTTATGTAAATAGTCATGAATGTGCTTACTAATATTTTGTCTTTCTACCATGAATTGGCCTCCCTTTCCTCAGAGACCGGAGAGGATCGCTCCTTGGTTTTTCTCCGCCAACCTTCTACACTCACAAGTTTTGTTGGACAAACAGCACTTCTGGCCTGTGTTATATCTGGGTATCCCACTCCCAATGTGCGCTGGAGTCACAAGCAAGAAGAAATCCTATTCGGGAGGTAATATAGTGTGAATTCTGGTCTGTAAATTCATACAGTGTGCAACCGCTGCTCTGTCTTTTAATGGAATGCAGCTCGTGACTGAAATTGTATCACTGTGGTAATGTTAAAATCTCTTATGTTGTATGCCTGAGATTCTGGTTAGTGCATTACTGCTAAATAACCTGACAATAGAAATGAGCCTGTTCATGTCTGGGGCGGTTTGCGCTTCAGTGACCAAGGCACTTTAAAACATTCTTACACTGCTTTGATTATGCTGGGAATATTTTTTTCTTTATGCATTATGAGTAGTGTTTTTTTTTTCCCTATCGCATATGGTATTTCAGTATGGTATAAAGAGAAAATTATCTTTTTTCTATGTTATGGAGATTATTTATTGGAAAATGGACAGAATACGTAACAAAATGTCCGTACCTATGCCCTACCCTTTTATACATATCTGCAATATCCCTTTATGCATAATCCCCTGACATTGGGAGTGATGCAATGGGATTGGAGCCAGTTTCAAGTATATCACATGGTTCAAGCAAAATGGTGTTATTGTGGTAGTTGTGAGAAGGTAGAATTACATTTTTATTCATTTATTTTTTTTAAATATGATTTATTTTTAGACTAATTCCTGATGAACCCTGACACTGGTGAATCTTCCCTTTTCTGTTGGGTCCAGTGTAATTTAGTGATAACTGCTGCTATGTTTAAATTGTACACTTGAGTTGCAAATTGTCCATGCAATTTTATTAATATAAATACTAACTGAGGCGTCCGTTCTCTTGGAACATCTGTCTCAGCCCCATGGAACCCTACATACAAGAGAACCCTTAATTTGAGAGCATTAAACCTCTGCCATTTAAGCAGGCTTCTATTTAGTTACTTGATCCAAGTGGTTCGTGTTGTATAAAAAATGTTATGTAGCAAATGGTATACAATTTTTTTTTTTCAGTTTTCTATTTTACAATCCTAAATCTGTCATACAACAGCAGACAAAGATACAAACCTAACAATTTGTGTGACTCTGTACAATGCAACACAACAGCAAAATCATTTATATAAATATTACATTTCAAATATTTTTAGTTTTTCAAAAAGATTTTGCATCCATTACATAAAGATGCTTTCAATGTGTGCTGCACATACAATGTGTGTTTGTAGTCTATCTTGCTTGCATACAGACGTTCTGTGCTAGTTAGTGGCATGCATATGTCTACTTTTTAAAGCAAAGACGATGCCGTGCCCTGTAGTAGGTGCAAATGATACAGCTGAAAAACAAGCCCACTTACAAGAAAACCGGGACTTGAATCTGTTTGTGGCCTATGTTACGCTGCCCCTTCTCTCCCTCGTTCCACCTCTCAAGTTGTAAGCAGCCATAAGTGTAATTTGCTCTAAAATGCCAACACAAACATGCACCTTGCCCACGTGCCCGCAGAGGACTGCCCTCCCTCCTTCACTCGTATGCTGCCTAACCTCCCTGCGTTGTGCAGAGGAGATCACTTGATGCGGAAGCCAGTTACCCCCATTTAGTCTCCTACTTTACATTATAACAAAGCATAGCAAAGAATAAGTTCGGTAGCTACCAGCTGAAGACTCGCCATACCGTTCGTGCCCCACTGGTCTAGGTTATAATTGAAGCTATAAAGCATCACAAATTCAGCTCTACCTGATACATACTAAAGTCCTGACCTAAAACTCAAGAAAGCTCTAAGCCTAAAACCTTCCATAGTGGTGATCTATAGTTTCCATTTCGGAGTTTGTACCACAGTTGACATTTGCATGCGTCTAAAAATAAAACATTTTGTTTTTCTGCATTTGCTTGGCTTTTGGAGAACCTGTAAAGCCCCCTCCCCCTTCCATGTAATTGATCTATAATAATCTGATGCATTTTTATACATTTTTACGCCTCTAAAAAGGCACCTTTCAACAAAACTTTTGTTTCCTTTTTTGTGTATGTATGTATGTATGTATGTATGTATGTATGTATGTATGTATGTGTATATATATGTGTATATATATATATGTGTATATATATATATATATATATATATATATATATATATATATATATATATATATATATATATATATATAAAATGTATGTATGTATGTGTGTATATATATATATATATATATATATATATATATATATATATATATATATATATATATATATATATATATATAAAATGTATGTATGTGTGTATATATATATATAAAATGTATGTATGTGTGTGTATATATATGTATGTGTATGTGTATGTATATGTATATGTATGTGTATATGTGTATGTATGTGTGTATATGTATGTATATGTGTATGTATGTGTGTATATGTATGTATATGTATGTATATGTGTATGTATGTGTATATGTGTATGTATGTGTGTGTATATATATATATATATATATGTTAACCCGTGCATGATACTCATGCATTCTAGTCAAATCAAGCTACTTAAGGTGTTAAAAAGGTTCCTGTCATGCATTTGGGCCATAGCCCAGGCCTCAACCACTACCCACTGTCACCCCCGGCAACCACTCCCCACTGTCACCCCCGGCAACCACCAACCACTCCCAACTGTCACTTTCCCTTCAAGAAATATATATATATTTTTTTTAAATCTTTATAAACACTTTTAACAATTAACAAATTAAAAACATCTTAGTATACCAAATTTAAGCCCTTTCTGAATTTTTTTTTTCCACACACACTAAGAATTTAGTAGGTCAGTGTATAACTCCGCCCAGCAGGTGGCGCTGCAGCTTGGTTTTATATTTTCCACAGACAGACTAACACACGCCACTAAGCATTTATATTATAGATATATATATTATTATATATATTTATATATATATATATATAATTTATATGGGCAGCACAGTGGCCTAGTGGTTAGTACTTCTGCCTCACACCACTGGGGTCATGAGTTTGATTCCCGATCATGGCCTTATCTGTGTGGAGTTTTTATGTTCTCCCTGCGTTTGCGTGGGGTTTCTCCGGGTTCTCCGGTTTCCTCCCACACTCCAAAAACATACCAGTATTTTAATTGGCAGCTATCAAAATTGACCTTAGTCTGTCTGTGTGTATGTTAGGGAATTTAGACTATAAGATCCAATGGGGCCGGGACTGATGTGAATGAGTTCCGTACAGCGCTGCGGAATTAGTGGTGCTATATAAATACCATCATGATGATGCTTAATAGATATATGTTAGTGCTTAATGGCTGCACATATTTCTTCCACGCCTGCTAACAAGTACTGAACTGTTTCATTCCATGCTCATACAATGTTCTTTCTTTGTGTCAAAAGTATTGAACATCCAAAAAGCCCTTTAGTGGTTGTTCACATTTAGAGAGGCTGTTTTGCCTGGTCTGTTCTCCAATGTAGCATGTATGGAATAGGTCTGCCAAGATAACACTAGCACACTGTAGAGAGAGATAAAGATTCTGTGACAAAGCTCTATTCTTTCCTGAGTCCCAGTTATCTTGGATGATCAATACTACGGAGATCACTTATATGATGTCACTGTTAAATGCAATGCATACTTGGATGATTTGACTTTTACACTTCCATTGACTGCACCTACCTCTTACAGTTCAGACAGATTGGCAATGTTAGCAAGAGGCAGCCTGCAGATCAGCAACGTGACAGGGAAGGATGCTGGGATATATACATGTACAGCAGACAACGGAAACCAGACTATTAATGCCCAGGCTGAAGTTCTTATACAAGGTATTGAAAATACAGATTAAACAGTTATTTATTATCATTGTTATTATTATTATTAACCTTTACATAGCGCCATCACACATGCTCGAACGTTAACCTACCAGTATGTTTTATAATTAACATTTTTTTTCCTTTAACACTTGTCAACCCTAATATTTTGTGGCACAAAAAATATTGTCTTACATAGTGGTCAGATATCAAAGCTTTAGGAAGACTGTTTTCACTTGAGCAAGTCAATTGTACATTGTCTGCTAAATTACGTAAATTCATGGTCATGGGAAAGCTATGGGTTAACTTGTACTCCCAGTGACGTGCTGTCTGTGGCTGGGTTGCACATTTATTATCTCATTATCTGGACAGGGATGAAATGCTTCCCTCCCCTGGGGCCTGTCCCATTTCCTTCCAGGTGATAAGAGGGGCATTTGGAAAAAGAATGGGTCGCTCCCTTCCCTCTCACACAGAGATGTTGTTGGTGATACATACGCAGGATGTCCCCTATGGTGTGTGGCTGCACCTGTGTTTTATTACATCTTCCACGTGAGAAAGGATGGTGTTGTAGCTGTAAAGCCTCTGTCATCCAGTGCATTAATATGATGTGTCCTGCAATCTTTCACACCTTATATCTTATAATCCATATGTTTTATAGAATAAGGACTGTGACAGGATGGACCACCTATGCCACCCTGTTTGTTGTTGCTGGGAACCAGCTGGGCTTACTTTTCCACCGTCCCCTTCTGTTATTCCGAATACGCTCCTCCTGCCGCAGTGAGAGGGGCCTGTTGCCACCACTGAGCTCCTTCTATGGCACTCAGAACCACGTTCCCTTGGGTCACTGACGCTGCTAGTGTACCTTGTTGCCGGTGTACCCGGGCTGGTAACTCCGGACCTCGTACTATGGATCCGGGTTGCTGTGAATGGATCCCCCCTGGCCTATCACACTGACCAGGGCTGCATGGGTAGCAGGCAGAGCGGTGGTACTGGAAGAGCTTGGGTCCAAACCTCAGAGACAGCCGGGAACGGATTAGATTTAGGGTCTAATCTGTAGATCGCAGGAATATAACAATATTGAAGATGTTTCCAAGCAGGTCTTTGAAGCAAGATGGTTTATTTGCTCACACTGGTTAGAGGTACCAGTGATGAAGTCAGATGTTGAAATCAGAAGAACACATTTCAGTGTACAAGTCAGTGCTATTTTTAGCATCAGGATATACTCTATTTACACAAACATGGATTTACATGCATTTCAAGGCTCACAAAATTTACTTATCTATGAAATTCACGCTGGGCAAAAGGCCACACAGTAACGACCCCCTGTTGGGCCTCTGGCTAGAGCAGGCATGACACTTCATCACAAAACTTCATTAGCCATTCCTGCTATCAGACTTCCTTGCACATATGCCTAATTGGAGGTTTCCACTAGCAACCTTACAAATCCTAAACAATGACACTTCCATACTAAATACACACAAGACCTCCATCCACAAAGGCCTATGGTGTCAGATATATGCATCAGAAATAAGGCTTATCCTTTAGTAAGGTGAAAACAGGAAAGACCAGTTTCTACCCTGGTCTCAGAAATAAAAATGTCCTATCTCAGAATATATACAATACAAAAAAATAAGTGCCTATGCAATACCATAAGTTATTTATAATTGATCCAGTCACAAGGACCATTACCCAACTACACATAATGCAGTTATATAGTGATCCTCATTCTAAAGGACTACTTCTAATGTAGCTAATCATTATTAGGGTTTTTGACATTGACAATACACTTTATTTTACATTGTAAAAATTGAAAGATAAACTGTATTTATGTACAGTAAATTGTCTTCCCTCTTGTAGTACCTCCTGTCTTTCATGTCAAGCCATCCAACACTCATGCTCACGAATCCATGGACATTGTGTTTGAGTGTGAGGTGACAGGAAAACCCACTCCAACTGTCAAATGGGTGAAGAATGGAGACATGGTCATCCCAAGCGACTACTTCAAAATAGTGGTGAGTGAACAGTGGGGTTCAAAAAGTGTAATTTGGACTGCAGTTTAAAGCATAAATCCCACACAGGACTAATCTAAATACATACACCTGGAAGTAATATGAAGGAGGCATGGTACCTGACCTGCTTTTTATGCAGCTATTGAAACGTTGCAAAGTAAAAGGAGGACAGGAAGATGAAGTAATTCTTATTATATACAATCTAACATGAGAGAGAGAGAAAATAATGTAGTTGTTAATGATAGCATTGAGAAGGACAACTTGAGTGTGAGTGAAGGATTGTGATGTGAATTGAGAGATATATATTAACATGGTGAATTTAGAAAGTGGTTTGCTGTGACCCACAGCAGCCTGTCTGATATAGACTTAGTATTATTTCAAACCAGAGCTATAACCTATCAATTTTAGAAGAAAGCGGGTACAGTGTTGGGCTGGAGATGGAGAATAGAGACAAGTGTGTAAAACTAAACCATTCTACTCTGTCCTTCAGGAGGATCATGATCTTCAAGTTCTTGGTCTGGTGTACTCAGATGAGGGATTTTATCAATGTATTGCTGAGAATGAGGTGGGGAATGTGCAGGCAGCAGCTCAGCTCATTATACTAGAACCTGGTAAGTGTGTGTTGTAAAGCATTACCCACCCCACCCTCCAGAGTTTCCATTTAACCAATCCTTCCCAATCAGAGATCTGTAGTGAATTCCTGCTTCCTCACCTAATCACATAACTAATAATCCCAGGATGTGCTGGAGGCATATTTTATGGTTTTGATGAAAGTTGGCTCCATTAATCCATTGTGCCAGTGACCTTTGTCTTTAGAATGACGACATAGACTTTCCCTGGTAGTCCCACCTGCAGAGTATTGCTCCAGTGAGCCATGCCTAGTTCTGATGTTCCCCACCCAGTCTTTTCCTGATCCTCCTTTCCACAGCCCCCTGCATAGGATCCTCTTCTCTGTGCGTCATGTAGCCTGCTGCTTTCTGTCATGGAAAGACCCCCATGACTTCATGAAATTGAGGTCATTATTCTTTATTAAATGTAACTAAATTAGCTTATAAGAATCTTGCCCTTTAGTGCCAAATAATTGAAATGGAAATTCTCATGACTGTGAAGCTATGTCCCATCAATGCCCTAAGCACACAAACCTATTATTCCTAAAACTACAGACCTTACAATGTGGCTTGCAGCTCTGACATTTCATTTACACATACAAGTTCATAGTTTTGCATGTATGTGACTACTAATTATACGGTCCTCCCTGTTCTAAATTCCTCATACAGACCTTTTCAAACTGTGCTCAGCCTAAAAACTTTATTTCACTTGGAATTACACATTTAATGTATTATTATATGCATCTTATATTCTGTATTGAATGTGCTCATATTAAGTATATGCAGGGCAGTGGAGGACTGTACTATATTTAAGGTGTACTGTTAGCAAAAATGACCATTTTAAAAGCAGGGGACCTGCAGTGGGGCTGTGCAGTGTTGGTCCATTTGTCAATTAGTGGGATAAGTTTGTTTTTTGCATGTTTGTGGGCAGCACAGCCAGCCAGAGGTGCCACCTTGTAAAGGCGATGAGGGATCAAGGATCAGTTTGTTTTCACAGCCTTAAGGAATTGCTGCTTGATCTGTTATCGCTAGTGGTATCCTTCTCATTGGCAGGTGGCCCATGTCTGCATGGAGGCCGTGCCTGGTTTGTTTTGTTTATTTTTTGTTCTTGTTTTTCGCTTTTCGTGTCTTGTGTGCCTGTGCTTGTCCTCCTTTTCCTCCCCCCTTCCACTTGCCTATGTCAAGGTGTTACCGTCCCAACCTCTCCTGACCCCTCACTGACCCGTGCCACTGCTCACCATGTAGCTGCCACACCAGGAGGCCCCATTCCTTCGTCACCGCGGGATGTCGTGGCCTCTTTGGTATCAACGCGCTTCATCAAGCTGACATGGCGTGTACCTGCTGATGCTCATGGAGAAAATCTGACTTACCAAGTGTACTACAGCAAGGAGGGAATGAACAGGTGAGAGTTGTCATTTTACCCATATTACTGATGGGACACAGGCTTGACCATGGGCTAGGTATATGTGTTTCAGGGATCCTTATACAGTCTAATTTAATTAAAATCAATGCACACACTTGATAGCTAAACAGACATTAGGATATCACTTTCGCTTTATATATTACAATACTTCTGTCTTAATATCCTAACTTATACTTAATTGTTTATAGGTTATACATTTGTTGCACTTATGCACTCAGTGAAGGGCTTTGAGACAAACTCTACAAGCTGTAGCCGCTATATGCTTATGATTCCAGTCATTCAGTGACCATGCTGGATGTGTGTATGGTGCTTTGCTGCAGTTGGAGGAGACATTGTCACCATTCTGGATGCCTCACATGGTTGTTCCAGTGGCTAATCCGTGAGGGCCAGATAATGGCAGACCAGATCAGTCATCAGGTTGTTCTGTGCCTCACATAATACTTAGGGCTTGCAGGACTTTTTGGAATCTTTCTCCATTGTGTGACTTTTGCAGGACTCAGGACCTAGAGCACTGTTAGAGAGCAGCCATGTCACTGTGACAAGAGCATGCCCCAATACAAACGCCTTGAATTAAGTGTATGTCTGGGTACACACTGCAGTGTTTTCAGCCAATTATTGGGCCAATCAAAGGATAAACGACCGTTCAGCCCAATATCGAGCTAGTGTGTACACTGCAACGATGATTGTTCCAAAGCACATTGTATGGTTTCATTTGATTTTTAAACACAACTAAAAATATTGTTCAGCGATGGAACAAAGTTGTACCAATACTGCAGTGTGTATGCAGTCACGTCTGGTATTGTCCATAGATCTCTATGGAGTGTGCAGAGTCATGATCATTTCAGCACATGGTTATGACAGATGAAGAGCACAGATCTGAAGGTTAATAGTGTAAAATGTGTTTAGTACACACTTTTTTTTTTTTTTGTGCAATTGTTAAAGATATCGCATTGCGAGAAATTTTGTACCCAGCCTGAGATGAGGTGTTTTCCTAGAGCTGCAGACTGCATCTGCATAATGCTGTGTATTGTACTTTTTGTACATGTTCAACTTTTTGACTGTAACGCTACAGTTTTCTGTAAATAAGCGTTTTCCACTTTTATTGTCAGACTCTGAAGAGTGGTACCTAACATGCATAGTTTTAGTTTACTGATTTGTATAAATGTCTCTTCAGGTATGGCTGGGACTATCTAGTCTGCTGTTTGAGACATAAACTGAAATGGTTACCTTCACATGCATTCTACAAATTAACATAAAATAATTATATTAATGTGATGTACACTTTAACAGCGCAATATTGTGACTCTGTTATATGTAAACTGTAGAACTTAGACTTCTGATCTGCCCAGTGATCAAGGTTTTATTGGCTGTTTGTTGCTGTCTACAAAATGCAGGGAGCGTGTAGAGAACAGCAGTCGCCCAGGAGAATTGCAGGTCACCATCCAGAACCTGTTGCCAGAAACCGTGTATTACTTTCGTGTTGTGGCACAGAATAGCCATGGGGCTGGAGAAAGTTCTCCTCCTCTAAAGGTGGAGACTCAACCTGAGGGTAAGAAACTTTAGTGCAAACTGCTTACATACTGTTCATCTAACTAGTGTAAGACAGTCATGCAAAGCAACGCATGTGTTGATCCTTTGAAAAACACTTCACATTCACAAGTAAATATTTTAAATGCTCATATTCAGGTTTAATTTGAAGGTATTCATGATGATTCTGAACACTGTTTTCAACTGTACTGCTCCTTTCCTTCAGGGATTTTTTTTTCTTTTGTATTGGCTCATTCTGTTACCACTATGGAAGCTCCAGCACAAACGTATGATTAGAAAATAACTTGTGTGAAATCTAATAAAACATGTACACTTTATAACTCTCTACAACTGACATAAGTATTATGTAAAAAACATTTTCTTAATGTTTGGTTGTACTCTGCACATATACATAGCTACAGCCACTGTGTGTCATATACAAGCGCTGCTAATTGTCATGCAGTGAGGTTTAGATGTTATATTTCTTTAATCAGTTCTTTTGTGTTTCACAGTTCAAGTGCCTGGCCCGGCCCCCAATCTCAGAGCTACGTCCATCTCCTCTACTTCTGTAAGTGTCAGCTGGGAAACCCCGCTTTCTGGAAATGGGGAAATCCAGAACTATAAACTGTATTATATGGAGAGAGGAGCAGGGAATGAGCAGGTAAGCAAAACACAGGTACAGAGTCTAAAAATCCCTAGGGTCTTTCCTGATAGCACCATAGAAACCCCTCCACCTCATCCCATCAGTTTCGGGGTTGTTTGTACGTTTTGGTGGCTTTTATTTCAGACATCTGGATGAAGACCTGTGTTTGTCAGTTATGGCAACGTTTCACCAGTAAAGTGAATTTCTACTTTTTCACCATAAAATGGAAAGTTCACCGCACACCGCTGCTATTTGTGAACCTTTGTTAACAGTCATATATTCCTTGCAGTCTCCTTTTATCGCACCGATGAAGCTAAAGGACTATATCGCTAGCCATTGTCTCTGTTTTATTCGCACAATACTATTCAGATAAATGACTTTCTGTGTCAGTGTCACAATAGCAATTTTGTTGTGTGCAGCATTTGACCATGATAAAAAGACTGAAAACATAATGTGACACAGACCTAACTGCTCATGTAATGTGCATAGGCTTTATTTATATATTTTACAATAATACAAAACTGGGAAATAATGAATACACATCATACATATATAAGTAGATAGAGGAATAATACATAAAGTGACCGTGAGCAATGCATGGTATATATAGTTACCTTTAATGAATAGCCTTACCAGTTTATTTTTATGGCACCACACAATCTAGCAACACCTTGGTGTATATGATGAAATGAGTACAACGAAATGTGCTGGCGATAGGTCCCCTGTCCGTAAAGAGCTTAAAATATACTCACTTTGGTGACCTTGTGTTGTGGCTACTCACCAGATTTATCCTTCTCCTACAGGACATTGATGTGGGTGGGCTCACATACACTGTGAATGGACTGAAGAAATACACAGAATATACGTTTCGAGTAGTAGCGTTTAATAAACATGGGTCTGGTGTATCAACTCAGGATGTTATTATCAGGACATTATCAGATGGTTTGTGGCACTTTCCTCCTCGTGTGATTCGCCTTTCCTCCCTCTGCCGGTGACTTCATGTTTCCTCATTGACTTTCATCTCTTGTTTTGCTTTAATTGCAGTGCCCAGTGCTGCCCCTCAGAACCTGACCCTGGAGGTGCGCAGCTCACAGGTAATTATTACACTACAGCTTCGCTCCGTGCTTTGTAGTCTGTCAAATGAACTGTGAGCAAGCTGAGCTGTCCCAAAATTGTTTTCACTGTATGTGGTCTGTAATAGATACATGGGAGTAAATGTATCAATACTGCAGTCCAGATTTAAAACTGTAATTTTATTAAAAATAATGCCTGCCTTTAATTAAATTGTGTTTTAAATCTAGCCTGGAATGTTGCACATTGATACAGTTACTCCATGGTATTGACATTTTATGTCTAATATGCTGTTCCCCTATATTTTTAATAGAGTATTCTGGTGCAGTGGCAACCCCCGCCTGTGGGTACTCAGAATGGACAGATTGTGGGGTATAAATTACGTTATCGCAAGACTGCAAGGAAGACTGAAACTAATGAGATCCTAGTAGACACCCAGCTATCTCAACTTGTTAGCGGTGAGTGGTGTCACCTCTCTGTGCCAGCTCTGTCGCTGTGTGATGCCTCTAACACTGTGTCATCCATTTCCCCCCAGGGCTGGAGCGGGACACAGAATACAGTTTCCGGGTTGTGGCCATGACTGTTAATGGAAGTGGACCAGCTACTGATTGGGTTGCTGCAGAGACTTTTGAAAATGATCTTGATGGTGAGATTACTAAGGGAGATTCCATCTTTATTTCTAATGGGAAAGGGAGTTGAAAAATTCAATATAAGTAAACTTTTTTCCATTGGGAAAAAATAAAACCAGATAGACCACAGTGAATGAAGACAGACAATAAGAACACAAAACTCTGAGTTGTAGTAGCTGATGATTAGCTTGTCACAACCTCAATGGTACTTGCTGTCTTTAAGGATGAATTATTATTTTGTATCAGCTAGGGATTTCCTACCACATAAAATGTGAACTGCCACTTAACAGGAAAATAACTTGGTTTTCATTATGTAAGGTTTTTGTTTTCTCCTGCGATTAGCCTGTACATTAGACTTTCCTTGATTCTGCCCATGTGCTTAGCAGCATCCTGTTCAGCATAACAATGTGTTTACTGACTATCTGTGACTGCTTGTTGTCATGACCTGTCAGAACAGAAAAGAGAAGACTTATGTAAACTGGGAATCTAAATGCATTGTGTGCTAACATGTTTGTGTTCTCCATCATCCTGTTTGTTAAATAATTACTTCTGTCTCCTGCTAGTGGTTCCAAAATTCCTCTTCAACTTTATTGATTTGTTTAATTCTCTCAAACAGTCCTGCTGGACTCTGCATTATTCTCTAAATCCTCAGTCTGTCTATCTTCCCTACACTCCCTTCCAACCCCCCCTCCCCTGCCTAACTTGTCTTATGTTTGTGCTCATGTCTGATATTTACAAATATGACTCTTTCTGTTGTCTTGAGCTTCCTTTTATATACAATCTGTTTTTCTCTGTGTTGCATAGAGTCCCGTGTCCCGGACATGCCAAGTTCTCTTCATGTGCGTTCTCTAGTAACAAGCATTGTGGTGAGCTGGACACCCCCAGAAAATCAGCATCAAGTGGTAGTCCGTGGATATGCAATTGGCTATGGACTTGGGAGCCCTCATGCACAGACCGTTCGGGTTGACCATAAACAGCGTTACTACACCATTGAAAACTTGGGTAAAGAGTCCGATTCTGGTTTATTGACTAATTTCATGACCATTTGTTGTGTCCTCATTTCACCGCCTTCACGTATTTCACAAACCTATCTCGATCTTTAGATCATATCTGCACATAAAATATTGTTTAAGCAAATTGGCCTATGATGCATTGTTTTCTGTGTGATAACAGTGCCACCAAGTGGATATTTAAAAAAAAAAATTAAAAATATATGTATTATATATGCTCAATCACACACGCACACATATATTTTTCTCTCATCATTTGTTATTTAAATCATGCACACTATAGTCCCATTCATAGTTTTGGTATATTTGAGCACTCTTTGTCACTCTACCCCTTAAACACAGTTTCCTATTTAGACTCTGGTATCACTGTACTACTTGTTATGTAATGTATAAATCTAGCAAGTTGAAGATTTCCTCTTACGCACATCCCTGTCTAACAGTGCTTCAGGATTACTACAGCTGAAGAACTTTTTAAGCCAGTTTATAGCTTTACACAGTTTTGAATCAATTATGTCTAATGTTTAAAAATTGACTTTATACTTTCTAATTACTTTATCTAATAAGTTCTGATCATGACTCTGTGTGGAAAATTGTTTTGACTATAGGCCATGTTTTAATTATATATTTTTCTTTGAGAGTGTTACATGCTAATATAAAACAAATATAATTAAAATTATTATGAAGTATAAGGACAAAGAGGGTCATTTTCTGATTTGGTTTCAGGCCAGCTCAATCAGCCAGCATACTTTCCAAAGATCTTTATCAGGTTTTAGCAATTCTCTCTTCCTCCAGACTTGTTATAGCAGGTGACTTTAACCCATACCGGAACCCCATAATGGATAAATCATCTACTCATTGCCTGGCTGTTTCTCTTCATGTTCCTAACTCATTTAAAACTCAAGCCACAACTTAGGCCTCATTGATGCATGGAGATTACTTCATCGTTCTACAAAGGGCTGCTCTCACTTGACAAGTACAGACAAATTAATGACATTGTTTTTGAAGGCCTGTGTGTCTCTCTCTCAGCTATATTCATCAAAAATGCTGCCTATGGTAAGATCATGGCATACTAGAGGTGATTTTTAAAAATGTCACCTTCAGGATCGTGTTGGCTCAAGAGTAACCTCCAGTTCCTCTTGTTAAACAAAAAAATAGAAAAACTCTCCAGTGATATTTTCACTTGTTTTCATGGAAGTTTCCCTTCTGTCTGTCTGGGCTGCACACACAGCAGTGTTTCACAGTGTTTTGATAACAGAAGGGACAATCCTTAAAAAAAACACCTACTCCAAGCAATTCAAGATCTGAAAAAGTTAGCACCCCAAAAAATGACACACAACAAATTTGGATCCTATTTTTAGAAGCTCACTGCAATTAGAGATCATTTAAAACTTTTCTTAAGAATGCTAAGAACCATAAATGACAAAATGAATAAAGCTGATACTTTTATATATGCAAATTAATCTCCAAGTAAGGGTTTTCTTTTAATCAACTATTTGAAGCCCAATTGGTCAGAAGAACATCTTTTAGAATCCTTTGCTTCCTATGATAAAAGCCTATTTAATGATACTACGACCAAACCTAAATACTTTTAAATACTCTAATGCATCAACTATTACTATTCTTCTCAAAGTTGTAAACTTTCACAGTTGTCCGCTTCTGGAAGATCCTCTAGTGACTGATATCACTGTAGTTGACTGATTACATTTGCTCTATTGAAATCACTCAAAGCACCAGCACTGATGGTCTAATTTGTAATTTGCTTTGTTATTTGTAGACCAGACAAAGATGCCACAGTTACAGATCCATCACTTTAATACATGTAAAAATGATAGCAAAAGTCTAGGCATTAAGGCTAAATCACGTCTTAGAATCCCTTGTACATTCTAGCCAGCCAGGTTTTGTGCTTGGCATAAGTCCAGAGCTTTGACTGTGTCAATTATTGATCTGATGATGGCCCTGCATAAATTTGGTTTTCCTTCCGCTCTTATTAGAACGATTATTGCTCTCTATATTTCTACATCAACAGCCTCCAACACTGGACAGTACTTGACCACCCTTTGTCATTCATAATTCGAGCAAGCAAAGTGGACCGCTATCGCGCCTCCACATTGCACTGTACATATAAACCTTTGCTCAAGTTATACAAAAAAATAGATATTCATGGCCTGTCTACAGGGGATAAGGATTATAAAATGTCTTGATTTGTGGATGATAAGTTATCTCTGACACAGCCAATTCCTGCTCTATTCTACTAAGCAATAACAGGCTTTGCAGAAATATCAGGCTTTCTTATCAGTCATTCTAAATCTGAATCGTTAAATGTTTTACTTCCTAGGTGTGTCAAAACTTGAGGTCAACTTTAAGTTACAATGGGGAAATAAGAGACTAAATTGCCTTTTGGATGTATTTCATACAACACCTTGACAAACTCTACAAAGAAAATCTTCTAAAACTAATATCTATAATGATGTCAAATCCTGGAATAGATTTCCAAATTCTTTTAAAGAATAATTAATCTCTTTTTATTGTGTATAGTATACCCTATGATTTATGCTGTGGTAAGGAGTAGAGATACTTACTGAAACAAAAAGACATGGTGAACTTTGTGTGGTCCCAGAAAATTAATCATTGGACTAAACTGTTCTGGTTATACACACCACCATCATCATCATCATTTATTTATATAGCGGCAGCAGATTCCGTAGTGCTTTACATTTGGGAACAAACAGTACTAAAACAATACTGGGTAATGCATACGTACAGAGAGGTTAGGAGGACCCTGCTCGCAAGTTTGCAATCTATGGGACATTGGTTTGAGACACAAGGGTAAGTGCTACATTATATTGAATATTTGTCTAGCTAGAATGCAAAGGTTACAAAGTATTTAGTAGGCTGTATGCTCAGTTAAAGGGCTGTTGTCTTGTGGAAGCTGCGTAGAGGGTAGTAATAGGGTAACCTAGGGAGATTAAGAGGGTCTTAGAGGAATATTATAAGCTTGTCTGAAGAGGTGGGTTTTCAGAGAATGCTGGAAAGTTTGAAGACTAGAGGAAAGTCTTGTAGTGCGAGGAAGAAAATGCCATAAAGTGGTTGCAGCCTGAAAAAAGTCCTGTAACAGAGAGTGGGAGAAAGTGATGAGCGTGGAAGAGAGTCGCAGATCTTGTACAGAACGGGGGTGTCGAATTCAAAGATATTTCGAGACAAGTGAGGAGATATATGTCGGTGCAATTTTGTTGATAGCCTTGTATGTTAGTAGAATAATTTTATATTGGATTCGTTGAAAAACAGGCACCCAACGTAGAGACTTACAGTGACTCAGTAGAGGAAGAACATTTTGCAAGGAAAATCAATCTAGCTGCTGCATGCAAAATAGACTGTAGGGGCTTGAGTTTCATTTGAGAAGACCGGTAAAGAGGGAATTACAAAAGTCTATGTGGGAGATGAGTGCATGAAGTTTTTGCAGTGTCTTGTGTGAGATATGTATGTATTCTGGAAATGTTTTTTAGATGTATGCTGCACGATGTAAATATAGAGTTGATGTGGGAAGAAAGGATAGTTGCGTGTCAAGGATTACATTTAGGCAGCGAGCTTGCGGAGTGGGATTTATGGTTATCCACAGAAATAGAATGGGTTAAAAATTCTAATAGTATGTACTTCAAAAGATGTGACCGTTAGTGTTGGCACATTTAGTATAACTGAATGTGCACTGGGGGGAGAGAAGTAGTCCAACCCCACCTTCTTGTCTGGGTCCAGGTCTGGGGGTGTGAGTGAAATGTTGCCACCATGTGAAAGGGCTGTAGGTAAGGCAGTGTCTGATTGTGTGAGCCATGTTTCTGTTATTGCCATAAGAAACGCCACCATACACATATACACATATACATAATTCACCCCTGGCCTCCAGCCAGCAGTATTTGAATGATGGATCTCTCAATGCCTCACCTGGAGAATACACATGTATCGCATAAGTACTTTTTTAATGCATTTTGAGACCTTACAGGGCACATTATGCCATCTTCACAATACTTATATTTTGCACAACTTTAGCACTTTGATAAAAGTATCAGACTGGAAGACTGACCTGTTTTTAGTGTTAAAATCTCTATACACTCGTTTAATCAATAGACACACATCTGCTTTGCACACATATTCTAATGATTTGAACAAAGCATCACACCTTTCCATATACCAACATATTAAATTAGATTAAATAACTCTGACAGAATGGGAGAATAATACATTACAATAGATCGAAATTCTCTTTGTGTGACAGTGAGAAGCTTTCCAATGGCAAAGAAAGTTTCACATATGTTTACATTTTCACCACATTGCTACTGAGGTTGTATGAATGTAGGCGACTGAAAGCATATTTGTAGTCCTTGCCTGCTGATTTTCTCTGTGTGAAACATAATAACATAGAATTTGACAGCAGATAAGAACTGCTTGGCTCATTTAGTCTGCCCATTTTTTAACCTATGGTCTTCTCAAACCTTATTCTAACCTTTTATTCTTTTTCAGGATATTCTTATGTCTATCCCAAGCATGTTTAAACTGCTCTACTGTATTGGCCTCTACCACCTCTGATGGGAGGATATTCCACTTATCCACTACCCTTTCTGTGCAGTCCTTGTTCGTAAAATTTCCTCTGAACCTACTTCCCTCCAGTATCAGTGCATGTCCTCGTGTTCTAATGTTTCTCGCCTGTATCTTGTAAAAAAAAAAACCTTCATATATTTGAAAGTTTCTATCATGTCCCCACATTCCCTTCTCTGCTCCAAACTATACATTTTAAGATCTTTTAGTCATTCTGGGTAAGTTTTGTGCTGTAGGTCATGCCCTTTTTTAGTTGCCCTTCTTTGTACAATCTCTAATGTATTTATATCCTTCTGGAGATATGGCCTCCAGAATTGAACACATTATTCTAGATGAGGCCGTACCAATGACCTATACAGTGGCATTATTACTTCTTTCTTTCTGCTATTATTCTCCTCCCTATGCAACCAAGCATCTGATTTGCCTTTCTCATTGCTTGGTTACATTGCTTACTTGTATTTGTCACCTGAAATAGTGACTCCTAGATCCCTTTCCACCTCATTAGTTTCCATTGAAAAGTGAAAAGGTATCTTCAGCTTAAAATCTTCCTTCCTTGACTCTGACTTACCAGCTGGTCCTTAAAACAGCTTGCTGCATAAGAAGCCCTCAAGAATGCCACAGACATTTATAAACTATAGAAAAAAAGTGCCTTTTATTATGGAGGTTAAAAATAAGTGTTGGTGTTTTGTCTCTGAGGATCTGAGAGCTTCTGTGTCAGACACACTGCGTACAAAATGCATGGACTCCTAGGCTGTATGTACCATGAAGGGCTTTGATATCAAATTTCTAGAAATGGACCTCTTTCAACTGATCTAAACTGTGGAACCAGGTGGAGGCGCGTATCCCATTACCAACCTCCCATCCTCTTCCCCCTGTTTCTCATTCACCAATTTATTCAGTTTGCATAATGGTAAGATCCTTAATGGTTATGTTAATGTCTATTTTATTTCTTCTGTAGCCTACAAAATGAAAACTGTCCCAAAAAAAGATCTATATATAAATCTATAAAGTGTTGTAAAAGCAGAGTTGTAGGTTGAACTGTCAAAAAGCCTTCAACAGTAGCAAAAAACTTGCTGAAACCTAACAGTCACTTTCTTGTCATAAAAATAGCTTCATGTTACAAAATCCAAAAAGGAGGTATTTTCGTCTAGCACATCCATAAAAGTAATGCAGTATATACTTATTGCACATACATATGAATATATAGCTTTACATATCTGACTGTATCTTAACTGCTAAGCCCGCAGTTCTGTATGCATAGACATATAGTTAGTGATCTGCATGAATAACCTTTATTAAGTAGACTTTTACTGTGATTCCAACAAAACTATTGTTGTTTCTGCAACAGAATATATGCATTCCGACATGTAGCTAGAAGAGATTAAAGAAATGAACATTTCTCCTGGGTAACGCTCATAGGAACACAGTGTGTTTCATGGACCCGGTGTAATATTCATGTTCAGAACTTTAGTAATGGTTGATACAGATTCACTTTATTGCTCAATATATCTGCCATGTAATCATTTTACTATCACTGTATTATTTGGCTTTGTTTAATCTATGACTACAGATTTTAACTTTCAGAATTATTAAAATGCTGATTTTATGTATAGAAATAAACACCTTTTTGTAAGTCTTATTGAAGTGTTTTCTTTCCAGATCCCAGCTCGCACTATGTCATCTCACTGAAAGCCTTCAACAACGTGGGGGAAGGTATTCCTTTATATGAAAGTGCCGTGACACGCCAGCACACAGGTAATCTCCCAGCCTGTAAATGAGACAAGTAACTCAGGTGTTATCTAGTATGTGCTTTGTTGTTCAATGTGGCAATGACCTTATTCTCTTCTGGCACTAACAATCTCTCTTCTCTCTTTCTCTTTCTCCTCTGTTCTTGCTCTGATTATTTACGTATTTTCCTTGGTTTTGATTCATATTGGCCATGTACATGGTGGCGGTCATCTTCAATGTGTTTATTTACCATTTTCATTTCCATGCTTTATCCCTTCTTTCTCCACTTACTGCATCCCTCTTTTACATTCACCCCACTCCATGTGTTGTCCTCTGCTATCCATTTATTTAATCTTTATCACTTCTGCGGTTACCCCATTTGTTTTTGCAACCTGTGATATAGACACTTCTGAGGTTGATGTTTATGTTGTTCACGCCTCATACACCCCAGTTCCAGAGCCCAGCCCTATGTTGCCCCCTGTGGGGGTCCAAGCCGCCATCCTAAGCAGTGACACAGTACGCTTGACCTGGGCAGACAACTCCCTCCCTAAGAACCAGAAGATCACAGATGCCCGATATTATACAGCAAGATGGAAGACCAACATTCCTGCTAACACAAAGTACAAGGTGAGGCTTTGGGGGAGGCCTTCTATCCTAGTAACCAAGCCCGTTATTGGTTTACAGGTTAGGTTGTTTTCTATTGGTTACTATAACAGTAGCTGTCGACTGATAACTAATGGGTAGCTTCAGTAAGCCAGATTAGGTGAGAGCAAGTGTATATACGGTTACTTACAAATGTTGCTCTGGGGCCCACAAATATCTAGTTAGTTTTATTGGCACAAGCTGTTTCTTTAGTACTAAGTAATGCTTGTAAATGCTCCACTGTTTCTTGTAGATGGCCAACAGCACCACACTGAGTTATCTGGTTACTGGTCTGAAACCAAACACCCTATACGAGTTTTCTGTTATGGTTACTAAAGGTCGACGGTCAAGTACATGGAGCATGACCGCTCATGGCACTACCTTTGAGTCAGGTATTTCATAAGTCTGGTATACCTCTTGAATTGTCTAGTCCAGAGTAGTATATCAATATATTTTATTCTTTCTAGTGCCCTCCTCGCCTCCAAAAGATGTGACTGTAGTAAGCAAAGAAGGAAAACCACGTACCATAATTGTAAACTGGCAACCTCCATCTGAAGCCAATGGAAAAATTACTGGTGAGATGGTGAATCACAGCCAAGTTGTACATACACGCACCCACTCACTTATCCCTGACCTCTGTTTTTCATGTAGCGTAGCCCAGCATCTAATGTATGTTTTTGTGTTCTGTAGGTTACATTATATATTACAGCACAGATGTTCAAGCAGAGCTTCATGATTGGGTGATAGAGCCAGTTGTTGGGAACCGACTGACCCACCAAATCCAAGAGTTGACACTGGATACTCCATACTACTTCAAGATCCAGGCGCGCAACTCTAAAGGGATGGGCCCCATGTCAGAGGCTGTTCTCTTTCGTACACCAAAAGGTGAGCAGTTGTAAAGGACTCTGTTCCATGGTAACGTCATTGGCTTTTTTTTTTTTTTTTTTTTTTTTTTTCAATTCTGTTTGTCCTTTTGTGTCTCTTTTGGAAATGCCTGCCTAAACTACAATGTATGCTTGTTACATACTTTTGTATTGGGAAAACAGACACAAGTTATAAAATGTTTTCAAGAGCTGAGCTAGCATACTATTCCAGACAAGTGCATCTAACATAATAATCTATCTCCTCCGATATTGGCCAAATTCTGTGCTTTTATAAAAGTGTCGTCTTTTCCCACATCCATTTCCCTTTTCAGTTGTCATTTTTCACGTTCTCCATCTTTTCCTATCATGGTCTCTTAACCTTTACTGACGGATCACACTTTTTTTTATTATGCTTCCCTATGGCAGAGTCAACTCCCTACATGCCTAATAACCAAGGTAATATTTATCTGTGTGTAATAACTTACATTTAAAGAGGTAAAATAGTGGAGAATTGGTTTCTGAATTAGGGTGGGATATTGGCTATTTGTTTATTTTGTCTTTTTTAATGTATTTGTTGTAAATTGAATGTATTAGAACACTTCTCAGTTCTATACGGATTTCTCCTCCATGTAATTGAAATCTTCCTTCCAGCATCAGGTGTATCAGGGAAAGGAGGCCGAACAGACATGGGATCCAATGGTGGCCCACCTCTTGGAGGTAATGGTCTGAGAGTGTGCTCAAGTGTTACTTTCCTTTAGTGCCAAATAGGCCAGAAATAGATTTGATGGATGTGAGACAATTTGCTTCTATTACTGACCATTGTGGATTCTTACAGGCAGTAACAGTCCTCATGGAAGCCCCACCTCCTTGGATCAGAACATGCTGCTGACAATCATTGTGTCCCTTGGTGTTATAACGGTCTTAGTGGCTGTGGTCATTGCAGCCATCTGTTCTCGTCGCTCTAATTCCCACCACAAAAAGTAAGTTTTTCAGTCACTGTCTGGTGTACGCAGCCTCAAAGTAGTGACTTGTCTGTTTTTTGTTGTTTTTCTTCATTCTCTTTTATGCATATGTATGTGTGGCTATATGCATATACATATATTCTACATGGTCAAAAGTATGTGTTCACCCGAACATCCATATGTGCTTGTTGAACATCTCCTTCCAAAATTATGGGCAGTAATGTGGCGTTGGTCCCCCCAAAAAATTGGAAGCACACAATTCTTTAGAAGGTCTTTGTATGCTGTAACATTATAATTTCCATTCACCTGAACTAAGGGTCCCAGACCAAACATGAATAACAGCCCCTGACCATTGTTCTTCCTCCACCAAACTTTACAGTTGGCAGTATACAGTCGGGTAAGTCCTGTCAGACAGCCAGATGGTGAAGTTTCACTTGAAAGAATGTGTTTCCACTGCTCCAGAGTCTGATAGCAGTATGCTTTACACCACAATGTTTTGCATTGCATCTGAGGTTTGGGTTTGCCAGCTGCTTGGCCATGGAACCCTATCTATGAACGACCAGATGAACAGTTCTTTCAGAGGCAGTTTGGAACTTGGTAATGAGTGTTGCAACCGAAGAACAGACTATTGTTAGGCGCAACTCACTTCATCATAAGGCAGCCCCGTTCAGAGGTTGTGTAATACCGCTTCATGGGTGAGCTGTTGTTGCTTCTAGATGTTTCCTCTTCACCATATCAGCACTTACAGTTGACCAGGGCAGCTCTAGCAGGGCAGAAATTCAACAAACTAACTTGTTGGAGAGGTGGTATCCCGTGACAGTGCCATGTTGAAAGTCCCTGAGCTTTTTAGTATGTAACGGGCAGGGTCCCTCTCCTTCCTTCCCTCTCTCCACCCCCATTTTTTATATATTCTTTACCCAACATTCGCCCCCCCCCCCACCCCCAGTTTTCTCAGTAACCCCCTTTCTATCTAACCACTGTACTGAGTTTACTGACCTCTCTGCTGTTCTTGCTGTCTCCTTTCGTCTCCTCACTATTGACAGCGTTGGGATGATATTAATTACATATTGTCAGTGATGCTGCAGGGAGCCTCACTGCCTTGTTGTGGCTCTCTGTCCGGGAGCCAGTCACCTGAGGGGCTGGGACTGGAGCAAATAGTGGCAGCTGTGGCGCCCTGGCATCTTGGGAATGCCACCTACAAGACGGCAGGCTGATGAACCCTAAATTCAGCAAGGAGGCCTCTTCCTGCCCCTCACATCTCAGGAGCATCTGCTGCCTAGAAAAGAAGCCTACTTACCTCCCTTAATTCACTGCAGAGGCCATCCTACCATAATAATTTTTGGGGGACTCAGGGCTGGTGGGGCCCAATGCTGCTGTGAGGCATCATACTGCTGTACTGCCTGTACCCTCCTGAATGGGGGGGTGGCCCTGTGCTCTGTATGCTTGTTCTTGTATGTGTTCGCAATGGGTGTGGGACACTGATTATGGTTATCCACATACCTTTGGCCATATTAGAGCGTGTGTGTGTATATATACATATATAATTACACTATTATTCACTGTCCCTTCACAGAAATTACCTGTTAGTTCGTATTCTAATTTCTTCGAAGCCCTTTATTGTCTTTGCTATGCCAGTGCTCCCTGCATCATTTTTTCTTTTTTTTTTTTTTTTAACTACTGCACTTTCTGTAAACATGACTTCTTCACTGTGCTCTGGTGCTGCATGTCACTGCTCATAGCCTCATAAGTACATAATGAACATCTCTCCTTCATTACTATGTCTGTACACATCAAGATTCCTGACTCCTCAGTTGTGTTGTTTGCCTCACGTGTTTCTCTGCTACATCTGCTTTCCTCACATTTTTACCCATGCCATCTTTATCATTTATTGTTGTTAAATAATATATAATCAAAATAACGTTTCTATATTTTGACATAAAGGAAAAGAGCTGCATGTAAGTCAGTAAATGGGTCCCATAAATACAAAGGCAACTCTAAAGATGTGAAGCCTCCTGACCTCTGGATTCATCATGAGAGACTAGAGTTAAAGCCTGTGGACAAGTCCCCGGAGACTAACCCAATGCTTACAGACCCCACGCTGCCCCGTTCCCCACAGGACCTAACTCCCGGAGACAGCACCACAGAAGGCAGCATTCACCAGCACAGCAACTCATACCGAGGTGAGGTGAACAAATACTGTAAGTGGCACATCATATTGAGAAGGGTGACAACTTGTAGGAGTCAGTGGGAGGTCATTTTATAAAGCAAAAAATGTCTAATGTGCAGTTACATAGGCAGTAAGGTTGAAAAAAATGACTCCAGTCTAATAAGTTCAACTTTTCATAATTTTATTTCTTTGGTTCAGAAGAAGGCGAACTAAAAAGCCTATTTTGGAAGTTGCCAATTTTAGCCTCACAAAACGTTCCAGTTCCTTTGATCAATCACCCCCACTTTGTTCTCCATTAATTATAGCTAGAGATAGTTGTTTGTTTTTTGTAAGAAATGCATCAGATCTACAGTCATGGCCAAAAGTTTTGAAAATTATACAAATATTGGTTTTCACAAAGTTTGCTGCTTGTGTTTTTAGACCTTTTAGTCAGATGTTGCTATGGTATACTGAAGTAAAATTACAAGCATTTCATTTGTGTCAGTCTTTTATTGACAATTACATTAAGTTTGTCAAGAGTTAATATTTGCAGTGTTGACCCTTCTTTTTGAAGACCTCTACAATTCACCCTGGCATACTGTCAATCAACTTCTGGGCCACATACTGACTGATGGCCTAATCAGTGCTTGAAGTTTGTCAGAATTTTGGGTTTATCCACCCATCTCCACCATGGACCTAAAATTTCGATGTTTTGCTCCCCGAACCACTTAGTTATCACTTTTACCTTTATGGCAAGGTGCTCCATCATGCTGGAAAAGGCATTGTTCATCACCAAACTGTTCTTGGATGGTTGGGAGAAGTTGCTCTTGGTGCATGTTTTGGTACCATTCTTTATTCATGGCTGTGTTCTTAGGCAAAATTGTAAGTGAGCCCACTCCCTTGGCTGAGAAGAAACCCTACGCATGAATGGTTCCAAGATGCTTTACTGTTGGCATGACACAGGACTGATGGTAGCGCTCATCTTTCCTTCTCCGAACAAGCATTTTTCCAGATGCCCCAAACAATCTGAAAGGGGATTTATCAGAGAAAATTACTTTACCCCCAGTCCTCAGCAGTCCAATTCCTGTACCTTTTGCAGAATATCAGTCTGTTTCTGATGTTTTTCCTGGAGAGAAGTGGATTCTTTGCTGGCCTTCTTGACGCCATCCTCCAAAAGTCTTCACCTCACGATGCGTGCAGATGCACTCACACCTGCCTGCTACCATTTCTGAGCAAGCTCTACACTGGTGGTGCCCTGATCCCGCAGCTGAATCAACTTTAGGAGATGGTCTCGGTGCTTGCTAGACATTCTTGGGTGCTCTGAAGCCTTCTTCACAACAATTGAATCTCTCTCCTTGAAATTCTTGATGATCCGATAAATGGTTGATTTAGGTGCAATCTTATTAGCAGCAATATCCTTGCCTGTGAAGCCCCTTTTGTGCAAAGCAATGGTGACTGCACGCGTTTCCTTGCAGTTAACCATGGTTAACAGAGGAAGAACAGTTATTTCAAGCACCACACCCTCCTTTTAAAGCTTCCAGTCTGTTATTCTAACTCAATCAGCATGACAGAGTGATCTCCAGCCTTGTCCTCATCAACACTCTCACCTGTGTTAACGAGAGAATCACTCACCTAATGTCAGCTGGTCCTTTTGTGGCAGGGCTGAAATGCAGTGGAAATGTTGTTTTTGGGATAAAGTTCATTGTCATGGCAAAGAGGAACTGAAATTAGGGACTGAAATGAATTGCAATTCATCTGATCACTCTTCATGACATTCTGGAGTTTATGTAAATTGGCATCATAAAAACTGAGGCAGCTGTTGTCTGGCGCTGTGAGCGGCTTCTCAGTTTTCTGTCAACTAGTATTCATATGCCTTTTCCATCTCTGTTTCTTTCCAAATTCTATTCCTTTTATTGTTTAAGTAGCATAGTCTTTAGCCCAGACTATTTTGTCTAAATCATCCTGTAGCAAGTTACTGTCCTTTTCTATTTATAACCCTACATAATTTAGTGTCATAAGTAAATATGGACACGCTAGACCATCTACATGGTAATTTAATAGATTAAAAATGACAGGGCCAAATATTGATCCTTGTGGTACACCATGAATTCATTTAACCCAGTCTGAATATGTTCAATTTATAACTACTTGTCTTGTATGTGTTACCAGTCTTGTGGTAGTGACCTGTCTTTGAGTATAAACTATATAATATATAATAACTATATAATATATAATAATATACTTTAGGTATAACTATACTGCCTATTGTGTTTTGCACAGTGCTCCTCAACTTGAGCTTCACACCTAGGTGCACCTCTACTATGTGTCTCCAGAGAACAGAGAGTAGTTGGGCAGTTTGATGTGCGCTGGGCTGCCTATCCTATGGCTCTGCTGCAAAAGTAAAACGCCATAGAGTGCCCTTCGTAAACGATGCCCTGTGTATACCTCAGCACTTTAGCATGGATATAAAGGCTAGGCAGAGAGTGAATATAGTAGTTGACACTGCTGGTTTGAGTAGGTGGGTACATATATATTTTCTGGTATTTAATGACTCATTCTTGTTCCTAGGTCTGGAATCGGAGGATTCTGTGTCCTCACTTGCTGGACGTAGGGGGATGAGACCGAAAATAATGATGCCATTTGACTCTCAACCTCCACAGCGTGAGTGTTTGGGGGAAGGGTCCACAAAGTCGTAACATGGGCAGGAAGTGATTTGTATTGAGTATCATTGGCAACCTTCACTTGTTGTGTGCATTATTCTTCAAAACTCGAAGTGTTTAATACAAGGATAAATTGCAGGTCTAGAGTGGGGAAGTGGTTTAGAAGAAGTTATTACAGAAGCTCAGTTTAATAGTTAGGTGTGTAATTTGCCAACCTTTTAGTATCCAGTATTGTACCATTTCCATTTCGCCATTATTGTTTCCCTGTAACATTGTACCATTCATCATTCCCAGGACTGCCACTGTTCCAAGCTTGTATGTTAGTTTCATCTGTTCCTGAAGTGCAGTATGATACTGTCATCAATGAAACATCCTAACATCACAGTATTTTCTATCATCTCTTGTATTTACTCCCCCACATTACTTCTGTTCCCCAATATTCATCATTCTGTCTCTGTTTCAGCGGTTGTCAGTGCTCATCCCATCCATTCCATCGATAACTCTCATTTTCGCTCTGTACCTGGGTTCATGCTGCACGTGCTGGGTGGCGCTCCTCAGGCTACAGGTGAGACGAAGACTGTTGATATTAGCTATGAAGTCATTGCTGTGGGAACAGGGCCTGCGCATGGTACGGAGATTACAGTATAGTTTATTTTAAAGGGCCATAAAACCTACAATCTAAGATGAAAAAGCTACAACTTTTAATTCAGAAGGAAAAGTTTTTGCAGGACAGGGTACAACATGTAGCGTGATCAGCAAGCTACTCACACATACTAGAACACTAATCTTAACTGGACAGTGCTATGTCTCTCCACCTCCAGCCCACCTGGTACAAGTTACCCTGTTTAATGCTGTACATCAAGGTGTGGCAGCACTAGAATGTGAGAGTGATTACCCTACTAGGTGGAAGGCATTCTGGACCCTCTCCCAGTTGAGTAGTGTGAAATATTTTTTTTCGATATTGTGAGTAGAGTGGTCCTATAAGTGTCTACCATGCTAAAATCATGATATCAACCTTGCTAATAGGGCCTCTATAATGATAGTTCTTATTTATTTTCTTATTTTAGAGTCAGTCCGTCACACCCCCAGCTGTGACACAGTAGTAGCAGCATCATCATCTTCTCAGACTGGTCCTGAGGACCCAGATCCACCTGGAGCCAGTTTCTTACCTGGTTCCATGGATGAAGATTCTGGTCCCAGTATTCCTACTGCACATATCCGACCATCCCATCCCTTGAAGAGCTTTGCCGTGCCAGCTGTTCCAGCTCCATCTCCTGGTGCAGCCTATGAGCCGTTGCCCAGTTCACCCCTTTTGGCACAGCAAGGTGGGCT
This sequence comes from Mixophyes fleayi, assembly GCF_038048845.1. NCBI lineage: Eukaryota > Metazoa > Chordata > Amphibia > Anura > Limnodynastidae > Mixophyes > Mixophyes fleayi. Next base: position 132,832,054 of record NC_134405.1, on the reverse strand, counting down.
TTATTTGATACATTTCATATGCTCTGTCCTTTCCCCATCTGTCTCATAGGTTTTGATGCATGTCTGTTGGGTTTTTCTTCTAGCTGCGTCCGCATTATCAGTGAAAACTGCATCTCTCGGGACTCTGGGAAGAGTACGTCCTCCGCTCCCGGTGACTGTGCCTAGTGCTCCTGAACCACTAGAGACCAGCAGGATGCTTGAGGGCTCAGAATGTGTATGTATCTATTGTCCTTTTCATCCCTCTTATAGAGATTCAGCCAGGATTTAAAGTTTCATACAGTAAACAATAAAGATCATATTAATGATCATATCTGATATATACAGTATGTGTTGTCATTTTTTTATGTAGTGTACAAATAGATTGTGTCCAAGACCTCCATTACTCGTTTACTACCTGTGTTCAATATAGTGTGAAATTGCTCAAAGCAATAGCTATTCAATTTACAAACTACATAATCATAGACTCCCTAAACTTACAGTACAAATTGCTTTGAAGTAACACATCTGTTACTTATCACTCTAATCGACTTATTTTAATGCCAGCACATCTTGTAATGATTTATGGCGGAAGCTATTTTATTCAGGCCAGTGATATCACTTATTTTCTGTAGAGCTATGAACCAGACGAGCTAAGCAAGGAGATGGCTCACCTTGAAGGCCTGATGAAGGATCTGAACGCCATAACCACAGCATGAAAGAACACTCACCCATCCCAGATGCAAACTTGACACTGGTGGCTAGAGGCAGGACAGCCCTCCAAGGGACTGTGCCACATCCATATGTACAGACAAGAAGCAAGTTTGGAGGCCAGACTGTGTATGCTTATGCATCTACCCAGGGCTGAGGCCTGGTATTCTGTACCTATTCATTTCCTCTGATTTATAATATTTTGGGGGGGAGGGGGGTTTATATAAAACAGAAGAGGAATTTTATGTAATCCATGGAGGAATATTGTGTATTGCCATTGTTTTCATTCTTTTGACCCCTGATGGGTCTTCACCCTGTTGCTGTGGCTCAGTGTTATGCCAAACCTTGTGGACAGCAGGGCAGCAAAAGGATGGTTGCTTTCTGTGCAGTGTTTTCTAGCTGCGAAGCACATCAGTTGGCAGCAACTCCCCCTCCAGCCTCTGTGAGACTTCAAACAGTGTTACTCCCCCACCACTCCCAAAGTTTGGCTAGATGGTCCCTCCACATCTCCGTCCATTTATAATGCGCCCATCCTGAAGAGGGGATTGTATTCGGCTGCTGCAAGCAGATTGGAGGTCCAGGAACTGTACAGTACATTAATATAATACTGAGTGAGCTGACAAGACAAAACGGTTTCCTTGTTTGCTGCCATGGAGAAAGCTCTGTGTTGTACATGATAATTGGTGGCTTCATGGAGAGGCTAAAATGGCGGCCACCTTTTCACAAAGCTGGTCTTCAGCACTTTCACATGTCAAACTATTTTCCATCTTGTGTGACTTCCTTGTACTTGTAAATGGAATCCACCATCCCCATACATCCTCCTGTATATTGTCCTATTCTCCACCGCACCCAGTCTTTTCTGTACAGAAAATGCATTCTATTTTTTTTTTTTTATTATTATTATTGCTTTCTCTGTAGTGTTTAGAATGTATCTTTTTATTGTGACTTTTTTTTATAACATCATGATTATTATTTGGTATTGAATTTCAATACACTTTTTTTATTCAATCAAATTCTTTCTCAATCTTTTTATATGCCTTTTTCTCTTGTCATTGGAAACAAAATTTGTATATGTATGTGTGTATATATACAATATGACTCACTAGAACTTTATACACGTATTAAATGCTTGCCACATTTTTAATGGAAATATCTTGTAGAAAGCGGTTGTACAACACTATTCATTAAAAAACGAGCAATGTCTTGGGGGTGTAACGTAAGAATAACAGCTTATAGAAAACCATGGGCTATCTTCTACTTGATACATATGTAGGAAAGAGCATAAGCTATCTTTGGACTTGGATATCCAAAGCATTCACAGCTAAATTATTCTCTAGTGCGTCACAGGACCGCACTGTTTCCTGACTCAATCCTTAGCAATGGTGCACTGCTCACTGAAACAACATTCTGTGAGTGCTTGTGATACGTTGCTGTTTATTGTGCATTACTGGAATCATAGTTTGGTTGTTACCTTGCTGAAAATCTTAAGTCCTATACGCCAATTGATCAGATTTGCAAATTGTTGTAAATTAAGCTGTTTCTGGAAATAAAATGTTCCTTAACCCTCCCTTCCCTACTCACTGCCATAAAATTTGGCAGGCAGCCACAACTATTGTTTTTAGTTTGCTGGAATAATGCTGTACTCTGAAAAACATTAAGCTACCAGCAACTGTTTTGCAATTAAGAAGCAGAAAATGAATGTGTTTACAAAATCATATTAAAAAGTGGAGATATTTAACTTTCTCTGTTGTGGGTAAGACAAACAGATGAAAGTTAAAATGAAATTTCCACGCGTAAAAGTATTCGAGATAAGTATACCCCATTTTGCTCTAACCTTGCAAACTGGTTTCATTGCTGTGCTTTGTGTGTAGGAATACATGTGTATTGGGGCACTTCTGCATTGTAAATAGCTGGCTGTGTGATATTACATGGAAGTCTCTAGTTGCAGGCCGGTCTAGGTATTGGATTTATTGGTGTTGAAAATAGACAAGACCACTGGTGTCCCTACACTGCCACTACAGGGGATGCAGCCACACAGTGCCTGGCCTGTGGGTGGGGGGGGTCTCAGGTCAACCATTTGAGGCCCCAGCTCTGCTTTCAGAAGAGCAATGCAGGGGCCTCTCTTATACATACGTTGGTCCAGCACATGCTCGGTGAAGCCATCTCTGCATATACAGTAGACCTGCACATAATAGGGGCAGCTTGGTGGCTCAGTGATAAGCACCACTGCCAAAGAGCTGGGGTCGGGAGTTCTATTCCCGAACAAGGCCTTATCTGTGTGAAGTTTGTAAGTTCTCCCAGTGTTTGCATGGGTTTCCTCCCACACTCCAAAAACATAGTAGTAGGTTAACTGGCTGCTGTCAAAAAATAACCCTAGTCTGTGTGTATTCGTTAGGGAATTTAGACTGTGAACTGATGATGGAAGTTGATGATGCTCAGAAGAGGCCCCCACTCTCCTCTTCTGAAAGTAGAATTGTGGTCTGGGAGGCTGGAACTATATCACTAGGGCCTCCCCCCAAACTTTTGTATGGGCGATAGTGTTCAGCTCCTGGGCAAGACCTATTGGGGGATCTACGTCCTTTTGACAAAAGTATACTTAACTGGAATCATAATTCTGGGGAGAACTTGGTGGTTGAGTTTTGGTGCAAGTAATTAGAATAATTAGGGATATTTGTTTTTTATTTATACATGAAAAATATATCTATGTTTATGTTCTACTAAATGAAAGTCTTGTGTGTCCCTGAAACAAAAAAATGTTACTGGAGAAACTAGTGCAGGACTAAAACAAAAACGTGTGAAGGTACTGAATTGCAGACCACTGTGGACTTGAAGGGGTAGAAGAAAAAAAAGTGTAATTACTAAGTTGGATCCAATCCCCCAACTTTGGTCTCTCTTTACTGTTTGACTCTCTGACTTGGATGTTGGTCTTTTGCTAGACCAATTGTTGAGGGGACAGGTGAAGTGAGTGACTGCAAAATGTCTAAATTCCTCCTGCAATGTCCAGGTTCCGACACCAAGCTCAGTAGATAGATAATGTGTGGGGATATTTTCACTTTCATGTGAATAATATCTATTTTATTTTTTAAAGTATATATTGTAGTTATTGCAATATGCTAAATTGTTTAAACTGTTTTAATTCACTTACTGCAAAATGACACAGGATTGAGGTAAATGTGTTTATATTAGCAACTGTTTCTGTTCAACTGATTTCTGTTATCAATTTACAACCTAATTGTTGCTTCTACACAAACCTTATATAACCCGATGTTGACCCTAATCATGTAGCCTCTTGTGTTTCCTTCTATGCTATCTTGCGCAAAGTGCCGCATATTTACAGTAAGAGGTGATTTTTATAACCAGATGTAACACTTTGACTTGTCTAGAACTCCATTCTATATCCATATTCAGTCTATTCTGTCTGCACAGAGCGGTGACAAGATTACATACAACACACCAATAATTGTACAGATTTGCTTGCAACACCAGAGAGTGGAACTTTACCCATCAGTGGTTATTGTATAGTATAATGAAGAGGGCAAACATCTATAAAGTGTTTTTTTCTGGAGTACAGTACAAACTGTCCATCCTATAAGTGTTGTTTCAGTGAGAAACAAAACAAAATACTGATGAACGTCTGCTGAATACCTGTAAGAAAAAGCTAACGCAATTATTAACATTACATTCTCTGTAACTGAGCGCTAATACCAATAGAACCAAACAACAAACCACCTGCTGGTGCTAAACCGTAATAGTGAAAAAAATACCAAGGATATTAAAACCATAGCAATAGAACACTACCAGTCGAGGCTCAGTAACAGATATTATTGTAATAAATACAATATTTTCCGCATCAACAAATAAAAATGGCCATTGAATGTCAGATTGAAGCATAAATCAATCCATATATAAGTAGAAAAAAAAGTTAATATGTTTGTGGATCCAACTCCCAAGGATGAATGTGGTAAAAACCCTGAAAAGTTATGAAAATTACTTTAGCTAATAGTGATATCAATTGCATATCAACCGTTAATTCCTGACTTCTGCTCTTCTGACTGGCAGAGAGACCTAGATACCATAATAGTGCAGTGTAGTGACTATTGTGTGGGGAGCAGTTACAACCTTAAGTTCAAGACATTGGGCCTCACTTATCAAGGAACACAACGAACGTAACATGAGTTTTTTGTTTTGTTTGGTGTTTCTTGGTTTTTTTGGTTTTTTTTTTTTAAGTGCATCAAAATCGGACATACGCACGTCTGTATACAAAAAAGAGCGGATGTTAAGATATGTTGTTGTATACGTGTCTAGGTATGCTCTATAAGCTAACAGATAATACACTGCAGGATAAGGCCAATACATATGTGGAATATAAAGTCCCTAAAGAACACACAGGAAAGAAAAAAGCTATTAAATTAATGTGACCTTGCTAATGTAGTTTTTTGGGGGGTTTTCTTTTTTTCCTGCATAAAATATGTATATTAGGATGTTATGAATGTCCTACTTGTCATAAAATACATTTTTACAGTTGCTCCAGATTGAAAAAATGCATACACAGCCGTCATCACTGGTAATCGGCACTTACCCCAGAGCTGTAGCCAGTGCAAGTGAGAAGACGGAAAATCACGTACCTTTTTAGATGTCCAAAGCATGAATAGGACTCGAGTTTGGCATGACCTTACTGTACATGGACTATGCATAGGCCCAGTGCCTGAAATTGTTGGCTGTAGTAAGGGTCATTTGCCCTTGAAGATTAATTGGATGTTGCTGCGTTCACTGGCGTATAATCCGGGTCTCGGCATGCACAGTGCAATTTAATCAAAATATGCCACGTATTGGCATTTACGCTGCTTAATGATTTAGGCCATTTACATTTCTTTTTATGCTGGCTCCTTCTTGAAGCTGGATTATTATTATTATTATTATTATTATTATTATTATTATTATTATTATTATTATTATTATTTGTGTAATATACGTAGGTGGCTCATAGAACCCTGGTTCCTTTTCCATCACCACTTACTCATGTTATTTGTTGATGATATCTTGAGACCACTGGTGCACACAACCCTGTCTGCATACTGCTTGCAAGGCCTGCAGTAAAGGAGACTAGGACACTGGTACAGAAATATTACTTTTGATATTTATGTCCTGGGTACCCCTGTATCAGTACTACATTGTACTGGGTGTCACTGTGGCTAAGGGTGGGGGCTGGGAGAGCGCTAGGTCTTCAATCGGAGTAACTGAGCTTTACTCTGATTTGCTGCCGTAATGTCCCTATACTATACTAGTGGCTGCTTAGGGTAGTAGGGCATATGCAGGTGGTGTGTTGCTACAGGAGACAAAACTCTGCAGGGAGGTAAGAAATATGCAGATTAATGTTTTATTACAAGTAGCGGAGAGCGGAAATCTAGTGAGAGTTCAGATCCAGTGATCTCCGCGATTGAAATGCTTACGTTTTTTGTGTTTCTGTTTTTTTTTCAAATGTGCTTCTGATCGTGAACAACCAAAATACCTTACTGTAAGTCTTTCATTCAATTTTAGATTCCTATAATAACATATTAAAAACTTAATGATGCCTTTCAATTAACATCTCTTATAACAAATTAAACAATAATAATAAATATGCTTGTTAATCTAAAGCTGTTAAATATCTGGAAATCCAAATTACAACTAGTTACTCATAGATTTATGAGCTTAACTTTGTTCCATTAATGTTCCAAATTAAAGTTACACTTTGTTTCAAGTTTGAGGTTTTGTGACTTTGCCACCTTGCAGCGCTAAAAATGGTTATTTTACACAAGAATTTACTTTGAACCACACCCTGCCATTTGCCCAATACATATTTTCTTCTTCGTGCAGGTGATAATTTCTTAATTTATATAGTGCATAGCAAACTCAGGATTATTTCTGTTGAAAGCACTTGGAGGCCTGTCTTTACCTTAAATAGAATTATACCACAGAGCTTGCCCCTTAGATAACTGAGAACCTGTTTTCTCCCTGTACTTTTGAAAATATGGGTGTAGATGGAGCATATTATTATTATCATTTATTTGTTAGGCGCCACAAAGTATCTGCAGCGCCGCACACAGTACTAACAGTAGACTATACAGGGTGAAACCATACAGAACAATGAACAAAAAGTACCAATACTTCAGAAACTCCGGCTAGTCATATGCAGTAAAGACGGAGCGGAAGAACAGGTATGGAAACAGGAGGGGAGGGGGCTCTGCTCATACGAGCTTACATCCTTAGGGAGGGTAAACAGACCAGGCACAAGAGGAGCCAGTTGAGGCAAGAGGAGAGAAGGGAGGACGAGCTAAAGGGAGGAGATGGGTGTTAAGTAGATGGTTGGTAGGCTTTGAGGAAGAGGTGAGTTTTGAGTGCACGTTTGAAGGAGCACAGAGTAGGAGAAAGACGGATGGAACGAGGGAGGTGGTTCCAGAGAAGGGGCTGCACGGGAAAAGTCTTGGATTCTGGAGTGGGAAGAGGTGATAAGAGTGGAGGAGAGGCGGCGGTCGTTGGCCGAGCGCAGGGAGCGGGCAGGAATGTGAATGGAGAGGAGGTTAGAGATATAAGGAGCAGTAGAGTTGGAGAGAGCCTAACTCATATTTCAATACCAAAGTAACATTAAAAAAAATTATCTTCCTTAAAACAAATGCAGGTCTGTGGGGTTTTCTGAAAGTGGATTGTATGGAAAAGGGATGGACAGCATCAATTTCTTTTTCAATAATTCTATTTAAATGAAGTGATTCAATATATAAAAAAGGTAAACATTGTCACTCGCCGGAACCACCTATTCACTTCCGTGCAGCACTCTCCTCTTTAATATTCAGGTGGCATCTCTGCTCCGATAGAAGGCGGGTGCATTCTTAAATTTCGCTCAGCATCCGCCTTAGCTTGCATGCTTGTCCAATTTATAGAATTGGCCTTCATACATTTGGAGGCTGCCATCCACTAACCTATATTATATCCCCATTACATATAACTCACCACTGAAAATCAGAGATTGGCAGAAGTTCAAGTCTTGTCCATGAGTGTTAGCTCTTGGCTCCCTCCAGTGTTCCTTGCATACTCTATACTTGTATCTTTCTGTATATTGATTATTCCACCTGTGCCAGTGAGTTTGGGGCTATTTGCTATTTTGTGTGTTCCACATAATTCTTGCTTGATTCCTTTCAGATGCCAGTCACGTCCTATACCTGTTCGGAGGGCCATAATATCCAGGACAATAGCAGTATAGCCCATAATCTCCTGCGGGGTCGCTGGTGATTACCTACCCATCGCTAGACTCTGCATGTTACTGGTAGTGTCAAATTAGTCTGGCTGTTGAATCCAAAAAGTTCTTGTGTGATTCCTTACACTATGTTCAGGTAAAAAATGGATTCAGAGGGAGATCAGTCCTCAAAGGAGGTATGTGGATAAGCAAGAAGCGAGGCGGAATCAGCTAGTACAGTGCCTTCAAGGACTCTTCGCTCATCTCGATAGTCTCTAGAGCTCTCTGTCCAAACCTATGTTAGCAGTTGCAGCTCCGGCTGTTTCAGCAGTTCTAGTTACTGCCAGCAATCTCACAATATCCTCTCCAGCCAAGTACGATACGGTTCCCAAGACGTGCAGTGGATTCCTCAATCAATGCGATATTCAACTTAAATTACTTCCAGGTAATTTTCCCACTGATAGGTCAATGGTGACTTATACTATTTCTTAACTTACTGGTCAAGCCCTGGCCTGGGCTTCTCCCTTGTGGGAATGAAATTACCCAATTCTGCACTCCAGTATCTACTTCATTATGGCCTCTCGAAAAAAAATCATGAATCTGGGGGTCCTTTGCAGTACTTGCATTAATGTCTGGGTACTAGAACCGTGGGACAATATGTAGCAAAATGCCGCACTCTGGCTTCAGAGATACAGTGGAACAATAAGGCCTTAGTAACAGCATTCTAACGGGGTCTTTTAGATCAATTCAAGGACGAACTTGCCTCTTGGAAGCTACCCATGTCAATTCATCTGATATCTCTGTGCAAGGGAATTGCTTTTAATTTCCTGGAATGCTCATAGGAGAATGAGCAGGGTCCGCCATTAAACTAGCACCTCAGTTTCAAGTTCCTCAGTCATTTGTGGAGGAACCTATGCAATTGGGTTGTTGGCATCGGACTCCTGAAGAACAAGAGTATAGGTTCAGGAATAATTTATGTCTTTACTGTGCTGTAGAGGGCCTTTTGCTTGCAACTTGCTCCAAGCATTCAGGAAAAGCCAAACCCTAGTTGGTAGGGGGCCAAGCTAGATTATATTCTCCACTCTCATTCTGTTTCAAATTGTGGAAATTGTATGATGCCGGTTAATTTATTCTCAATTTCTGGCATTGTCTACCCTTTTGGAGCCACTTTAAACTTTATTTCCTCAGATGCGATGAATAGGTGGTCCTTGCCTCTATTACATTTGGAGAACCCTGTTTATTTAACAGATTATAGATGGCAGTCAAACCCCATTCAGTATGATTAGACAATGTGCAACCTCTCAAACTCTGTTGGTAGGAGCTTCTACACAAGGAAAGTATCTACTCCTTCGTTATTCTTTGCACCTCTCGCCCACCATCTTTGGTCTTTCTTAGCTTACAGCCACACTCTGCACATATAGATTGGGTTTACCACTCTCTAGTCCTAGCCCGGGGTCCTTCATGTCACGTTTGTTGTATTAGGAAAGTGACCACTCCAAAAGTAATTACTGTGGCTCCAACTGAGACTTCTATACCACCACAATGATTTTCTGGATGTCTTCAATAAACAGCAGTCAGATTTTGCCACCTCAATGTGCATGGAAATGTCCCAACAAAGTAATCCCTAGTATGGTCCAACCTTCAGGTTGTGTCTACCCTCTCTCTCTCTCCCTTAAACAAAGATCATATTCAAATATATTCAAAACAACATTCAGCAAGGTTTCAATTGACCCTCCATTTCCCTGCAAGCGTAAGATACTGTGTTGTAAAGAAGAACCATGCATTGAATACAGGGGCTTCAATTCTGTCACTAGTAAAAATAATTATCCATGACCTTTGACCACTTTCTGTTTGGTCATATCAAGTAATATGCTTTATCTTTGTCTTTTTGTTTTTGCCGTGGCGCAACCTGTGGAGAGAGAAGAGAGAAGAGGAGAGAAAAGAAGAGAGAGAGAGAGAGGGGAGGGTGTAGGGGGGGGCAGATATGGCGTGTGGAGAACACAGAATGGGCTGGTACCGTCAATATACTTTTGGGGCTTAAAGTGGTTTATAGCTCTTTTGCCGGTGTAAGTCTAAAGCTCTTTGCCCTGTTTACAGCCCTATTTGCACTGTATATTGTGGGGGTTAGGTACCTCCTGTGAGGGGTGTGACTAATGTTATGACTGGGGGGGTTTTAAGGAGCTCTTATATGGCTAGAGCTAATTATAGAGGCAGTATGTATTGTGATGGCCTCTATTTTATGTGCTGTGATAATAGTGTTTGAATAAGGCGCTACAATGGACTATGTGTGGTTGATCAGTGGGGGGGGGGTGGTAATGTATATTGTGCGGGTGTGTAACTTTTGCTTAGGAAGCTCTTATAAGAGCAGTTTGATCGCTGTCAGGCGGTCTCTCTGTCCTGGAGTGCGGGCGCTGCAGTCAGAGGGTTTTTAGTAGCGTGTCCCGAGCGGTATTGTAGCTGTAGTTAAACGGGGATGCTGGATCACCTGGCAGACGCTTGTACCGGACTTCCGGTTTTGGTGGAGCGCACTCTGCGTTCCACTGCGGGCTCAGTTTTCTTCTTGGTTTCCCTGCTTACCCCTTCGGTCCTGGAGAGTTGTGTGAAGTGTGTTTCCAGGGTAGAGGTGAGTATTCAGGGAGTCGCTTTGTGGGGTGTGTAGGGGGTCAAACGCGTTTCGTCCTTAGACTTCGTCAGGGATGTGTCTTCACTGTTTGCTTGTGTTTTTATACTGAAATGGTCTGCTGGAAAGGGAGGGGGGAAGGAGCGGGAGGGCGGGGGGGGGGGGTTTAGGAACTAACGGGTCAGTGATAATAAGTGGATATTAATTAATTGAGCATGTTTTAATAGGCATGGGGCTTTAAAATTCCGTTATGTGTTGTGCTTATTTAATAGCAACACCACTGGTTGGCTGGACGTGAGATGCGGTTGTGGGCTGGCCGCTGATTTAACAGGCTAAATATTGGTCTTTATGTTATGTTAGTTAGGGTTAGGATTATTGTGATAGATTTTAGTGGGTGCGCAGCGATGGGGATCTTTATTAGTTATTTAGTTTTCAAATTGGGGACATATGTGTCGTATGGGGCACTGCTTTACGTTAAAGACTTATAAGCTTATGGGAGCTTTTTATTGGGTGGCAGCTGGGGGTGGGGAGTGGGTGGTGGATGACAAATGGCGGATTTTATGGGTTACAAACGCGTTGGACCCCTACACACCCCACAAAACGACTCCCTGAATACTCACCTCTACCCTGGAAACACACTTCACACAACTCTCCAGGACCGAAGGGGTAAGCAGGGAAACCAAGAAGAAAACTGAGCCCGCAGTGGAACGCAGAGTGCGCTCCACCAAAACCGGAAGTCCGGTACAAGCGTCTGCCAGGTGATCCAGCATCCCCGTTTAACTACAGCTACAATACCGCTCGGGACACGCTACTAAAAACCCTCTGACTGCAGCGCCCGCACTCCAGGACAGAGAGACCGCCTGACAGCGATCAAACTGCTCTTATAAGAGCTTCCTAAGCAAAAGTTACACACCCGCACAATATACATTACCACCCCCCCTCCCCCACTGATCAACCACACATAGTCCATTGTAGCGCCTTATTCAAACACTATTATCACAGCACATAAAATAGAGGCCATCACAATACATACTGCCTCTATAATTAGCTCTAGCCATATAAGAGCTCCTTAAAACCCCCCCAGTCATAACATTAGTCACACCCCTCACAGGAGGTACCTAACCCCCACAATATACAGTGCAAATAGGGCTGTAAACAGGGCAAAGAGCTTTAGACTTACACCGGCAAAAGAGCTATAAACCACTTTAAGCCCCAAAAGTATATTGACGGTACCAGCCCATTCTGTGTTCTCCACACGCCATATCTGCCCCCCCTACACCCTCCCCTCTCTCTCTTCTTTTCTCTCCTCTTCTCTCTTCTCTCTCCACAGGTTGCGCCACGGCAAAAACAAAAAGACAAACAACTAGATCGGCAAACGGAACATCCGAAGAATCCGTAACGGGAGCACCAATCCCTAACAAACCCCTGTCAAGCGCAGACGTCCAAGGTAAGCTCACCAACAAGAGCCCCTACCACCCGATGCTTTATCTTTGTGTCATGGTCTACCTGGATGATATCTTAATTTACTCTTCAGATCTGGCTTTTCATTGTATTCATGTGGCAGAGGTATTCTTCTGCCTTCAGAAACATCAGATGTTATGCAACTTTAAAAAGTGCCTTTTTGAATGTGATCAGACACCCTTCCTGTAGTCCATTTTTCTGGATCAGGTCTTTAAATGGACTTGGGAAAAGGTACAAGCAGTGTTGGACTGGCCACAACCGTCACTATTGGCAATTTATTAATGAATATTCCACCTTGGTTGCTCCTATCATTGCCCTTACTCGAAAGGGTACGAACACCAAAGATTGGCCATTTTCTGCATCTAAGGCATTCCATATCCTCACACAAGCCTTTTCCTCTGCTTCAGTTCTCAAACAACATGACACGTCTCAACCATTTTTTCTGGCGGTAGACCAATCCACTGTTGGAGTAGGAGCAATTTTTCCCCAAACGTCTTCTACCTGAAAGTTGTATCCCTGCAGCTTTTCCTCTTGTAAATTTCTTCCCCAAGAGAAAAATGATGCAATATGAGATGAGGAGTGTGGCAGGATAGACCGCCTATGCCACCCTGTCTGTTGTTGCTGGGGACCGGCTGGGCTTACTTTGCCACCGTCCCCTTTCTTTATCCCAAATATGCCCCTTATGTCGCTATAGGAAGAGCCTGCTGCCACCACTAGGTTCCTACACTGGCACCTAGAACTGGTTCCTTCAGGCTAACTCTCGCTCCTAGGATACTCCCTTGCTGATACATCTGGGCTGGTATATCTGACCTATTGCCTTCAGATCAGGGTTGGTGTGGATGGTTCCCCCCCCCTGGCCTATCACACCGGCCAGAGTTTCAGGTAGCGGGCAAGACGTTCGCACTGGAATGCTGGGTCCACCTCAGATCAACTGGAGTACGGATTAGATTTAGATCTGATCTGTAGGTGACAGGATTTATAGCAGGGTAAGTCGTCATCAAAACAGGTTCTTGAAGCAAAAGATGGCCTATTAGCTCAAGTAGTCCTAACAAGGACAGTTCATAAGCCAGTCTGTGGTACTAGCAATCTTTCCAGATGTACAGATTGTACAAGAATGATACATTACATGTTCAAACAGCTAACTCTTCATACAGTTCTGACATAACTCCTGGCAGGGGGTAAGCCAGCCTCCGATCCGAGATGGTTCCGCAATGTTTGAGCTATTCTTGGCATCAGGATACGATATGTTTTCCCAAACATGGATTTACATGTAGTGCAAAGCTAACAATATTTACACTACTCTGTTATGGTCTAAAACTTGATGCTTGAATTATCTGAGATGCAGCCACAGCAGACAGAAAGGCAGCGGGCACCTGTTGGGTTTACAGGCTAAATAGGTGTATTGTCACTTCACATAAAAAGATTTACTTAGCATTTCCTCCTATCACCAAACAGCAAACCCAAATAATGACACTTCCATACAAAACACATCCCAATGTAACACGATAAGTGCATTTGCAATTATATTCATTGGGTTTTTTGCATACTCTGTCCATTCTTACGAGCCAATGGTCCCTTATTGCCATTGACTTTATTAATGATTTTCCTCCCAATAAGAAGTGCAATATCATTTGGGTGGTGGTAGATCGCTTCTCTAAGATGGTTCCCTTTGTTTAGTTAACTGGTTTGCCTAATGCATCTTTAGCTTACACTTATATCATTTGGAAATTGGGGCAGATCGTGGAGAGCAATTTATTTCCACATTTTGAAGATCGTTATGTAAGTTACGGAACATTCAATTCCTCCATAGCATATCATCCCCAGTCGATTGGATAGACAACTTCTGAATCAGGATTTGGAGACCTTTCTTAGAGTCTACACCTCCGCCAATCAAGATAATTGAGTGGAGCTCCTTCCATGAGCAGAATTTGCACTCAACAATCATTTTCATGAGACCTCTTCTACTCTTTTCTACATTTTATACGGTCTCCATCATTCACTACCAAGATTTTCCTCTCTACCTAGTCAGTCCTAGTTATTCCATCTACACCAATGAATTCCTGGCTATTTGCTGTCTTGTGTATTCCACACCATTCTCACTTGATTCCTTCCACTTGCCAGTCACATCCAATACCCGCTTGGAGGGCTACAACCTTCAAGAGGAGGGCAGCTAAGAGTACCTACACCTTGTTAGACTCCGTGGCTCCACTGCAGGTACTGATAAAAAAAAAGTTCTAATTGTTGAATCCAGAAAGTTCCTGTGTCATTCCTGACTTTGCACTTTTTCTGTTATTGAATCTCCTTTTAAATTATTTTCTTCAGGTTGCTTAGCACATACCTCTTGTAATTTTTTGTAAATACATTGATTTATATTTCTTGCCTCTCCTCTCGGCAGCGTTCTGCATTTGTACTGCCTTTGGTTTTAACATAGAACTACTCTATGATACAAGGGTATGCAATGGACAAAGCATAGCTGGTTTAGAGCAATAACAATGAACAATTCTGCCTGGTAGACTTTGGTAAAAAAAACAAAACACAAGAAAGACTGAATAATAAATTGGCATTATGTAAATGTTGCAGGGAGGGTATTGTAACCAGTACATTCTAGTTCTCTGAAGATGGAAGCATTAGTGAGGTTTTGGGATCTAGGGTTATTTTGCTGGCCATGAATAGTATGATCTGAAATAATAAATTGTTAATGGAACTCTGTCCATGGGTATGCTTTATCACATTACACTTTCAGGGACAGCGGTTCAAAGGGCACGACTCCATCTTTGAAGAGGAAAAATTAATCAGAAGCAATTTCAACTATGACTTCCATTGCACCAGCCCCAGTGATTCTTCTGTATATGCAGTATATGCTAGTGCCACTTGTCAGCCGGCTGTTGTCCTGATTGAAACTGATTCAAATGCCACAATTTGTAATTGTTCAAATAAAGTAAAATTTTTGAAAATTTCAGTCAAGCTATTGAACATTTTGTGGTTTTGTTTTATGATGAAGGAATAGTCACTGTAAGGATCGAGACCTTTTCTGTATTAGGTATGCAAATGTGAGAACTTACATCTAACAATATCATAGTTGCGTCAGTTTTAGTAGTACATGCACAAGTTGCATTACTCTATTTGTACACAATATAGTAATGCAATAGAGAATAGTGTCTTGAAAATGTTGTTAATAAATGTAAAAAAATCACATTTTCCACATAAATGTAATTGGATATAATCACCCCCACATTTGTTGTTTACAGCAATGAAAATTAAATCTGAATTATCTCTCCTGCAGTAGTCCATCAGAAATGAAAAATAAGTAATACACGTTTGATATAATCTAGAAAATGATTACTAACGCTGAATTAAGTATGATCAGTTGGAGGAAGGGGGTCAATACACAAGCAGCCAATGAGAAGTGTTTAGATAGTGGTTAATCTCCAGGGTGCATGCAATGCTTACATGAACATGCCCTCAACTGACTCTTGCCCCTTTTCACCTTTTCAGGAGTATAGGATCAGATGTCTAAAATACACACAAAGGATGCATTTTGGTACCCATGCTCAGTAACGAATTGCATACATGTGCATATCTCCCATCATTTGGAGTTCCAAAAGAGGGACAAATAAGCCACGACCCCTGTCAAGCCCAATCACGACTCACAAACTTCTTATTCGCACAGTTCGCAAATGCGCAATAGCACTTTTAGGACGGACGTCCTGCCCCACTTCCTCCTAGACCACCAGGGAAACTGGCTGCTATGGAGTTCGCGCCTGCGCAGTAGTGCTTTTTAGGACAGACATCCTGCCCCACTTCCTCTTAGACCACCGAGGAAACTGGCTGCTATGGAAACGGAGAGTGGCGCACCAATATTGGGACAACTTGTAAGTTGGGCGGGACAGCGGGACAGTCCACTGAAATCGAGACACTAAGAAGGTATACATGTACACTCGACTCTAAATGAGGCCCATAATGTTCTGATCTTTGTGGAGAATGTGGGGGGTGGATATGTTCCTGATGAATACTATTGCTATCATTACCATAACATTATTTATGGTTGCTTATACATATATTAATATCCCTTGTTTTAAAAGTTAAATATCGATGTTCATAGCCATTGTCGATGTTATGACACAATCGGGTTAAAATTGAAAAGATTAATTGCTGTACCACAATGTGGAAAAATACAGGAGGGGTTAATTTGCTAGGCTCAGAAATCCCACTCACTAATATGCTGTCCCCTAGAACAGTATCCTACTACATCGCAGGGGGAGTCCTGTTCAGCCATACTTGATGTCTTGAGTACAAAATGAAACCTGCCTAGTAAATAAGGACATTTAGTCAGTGCACTAAATGTTTACGGTTTGTGGAATGAATTAGTATTTTCCCTGGTGGCAGGTTGAGAAACTGCCTCATCAGAGGAAAGGGGAACGTCTCACCCATTCCTCAACACATCTCCACTGAAGGAGTCCGTATATCCTGAAGTTCCAGCATAGTTCTGGTTTTGCTGTTTACATGTATTGCTGTCAATCCTCACAATAACGCTCCTGTATGACCCCGACTTATGGCTTTGGCTGGTGATTTGATGTTCACTCACTACAAGTTGGTGTTAGAAGTTGGATCAAGTCACGTCCTGCCTCGAAGACTTGGGAAGCAGCATGGAGTCAACTGCAAAAACAAGGATTACAGCAGTAGCAGCTCCAGCAAGCCCAAATGGAGCAGATAGCAAAACAAATAGAAAATCTACACATGTGCCCGCTTCCTGGAGGAGAGAACTGCTCACCAGGAGGAGGTTTTCAGGCTGAGAGATGGAGTAGATGCTGCCTCATCTTTCAATGGCTCCTGATATTCCTAAAATGAGGGCTAGCAATGATGTTGATGCTTTCCTGATTTTGAGCAAGTAGTCACCACTTAGGCTTGTCACAGATACTGTTGACTATTCAAGTTGCCCCTCAGCTAATGGGAGAGGCTCAAACGACCTATGCAGCACTCTCCGCTGGTGGTTATGGAAAAGAGAAAACAATCCAGAGGCCTTTCATCAGCGGTTCCAGATATAGCTCTATGATCCAGTGGAACTTCACCTGGAACTTCATATGTCTAGCCAGCTGGTGGAGACCGTGGTCTTGGAACAGTTCACCAGTCTTCTTCCCCAAAGCCTGGCTCACTTCGTGCACATTTATAGGACGGAAAACTTGGCATCAGCTGTTTAGTTAGTTGAAAATGCCGTTTGGACGTTTCTGTTTACTGACCGATTTGGTCTCTTTAACCATAAAAGAGAAGACTGCTAATTTGATGATGGGTTTTGTTTTTTTTTTTCATGTTTACCAGCATATGTTCTGGTAGCCTGAGATTGGCTGGACTATCTTGACCTTTGTGGAACTGGGAGAAAAAAGGATGTAACTTTAGCTACTGCGTCCTTAGGAGAGACATTTAATTTGCCCCTGATATATTTCTAAGCTGAGTAAAAGCTCCTAAAACAAGGAGACAAAGAAGAAAAGACCCCAAGGACTGAGTCTCATGAGAAGTTCTGGTGGGAGAGAGTGGCACCATCTATTGTTGATACACATAATAATGATGTTGAATTTGAGTAGGCGTTCACTCCCTTGCGCCCCTCTTTGACCTCAGTGACCCCAATGTAAGACCCTAGTTAAAATGTTGTTATTTTTTGCTTCTTTGCTTTTTTTTCTCATTGTACTGATTCTTGCTCCATATACTCCGAGACTGGATGGACAGTACCTCTCTGAGATCTTGCAAGTTTCTATTCATGTGTTCAGTAAAACCACCTTAAAATAACTTTAATGTATTGGATTGTACAGACCTTCCTGCAGAATGTACTGGATGTAATGTATATTGTTTCTTCTTAATATCTTTCTTCTTTGCTTTTCATGCATGTTTTCAATGAGCTTGCTATGTTATTTTTGCTGTCCTAGGATATGACAAAAAGCATCTGTGTGGATACACTTGTATCCATGGCATAGAGCAGGGGTGTCCAACCTTTTAGCTTCTCTGGGCCACATTGGAAGACGGCGAGTTGGTTTGGGCCGCACATAAAATACAAACAATATATACCACAAGGGTATGTAATGGGGAAGCCTAGGTGACCTCCCGAACATCATCATTGGCGGAACAAATTCCATAGCACCATACAGCAAGGAATAGAAACACTATTAACAACTATTTGCCAAATAGATTTCCTTTACATATGCATTTTCACTGGAATTTGTACTTGCGTCTTGTCACGCAACACCAAACGAAAGTGTATATGAGATCTAAGGAGCCAAAAAAAATGCACATCTAAGGAAAGCATCAAATGCCGTGGAAACTCATAACTCCTCTTCCATATGTGGTTGTGTTTTCCCCACTCTCACTGCATTTATTAAGTTTGTTTATATTTTCCTTATTACATTCACCTTTTTATTCTGTTACTTCTCTTTACATTTCTCCTCTTTGGTATAATTCTTCTTGATGCACTGCTGCTTATCGCGAGTTCGCGCTGGTGACTCCTCTGTGCTGCGCGCCGCAATGGATGTTGGGCGTGATGATGTCACGCCCAACATTCACTGCGAGTGCCACACGGAGGAGGAGACCAGGGAGGGAGCCGGAGCGCCAGCTGGCTTGACCGCTAGGTAAGTATTTTCTTTTCTTTTTTTTCCCCAGGATTTTTTTTTCATTAACAGCCCTTCCCCCTTGCCACAAACAAAACTCCTGCTGGGCCACATTTACAGGTGCGGTGGGCCGCATGCGGCCCGCGGGTTGGACAAGCCTGGCATAGAGTATAGCAGATGTTTGCTGTAGTCCAGAGCATTGAAAATAAACACAAGCACAAACGGGGGAGGTTATACAACAATTGTCTTTCCCCAGCCCCCTTTAGAAAACAGGTGTTGATTTTGGCCCATTCATCTCCTTGGGTAGTCACCTGGTACAGGATAAAATTGTGTTGATAGGATCACGGCAAGGTTTTCTGGCCAGGTATATATGCAGAGGCTGCTAGAAAACCTTGTGGTATCCTCGACCTCCTTTGAAAATCATGAGAGCAACAGCCGCTGGAGGGAAAGAATATTTTACAATATGTTGTGCATATGTGTAATTGTCTGGATTTAGTTGGTAAACTAGCTATAGAGAATTCATTAAATATGCAACATGCATAAGAGCAACTGTATATTTGTAACGCTTGAGCTGGCTTTGCGCGAGGCTATAAGGTTTTGCTGTTATTATCCACATAGGGGAGTAAGCTGTTGGCTAAATAGAAAAGGTCCCTTTGAGATATTTTGCCATTAACATCCTCTACTTTGCAAATCAGTTCAAAGTGACACTCGGAAAGGGAAACAGACTTGCCATATACATTTTTTTAAGAGCCTGGAAAAGCATGAAAGTTTATTTGTACACCCTTGTCACGCTGATATTGATTTTGGTCTTCTGGTGCCTCAAGTTTAAGTCCAGATAAAAAAGGCTCCTGGTGGCTGGGTCTCTAGATGTTTTCTCGGATACAACAGGGGGGGTGGGGGACGGGGGGGGACTAATTTGGTTCAACATGACATTGTGACTCCACCCAGTGTGGTGGTCTGTCAAATGCCATACAGATTCCTCTAGTCCACTAGTGAATGGTGCAGCCCTATTGTACTTATCCCATGCCACAGGGGGAAGAACTCCTCTATCAGCTTCAGTCAGTCAAGTGTATTTCAACCCTCAATCTTACAAAGGGTTATTTGCAGATTGAGCTGACCAATGAGTCCAGTTGCAAAAAACATTTTTCACCCCCCTAGATTAATATCGACTTTTCACTATGCCCTTCAGACTTCATGGCACCTTCTCAACACCTTAACTCTAAATCCTACTACCTCACCAAAATTATGCTGCAACTTATCTTTATGATATCATCATATATAGTGAGCACTGGAATGCAAATCTTAATCATTTTCGTCCCTGAGAGAGGCAGGTGTAACAGCAAATCTAAAAAAATGTGCTTTAGGAAAGAGAGATGTCAGATACACTGTCCATAGCGGTCGCTTTAAGTCCCTGGTCAATAAGTTCCAGGCCCTAAACAATGCCCTAGTTCCTTCTATAAAAATAACGGCTGCGCTCCTTTTTAGGACTGGCGAGCTACTATAGCAGATCCTTTGTTAAGGTCCCATTTTACAGCCTCCAGACTTTACTAAACAGTTTGTGCTACAGACAGAAGGCTCCAATGTGGGATTGTGTCAAGATTTTCAGGGTTAGAGCATCCAGTTTTGAATCTCAGCTGGAAGCTGTACCCTCAGGAAACCCGGTATTCGGTGGAACAGAAGGAGTGCCTAGTGGTTAAGTGGACCGTAGAGGCCCTCAATTATTACCTTGGTGTGGTACACTTTGTTGTGGTCACTGATCATGCCCCCTTAAGGTGGCTTCATTCTATGTCAGATTCAAATGCTCGACCTCACAAGGTGGCGCGTTGCGCTTTAGCCATTCTCTTTTTAATTTTCTTTCTCAAGCAGAGCTAGAATGCCAGGCTTCTGCCTCTGGAAATTGGGTCCATCCTGTAAAGGGGGAGGTATGTGGCAAGGTGAGAAACTGCTACATCTGTAGAAAGGGTTAACCTCTTGGGAGTCAGGAAGATGTCCCTCCCATTCTTTATAAGTGGAAGAGTTTGGACCTATTCAAATTCAATTTAGTCTTGATTGGTGTTTGGTGAGGGTAGAAGTCTTATATCTCTCCACTGAAGAAGCCAATGTGCCCTGAGCTTTCTGTATAGTTCTGGTTATGCTGTTCACGTATATTGCTGTGTTGTGCTGTGGATCCTCAATATAAAGCTCCTGTTTGACCCCAACTCAAGTCTTTTGACTGGTGACGTGATGTTAACCCACTACAGTCCTATATTTATGCTTACCCCAGCACAGAAATCAAGACATTCCATGAGTTTTCCTATTTTGGAATTTCTGCTTGCATAACATTAAAATAATATGTGTGTCACTTTGTTATATTATTTTTTATACTTTAAGCATTGTGGCTATTTTGCCATATTTAATCCCATTTAATAAAGTTTGCCTTTGTGTTCTTGATAAATTCATGTACTAGATAGCTTGGTTATTAAAACTCTACTGAAATACAAGGGATTATTTGGGTAACAATAACTCTGATTGAATTAAGTGGTATTGTAGTGGGATATAACTTTTGATATTTTAGAGTTAAGGGGAGTAACCTGAAGCTTCCTCAGAGGCTGACCTTTGAAATTAAATCTTAGTGATGATAGTGTTGGATTAATGGTGAGTGTAAAGTATAATTTTAAGGGATTTTTAATAATTTGTAGACACACAAGGTGGTCTTATAGTGTTTGTCACATACACATCATGCAGACCTAGTTGAGTGCTGTTTGTGACAGCAATGTTTAATATTTCCAGTTTATAAAATAAAAGGTGTTTTTGTATTTTTTTATGTCATAGGAAAAATATGATGGTCAAAATGTTGTAATTTTTGTCTCTTTACATTTTTCTCATTGTACTGATTCTCGTTCCACACACTCCAAGATCTGATGGACAGTTCCTCTCTGAGATCTTGCAAGTTTATATTCATGTGATCAATAAAACCACCTTAAAATAACTTTATAACTTTACTGTATTGGATTGTACATAACTTCCTGCAGAATGTACTTAATAATGTATATAGTTCTTTACCTTTCAGACATATTTTTGATGAGCTTGCTATGTTATTTTTGCTGTCCTAGGCTATGACCAAAAGCACCTGTGTGGATACACTTGTATCCATGGCATACAGTATAGCAGATGTTCGAGATAGTCCAGATCATTAAAAATAAACACATTTGCTTTCTCATATATATATACATGACTAATAAGCACCAAAGGAAGCTATGAAGAAAATTGCTGAAGGTCATGTACCAGCCAGTAAATTAGTCACCTGAGGATGGACGACCCTTTAACTTCTATTGACTTCTATTCTGATTGCTTTGACCTTTCAGAGCACCATAAGCCAAACACCAATACATTTGGGTGAAAAACAAATTTATAGGTGCTCTTCAGTGTTGTAATATGCCAATTAGCCACTTTAGCTCACAGCCATTGGGTTTGTGTAGGTTTCTGGCATAAGAGCTATAACTTCAGAGATGACAGCTGTCAGCCTGACAAACAGAGCAGGTTTGTGGCCTACCACCCTCCATACATGAAACTGTGTTAGCTTCATGACTCTCCTACTGTTGTACTAGCTGATGATATTGAGGTGGAAGCTGTATATGGTAGGACGTGTGTGTACGTGCACAAAATTATGCATCTGTGATGCTGATTGTGTCTACATTGGTGTTTGTATAAAGTATCAATTGTAGTTTATTAAGGATATCAGAAGTCAACTCAAAGTTCTTTAACCTGTATAAAATTATGCAACCTGTTTATATGGTGACCGAACTCCCTGGTGACTTCTAATATATCCATAACATGCAAGTGTATTATACTAGTTGAATGGTTTACTAAGGGGCATCTGTCGTCCAGTATCTCCACAAAATCAAACATTTTCCACACATTATATTTATCAAAATTTATTGAAATCCTGAAATTGTGTATAGAGATATATATTAAATATTTTTCTTTAAAGGCTTTTTTTTATTCTATTTTTTTACTTACAAAACAAAAAATGGAAACCTTCTTTAAAACAGGATGTTGGCAAATACACAAGGAGTGATGGGATATATGTGTGTGTGTGATAATAAATAAATATATATATATATATATATATATATATATATATATATATATATATATATATATTATTTTTCTCTGTAAAGAGCTACCTGCTGTCTTAGTTAATAACTAACATAAACAATTTTTTTGTTTTATTTTTTTAAACTCAGACACCTTTTAAACCTTTTACTGCCAGAAGGATGTACAACTAATTGGTCATCACTGGTTTTTAGGTGGTGGTTAATTACACATCGGAGCAGAGTTCCATTCATCACATTCATACTGGAACACTTGTTATTGCCAGAAAAGCGTCCAGAATTAGACACACTGCTGCATTTGGCACAATGGCCTATATTTTTCATTAAGCTATTTCTTCTTTTTGAGCTATGCAAAGTTATAAGAATGGATAAGCACTTTTAAAAAAAAAAAAGAATATGCTGGCTTTATTGTACTGCATTTTCTTATATTTGGAATGATGAGCAGGAGGGTTGGCATTGGAAATCATTACTTGGCCAAACATCATCAGTGGATCTTTGACAAATCAAATAAAGGTGCCAAGGAAGGAAGTTGGTGACAACAGAAGTGTATAAAGGGTTTTTATAGGATTGTAGGTGAGAAGGGCATTTGGGAATAAGTAGAGGAACGGTGAAGGAAGAGCACACAAGGCTAAGAGAATGAAACAGGATGAAAAAGGAGGTGAATGACAAAGTACACAGTGGAAAGGAAGAAGAGTAGCTGAAAGAGAGCGTTTGCAAGGAGATGAGCATAGACGATGAGTAAGTGATTGGATAGAGGGAAATGATCACGGAGAAAAATAATTATAAGGTGAATTCTGCTGCCCACAATGTACATGGGTTGCACAATAGTCAGTGGTGATCATGTTCTATGTGCTGTCCACAGCACCTATGAGTTTGTGGGTTCAGTATACAAATATAATATACAACTTATTTCAAGACTGAGAATATGCCGCGCACCTCTGGCAGAAAACGAGGCCGTAAAACCGAACTCTCCCCAATTCCACTTTAATGTAACAGAAAGTAATGGCTCCAGCATGGCAAGTCTAGTTCATTCAGCTTGCTCCCTGAATTAGGAGCACCTCTTGGTGAAATATAGAGTGCCTGTACACGCAGGAATAAAGCAAAATGCTAGCTGGATATCACGCCACTGATCTGTAATTCAGCAGCAATAAGGCACTCTCCAATATGAGTGTCTGCATTGCACAACCCATGCCAAGGCAGTGCCTTATTGCAACAAGGAAAGCACAGATTTTGAAATCGGCATGAGGCTGCAGTTATGGCATGCCCCATGTCACAGACGCCTCTTCGTAGTAGACAGTATGGGGGCCCCCATGGGTCATACCTGTTCTATTGACTCCATTAGGGAAGTGAAGGCACAAGGACAATAAATGTTACATAATATTGCTTATGCAGGCAAGAAATAGAGTTCTTGCCTTAATGTCCCTCTAGTTAATTACACACACACAAACTGGGTGCAATGGAAGGTGTATCCTAATATATCATGTGCTTTCAAACTCAAGTGACAAGTACTAGAGAAATCATTTACCCCTTGAAGAGATTTCAAAGTAATAAATTGCCTGCACCCTAACAATGACAATTAATTTCTGCATCTAAGGGACTCTTTCCATGTGTCTTCAGCACATAATTATCATTTTAGGAGATGCAGAACACTGGTCACACAATGAATTCTAGAGAATGCAGGTGCCTTATTGCAAGGGACAGGTAGTTCCTGCCCTTTAAAAGAGGACACTTGGCTTCTATGTGTCAGTGACTGCTATTGTCAGCCAATATAGTTTACACTGATTTTTATCCTAATTCATTGCTAAAAGATCTGCAAAGTTATGTGCTCTTCTGTTTTCTTTACCTCAACATTGAGAACCTGTAACTAGTAGAATCATTAGAGTGATGCCAGTTAGAGACATATAGGGAAATATATCTTAAATAAATAGAGTTAGCACTTCTTAGTCTTCTTTACTTTACCAGAATATAAAAGATGATATATATATTATGGTAGGTTCATGATAAACTATTCTGATTTCCTATCAGTTCTGCAAGGCCTGAGTAGACTAATTTCTAATTTATATCTGCTTCATGTCAGTCTGATAGATATCGGAACCATTTGCACTAATTTCACCATTTGTGTTAAAAGGTGCATTACAAACTGCAAATTAAACCCACCCTTTACTTTTTTTACTATAACCTCAAAAAGTATTCTGCAAGTCTCTTGATAGATGCATGTCTTTGCAGATCTTTAGCAATGAACAAGGTCATAAGTTACAAGGGAGTTTTGAGTGGAATGGCAGATCCTCTCCACCAGCACCATTTGCTCCAACTGCAAACTCTGTAAACCCTTTCTGTAATAAAGTGGGGTGGCCTGTTAAATCAGGGCTTCGTCCTCTGGGAAGTAGGGTAAAGTCTGGGGCGAATTGCTGAGGAAAGTGGGGTGAGCTTGGTGCTGGCTGAGGCAAGGACGGCTGAGACACAGAAATTGGCCGACCATCTTGCCTAAGTCGGCTAAGGGGTAGAGCTGTGCAGCTGCTGGGTTGGGATGAAATACGAGCTGTATGAGGAAGGAGAAGTGATCGTGAAGAACCACACACCTGAGTGGTTCGAACTGGGCCTGGACTGAGTACTGATGGGGAACTCCCAGGAGAGTCTGATCTCTGTAATGGAGGTGGTAACACCCATAGTGGCTCTGAAACTCCAGATGAAGGCTGCCCTGGTGAGTGGGTTTTTAGGCCTTGATATTGTCCAGAAGAGGGAAGTGGTAATTGCTGATCAGATTGTGATAGTCTTGATTGACTAGGTGACAATCCTGCTATTGGAGACCATGGTAATGTGTTAAAAGCAGCTGGAGTAGAGCAGGTTGGGAGCAGCTGCTGTGCAGCACTCTTGTTGAAACAGGGCACAGTAGATGGTGGTCTTGGACTCACACAGGCTTCTGCGGAAAAGCCAGCCAGTTGGTGTACATGGAAAGAAGACTGCTGTGACAATGGTGCCTCTGCTCCTACCAGGTTTGAGGCAAAAGGCTGCCTCTGCAGTTGTTGGTATCCACGTGCTGTTACACCTATTGAAGAACTTGGAGGTCGGAAGATGTTAGCTGGCAGATGCTGGTGGGTTAAGGGGATAACAACTGATGTAGTGGCAGCTGCAGCCTGTAAAGGCGCCTGGACTAGTGGTGTCCATATTACAGGAGTTGGAGGAGTCGGTACAGAGTCTCCTTCAGAATGTGTGCAACGGGGTCTCTGGGCCATCTCACGGTCATGTTGAACAATCTGCTGGATTATCTCATTTTCCTGGTAGTTCAGCACCCCAGAGCGGAGGTCGTGCTGTACTTTATGTAGGAGGAGAGAGTTCTTTTTACCTAAAACAAAACATCAAAAATAATTAATTGCTTATAGTTGATAAAATAAATGTTCCATCCTTTACAAATTATTTTTTTTTTACAGTAGGACCACACAACACTCATTGCATTGTCGCTGTTTTTCAAAATGGAAATCAGACGCTGCCTTATGTTTGGGACTTGCTTAAACTGGCTTTAGCTCAGAAATTAATTAACTGAATTTGAATTCAGAGAGGTAAAATGCTCCACAGACTTAGGTACACTTTGACACATGTGAAAAGGCTTCTTTCACAAAACTGTATATTAAAGCTCCCAAATAATAACAGGAATTAAATTTGACTTTACAATGTTATCTACCTCACTACAAACTAATGTCATGTGTCATTACTATATTGTATCCTGCCAGATGATATTCATAGTAAACACATAGTCATATGTAGGGCTGGTATTAGGGGGGACACTCTGGAAAATTTCCTGTGTCCTCTAACTTCTTCTTTTCCTTTTCCTTCTTTTTTTTTAATGAGCAGGTACTGCCCTTCTTCCCGCCAGCAGAGTCCTGAACAGCTATCAGCTTCTTCAATCACAATCGCTGATAGCTGCCTCAGCTTTGCTCCTACAACGAATCATCTGAATGAGATTAGTGTAAGGCAGGAAACAGCAGCTACAGGACCTAGAGGAGGAATTGCTTTGCCAAATAAGAAGAATTATGCCAAACAAGAAGATCCTACTTATCACACTGATACAAGACAATAATTCTGAATCAATCAGGTTTAAAACCAGCGTCAACATTTCCCCTTGAATAGAAGGGAAGTTATATCAATATATTTATGCAAAGGTCAAAATGGATCTTTGTAACACTATTAGCAATTCAAAAATGAAAGATAATTTATTACCCAATGACAAAAAAACTTTGAAAAAAATAAAGATAAAGAAGGGGATATAGTGCTATTGAACAAAATATATTACATTGCAAAATCAAATAGATTATTATACAATAAGTATTTTAAATTATTAGAAGCATTTGACTTATAATTGAGTGGTACCCTAATGGGAACAATTTTTGCACAGAGCGTTGCTAATATATTCATAGATAGTCAGGAAAGTAATTTTCTAATAATATTCCTTTTATTAATAACAAAATATTTAAACAGTATCTCAGTTAAATTTTATTGATATGGAATGGTACCCTGGAAATATTTAAGGATTGTGTGTTTTATCTGCACTTTCAGTGCAATTATTCCAGCGGTAATTATTGCATTGGACCCCCGTGGTCACAGTTCTCTCTCCAGCAACTATAAGGACTATTGGACTTATTAACACACAGTTTTGGACTCATTTGGACTTTTTGATGCCACACATCTGGTTTATCCAGTAACCTTCATTTTTTTCACTGAGCCATCTATGTTTATCATCTCCAACATGTAATTACCACAGGTTTGTCTCATTTCATCAGTTTATTTTAGTTTTCTGCTTTGACTACATTGTTTTTGGTTTTATGTGTGCCAGCACACCATCTCTACTGGCTACCACATTTTTGCAATTAAATCAGGCTTGAAAGCCGACTGTTATTAACTTTACATCCTTTTACACAATAGCGCCTGGGAATCTCTCTATTCAAATTCAATAAATGAAATGTAGTATCTGGATATAGAATTAGAAGGAAAGCTAGTTAAAGAGGCCACCCCAACCTACATAAAAAAGTGGATACTGAGGGGCGTGGCTTGACAGCCATACTGGTCAGAGTTTCTCATATATATATATATATATATATATATATATTGTAACAAAGGGAGGCATTTATCTGACAATATGCAAAGAAAACATACAAGCAGAGTAAGACATTGGCGCAGTTATGCACCTAGATTTAGGTTAAACCAAGTAAAGACTTATGTGTAGTTTAAAGTTGGTTAACTTACAAGATTTAAAAGCTGCTTCCTCTCAGCAAACAGACAGGGTGTGTCTGTTA
Organism: Mixophyes fleayi; assembly: GCF_038048845.1. NCBI lineage: Eukaryota > Metazoa > Chordata > Amphibia > Anura > Limnodynastidae > Mixophyes > Mixophyes fleayi. The sequence goes on along the minus strand of NC_134405.1, from coordinate 132,804,101 downwards.
GTCAAACAGAGCCAGTGATGGGCGTTTTCTCTTAAAGAGAAGGTGGGTGTGTCCAGGGCCATCTTAACAACATTATGGGCCCCTGGGCAAAGCAGTGCACCGGGCCCCTACATATATATTATATATAGATGTATAGAGATACAGATATAGATATATAGAGATAGACAGATGTATTTGCTCAGTGACCCTTGAAGGTTTTTCTTTTTCAGGATTATTTATTCTAATTAAGAACCCTACCTATGGGGCCCCCTTGCCCGTGGGGCCCCCGGGCAACTGCCCATCGTGCCCAATGGAAAAGATGGCCCTGGGTGTGTCACCTGTCCATCAAGCTAAGGCTGGGGGAGGAGTATCATGTATAAAAGCTTGTTTGTGCCATTTGTTCACTGAGACCAACGCTGGGAAAGCAGGCTGGTTCTGAGAGAGAGCTGGTCTATGTATAGCTAGCGTTTAGGGTCTCCATAATTGCTGTGAAAGTATACGGTGTCAAAACATTTACCATCCTGACAATAAAGAACCATAAAAAGGAAGAAGTTGTTCGCGTGTGCTTCTGCGGTAGCGGGCTCTTGCCACAATATATATTTTATATATATATATATATATATATATATATATATATATATATATATATATATCTTTTGCGATCGGTGCCTTGTTGCCCTCTTCCCGGCTGCCAATTACAATTTTCATCGGGGACATTCCTTCCCTGGTCTTAGGGAGTGTCTACTGCAAAAGTTAACTGCAAAGGTAAGTGAAGTAACTGAGCAAGGGAGAGCAAAGGAAGGCAGCATGGCTGAGTGTTTTGAGGGGCAAAGGAAGCTGCATTGCAGTGTTTTCAGTGGAAAAGGTAGCTGCATCACAGTGTTTTGAGGGGCAAAGGAAGGCTGCATGGCAGAGTGTGATGAAGAGAGCCATTACTGTGGCATAATATGAACTGGGGCATTACTGTGGCATAATATGAATATAATATTAAATAACAGATTTTTCTCAGGAAAGGTATTCTTAAATATTTTTTCTTAAACATTTTAAAACTCTTTCTTATAACAATCTAGTTTTGTGTATCTCTTTCACTGTTCTTATTTGAGTATTAAGTGCATGAAATATTAGAATACCTTTCGGTATATATTTTTGCATACTTTTGCAAATATGTGTAACAGAATTATTTCAGTAAAGTGCTAGCCACACCCCCACATTAGGTTGGCCACACCCACTTGGCAATTGTCACTCCCACTTAGATTGGGTGTGCCAGTGCCCTGTCTCGCCCAGGACACTAAAATGTCTAGTTACGGCATTGGACTGGACGGCCCCCACACCCAATTTTAGGGCCCCTTCTCGCCTACCCGAGCTCCTACCTGCTCCTGGATTGCATCTGTTGCCCTGGGCAGCATCTCTGTATGGCTCACTGAGTCTCTCGGAGTGCAGACTTCACCCTGCCACCTGACCAGGAGTTCCTGGCCACCATTGCTCCGGCACCTCTGGCTGCAGCCGACACACCCGGACCACAGTCTCCTGCACATTTCTCTAAGGGAAACCCGCTGGAATCTCCTATATGTGCTGCGCACAGCGGTGCAGCGTTCCAGACTTTGTGCCTGCCTGTGACCTGGCTGGAGAACATTATAACGGCACCCATACCACCTGCAGCAAGGTTAGTGCACTGAACAAAATTGTTCTAAAAGTATTTCCAATCACATTGTAATCAGCTGGTCCTCGCTATCTGTAGGCAAATTGCTCTCTCTACTAAGATGCTGGGCATTGAAATAACCCCTCAACTCGCTCCCTATTGGCATAATCATTCATATTTGATTTGGCTCATATCTGCAGTCCCTGGGCTAGATCCAGCTAGCACCACTGCCATCTTGTGGCCGCTTTGGACGCTGCACTGCCTGATTTACTATACTGTCACTACTGATTTACCTAGACAGTGATCTGTCTTTTATAAGCTCCAATACCTGCAATAATGATAATGTGATTTCGCTCCTCTTGCCCTGACATGGGAGGGCCCTTCTTATGTGAACCGTGACAAGTGTGTGGTCTCTCACCTTCCTTCCCTGCCAACCGTCACCTCTCCCTGCTCTCTCAGCTTCATCACGCTGTCTGTCTGATTCTGTTATTCACCTCCACCATGTCTAACAAATCAAAGAAAGTGACTGCAGGGGCCTCGGCTAACTTTTTAGGTTCAAAATCCAGGGCTTCCCCTCCTCAGCTGATCCACCAAGAGATATCGGCCTCATCATCTTCGGAGGTGGAGCTTAGATCTAAGCAGTGATGACTAATCTCCTCGAAGGCGTCAAGATGGCATTTGTACAAGAACTTTCAAAAGCGGTTTTTGAATTTAAAACTGTGTCGTCGGCTTTACAGTCCTCACCTCCAAAGACTCAACGAGCTGAGCCTCAACAACCTGAATGTTCTCACTTTTCTCTCTGTCGGGCCTGATACACTACTCCACCTTGATATGCTTTATAATCTTGTTGATAATTTGTGCCTGTTGCTCATTTGTTTTGCTTTCACAGGTGAACTCCTTCGAGGAAGCGGAACCCTGAGGGGGTTTTACTTCCCTGTCTACGATTGCTACTGCTCTCGGTTGTTGGGGTGAGGGGGTTCCTTTTTTCCACTCCAAGGCTGCCCTGTTGTTTTATTTCTCCTAATGTTTTATTTAGTATGCCGTAATGCAATGTTAGGTCTTACTACACATTCACATCCCTGATCGTTCATGGTGAATGTTCACGGATGCATTTCTCACATCCCTCGACCCTATGCCCCTTTCTCTTCCTTCCCCAATCCCCCCCTTCCTTCCCCCCTATACCTTTACTACCCCCACCACCCCTTTTTACTTTCCTGATTCCACCATCCCATTATTTAACTGTTTAATGTATTACACGCACCGCTAATAGGCGGTCAACTCCACACACTGGTTATTGGTTTAGGGGCAGCACAATGGCCTAGTAGTTAGCACTTCTGCCTCACAGCACTGGGGTCATGAGTTCGAATCCCGACCATGGCCTTATCTGTGTGGAGTTTGTATGTTCTCCCTGTGTTTGCGTGGGTTTCCTCTGGTTGCTCCGGTCTCCTCCCACACTCCAAAAACATACTAGTAGGTTAATTGTCTGCTATCAAAATTGGCCCTAGTCTGTTTGTCTGTGTGTGTATGTTAGAGAATTTAGACTGTAAGTTCCAATGGGGCAGGAACTGATGTAAATGAGTTCTCTGTACAGCGCTGCGGAATTAGTGGCGCTATATAAATAGCGTCACTAATGATGGTTTGTTATTACTTTTTCTTCAAAGATTTTCTTATGGGTCCCCCCGATCCTGCCTAATTTTCTCCTCAAGTACAGCACCACTCCCAACGCACCCTTTGCTATTTTATGTTGTTTTAGGCATAGTTTTTTGCAATGTCCTTGAACCCTCTTTGGGTTCCTTTCACTCAGGGTTCTTGTCCTATTGGGCTTTTTCTTTCTTTTCCTTTCCTCTTTACTGTGGCTCTTTCCCTCATATGGTCTTGCATCTTTACTTTGTGTCTCAAGGATGGACTAACTGTTTACACCTTCCTTCACAGCCTATAGCTATGTTTTCTAAACCTGACACTGCGCCAGTGCCATGTCTTTGAAAATCTTGTACGTTAATGTCTGTGGTCGCAACACCGCACGTAAGCGCACTGTGCTATTGGGAGCCTGTAGGAGAGAAAGAGCTAACATTGTTTTTTTTTTTTTTTTTTACAAGAAACCCATTTCACCGGAGCTCACTCCCAACTTCAGGGTAAGCAGTTTTCGCAGACCGTCTTTGCCTCTACGGACTACAAGAAGCGGGGTGTAACTATTCTGATTCATAGCAAAATCCCCTTTTTGCACTCCAAGACGTATGCAGATCCAGATGGTCGCTTTTTAATTGTAGAGAGCATCCTCTGCTTCTGTCACTCTGGTCTCGATCTATGCCCGAACCACAAACAAAAACACTTTTTTTTTAGATACATTGAGCAGGCTGCACAGGGTCATGTGATCATCAGCAAGATTTTAATGTTATTCTTGACCCTGCCTTGGATAAGTTTCTCCCCCCTCCTCCCAACGGAGAGCCTCCCCCCAGATTCTATCTCACTTGTCACTTTACTCACCCACCACCGTCTATATGACACCTGGTGCCTCTGTAGCTCCGATGACAGGGATGATACCCATTTTTCAGTCCCTCACCAAATGTACTTGCGCATAGATATGTTACATGTTTCCTATTCACTCACTCCTCACGTGACCCAAGCTGGTATAACTCACCTCTCGTGGACTGATCACTTGGGGGTGTGACTCTCTTCTGCTCAATCAATCCATGGTGGTAGATGTCAAATTATCCATCTCCAACTATTTTCTAGAGAACTGTACCCCTGATATAGCCCCAGGTGTTCTCTGGGAAGCCCATAAGGCCACCATCCGGGGTCAGTTGAACAGTCTGGTTGCATCTTCCAAGAAAAAGGCTGCAGCAGAGATATCATCGTTCAAACGCTAAATTGACACACTCCTTGTACTCCAATCCCATCAGGACCCAACTTTACTGCCACGGATTGACGCTTTGAAGGGCCAACTCAACACCCTTCTTTCCTACAGAGCAGCTACCACTATGCTGAAGCTCCAAAAACGTTATTATGACAAAGCCGATAAAGCTAATTCAGTACTTGCCAGAAAACTTTGGGCCTTAACCACATTGACAAAATCTGACAATCACCCGCAGGTGTAATCACCTATGACCCTTCGGCAATAGTCTAAGAGCTTCTGAAATTCTATTCCTCCTTCTATAACCTAAAATTACCCCTATGCAGTTGGCAGCTCTGAATTTGGAAATCACCATGACTGAAGTCCTGGCGGCCATCAAAGCTTTGAAAGTTTTGTCTGCTCCAGGCCCAGATGGCTTCTCCCCCAATATTACAAAAAGTTTGCCGGAGACCTTGGCCACATCTAACAAAATTTTTCAATGAGGTGTTGGAGGGGGCATCTGTCGACTTAGCAACTACTAGAACTAATGTTATTTTCATTCCGAAGCCAGCGAAGGACCATTCTCTTTGTGCTAGCTATAGACCTATATTGCTACTCAACATTGATTTGAAGTTGTACGCTAAAATACTGGCTTCCAGATTGAATCTGCACCGCCCTTCCCTCATTCATCCTGACCAGATTGGCTTTATCCCAGGCGTCAGGCGCCTGATAATACTAGTAGGATCATTGACTTGATCCATACAATTCATAGCGATAAACTTCCTTTCTTGCTTATGGCGCTCAACATCATATGACCGCATTTTTTGTGGTCCTTTATGGATGAGGTGTTAGAGAGGATGGGATCCTCTAGCAAGATTTGGTATCACAGCTCTGTATCATTCCTCATCAGCCTAGATTTCAGCGAATGGTCTGACCTCGGCTCCATTTTCAATCTTAAATCGCACACGTCAGGGGTGCCCCCCTCCCCAATGTCGGTTTAAGTGTTTAAACACTTAACCTGCGGGGTCCCGACATTGCTGCTTTAAATGAACATTCATACAAGTTATGATGACATCAGAGTGTAGTGCCGAAGAGCTGTGGAATCGGAATAAGTTGTGGTCAGCATGCTGCTCCCATCGGTGATGTGCACAGTCATTTTTCAGGTAAGTCTGATTACATTTACATTGGTTTTTACTCAATTCATTTTTTCTTTGTAGGTGTTCTCGCTGTCGGAATTCTTGCCATCGTTTGCGCATACCCAACCCCCGAGCACAGCTTCTGACACAGTCCATTCACTTTTTTTTTCTCAGGGTCACAGTTTATCACTCCTCGTCTGTGGGAGCCTTATTCCTTGGGCTATAACATATTCTCGCTGTGATTTGCCCCTTCTAGGATTCTCACGCTCACTTGACTTTGCGCTGGCTCTAACACCCTCTTCATCCGGTGCACTCTTGGCTTTGCATAGTAAATCTGACACTCTCACTAGTACCCTCTTGTAGCCTCAGCACTCACCCATTGGGCTATAACACCCTCTCTGGTGTCCTCTGTCCACCTCAGGGTCACATTGAATACTGTTACACTGCAATCACCTTCCATAAGGTCTCTTACAAGCTCTCCCCTCTCTAGACATGGGCGTTCTATATGGCAGATCCTCTATGCTACCACTATTCATTGGCTCCACACTGCTCTGGCAGCGACCCTCTTTATTGGTGTCTCCCTTTTTTCTCTCTGGGGCTCTTTATTTATTATTATGGGAACTCCTTACCCTTCTTGTGGCTGTATACTGCAGCAATTTGGCTGGATGCTAAGTGACAGAGCAATGACCCAAACACATGGCAGTTCCTAGCACATCTAGGAAACATTGCCACACTGCAGTGTCAGTAAAGAAAAGTGGTGCAAGATTGAATTGTCCTTGGATCATGAAATCAGTTATGGTTCATTTGATCGCTCCACCCGTTTCTTGGATAACTGTGGTAATTATACAGCTAATACATGGACAGAGTGAAGAGAGTGGTCATGTACAAGGAGACCCTCAAAGATGGGAAAGGGAACCCGGATATCCCCACCATGCTGCGAGCCTTCTTTGTCTGCAACTGCATCCACAGAACTCTTATTGAAAAGAACATTTGTTCTGCTGGGAAGTCCATGCTTTTTCCTCCTGCCTCTTTGGAGGACCCTTGTTTGGGACAAGTGGGACAGCTCCTTCCCTTGCAACTGGACTACACCTTGGTTTTACCTGGTTGTTGGACAATTTGTGAGAGAGCATCATCTGGATGTACTTAAACCAGACTTGAGGAAGCCAAAAACTGTCCACAAGCTCATCAGAGCTTTATGGAGTCTGTTCTAGGCCTCCCTGCTGCAACAACAAAACACGTGTGGGAGAATGTGGCCTCTAAGAGGCTGACTTATAGACACCAAGACATTGCATGGATGGCTACCCAGGGGGGTCTGACTCTCAGGACATTCATGCACTCCTGGAACCTGTGCCGATATGTCCACTGCCCCTTCTGCATCACCAGAAGGGAAACAGCACAGCGTATTTTTTAGGACTGCCCCACTGCACAAGCACTGTTGGATGTGTCGAAGTCAGCAAATTGGATAAAGTCATTTCAATTAAAATCGAGCAAACTTGGTTGTCTTTGTTTGAAATGATGCGTACAGTACGCTACGGCGTGAAAGGGCACCCTACGGCGTGGAAGGGCGTACGCAGCTGCAACACGTGGCAACAACAGTATTTAGTCTTTTACATACATTCGCACAAACGCGCACACTTGTAAAATAGTACACATTAATGGGAGTTGCAACACATAGTCATTTATGTCGAAATATAGTAGTATTTATATGTAATATTATAAGTTATAGGCATATCAGTAAAACATATGGTACACGTTGAAGGAATCTAGTCATGTGGGGTATCATACTAATCCTCTTCGCATTTGCAACTGTCCGGTTCACTTTGCGAAGGAATCGCAGAGTGCATACGCAAGTTATTAATGTTAAGGAATTATGGACTATTATGATAAGTAATCTTGGCGGGAAGACCAGAGCTCATCCCCTGGATAGATGACCCCCACCTTTGGATTCCTGAGCTTAAATTAGCCTATGATCTGCAACCCCCTGGACCCTCCTGATGCCTGGACCAATAGAAGCAAGCCACACCTTTGCATTGTTTTACTGTATCTCTGTTTGCATATAAGCAGCAGCTCCTCATCCAGAGTTCAGTCACCTAGACCACAGACTTCAGGACTGAATGACTGTTCACTGGATCCAGAGCGCCTGCGATAAGTAACGGCTGTACTTGCTATTTATTTCGCTTACATATATATACTGCTACTTTAAGAGAATAAATCTTTGTGCGTTGGAAACACAAATCGAGATTCGACAATCGTTATTGGATAGCGACAAAACATTCATAACAATTTGGGGGCTCGCAGCGGAGGTTTCATTGCCGGACGATACGCAAGACCAACGGATTTCGGTTCCCCAACAAAGGGTGGAGACGCGTCATATACGGGTAAGAACGCAATGTGTTAAAAACCTGAATTTTACTCTGTGTTGTGAAACCGAATGTCCGTTTTGCATTATCTAAGGTACGCTAACTGAACCTAGGGACAAAAGAGAAAACTGTTTCTTTTTTTCTGTCATATTGCATTTTGATGTATTGTATTGCTGGGCGTATGTGTATTTCCTGCTTTGTGTACGCGAAATTCCGGTAGATTTTCCACGTGGTTAAACAATCGTTTTGATAGTTGTTATACATGCATAGTATAATTACTTGTTAAAACCTCTGGGACATTATTACTATTGTTGGAAACTTTGATTTTCTGCGCAGAAAAGGTGTATGTCGTATGATTTGTTGACTTTCAATACACTAAGGTTTGATCTATTGTTAAATAGATAGTCAGTTGCTGTTTGACGAGGCAGGTGCCCAACTGGTGTACGGTATACAAGGCAGGTATACCGGGGGGCGGAAACTAAGCGAGTTTTCGCAACGTGCACCCAAGGGTAATCGCATTGCTTACTGATAACCTTTAAGCGTGATTGTGACTTGGGAGTAACGGGGAGGAATTACGTTGGTAAGGCTGGTAATTGACTTTACCGGATGCTACCAGTTGTAATAAACTCAACAGATTTTGTTGGAGAGTCAGGGGTGATCAGGGAGCTGATAACCCTTTAGTCTGCATTGATATTTCTGTATTAGGGGTCCTCGTTCAATACGAGAGGAAGCGAGTGGACGCGGCTTGTAGCAAATACATCCACGGGCCGGTAAAATATCTCTAGCGGTAGTGTTGAAATTAGTGACAGGATATTGTGTTATTTCTGGAACCCTATTTTGTGGCAGGATATTGTGATATTTCTGGGTCCCTATTGTTCAACATGGGTGCTAAGCAAACGCTAGAGAAGGTCAAAGTACTGCCTAAGGAAGGCCTATTGGTTCAGCGAGATTTCTCATGTGTAAGAAATATGGTGCATACGCAACTGCGTATTGCGACACGTGGGTCAAGATGACCAAAGATTGTGATAGGCCTTTCCCAACAATAGGGAGTTTTAATGCAGAGGTACTAAATACTGTAAAAGATAAAGTATGGTTGATTAAGTCAACGAAAGTGAGGAATAAAAATAATGATTGTTTGAAATTGTGGCAAATGGAAGGTAACACGTGGCAGAGTAGCGAATGCACAGCGGAAGTAGGCGAAAAGCGCGCGTGCGGCGGAAGTGGCCGTTGAGAAGCGTGGCGAACTCAGCGCAAGCGCGCCCCCGCCACCGTATGTGGCGGGAGGGGTAAGTACAGCCGTTATTAAAAATGAAAAGAGAGAAATTGCTAAGTTATATCCTGTTTTAAGTCAGTTTAAAACAAGTGTATCAGAAGATGAAGATGAACCCACTGTAATTTCAGCCATTGCTCATGCTGTTAATATGCTAGAGGTTCAGCGTAAGTATGGGAAAGGAGCAATGGCTGAGATAGGTGAGAGTAGTGTGACCACTAGAAGTGATAGCATTCAAAATACTGAAACAGCAAACCCTGTAGTGTCTTCTGAAGACAGTGAACCAGTGGGTGCATATCCAGTCCGCACAATATCAGTTCCCAATGGGAAGGCGGACAAGGATGGTGTAGTTCCTTTAAAGAATGTTACAATGCATTGTCCTTGGACTAGATCAGAATTATGTTCCATTATGACTGAATTCCCAGATCCTAGAAAAGAGTTGGCAAAGTGTCACAAATTTGTTAAAGACTTAGGAAATGCACACGAACCAACCAATAAGGATTGGCATGTAGTGTTGAGGGCATGTCTTCCTCCCAATACTAACGTACAAAAATTTATTAAAGATTGTTCGTTGGAGGAAGATGATACCTTGACAGATGAGGTGAATCAAGACAATATAGAACAAATTATCCAACATTTAGCCATGTATTTTCCAGTAGTGGTAAACTGGAGTAAGGTTTTCACCATAAAACAAAAAGATAGTGAAACTGCAGCGGACTATTTTGGTAGAGCTCTTGCATCAATAACACGGTTCACTGGGATATCAAACATAGGTGAGGACCCACATCACAGGGAAGTAGCTGTAGGAGTACTAATGGATGGTCTTAGGGAAAATTTTAAAACCAGAGTACAAACCTCATTACCTAATTGGAGAGGCATCACGGTAGATTCCCTTAGGGAGTCTGCTGTGGAGCATGATAAAAATATCTTTAGGAAAAAGGAAGAAAAGAGTGACAAGTTCATGACGGTGAGTATACAAGCATTAGAGGGAATGCATACACGACCACCAGCCTATAACCCACATAACAGTAAACGCAGAATGTTGAGATGTTATAATTGCAAAGAAGAAGGACATATGAGAAAAGATTGTACTAAGGGAAGGTATAATCCTAATGAAGGGTCACTGTCACTCACCGGACTGTGAGTGCTTCTTCCCGGACTATTAGGAACCGTGGACGTCCTCTATCCTGAGGGACTGCGCATGCGCAGCCCTTTCCAAACCTTCAGTGTATGTTCCTTTAACTTAATTGGCAGATCAGGCAACCTCCCTATATTAAGCACCTGTGGTCAACACCACGTTGCCTGATCTTGGAGTCTCATTCCCCATGAGTCTCTGAAGGTGTTCCTGTGTTTCCTTGTTCATTCAGCCCTGCTGATTCCTGTGGTTTCCAAACCACTTCTACCTCTGTGGTTTCCAAACCACTTCTGCTACTGTGGTTCCCATACCACTTCTACCATCTACTATATCATCGTGACTGTGAGCTGATTCCTATCCGCTGCCTCCGTGCACTACAGTCTTCTAATCACTTCAACTCTACCATGTATCATTGGGACTGTTAGCTGATGCCTATCCGCTGCCTCCGTGCATTACAGGCTTCAACCACATCCACTCACCTGTTCATGATTGTGACTGCCAGCTGATTCCTATCCGCTGCCTCCGTGCACTACAGGCTTCAACCTGCAACTCGTCTGTGTTTCATCATCGTGACTGCTAGCTGATTCCTATCCGCTGCCTCCGTGCACTACAGTCTTCAACCTGCAACCCGTCTGTGTTTCATCGTGACTGTTTAGCTGATTCCTATCCGCTGCCTCTGTGCGCTTCAGTCTTCAGTCCTTGTCTACTCTACCGTGTTTCCTTGAGTCTGCTGCCACTATTGCTACCCGCTACTCTCCGTGATCATCTGTTCCAGTTCAACTCTGCTCCGGTGTCCCATCGTTACTGCACCTGCTGGTTGCTATTGGTTACCTCCGTGTTCCCGCAGAGACCCGCTGCTGTTACTTCTCAGCGCTACTCATCCATCTACTGCTGATCCGCTCTCCACGCCTTCCTGTGTTCCCTGCTGGTCTACCTACCTGTGCGCTGCACCTGCTAGACCCCTGCTTCACCCATCCAGGGACTTGTATCCTGCTGGCCTCCTGCCCTTCAGGTATCTCTGCACTCCTGTCTGACTGCCTTCTCCTGAACCACGGTATGCATACTTCCCATTGACTGTGCTGTGTATTGCATACCTTGCTGGACTGTGTTGGTTCTCCTCTGGAGTGTACTATCCGCTGAGTCTATTGCCATCATTGACTGTGTTGGTTCTCCTCTGGAGTGTACTATCTGCTGACTCTACTGCCATCATTGACTGTGTTATCTCATGCCGGATTACTTCAAGAGACTTTCTATATTGGCAGTGTTGTTCAGTCATTTATACATTTATATTGTGCATATTACTGTGGATCAAAGTCAAGGTGCCCGTGTATATATTGTGTTGCAGTCTCTCCCCGTGCACCTCCTCACATATATATTCAGTAGTACAACTTGCTAGTGGCAGACCACTGACTCCTGTTTACAGTTTCACCTGTTCCAGTATCCTCTCACATAGCAGTGGTACAACTTGCTAACGCAGACCACTGACTCCCCGGATACCTCCACTTGGATTCCATTCCTTCACTCAGACAGCGGTACAACTTGCTATCCGCAGACCGCTGACTCTCATCACCTCCTCGTTTCTGTTGGACATTCCTCCTCACTATAGCAGTGGTACAACTTGCTACCGCAGACCACTGACTACCTTCACGTGTCCTTTGTCCATACAGTTCCTCGTGTATTTCTACCTCCATATTGCCAGTGCTGCTAGTCATAGACTTTCCTGAGCATCTCATCATCTGCTATTTCCTGTTCCGTGATCACCCTGCTACCAGAGTACCATATTACCACCTATACTGCTCTGGTAAGCCTATCACCTGGTGATCCCTGGGTAAAGACTCCTAGTGCCCATGACAGTAAGATCAGGCCATGACAGACCCAGATACGGAACCTACCGCTAAGGAGATGCTGCAGCATCTGGTCAGCCGTGTGGAGCAACAGGATGCTCGCCAACAGCTGTTACTTCAATGTTACCAATCGTTAACCTCCCAAGGAACATCTGGACAGACTGTTACAGCTAGTATTGAAGCTCCTGTGCTTTCCTCCGTTTCCCCAGTGCCATCCCAGGTGTCTACAGCTCCTACGCTTCACCTGCCTACTCCGTCAAAATATGACGGGGACCCCAAAACTTGTAGAGGTTTCCTTAACCAATGTTCAGTCCATTTTGAACTCCAACCTCAAAATTTTTCTACCCATCGTTCCAGAGTGGCCTATCTTATCTCATTGTTTTCTGGACAAGCCCTGGCTTGGGCCTCCCCTCTGTGGGAAAGAAACGATCCAATTCTACAAGATAGTGCCAAATTCATTTCCACGTTCCGAAGTGTGTTCGATGAACCAGGTCGTGTGACCTCCGCTGCTTCCAGCATTCTTCGTTTGCGACAAGGCTCCCATACAGTAGGACAGTATGTCATTCAATTTAGGATCTTAGCCTCTGAACTTCAGTGGAACACTGAAGCATTAGTTGCCGCCTTCTGGCAGGGGCTCTCCGATAAAATTAAAGATGCACTGACTACCCAAGAGCTTCCTTCGTCACTAGAAGATTTGATCTCTCTTTGCCATCGTGTAGACATGAGATTTCGTGAAAGAGAATCTGAGAAAACAACTTCTGCTAAAGCACCTCTTCGTTTAAACCCTCAATTTCGTCCAGTTTCACCTTCTGTGATTCCCATGGAGATAGGACGTTCCAAATTATCTTTAGAAGAGAGGAAACGAAGAGTAAAGAATAGACTCTGTATCTATTGTGCTGATTCCACACATATGCTCAGTTCTTGCCCTAAGAAATCGGGAAATGCCAGGCCCTAACTAGTTCTGGAGAGGTGAAGTTAGGGTCCCTGGAGTCCTCTCCATTGTCTATGAAATCTAAAGTCTGCGCTTTCGATGTTACGATTTCCTTTGCTACCAAATCCTTTGAGTCACAGGCATTGATTGATTCCGGAGCAGCAGGAAATTTCATTTCTAAATCACTAGTGAATCAATGGTCCCTACCAGTGATCACTTTAAAAACACCCATTACTGTGACGGCTATAGATGGATCACGTCTCATCAATGGTCTCATCACCCAGAGTACGTCTCCAGTAACCCTTCAGATTGGTGTACTACACCATGAAGAAATTTCGTTTTTAATTCTTCCTGTTACGACAAGTCCGATTGTCTTAGGCCTTCCATGGCTTCAATGTCACTCTCCCCAGATTGACTGGCGCACCCCTCAAGTTACGTCTTGGGGGCCTGAATGTCACCATCGTTGTCTCTCTCAAGTTATTCCTCTTAAAGTACAGCAATCTTCCATCTCATCGTCCTCCCCGGGACTCCCTCCTCAGTATGCTTCATTTGCCGATGTGTTTGATAAAGCTCAGTCTGAACGTCTTCCTCCTCATCGTTCTTGGGATTGTCCGATCGACCTTCTACCTGGCAAGACTCCTCCCAGGGGTCGGGTCTATCCTCTCTCGTTACCTGAAACTCAAGCCACATCTGAGTACATACAGGAGAATCTCCAGCGTGGGTTCATTCGACCTTCCACCTCTCCCGCTGGAGCTGGGTTCTTCTTCGTCAAAAAGAAGGATGGATCATTACGCCCTTGTATAGATTTTCGTGGACTCAACGCCATTACTATCAAGAATCGGTATCCCATTCCGCTGATCACTGAGCTATTTGATCGCATCAAGGGAGCTCGGATATTTACTAAGTTGGATCTTCGTGGTGCCTACAATTTAATTAGAATCCGTTCCGGTGACGAATGGAAGACCGCGTTTAACACCAGAGATGGGCATTACGAATATTTAGTAATGCCCTTCGGGCTGTGTAATGCCCCCGCGGTTTTCCAGGGTTTCATCAATGAGATCTTTCGGGACTTATTATATGTATGTGTCGTTGTCTACCTGGACGACATATTGATCTTCTCACAGGACCTGCCTTCTCATCACCAACATGTGGCAGAGGTCCTCTCCAGACTACGGAAAAACTCATTGTTCTGTAAATTGGAAAAATGTTCATTCGAGTTACCCCAGATTCCATTCTTGGGGTATATAGTTTCCGGAGTTGGCCTGAAGATGGATCCAGACAAAGTAAATGCTGTACTACATTGGCCTCAGCCAACTACTCTTCGTGCCATCCAGCGTTTTTTAGGTTTTGCCAATTACTATAGACGCTTCATTCAAGACTTCTCATCCATTGCATCTCCCATTGTGGCCTTAACTCGGAAAGGGGCTAATACTAAGCAATGGTCATCTGAGGCTCTCCAAGCCTTTCAAATTCTCAAAGAGTCCTTCTCGTCTGCTCCCATTCTTCGACAGCCTGATGTGACACTTCCCTTCTTCCTAGAAGTAGATGCCTCTAATGTGGGCTTAGGAGCCATTCTCTCCCAACGCTCGGAGCAACAAAATTACATCCTTGTGCCTTCTATTCTCGGGGTCTTCTGCCCGCAGAGAAAAACTATACTATCGGGGACAAGGAGTTGCTGGCCATCAAAGCTGCATTGGAGGAATGGAGATACTTGTTGGAAGGAGCTCGCCATCCGGTGACGATCTTCACGGATCATAAGAACTTGTCATATTTGCAATCTGCTCAATGCTTGAACCCTCGTCAAGCAAGATGGTCTCTTTTCTTTTCCCGTTTTGAATTAATTATAACCTTCAAACCAGCCGCTAAGAACAAGAAAGCTGACGCTCTATCTCGAGCTTTGGTGACGTCCTCTGATGTAGAAGAGGTTCCCAACCATGCTATTCTAGACCCCAAATGTATTTCTCTGGCTGCTTCATCCACCAAAATGCTACCATTTGGGAAGACCCTCGTGCCTCCTACTCTGAGGAGGAAAATCCTTTCGTGGTTCCATGCCTCTCGTTTTTCCGGACACGCCGGTGAACACAAGACCTTTGAGATTCTCTCTCGAAGTTACTGGTGGCCTTCAATGAGGAGAGACGTCAAAGAGTTTATTGCTTCCTGTGATTTATGTTCTCAGTTCAAATCCTCCCGCAGTACTCCAGCAGGGTTGCTGCGACCACTACCCATTCCGTCCAAGCCTTGGACCCATATTAGTATGGATTTCGTTACTGATTTGCCACCAAGTAAGAATCACAATACTATTTGGGTAGTGGTAGACAGATTTTCGAAGATGGCTCATTTCGTCCCTCTGTCCGGTTTACCTTCCTCGTCTACTCTGGCTGAACATTTCATTAAAGAAATCTTCCGCATCCATGGATGTCCGTCTGAGATTGTGTCAGATAGAGGAGTACAATTCGTTTCCAGATTCTGGCGGGCCCTTTGTAAAACCTTGGGCATACGATTAGCACTCTCATCGTCTTACCATCCGCAATCTAACGGACAAACGGAACGAGTCAATCAAGATCTTGAGACTTTTATTAGGATGTTCTCTTCAGCCAACCAAGACAACTGGGTAGAATTGCTCCCTTGGGCTGAATTCGCCCATAACAACATGTACCATGAGTCATCATCCAAAACTCCATTCTTTGTGGTCTACGGTCACCATCCGTCTTTTCCGGAATTTCCTGCCCTCCCGCCCACCCAAGTTCCTGCTGTGGAGACTGCTTGTCAGACCTTCAAAAATATCTGGTCTCAGGTCAAAACCTGTTTAAAGAAGACATCTAACAAATATAAGTCTTTCGCAGATAAGAAGAGGCGGGCTATTCCACCACTAAAAATTGGAGATCGTGTCTGGTTATCTACCAAAAATATTCGTTTGAAGGTTCCATCTATGAAATTCGCCCCTCGTTTTATTGGTCCATATAGGATCATTCAAGTTATCAATCCAGTATGTGTTAAACTTCTTCTTCCTAAGAATCTTCGGATTTCCAATGCCTTCCATGTGTCCTTACTCAAACCTCTTATTATCAATCGTTTCTCGACTCCTCCCTCAGCACCGCAGCCAGTTCAAGTTCATCAGGAGGAGGATTTCGAGATTACTGAGGTATTGGATGCAAAAATTTCGCGAGGAGTCCTCCGTTTCCTCGTTCATTGGAAGGGCTTTGGTCCTGAAGAGCGTTCATGGATCAAAGCTGAAGATCTTAATGCTCCTGCCCTTCTGAAGAAGTTTTATTCCAAAAATCCGGACAAGCCCGGTTCCAGGCGTTCTGTGCCCACCTTTAAAAGGGGGGGTACTGTCACTCACCGGACTGTGAGTGCTTCTTCCCGGACTATTAGGAACCGTGGACGTCCTCTATCCTGAGGGACTGCGCATGCGCAGCCCTTTCCAAACCTTCAGTGTATGTTCCTTTAACTTAATTGGCAGATCAGGCAACCTCCCTATATTAAGCACCTGTGGTCAACACCACGTTGCCTGATCTTGGAGTCTCATTCCCCATGAGTCTCTGAAGGTGTTCCTGTGTTTCCTTGTTCATTCAGCCCTGCTGATTCCTGTGGTTTCCAAACCACTTCTACCTCTGTGGTTTCCAAACCACTTCTGCTACTGTGGTTCCCATACCACTTCTACCATCTACTATATCATCGTGACTGTGAGCTGATTCCTATCCGCTGCCTCCGTGCACTACAGTCTTCTAATCACTTCAACTCTACCATGTATCATTGGGACTGTTAGCTGATGCCTATCCGCTGCCTCCGTGCATTACAGGCTTCAACCACATCCACTCACCTGTTCATGATTGTGACTGCCAGCTGATTCCTATCCGCTGCCTCCGTGCACTACAGGCTTCAACCTGCAACTCGTCTGTGTTTCATCATCGTGACTGCTAGCTGATTCCTATCCGCTGCCTCCGTGCACTACAGTCTTCAACCTGCAACCCGTCTGTGTTTCATCGTGACTGTTTAGCTGATTCCTATCCGCTGCCTCTGTGCGCTTCAGTCTTCAGTCCTTGTCTACTCTACCGTGTTTCCTTGAGTCTGCTGCCACTATTGCTACCCGCTACTCTCCGTGATCATCTGTTCCAGTTCAACTCTGCTCCGGTGTCCCATCGTTACTGCACCTGCTGGTTGCTATTGGTTACCTCCGTGTTCCCGCAGAGACCCGCTGCTGTTACTTCTCAGCGCTACTCATCCATCTACTGCTGATCCGCTCTCCACGCCTTCCTGTGTTCCCTGCTGGTCTACCTACCTGTGCGCTGCACCTGCTAGACCCCTGCTTCACCCATCCAGGGACTTGTATCCTGCTGGCCTCCTGCCCTTCAGGTATCTCTGCACTCCTGTCTGACTGCCTTCTCCTGAACCACGGTATGCATACTTCCCATTGACTGTGCTGTGTATTACATACCTTGCTGGACTGTGTTGGTTCTCCTCTGGAGTGTACTATCCGCTGAGTCTATTGCCATCATTGACTGTGTTGGTTCTCCTCTGGAGTGTACTATCTGCTGACTCTACTGCCATCATTGACTGTGTTATCTCATGCCGGATTACTTCAAGAGACTTTCTATATTGGCAGTGTTGTTCAGTCATTTATACATTTATATTGTGCATATTACTGTGGATCAAAGTCAAGGTGCCCGTGTATATATTGTGTTGCAGTCTCTCCCCGTGCACCTCCTCACATATATATTCAGTAGTACAACTTGCTAGTGGCAGACCACTGACTCCTGTTTACAGTTTCACCTGTTCCAGTATCCTCTCACATAGCAGTGGTACAACTTGCTAACGCAGACCACTGACTCCCCGGATACCTCCACTTGGATTCCATTCCTTCACTCAGACAGCGGTACAACTTGCTATCCGCAGACCGCTGACTCTCATCACCTCCTCGTTTCTGTTGGACATTCCTCCTCACTATAGCAGTGGTACAACTTGCTACCGCAGACCACTGACTACCTTCACGTGTCCTTTGTCCATACAGTTCCTCGTGTATTTCTACCTCCATATTGCCAGTGCTGCTAGTCATAGACTTTCCTGAGCATCTCATCATCTGCTATTTCCTGTTCCGTGATCACCCTGCTACCAGAGTACCATATTACCACCTATACTGCTCTGGTAAGCCTATCACCTGGTGATCCCTGGGTAAAGACTCCTAGTGCCCATGACAGTCACATAGATATCCTCCAAGGAGGGATTTACATAGACTAGAAGACTCACACCTGCCCGCGCATATTACAGCAGCAAATGCTGCGCGGGAAAGCAATAGTCAGCGCTAGGGGTCAGGTCATACCTGTAGTCTACAGCCAGTGAGGTTAACTGAGAGTCTGAGAGAAGAACCAACAATGATAGTTGACATAGCTGGTAGGAAACAAACTTTTCTTGTAGATACAGGGGCGGCCAGATCTGTGATAACCTCTCCTTTTAATGTACAGGTGACCAGTAAAACTATTCCAGCTATGGGGGTAACGGGAGGAGTGTTACATTATCCTCTAACTAAACCCGCTGATGTTACTATCGGGCCCCTGCATACTAAGCATTCGTTTCTCTTGGCTGCAGCGGCTCCTACTAACTTGCTAGGGAGAGACTTATTATGTAGAATGGGATGTGTCATATTCTGTACTTCAGATAGTGTGTTCCTAGATATACCCGTGAAGGTCGCTCATGAGGTACAGGACATATTGGAAACCCCTCAAAGGTTAATGTTACACTCTACTGTTATAGAACAAAGTCCATCTCAAGTAAAGGGGATGTTGCTGGAAATACCAGGTTCACTATGGACCAGAGATGGACAGGACACTGGACTGATGGCAAACGTAGCCCCTGTCATGGTAAATCTAAAAAGTGGTAGGATAGCTCCAAAAATCCCACAGTATCCATTAAAACCAGAGGTGGAACTAGGGGTATATCCTGTTATTGAAAGGCTGTTGCAACAGGGGATTTTAATTCGTACATCAAGCACAGCAAATAGTCCCATTTTCCCTGTGAAGAAGAGTGGGGGGAGGGGCTATAGATTAGTCCAGGACTTAAGGGGAATTAATAAAGTTGTTGAGAGCCAATTCCCCGTAGTGCCGAATCCAGCTGTCATCCTCATGCAGATTCCACCGTCTGCTAGTCATTTTACTGTCATTGACCTATGTTCTGCTTTCTTCTCAGTCCCTCTTCACCCTGACTGTCAATACCTATTTGCATTCTCCTACAAGGGATTGCAATACACATGGACCAGACTGCCCCAGGGGTTCATTGACAGCCCCAGTATTTTCTCCCAAGCCTTACATGACTGTTTGCAATCCTTTCAACCCCGCAATGGGTCTGTTCTAATTCAATATGTGGACGATTTGTTGCTGTGCTCTGATTCTTTTATGTCATGTTTACATGATACTAAATTGTTGTTGCTTCATCTCTCACAAACAGGGCACAAGGTGGCAAAGGATAAATTACAGCCATGTCAGACTAAGGTCAAAATACTTAGGACACTGCCTCACCAAGGATTGAGGCCATATGACAGGATTGAGGATGACAGGATTGAGGCCATACAACACATGACTCTGCCGCAGAGTCAGAAGCAGATTCGTACTTTTCTGGGAATGTGTGGATACTGTAGATCCTGGATCCCAGGTTTTTCTATTCTGGCATTACCATTGCAGGAGCTAGTCTCTTCCTCAAAACCAGAATGTGTTGTACACACAGAAGAGTCAGAGCAAGCGTTCTTTAATCTTAAAAATAGTCTGACTAGAGCACATGCATTGGGAATACCTGATTATGAAAAGCCTTTTGAGCTATACTGTACGGAAGCTGATGGTTGTGCAGCAGGTGTCCTCACACAGAAACATGGTGACGCTAGCAGACCGGTAGCATACTACAGTGCACAATTGGACACTGTGGCAAGATCACTCCCAACATGTCTCAGAAGCGTAGCAGCAACTGCTCTTCTGGTAAGTAAGAGCGAGGACATAGTATTAGGACACAATTCAACTGTCTATACGCCCCATGTTGTATAAGCTCTGTTAATTTCAGCCCAAACCAGACATGTTTCTTCAGCTAGATTCACAAAGTGGGAACTAGCCCTGATGGCACCCTCAAACATCACCATCAAACGATGTAGCACCTTAAATCCAGCTACATACCTTCCATATGTGTCTCTAGAGACACAAAGGGTGGGAGGTGAGGAGACCCTGGTTGATGATGAGTTAGACAAGAGTACTGACACGCATGATTGTATGGAACACCTGAACCAGACCTTTACTGCAAGGGCCGACAAATGTGACACCCCCTTAGAAAAAGTAGATTTTACGTTTTATACAGATGGGAGTTGTCATAGACAGACAGAGACGGGAGAGCTATGTACTGGTTACGCTGTGGTAGACGATCAGGATGTGGTAGAAGCTGAACCCCTTGGCCCACCTCACTCAGCCCAAGTGGCGGAACTAGTAGCATTAAGGAGAGCGTGTGAGTTGGCAGAGGGTAAATCAGCCAATATATATACTGACTCTAGGTACGCCTTCCGGGTAGTGCACGATTTTGGGGCCCTTTGGCATCTTAGAAACTTTACGACAGCAGCAGGTACGCCAGTGGCACACTCACAACACATAAAAGGACTTCTGACAGCGATACAGTTACCCAGAACAGTAGCCGTCATAAAGTGCAAAGCCCATACCTTTGAAGAAGACCCAGTGTCATTGGGCAACAACAGGGCAGACAAAGCTGCTAAATGGGCAGCAGGGCAACCTATGACTGTATCGACCGAGACTATGATGGTTTTTCAGACATTAGACATGCAGAAATTAATTGAAATGCAAGATTTGTGTTCCCTGCAGGAAAAGGCGGTCTGGAAGGTGAAGAGATGTGGTCAAGAGTCCTCAGGACTCTGGAGGGATGGACAAGGTAAGCCTGTAGCTCCCCGAACATACTATCCAAGCATGGCTGAAGCAGCACACGGTCTGACTCACCTGGGTAAAGAAGGTATGTGCAAACTGGTGAGAGCATACTGGTGTGCTCCTGGATTTTCCTCTCAGGCGGGTAAGAAAGCAATGTCATGTCTTACTTGTTTGAGGAAAAATGTCGGGAAAACTATTTTAACTGAGCCATCCCACATCCCTCCTACAGACGGACCTTTTCAGGTAATACAAATTGACTATATCCAATTACCACCGTGCAGGAATCTAAAATATGTGTTAGTGTGTATTGATGTGTTTTCCGGTTGGGTAGAAGCATATCCGGCAGCAACTAATACTGCTGTGTTCACTGCAAAGAAAATTGTACAAGATTTTGTGTGTAGGTTCGGTATCCCTAGAATCATTGAAAGTGATAGGGGTACCCACTTTACTGGTGATATCTTCCAGAATATGTGTAAGCTCATGGGAATCAGTAGCAGACTTCACACCCCTTACCGACCACAAGCCAGTGGTAAGGTGGAAAGAGTAAATGGTACTATAAAGAACAAGCTTGGTAAAATAATTTTGTTCCAGGATTTTCCTTGTTTTTACTTTTTCTAGGACATTCTATTTTTGTGAAGGAGGATGGAGGATAGAGGAAGGCTCTGGCAGTGATACGGATGAAATGGAGGTTGAGGAAAAGTTATTAGAATACCCAGAACAGTCCATCATCAAGCTTGGTCCAGGGGTTATGAAAAGGTCTGCTAGCTCGGGAACTCGGAGACAGTGTGAGGGGCTATTGTCTGATGAGTATTGTATCTGCAAGTTCTGTGACTCCCTAGTTAAAGAGAGATGCATCCAGCGATGTCAGTCCACCGGTAATCTGAATGTGGGCGGGCATCCTTTGGAGGATTATCACTCCCTGGTGGGTAAGGTGCTAAACCAAACCGAGTGCTGGGTGTGCTCTCATGTGCCGCAGGGGCAGCATAACATAGGACTAGTGCTATTAAACATCTCCGAAGTACTCGAATTGAGGGGTGGGAGGCCCATAGAGGGGAGGTACAACATCACTAGGTCCCCTAGTCTAACGCTTCGACAATACTCTGTAGACAGATCTTTGCTGTGTCTAAATATCTCTCATGCAAAGCGTCTGGAGAATTGGGAAGCTGACCTATCAGATCTGACAATGGCTCGCCACGCTCATTTTGGAGGGAGACTGAGGCCACCAATAAGCAGGAATGTTGACAGAAGTCACAAATTAGGGCGTGTAACAAAATATAAGAAAGTATCCATTGGAAAAGTCTATAGATAAATGTAAAAATGTCATCCATGCTGACACGTGTCTTGAGCAAATGGAGACAATAGGCATGGGTAGTTTTATCGAAACTCTTTGTGATGTAATTAATGGACATACTGTTCCTTATGTTCTCCCTGATGATGTGTACTTTGTTTGTGGGAGGAAAGCTTATTCTTGGGTGACTCCGAGTTCCAAAGGTTTGTGTTTCTTAGCTAAACTGGTTCCTGAAATCATGACTATTACTCATTAGGAAATGGTTGGTATTCACAAGACTACATCACCACCATACATACACACACAGTATGAACACCGTGGCAAGAGAAATATGATACATGGTGAGGAACCCATAGCTACAAAATTGATTAGTGAAACCACGGGTTTTCAAGTTATGGTTGCAGTAGATCTTACCAGGACCGCTCGGGGAACATTAAACTTTAAATATATCCAAGACCTAGCTAAATTAATAGATAATATCACCGAGATGTATGATGACACTTTCAGGTATACTGGAAGGGAGCTACAAGCGTACAAGAAGGAGTTGGTGCAACATACACTGGTACTAAATTATCTCACCTCTATTACTGGTGGGTACTGTGTGACACTGGCCACCCAGTTCGGTGTCAAATGTTGCATGTACATCACCAATAATACGGATGACCCTAAAGAGGTTATAGACCAGAAGATGGATAAAATTCTGCAACTGAAATGGGAATTTCGAAGGAACCATAATTCTTCGTTATATGAGGTCAGGGAAAAGGTGGTAGGTTGGTTCTCATGGTTGAACCCTGTGAAATGGTTCTCTGGTCTGGGGAAGTGGGTACAGGAAATGGTTGCTAGTGTAGGTAAGCTCCTTCTCCTTATACTGGGTGTCATCTTAGCAATTGGTTTATGTGTCAAATGTGTTCCTACTGTGTTGAAGTGTGGAAAACAGTCTTCTGAGAGTAACACTGAGAAAGAGACTGAAAGGGTGGTGCAAGACACCGAGATCATGGTATGTGAAGAAGTGTTATATAACCCTGAACTTGAAACGGTGATTGGGTGATAGTTTATTATACTATCAAAGGGTGGAGCTGTCGAAGTCAGCAAATTGGATAAAGTAATTTCAATTAAAATCGAGCAAACTTGGTTATCTTTGTTTGAAAAGATGCGTACAGTACGCTACGGCGTGAAAGGGCGTACGCAGCTGCAACACGTGGCAAAAACAGTATTTAGTCTTTTACATACATTCGCACAAACACGCACACTTGTAAAATAGTACACATTAATGGGAGTTGCAACACATAGTCATTTATGTCGAAATATAGTAGTATTTATATGTAATATTATAAGTTATAGGGATATCAGTAAAACATATGGTACACGTTGAAGGAATCTAGTCATGTGCGGTATCATACTAATCCTCCTCGCATTTGCAACTGTCCAGGTTCACTCTGCGAAGGAATCGCAGAGTGCATACGCAAGTTATTAATGTTAAGGAATTATGGACTATTATGATGAGTAATCTAGCCGGGAAGACCAGAGCTCATCCCCTGGAGAGATGACCCCCTCCTTTGGATTCCTGAGCTTAAACTAGCCTATACTCTGCAACCCCTGGACCCTCCTGATGCCTGGACCAATAGAAGCAAACCACACCTTTGCATTGTTTTACTGTATCTCTGTTTGCATATAAGCAGCAGCTCCTCATCCAAAGTTCAGTCACCTAGACCACAGACTTCAGGACTGAATGACTGTTCACTGGATCCAGAGCGCCTGCGATAAGTAACGGCTGTACTTGCTATTTATTTCGCTTACATATATATACTGCTACTTTAAGAGAATAAATCTTTGTGCGTTGGAAACACAAATCGAGATTCGACAATCGTTATTGGATAGCGACAAAACATTCATAACAATTTGGGGGCTCGCAGCGGAGGTTTCGTTGCCGGACGATACGCAAGACCAACGGATTTCGGTTCCCCAACAAAGGGTGGAGACGCGTCATATACGGGTAAGAACGCAATGTGTTCAAAACCTGAATTTTACTCTGTGTTGTGAAACCGAATGTCCGTTTTGCATTATCTAAGGTACGCTAACTGAACCTAGGGACAAAAGAGAAAACTGTTTCTTTTTTTCTGTCATATTGCATTTTGATGTATTGTATTGCTGGGCGTATGTGTACTTCCTGCTTTGTGTACGCGAACTTCCGGTAGATTTTCCAACTGGTTAAACAATCGTTTTGATAGTTGTTATACATGCATAGTATAATTACTTGTTAAAACCTCTGGGACATTATTACTATTGTTGGAAACTTTGATTTTCTGCGCAGAAAAGGTGTATGTCGTATGATTTGTTGACTTTCAATACACTAAGGTTTGATCTATTGTTAAATAGAGAGTCAGTTGCTGTACTTACTATTTATTTCGCTTACATTTATATACTGCTACTTTAAGAGAATAAATCTTTGTGCGTTGGAAACACAAAACGAGATTCGACAATCGTTATTGGATAGCGACAAAACGTTCATAACAGATGTCTTGGAACATGAACTTAAGGACAGTGTGCCCTGAACTTGCCTTTCATACCATCCAGAAAAAAAATGACAGGAGCCGCCACAAACAGCTCCTAGCAAGCCAGGAACTCCGCTACGCAATGAGCGTAGCTCATGCGCAATGTCTATTTACAGTATTAGGTGATATCCCCACTAGCGTGAGAAAATGACCCAATACTGTAAATAGACATTGCGCATGAGCAACGCTCATTGCGTAGCGGAGCTCCTAGCTTGCTAAGAGCTGTTTACGGCGGCTCCTGTCATTTTTTTTTCTGCAATCAAGAACAAAGTGTCGTGGGATGTACAAATATGGGGTCCCCCTGGCCGAAGAAATGAAGACTACTATCAAGAATGGGTCCCTCCTGGGCGAAGAAATGAAGAGATTACAAGCCAGGACTTTGGAAGTATAAATAACTTGGGGACTGGGGCAAGCCGGACTTTTGGATCTATAAATTGTTTTTGGACTTGGTCAAGCCTGGACATTTGGAGGTATAAATAACTTGGGGACTGGGGCAAGCCGGACTTTTGGATCTACAAATTTATTTGGGACATTTGTGACAGCCATTTTTGGATTGAAAGCTGCTGACAAAAGAAAGAAGACTTCATTGGTGAGTATCAGGGGATTTATTATTTTTAATAAAAATATATGGTATAAATGAGGGTGCTTACTGTGTTTATTGTGGGTTTTTAATATTTATTAAATGTTAGTGGTTTTTACGAGGGTGTGGTGGTTTTTAAACATTTTCTTTTGTGGAACTACAGGTCCCAGCCAGCCATGGATGTCAGGGCATGTTGGCACTTCACTGCCAACATGCCCTGGCTGCCGTGGGTATGATGGTGCTTGTAGTTATACAAGCAGCAGCATGGCCACAATATTTTTGGCAAGCTGGCTGGCTGGGACTTGTAGTTTTACAAAACAAAATGGCATCCGTTTGTTTTTTTTACACCTTTTTTTTGCCGTTATCACCCTACACCCACCGCCCAGGGTTGTAGGAAGAGCCCTAGTGCTATCAGCACTGGGCTGGGTGTCTCTAGGGGGGGGGGGGGGGGCGTTCGTTTTTTTTGGCAGACCCCACTCCCTAGGGAATCCAGCCCAGCGCTGAACAGCCTGGTGTTGGTTAGTCATTATGGCAGGGGGACCCTTGCTGCGTGTCCCCTCTGCTATAGTGCCGCCAACCCCGGCTGGTTTGCCTAGTGCTGGTTCAGTGAAAATCGGGGGGACCCCACATAAAATTTTTCCCCAAATTTCACAGAACCAGCAGTAATCAAGCAGCACTAGGGTTAAGCAGGAATAGAGGGGGGCCCCACGCTTTTTTTTTTTTTACTTTGATCTATTGTTTACAATTTTTACACTGGCAGGCAGTGTAACAGTGATGTGTTTATATAACACGCTGCTAGAATGCAGCGTGTTGTATCTGGCGTGTTTGAAAGCAAACTCTCCTGAGTTTGCTTACTCTCAGCTTCATACATTTGAGACTTGTATAGCTGCTGTGGCAAACAGTCAGGAGTTTGATCTCTGGCGATTTTGCAAATAGCAATTTTGACAGAAGCACAACTCTGGCGATTTTGCATGAAATCTCAGCTTCATACATCTGCGAGTTTCAACTCTCCTGAGAAAATCGCTGATTTTGCAAAATCGTCCCTTGATACATTTACCCCTATGTGTCTGTTTATTCAATAAAACCTTTAGCTTGTGTCCCCCCTCCCTTACCCCCTCCAACCCATTCCCTAATCACTGTTTGAAGTTTTGTTGAATGTCTTGCCTTAACTTATGCACCCTTCCCTATATTTGTGTCTGTCTCAATAAAGCTTCGGTCTTCTGTGTACTGCTGTGAATCCATTTTGATAGCACAGTACAATGTGACTGCAGATTTAGAACAAGACTGCCAGATCTATTTGTATTTCAGAAATGACAATTAGCAATGGAGCTCTCCTCTTTGTGTGTAACCTATATAACACCGTACAATTTGACTGCAAATTCGGAAGACCGAGCCTGCCGCCCTAGTATTTGTATTTCAGCAATGACAATTAGCAATGGAGCTCTCCTCTTTGTGTGTTACCTATATAACACAGTACAATGTGACTGCAGATTTACACCAAACCTGCCAGCCCTAGTATTTGTATTTCAGCAATGACAATTAGCAATGGAGCAATGGAGCTCTTCTCTTTGTGTATAACCTATATAACACTGTACATTATGGGACTGCAGATTTAGAAGACCAAGCCTGCCAGACCTATTAATTCTATTTCAGCAATGAGATTTAGCAATTGAGCAATGGAGCTCTCCTGAATGTCACTGTAGACTTTGAAGAAAACTGCTACCCCTTCCTCTTTCTAATCTACCTATGAGGCTGTCCAACTGCTCTACAGACTACCAAGAACTGTGCTACCCCTTCTGTGTCCCTCTGTGAAATGGCGCTGGATCGTCGTTGAGGGCGGTACTTATAGAATCCAAAAATTCCGAGATCCAACGACGTAACAATCACGTTTTGCTTCGTTTTCAATTCCGAGGGCGCGTGAAAGTACTGAGCTGGCTCGGTTCGGTACTCGGATCTTCTAAGTTCGGGTGTGTTCGGTTCTCGGGGAACCGAGCCTGAGCATCTCTAGTTTTTTCTAATATCCAAAACACTTTATTATAAACTTGAATGGGATTTAAGAAAAACAACGAGCCTAAATACATCCATGCTTTTTTTACTGATTCAAAAGCTGCATCTCAGCATGAAATATATCAATATCATTTTTCTTGATCCTGGCTGCAGAAAAATCTGCTCTTAAATACTAAACTGCTTTTTAAAAACTAGCATTTCAAAGAACAAAAATATAAGCGATCATTCACAGCACAGCTTTCTCCTATACAACAGAATACATCAAACTGCAGATGACATAGGGCAGGATAGCAATCCTGTGATCTCAATTGTTTGCTACTTATGCTGTCCACACAAACTGCAATGATACACTTGATATAAATACTTTTTACGTCTTTTTGGACAGTAGCCTCCTTTACATCAGATCACTGCTGCCTGTGTGGAAATTTGTGTGAAGTTCCCTTTTAAGTAAGCACTGGGCCCTTTAATTACTGAGGTTTTTACTCTATTGAATAATAGATGACAGCCCTGTAAAAAGGTTTGTTGTTGTTATCTATGTAATACTGTATTAATTTATTTTCACATACACTAATGCAGCAAATGTTTGTACTTGGGAAACACAAACATAAGAATGGCATTACCTCTTGGGCTTCTCATCTATTTTCAGTGGCAATTAATCTTGAATTTCCACCTTTACTGGCGAGGGATGTCCTTAAGAATAGTTTAGTATGTGGTAAACTACATGTTTTGCATATGATCTACCAAACAGCAAAGCTTTTCTGTTAGGCACTGCCTGCATCCTGATGTGTAGAAATATATTCAATATGTATATGTGTGTGTGTTTATATATACGGGCAGCACAGTGGCCTAGTGGTTAGCACTTGTGCCTCACAGCACTGGAGTCATGAGTTCTTGACCATGGCCTTATCTGTGTGGAGTTTGTATGTTCTTCCTGTGTTTGTGTGGGCTTCTTTCGGGTGCTCCGGTTTCCTCCCACATTCCAAAAACATACTAGTAGGTTAATTGGCTGCTATCAAATTGACCCTATTCTCTCTCTGTCTGTCTGTCTGTCTGTGTGTGTGTGTGTTTGTTAGGTAATTCAGATTGTAAGCTCCTATGGGGCAGGGACTGATGTGAATGAGTTCTCTGTACAGCGCTTTATAAATAGTTGATGATGATGAACATTTAACATTTTCAAAACTTAAGAATAAGAACTAAAGGCTGATTTAAGCAAGAAGAATAATAAAATCTGTAGGCTGTGTCACTAGGCTTTAGTTAGTCATCTCGAGTCAAAAGCTTAACTGGGGGGAGTACTCCCATCTGATGTGTGAAGATATCGGGTGTATCTGGCCGAATGCTACCCACTTCACGTTGGCTGGCCACCCACGGGTGCCTTCCTATGCCAGGGAAGTCTACCCAGTACCTTCTAGGATTCGTATGGTCACTCAGGCAAAATGCAGTTATAAAAATACAACAGTATATTTATTATCATACAAACAACACTAGAATATTATGTACACACAGTAAATAAATGCCAGGCAGGTTTACCACATTATCTTTCCCTTACCCCAATAACTTAAGGAGATATAGTCACCTGCTGTCCAGACTTCACAACCCATGGATCCCTTTCAGCTGCATATATAGACTCTCGTAAGAAAACGACAATTCAAAACTAAATCTTGCAGTCTTCATGAATGAAATCCCTTTCCCCCTGGAGTTGTTCCTTATATCACAGGTCTAATTTCCACAGTCTTTCCCCTCCCTGGGCAAACCCCTGGGTCTATTCTCCTTAACCATTGGTCAGTGCTGGACTAGCCTGGTGAGAACAATGGACACTAATTTGTTTTCCTATTCCAGCACATGGCAACCTGATCCCTGCCCACAATCCCCCTGGCTTCACTTTAAAGACAATGAATAGCAACCTTACTGCAAGTCATCAATATACAATACACAATATACATATTTACACTGCACTACAATGTCCCCTTAGCCACATGTTATTGGACAATGCAGTTATAGTCTGGTGAGCTGGGGAACAAAAGCATGGGCTATAAAAAGTACTTGCTATAATCCACATTATCTGAGAAATGAGAAACCGAATGCTCATAGGGTTATCACACTCATTTCGTCACATGATGTCACAAGGGAGGGGAGATAGTCTATAAATAGGATGAGCGGAGAGAAAATCACTCTCTGGAGTTCCTGGTGTTGGCTGAGTATCATTGCTCTCCCTGCCTGCCTCTTCATATTCGTCATATTTCATCATATTCGTCATCGTCATATTTTGCCTGAATGCAATAACTCTAGTATGAAATGTTCTGGCTCTGACGCGTGCCCCAAGAAGCTAGTGAAGCACTTGTGCAAGCATTTGTTGCGCATGAGGACAGCAGAGCACCAGGCTGAGTGGTACGGGGGATCCTGGCTCACTGGGGATGAAATGGTGCGCTGCGCTAGCACAGCACTATATCAAGGTGTTTGGGTCTTGGTGCAGGATAGGAAATACAAAGACAGGTATCTCGACCTGTTTACTGTGATAAAGCCAAGATGGCGGTGACAGGGACGCTGGTGCAAGTGTGTAGCGGTGAGGTTAGTTATAAGACATACAAAAACTGGCTTACAGGGGCATACCTGTTTCCCGCGGGCTATCTTGAGTCACGTCCTCGTGAGTGGATGGACATGTTGAAATGTTTACACATGGTCCATGAAATGTACACGTCATCCTGCCCAGGAGTGTGGCTAGCCTATGATGAGGTATTTTGGGGGAAATGTGATGGCCATCCCAGGTTAATGCTTGGCTATCGGCATGTGGAGACATGGTTGTAGGTGCCCCAGGATGGATGGGTTGAGGCTTCCCCGGCCATGGTGGAACACTGAACACTGACTGTCTATACGGGGCAGGAGTGGCGCGCCCTTTCTCAGTAGGGACTGCGGCTTTCCCTTTAATACCAGTAGCTTAGGTGGGGTGACCTGTAGGTATACCCACGCTTGCCTGCACTGCGGGGGTGGACACCCCTCCAAGTCTTGCGACAAGCTCGTCAGAGGGGATGAGGCAAGTGACCAGTATAACCCTAGTGCTGCAGAAGGCAGAATCCCCAATTAACATAATTAGCCTAGGCCGCTGGCTCGCAAACTATCCATATCTGGCTGCAGCAGAGTTTTTAAGGGAGGGGGTTTTGCATGGTTTTTGGTTGCCTATCCAGGGGTCCATGAGGACGTCCGTGGATAGGATCCTGAAATCAACTAGTTTATTTCCCAAGGTCCTGGCGGCTAAGATAGGCAAGGAGATTTTGCTGGGTTATATGAGCTGGCCTTTCTGGATCCCCCCTTACAGGGACTTAGTGGTCTCACCGGCGGGGTGTGGTTCCCAAGAAGGTTTCATGGAAATTCAGGCTGATTCAGCACCTGTCCTTCCCACAAGGGGTGTCCATGAACGACGCCACCCCCCCAGAATGCTCTAGTGTAGTGTACCAGTCCTTCAATGCTGCACTAGACATGGTGAGGGGATTTGGGTCTGGAGCTTTGATGGCAAAAGTTGATCTCAAGTGGGCTTTTAGTCTTCTTCCACTCCATCTCCACTTGTTCACATTCAAGGGGCTCAGGCTTGCTGATGATTACTAAGGGGACAGATGCCTACCTACGGGGTTTGTGGTGTCATGTGCTTCTTTTGAATGTTTAAGTTCCTTTCTTCACTGGTGCGTCTGTGCAGGTACCGGCCATCGGGCGGGTCGCCCACTACCTGGACAATTTCCTTGTGCTTTGTCCGGGTAAGTGCACAACCTGCAGGAGATACTGTTTTCTGTGGTGGCTCTTTTCTATTCACTGTGTCTCCCGATGGTGCACGATAAGACGCAAGGTCCTACAATGAGGTTGTCATACTTTGGCATCAAGATTGATACAGTCTTGGCCTTTGTTCGCTCCCTCTGGACAAGGCCAGGGAGTTGCGTACGTTGATAGCTGAGGTGTGGGTATCCACAGGAGTGACACTGACACAGGCCCAATGCATCCTGGGGCTTTTCAATTTATTTTGCAGAGTTATTCCTAAGGGGCCGGTTTTTTGTCGAAAGCTGGAGTGGTCAACAGCAGGACACATGTTCCCTCACTGACGGATCACTCTGTGCACCGAGATCCGAGCAGATTTGGCGGTTTTGGGAACTGTTTCTGCAAGACTTTAATGGAGTGTGTTTGTGTACCGCGCCCCCAATGTCCAGTAAGGAGTTGGTGATGATTTTCCCCTTACCAGGTATTAGTTTTCGGCAGCATTTAAGTTGGTTGCACTCGGCCTAGACGCCTCTCATTTTGCACCCATCACTTGCGAATAGGGGTTGCAATGTCCGCAGCAATTGGGAGGTGCTACTGGGCAGGTTATTAAGGAGCTAGGCAGATGGAAAAATTATGTTAATTAACATTATGTAAGGCCTTCTCTACTTTCTTGAGCTTTCTTTCTTGGCTTCTTCCCGCTGCGGTGACGCAGGGTTTCAGCTGCTTTTTGCATTTGGAGGCAGGGCTCAAAGGGATTTGTCCATTTTTTCCTTTAAAAAGTGGGCCTGATTGGCACTTGCCACCACAAAGTTTTATGGTTTTACCTTCGCTTGTGTCTCCTGCTTCCCCTTTGTTTCTTCTTTCGCCTTGTATGTACCTTTCTAGAGGATGTTCTGCTGGTGCTGGTTGAGTGCGAGGTTCTTCTCTTGTCTTGTGATCTGTTTTTCAATTTCAATTTATTTTTCTTTTCGGGGGTCTCTGACCAGAGTTCCCTTTTTCTTCCACCGATTTAGTTACTGCTGTTTATGTAGGCTGATCTCTGTTGGTTTTGTTACTGTCTTACAGACCATCGGACTCCACTGCAGATGTGGGTGCTGGTGCACTCTTATGTACATTGGGCTGCGTTGCATAAGGCAGCTAGAGATATTTCTGCTTTCCCGGGGCCTGTAGTGATATCATGGATAGGCCGTAGGGGTCTACGATGGCCTGGGTTTAGGGGACTCTTACATGAGGAGATAGCTCAGGGTTCGTAAAAAGATTAATTCAGTGACTGCACATTTGATCAGCTCTTTAGGTTGTTTGCGGATTGAGCACCCGCACATTAGATTTCAGAACCCCTTTTCTCTGCAGGCAGGATGGAGTGCATTTGAGCGATACAAGCATGGCTTTGTTTATAAGATAGGTTTATAAGAGTTTAGCTTTGATAGGTGTAGGTATGGTGGCGAACCGTGGTTCTTGAGGATCCAAGCATAGCCGCAAAAAGCAGTGCAGTTGACGCCCAGTGGTCGGGCGTTAACTGCGTCACAGTACAGTAGTGGGCATCACAGTACAGTAGTGGGCATCACAGTTAAGTAGTGGCCAAACTGAAATTGCCTCTCTTAGAACAGTCGGTTATAGTCTCGGTCCAAGTAACGCCCCGGTGGGTAGACTTGTGGGTGCATTCCTTTAACTCAGAGGGGTTGCTGTTTCAGTAGTGCCCAGGACAGATGTCCCAGAAGTAGATATGTGGGCCCGGGGTGAGAGTGCCCATTTTTTCGCGGTTGTCCCTTGGTTGATGCTGGGAATTCCTGGTTGCCTGGTGGAAGTCGAACTCACTGCTCCTTCTCCACCACCATATTTAAATAAAGTTATTTCATTTGCCACACTCAGGTATTGAGTCAATTATTCTAAGTGGTTAAAGGTATAGAAGAGGTTAAGTGAAGTAAGAGATATCAGCCATTAAGCGTTTTAACAATGTTTCCTGTCACTTCTCTTACTAAGATATTTGTAATAATGAAACATGACACCCTGACACATGAATTGGGAAGAGGACTATATATGAGATAGCATATTCCTTGGACTCAACTTACAACAGGAAATATCAATATTTCCTGTTTTAAACTGAGCCCAAGCATCTAGGTACACCCATCTACTGTTTAGAGAAGTCTGGCCAGAAGTGATCTTCATGGAGAAATTGCCGCCAAAAAGCCATACCTTCAACGTGGAAACAGGGTCATGTAACTCAACTATGCACAAAAACATAGGAACTAGGGTGCAGAAAATGACCGCAGGTGCTCTGGACTGATGAGTCAAAATTTTAAATATTTGGCTGTAATAGAAGGCAGTTTGTTCACCGAAGGACTGGAGAGTGGTACAATAATGAGTGTCTGCAGGCAACAGTGAAGCATGGTGGAGGTTCTTTGCAAGTTTGAGGCTGCATTTCAGCAAATGGAGTTGGGAATTTGGTCAGGATTAATGGTGTCCTCAATGCCGAGAAATACAGTCAGGTACTTGTCCATCATACAATACCATCACGGAGGCGTCTGATTGGCTCCAACTTTATTCTGTAGCAGGACAACAACCCCAACAATACAACCAATGTCATTAAGAACTATCTTCAGCGTAAACAAGGAGTCATGGAAGTGATGATATGCCCCACAGAGCCCTGATCTCAACATCATCAAGTCTGTCTGGGATTACATGAAGAGACAGAAGGATTTGAGCAAGCCTACATCCACAGAAGATCTGTGGTTAGTTCTCCAAGATGTTTGTAACAACCTCCTTGCCGAGTTCCTTCAAAAACTGTGTGCAAATGTGCCTAGAATAATTGATGCTGATTTGAATGCACACCAAATATTGCTTTAATTTAGATTTCACTTCTGTTCATTCACTTTGTATTTTGTTAATTGCTAAAAATAAACTATTAACACTTCTATCTTTGAAAGTATTCTTTCTTTATAATGTCTTGATACAGAAGATATTATATATAGAAATATGTGTGATACAGTAAATTAGGTTTAAAGGACTGAAATAGGCGTGTCATAAGAGGAAAAGTGTGAAAGCCTATGGTGATGTAACGAGTGTACCCAGGAGCAGAAAAAGAAGGATAGCGTGCGCAATTATGGGCGTAAATACGGTTTCCTTTTACAGGAATTTTCTTTTACCCCCACATAGGTAAAAGAATTAATAAATTATTCAAATTGTAGTTCTGCTTTCTAGCACAGTGTAATAATGCTTGTGTAACAGAGATACAGTAACTACTTTAACTACTATACTTATGGAATTTCCTCCCATGAGTACATGTGGTTTAATCATAGATTCAATCAATTTGGTAACTGTGAACCTGTGAAGATGTTGAAAAAAACAAACAAAAAACAGCTTATATTCCTTGAGAACATGGTTAAAATCTCTGGTTGAGGTAAACAGAGAGGATACTTTTACTCACCAATCCGGTCCAAGCGGTCTAGTGCCACACTCTCAAATGCCCGCCTCATCATTGGGTACTCCTCCAGAACCTCATTGAAATGGTCTACGCTCAGTGAGTACAGTCGACAGTATGTGTCAGCTCTCACACTAGCAGTTCGCCGGCCTCGTGTCAGCAGACAAATCTCTGGAAGGAATGGAATTAAAATATTTAGTAGTTAGAATTTTCACAGGTGCCAGTTTTTATAAAGCAGCTTTTAATTTTAGTTTTTGCACAAATAACAACTGCTAACGTTTTTATAGAGGTACAATATTTTGAGTTTACCATCGCATGGAAACACTGACCAACTGTAGGACTACATAAGAAAGTTATTTTGTGCCATTGACATGGCACAAATGCAACATCTGTAAAGAATGATCTCCATGGGGACCTGCAGCAAATGCAAAAATCTTTTGACTGTTGTGTGATAGTTCTACAGAGAGTTGCGGAATCCTGCAATTTCATGGCATGATACAAATTGTAATGCAGTCGACATTCTACACCATAATGTTGACAGTCATGGAGGGAGATTCAATTAGCCAAGAATATATGCAAAGTGTCTCCAGGAACGGATGCGTAGACACTTTAGGCAATTTTTTTTAGTGAAATGGCCCCTGATTTTTGCTTGCACCTCTACGGGGGCGTATATTTTTATCATACTACCAGTAAAAATGTGCAGCGCAATGTTTTCAGGAACATTGTGGCTAATTGTCCCCCTCCCCTTATAATGTCTAAACAGTTAAAATGTCAACATACAGGGGCATATTCAATTCTGATCCGATCCGCGGAAAATGCGCACTACTGCCCGTAATACGGTATTGCAATAACGCGGATTTTCGTACGCAGCCCTAGGGGCTGCGAACGAAAATCCACGTTATTCCGGTACCGCGGATTACGTTTGCGGCCGTTCCGGCGCGATCCCGCGAATCGGGATCGGAATTGAATATGCCCCATAATGTCTACACATTCAAATGTGTACAGGGTTGCAATGTCAACATTCAAAATGTCTACATAAATAAATAGGAAACAAATAAACAAAAAAATGGCAAACAGGTAAAAAAACGGCAATAAATGTAAAAAGAAAAACGGATTGCCACACCCCCACCCCAACAGCTTTTACTATTACCAATACTAGGCTTTACCTAGACCGGGCTGGTCACACTATAGCAGGGAACCTCGCAGTGTGGGGTCCCCCTGCCATAATGCCAAACCAGCCCCAGACCAGTCAGCATGGGACTGGATTCCCTGGGGAGATCGGGTCTGCCAAAAGAAGTACCCCTAGGTTTAACCAGCTCTGGGCTGATAGCACTAGGGCTCTTCCCTGGGTCGGTGGGTGTGGGGTAATATTAATTGTTTGTGTATAAATCCATTTTGTCCCCAGTGCACTACAAGTCCCAGCATGCCCAGGTTGCTATTAAGTGTTTGGGCATGCTGGCGCTTGTAGTACTACAAGCATCAGCATACCCATGGCTGCAGGGCTGCAGGGCATGCTGGCAGTTGGGGAACCACAAGTGCCAGCATGCCCTAGCACCCAGGGACCGCTAAGATGCCATTTTTATTTTTACATTTATTTCCGTTTTCATTTATATTGCTATTTTTTTTGTTTGTATCTATTTATTTATGTCACCATTACAACCCCATACACATTTTACATGTCAACAGTTTGAATGTGTAAACATTATGTATGTCGGCATTTTAACTGTGTAGACATTATGAAAACGTAGACATTTTTATAATCCAACCCGACAAATTATATTCATACAAATGAACGGGATATATATTGTTTCACATATGGTGTGTATTAGCAAGATGCATGTAACAGAAGACTAACTGTACACAATAAAGATCATTAAATTGCATGTGATTTTTTTTATGTGATTTGTCTGACAAAAATTGCTGATGTAGACCAAGGCTTAATTCTATCTGTTTGTGTTTAACAGTTGATGGCTTTTATAAATGTTGCACATTGTATGTTACTGATCCCTGAGGGCTCAGTCTTTCTAATTATTAATAACAATCTTAAAATGTAATCTCTGGCTGTGCTGGGCAGACAATAAAATAACAGCAAATAATGTTTTTTAAGAATTATCAATAACATTATCATTTATTTATATAGCGCAAGCTAAATAACACACAGTGATAAAACAAGACTGGGTATCAGAAACAGACCGAGGTAAGAAAGCACTTCTTGCAAGTTTACAATCTATAGAAAATCTGTGCACAGTAGATTATAACTAAGTACATCATGTGCATACAGCAGCAGTCAAACGACATCACAAGGGGGGAAAACAACTACACAATAATATATCTTGTCCTTTGTAAATTACTGCCACATGTGTGAGTGACATGGTTTATTTGTGTTCCTGCAATGAGTGTTACAATGGATAGCTGCAATAAAAGCAAAGATTTATCAGGGAATTATTCTCTTCCAAAGAGCAATTGATGGGATACATAAAATATTAAGTGGTGTCATGATTATAGCCTTATCAGGATAATCATAAAAGTAATATGTTAGTTTTGTCATAATATCTGTATTTACTTTAGTCAAAATGATCTCTAGCCAATCACTGTGTGTAAGCTAAAATAGGGTAAATGTATTTTGATGAAAGGAAACAGATATACTTCAGAGACCTGTTGCTATCTTGATTGTTTGTTGCACTGTTATCAAAGAATGGTCCCATTAAGAGTTTCAAAATCCCTAAAAGATGGCTAAAATGTATTTGGCCGAAAAGGATCATAGCTGGGTCAATCCAAGCTCATTATATATTCCTTAAATCAAACATAATGGATCAAAGCAATAATAACAAGGTTTTGGAAGACGCATACGGAACCTTTAGGGATAAAGTGTCTTCCTAGGAATCAATATAACAAAATTATGTTTCCTAAATATCTGTATCTAAGTAATGCCAAATTTATGTTATGTTCCAGAAAGGAGTTATGGTGTATTTTTAAGAAACCATATCAGTACTTCAATGTTTGTGTTCTATTTAAAGAAACTGTTTAATTTTATATTTATGTATGTTAATTGGTTGTCACCATGTTTATTCAATAAACAGTGTGACTTATACTAAATGCCATGTAATAATGTTCTCCTTTGTGTTCTTAAAAATAATCATGTGTCATATAGGCATTTTTTTGTAATACTACATTTATATGGGGAATTGTTTGGTTTACATTTACTCTGGTTATAGATTTTTGGAGGTTTTAGTCACTTTAGACAGACCAGGTGGTTTGGTGTTGACCCCCAAATGTCAAACATGCTGAGGTGGATCCTGCCGTCACATGTGGCAATATGATCAATATGACCAAAGTTATTTCATGAACTTGTTTTCTCATTTTAAAACTTAATCAAAAAGAGCTCTTAAACTCTGACAGCATAAAGCTTTTCTTACAATGATGTTAGTATGAAATATATATGGAGATATAAATGCCATAGGAGACACAGCATTGTTGTGTATTCTAAATACTACAGATGTTTGACAGAGATTCATTACCTCCAAAGTAGGATCCATCAGCAAGTTTGGTTTCTTTGCTGCCCTTGCTCAAGATACTGACAATACCATGTTGTATGAAGAACATCTTCTTGCCGACTGTTCCTTCTCTGATGAGATAATCTCCTGGTTGAAAGACCTCAAATCGTAGCTTTGTAAGCATTGATGTCACAAAGTTGGGGTCAGCATTGGCAAAAAGAGGCATGGAGGCCACCAGCTTGCGGCAGTTAAAATTAATGATCTCCTACAGAATGAAAATACAAACAAACCACTCATTGTAAGCATTGAAACAGAGATAGGTAGAACGCTTTATTGTGAAATATTCATTTAGTTATGGAAAATGTTTCCAAAACAGTTGCTTTGCAATTAAAGTGATGTTGAAAGTAATGTATTATTTTATTATTACACTCGACCACTTGTTATTTGTAGATGCACTCTATTGTTTTCACGTTATAGCTACGTGAAATAGCTACAAATCTATTGGTATTGTGAGCCAATGCGAATTAATTAATTTCACCAAAAGCTAAACATTTTGCTTTGGGTAGAGTCATGCACTATAAATGGAAGAAGAAAATCTTGCTTATCTGCGCTCTCCCCATTCTACATCCGGTTTGCAAAGTCTCTAGCGGTCAAAGCAGGAGATCCTGTCTCCAGCTCATGGTGGGGTTTCATTAAACTGCTAGCAGCATTATCAAGACAGTGAGCTTTTTATTTATCTGAATGGGAAGCTGACGGGGAAAGAGACCGTGTCAACACCGCTAGAAATTTGATGAAGGTCTGCCCTGAGCAGGAGAAAGGCTCTCCTGCATTTACTGATAGTGACCTCACAGATAGGGGAACACGGGTACATTTTCTTCTTTTATTTATCTAGGCAGAGCTATCTTCATAGTAACAAAGCCATACCAGAAAAAAAAAAAGAAGTTACAGCTGACTCATTGACTAGTTTGTATAGACCTAACCTATTTATTTTTTAATTACTCTACTGTATCAGGGCCATGAAATAATGCATATAGATGGACAAATGCGCACTAAGGTCAAGTATGATCTGGAATAGAATGAGATGAAGCATATTTCTGGTATATTTTTTTGTGCTATACGCTCCAGGTCCTTATAGGTCACAGATTAATTTTACATGACATTAATTATATTACATTACATTTGTATAGCTGATAATAAAATGATGATAGCCGTTTACTTATAAACGTAGTCTTTATAGAAATATAAACCAAAAACATAATTTTGCATAGTATTATTATTATTATTATTAATATTTATTTATAAGGCGCCACAAGGCATCCGCAGCGCCGTACAGAGAAAAACAAAATCACAATACAATGGGAGACAGCACAGTACAGTAAACACAGCAACTCAGTACGCTCAATGCACAGCTAGAGAGGGCGGGGAAGGGGGAGGGAGGATCCGCAAACGACGGGGCCCAAGAAGGAGGGCGCGGAAGACAGGGAGACCCCCAGGGGGGAGGAGGGAGCGAGAGTGGACGTGGGGTTTAGGACCCTCGAGGAGGAGGGCTAAGTAGCTGGAGAGCAGAGTTAGAAGTGGTGGAAACAGGAGGAGAGATGGCCCTGCTCAGAGGAGCGTACAATCTAAGGGAAGGGGTGGACAGACAGAGAGACGCAGGGGAGAGAGGGAGAGTAGGGGGACAGAGGCAGAAGATAAGGTAGGAAGTTAAGTGGGAGACAGAAAGGCTTTAAGAAAAAGGTGGGTTTTTAGGGCCCGTTTGAAGCTGGACAGATTAGGGGAAGTTCTGATGGAGGGAGGGAGCTTGTTCCAGTGGAGGGGGGCAGCGCGAGCGAAGTTTTGGATACGCGCGTGGGAGGAGGTTATAAGGGGGGAAGAGAGGCGACGGTGAGAGGCAGAATGGAGAGGGCGGGATGGAGCATGAATAGAGAAGAGGGTGGAGATGTAGGGCGCAGTGGAGTTGGCGAGGGCCTTGTAGGTGAGTGTGAGGAGCTTAAAGAGGATTCTGAAGGGGAATGGGAGCCAGTGAAGGGCTAGGTAGAGGGGGGAGACAAAAGAGGAGCGGCGAGAGAGGAAAATAAGTCTAGCTGCAGCGTTAAGGACGGATCGAAGGGGATCGAGATGAGAGTGGGGAAGGCCAGTGAGGAGGAGGTTGCAGTAGTCCAGGCGGGAGATGATCAGAGAGTGGATAAGGCATTTGGTGGCATCTTGGGAGAGGAAGGGCCGGATGCGAGCGATGTTGCGCAGCTGGAAGCGGCAGGATTTAGCAAGAGAGAGGATGTGGGGGCCAAAGTAGAGAGAGAGGAGTCGAGGATGACACCAAGGCAGCGAAGTTGGGGGACAGGGGAGATAGAGGTGTTGTCGACAGTGATGGAGAGGTCAGAAGGGGATGGGATATGAGAGGGAGGAAAAACTATGAGCTCAGTTTTGGCAAGGTTAAGTTTGAGGAATCGAGAGGACATCCAGGAGGAGATGGCAGAGAGGCAGGCGGACACCCTAGAGAGGAGGGAGGGAGAGAGATCAGGAGAGGAGAGGTATAGTTGAGTGTCGTCAGCGTAAAGGTGGTAGCTGAAGCCGAAGGAGCTGATGAGTTCACCCAGGGAGGAGGTGTATAGAGAGAAGAGTAAGGGTCCCAGAACAGAGCCCTGAGGGACCCCGACTGGAAGGGTGGATGGGGGGGAGAGAGACCCAGAGGTGGTGACAGAGAAGGAACGGTGAGTAAGGTAAGAGGTGAACCAGGACAGGACTGGGCCGGAGAGGCCGAAAGACTGGAGGGTGTGAAGGAGGAGGGGGTGGTCAACGGTGTCAAAGGCTGCAGAGAGGTCAAGGAGGATGAGAAGGGAGAAGTGGCCCCTGGTTTTTGCAGAGAGGAGGTCATTGGTGACTTTAGCCAGGGCAGTTTCAGTGGAGTGGAGGGGGCGGAAACCAGACTGGAGAGGATCAAGGAGGGAGTATTCAGAAAGGTAGGAGGTGAGACGGCTGCAGACGAGCCTCTCGAGAATTTTGGAGGCAAAAGGGAGAAGAGATATGGGGCGATAGTTCGAGAGAGAAGTGGGGTCGAGATTAGGTTTCTTAAGAATGGGGGATACGAGAGCATGTTTGAAGGAGGAGGGGAAGATGCCAGTGGAGAGGGAGAGATTAAAGAGGTGAGCGAGGTGGGAGCAGGTGGTGGGGGAAAGGGAGCGAAAAAGGTGGGAGGGGATGGGATCCAGGGGGCAGGTAGTGGGGGGGGGGAGGATAAAATGAGAGAGTGGACTTCCTCGCCGGTGGTGGGACGGAAGGAGTGGAGGGGAAGGTGGTTGAGGGGGGAGGACAGAAGAGTGGGAGGGGTGGAAGAGAGAGTGGAGGAGGAGATTTCAAGTCGGATGGCCTCGATTTTAGAGGAGAAGAAGGAGGCGAAATCAGAGGCAGTCAGGGAGGAGGGGGTGGGGGGAGGGGAGGGGGCCAAGAGAGTGCTGAAGGTGGCAAAGAGGCGGCGGGGGTTAGAGGACTGGGAAGAGATGAGGGATTTAAAGAAAGATTGTTTAGCGAGTGAGAGGGCAGAGCTGTAGGATGAAAGGATGAATTTAAAGTGAAGTAAGTCAGCCAGGGAGCGGGATTTTCTCCAGTGACTTTCGGCGGAACGGGAGCATTTTTGGAGAAAGCGGGTAAATTTGGAGTGCCAGGGTTGGGGTTTGGAGCAGCGGGGGTGGACGGAGTGGGCAGGGGCGACCGCGTCCAGAGCGGAGGTGAGGGTGTGATTGTAGAGGGAGACCGCCTGGTTGGGGCAGGCCTGGGAGGAAAGGGGAGAAAGGAGGGTATCGAGAGAGGAGGACAGAGAGGCAGGGTCAAGAGCATCGAGGTTGCGTATGGACAGAGTAGGTTTGGGCAGGGGGAGGGGAGCAGGAGAAGAGGAGAGTGAGAAGGAGAGAAGATGGTGGTCGGATAGAGGAAAGGGAGAGATGGAGAAGTCGGAGAGATTACATAGGTAGGAGAAGACAAGATCAAGGGAGTGACCTAGGCAGTGGGTAGAGGAGGAGGTCCATTGGGTGAGACCAAGGGAGGAAGAGAGGGTGAGCAGTTTGCTGGAAGCAGGGTAGGTGGGGTTGTCGATGGGGATATTAAAGTCACGAGAATGATCGAGGGGAGATCGGAGGAGAGGTAGTGAGGAAGCCAGCTAGCAAAGTTGTCAAGGAAGAGGGAGGTGGGGCCAGGGGGGCGGTAGATGACAGTGACGCGGAGATGGATGGGGTAGAAGAGGCGGATGGAGTGAGCTTCAAAAGAGGAGAAGGAGAGGGAGGGTTCAGGAGGAATGACACGAAAAGTACAGGTGGAGGAGAGGAGGAGGCCAACTCCACCGCCAGGGCGGGTACCAGGCCTGGCGAAGTGGGTGAAGGAGAGGCCACCATAGGAGAGGGCAGCGGGGGAAGTAGTATCAGAATCGGAGAGCCAGGTTTCAGTAACGGCAAGAAGGTTAAAGGAGTTGGATAGAAAGAGGTCGTGGATAGCAGTCAGCTTGTTGCGGACGGATCTGGCATTCCAGAGGGCACAGAAGAAAGGGGGAGAGGAGAAGGGGGAAATGGGGATGAGGTTAGCAAGATGAGCAGCGCGCGGGGGATGGCGGGGAGGAACGGGAGAGGTAGGGCGGGGGGAGAGTATGGGTATGGAGTGAGAGCGGGGAGGCATAGTAGGGAGAGAGAGTAACAGAACAATGAGATAGTGGGAACAGTGAAAAACAGGTAAGAACAAAGGCAGGAAGACAATGAAAAGGTGGAAGATAATAACGAATTATGGCGTGGAGGGCATGGAACAACAGTACAGTGAGATAATAAGGACAATGAAGACAGGTAAGAATGATAGCAGAACAGTAAGATAGTAAGGACAGCGGATAACAGGTAAGAATAAGCAGGGAGACAATAGCAAGATGGAGGACAATAACCAATTAGGGCATGGAAGGCAAAGAATAATAGAAGGAGAGGTAATAAGGACAATGGAAATAGGCAAGAATAATAACAGGTAAAACTAGTTGCTGGTAAATATAAAATCAGGAAAAACAAGATAAAGGCATATAAATAGTAGAATAATAACAGGTAAAAAGTAGAAATTTGTAAATGTACAATCAGGAAAAACAAAATAATGGCATATAAAATGTTTTATATGCAGTTGATGCAGTTAAGCCAGGGATTCAGCAGGAGAAGGGTTAATTGACAAGCCGGGTCGGTACACAGTAGATCAGTTGATACAGATAAGCCAGGGACTCAGCAGGAGAAGGGTTAATTGACAAGCCGGGTCGGTACACAGTAGATCAGTTGATGCAGATAAGCCAGGGATTCAGCAGGAGAAGGGTTAACTGAAAAGCCGGGTCGGTACACAGTAGATCAGTTGATGCAGATAAGCCAGGGATTCAGCAGGAGAAGGGTTAACTGACAAGCTGGGTCGATACACAGTAGATCAGTTGGTGCAGATAAGCCAGGGACTCAGCAGGAGAAGGGTTAACTGACAAGCTGGGTCGATACACAGTAGATCAGTTGGTGCAGATAAGCCAGGGACTCAGCAGGAGAAGGGTTAACTGAAAAGCCGGGTCGGTACACAGTAGATCAGTTGATGC
Source organism: Mixophyes fleayi (assembly GCF_038048845.1). Taxonomy (NCBI): domain Eukaryota; kingdom Metazoa; phylum Chordata; class Amphibia; order Anura; family Limnodynastidae; genus Mixophyes; species Mixophyes fleayi. The sequence continues at coordinate 132,760,412 of NC_134405.1, read as the reverse complement.
AGATAAGCCAGGGATTCAGCAGAAGAAGGGTTAACTGACAAGCCGGGTCAGTACACAATAGATCATCTGGTGCAGATAAGCCAGGGACTCAGCAGGAGAAGGGTTAATTGACAAGCCGAGTCGGTACACAGTAGATCAGTTGATACAGATAAGCCAGGGACTCAGCAGGAGAAGAGTTAATTGACAAGCCGGGTCGGTACACAGTAGATCAGTTGGTGCAGATAAGCCAGGGATTCAGCAGGAGAAGGGTTAAGTGACAAGCCGGGTCGGTACACAGTAGATCAGTTGATGCAGATAAGCCAGGGACTCAGCAGGAGAAGGGTTAATTGACAAGCCGGGTCGGTACACAGTAGATCAGTTGATGCAGATAAGCCAGGGATTCAGCAGGAGAAGGGTTAACTGACAAGCCGGGTCAGTACACAATAGATCATCTGGTGCAGATAAGCCAGGGATTCAGCAGGAGAAGGGTTAACTGACAAGCCGGGTCAGTACACAATAGATCATCTGGTGCAGATAAGCCAGGGATTCAGCAGGAGAAGGGTTAATTGACAAGCCGGGTCGGTACACAGTAGATCAATTGATGTAGATAAGCCAGGGATTCAGCAGGAGAAGGGTTAACTGAAAAGCCGGGTCGGTACACAGTAGATCAGTTGATGCAGATAAGCCAGGGATTCAGCAGGAGAAGGGTTAACTGACAAGTCGGGTCGGTACACAGTAGATCAGTTGATGCAGATAAACCAGGGACTCAGCAGGAGAAGGGCCAACTGACAAGCCGGGTCGGTACACAGTAGATCAGTTGATGCAGATAAGCCAGGGATAGATGGTATGGCCTTGTCCTTGGAGTGATGATGACACTCCTTTGTACCCCCACAATAATTTCCCACTGTCTTCACAAGTTTTTAGATGTTTTATAATTGTGGACAGATAATTGTGTGGGAGGAAAGACACAGAGCTGATCTAACGTGCAGCCTTCTCCAACTGCCGCCCGCATGCTAGTAGGCCAGTTAAAATATCAATTCCAGCATTTCATAAGATTTTCACAGCCTTGAATTAGGAGTAAGAGTGTAACAAATGCAAAATTTGAAATCTACAATGTGGACATATTTTATTAAATGTAAAACTATTCATTTAGTCCATTGAATGTACAGTCACAAGCTTGTCATAGGGTTTCTATTATACGAGGTACTGATCTGAGTCATGAATGAAACAGAGAGGTTAGGTGCCTGTCAGGAACTACTGCTCAGAGATATAGGAGGTGTTCAGTTTGTTGAATTGGTCATTCAAGGCGGAGAGGTAGAAGTTGTTGCTAATGATTTATCTACCAGTGAAGTTGGAACAGTTCAGAGAGTTTGTTTTTGTCTGTTAGGAAAGGGAGTTTGGGCAGACAGCATCTCCACTGTCCTTCTCAGAAGTATTTACAGCTTTCATACAGGGCAGTGCAGATAAGATTGAGAATATCTGGGAAGCTCTAGAAATTGATAATAGAGGTTTTTATGATAGGAACAATTTATAGACCACTGGGATAAAATCAGGAATAGGATAGCTAAATGGAACAATTCACTGAGATTTCTCGGTCCTTAATTACAACCGTTTGACTGAATCCAAATTTTTCGAACAAATCCTTTTATTTACATTAATACGTTTTTGTCTGTCTTTTAAATTTTATTTTATTTTTAAAATGAACATATTTAAATTACCAGAGAGTAAAATAAATTAACAAAATAATCCAGCCAGATTGACCGCCACAATTAGAACATCAGTAAGTCGTTAAGGGCTAAATTAACGCCTGCTACGCTCATGATTTAGTTCTAATGCGACTCTAAAATGCCTGATAATTTTCCTGCCTGACTGGCGCCATTACCCCTCGAGGCTGGATGGCAAGAGTCTATGGGGGTCGAGTACAGCAGTTCCAGGTAAAAAGAACTCTTAATTTTGCACTTTGTGTCCATGGTCGGTTGGAAGCTGACAACAAAATAGTAAATGGATAATAAAATAAGGCACAAAGTAAAAACTACTGATATTTCATACGCATGTGAATGATTTTTGAGCATCATTGGTGTGATTCTTTTAAAATAACATTAATTTCAACAACTGTAAACGACAGTATAACTGTTTTTCATATCAACCTGTAAATTTGTTATTTACCTCCTATCTATGTATATATACACAATTTGTCTTAGGGAAGTCTAACCCTCTCCCTTGCCCCCATCGATATACGATTTGCGTTCACTGCTCAGATGCTATATACCGCTGCATCAATGGCTGCCGGAAATGGGTGCAGACCGAAATTCATGAATGCGCTGGATGCAGAAATGAAGCAGAGTTTTAAATCTTTTTATATATTAATAATCTTTGGGCAGTTCTTTATCAGCTTTTGACAACAGTACATTGTGTTTTTGTTTGAAGTGGATTTTGTGAATATTTGCACAACCTGACAGTATTTTTTTATTCTGTCTACTCGTGTCGAAGAAGACCAAGAGAACGCTGAAGAAAGAAAACAGATTTTTTTTTTTAATGAGGATTGGGAATTGCAAGATTATCTTGTTTCTGCTAAAGATAAGATGATTTGCTTGCTTTGTGATTTTGCAATATCAACATTGAAGAAATTCAATGCTCATCAGCATTATAACACTCAATATTTGAAATGAGAAAGTGAGGCACAAAAGGTTGTATTGCAGAAATTAAAAGATGAAAAGCAAAAGCAAAGACAATTATTTCAAGCAGCAACAAGACCTGGAAATAATGCCACTGAAGCAACTGATAAAGTAGTTTATATACTCAGGGGAAAAAGGGAAGCCATTCAGTGATGTAGAAATCGGGAAAGTATGCATTGTCGAAGTTGTAGGATGTTTAGACCCCAATAACGTTCCAAAGTACTAACAACTGCCTCTTTCAAGGAGAACTATAACTGATTGGCAGCAGGAATTAGCCTTCAACATAACAAAGCAACTTCATGCAATACTCAAAAAGGAAAATATATATTACTTATATATTAATATATTATATATATATTAATTGTTTTGGGCACTCTTGCATGCCGAATACAGGGAATATATATATTCACCAACTTTCAAGATAAATGTTGTGAAGTAGAACTGAATTTGGTAAATTTAGTGAGTGCATGTACAGAGTGTGCACCTTACATGATTTATTAAGGAAAGTAAAGCAAAACAAATGAGTAACTTTGCACCATGGCAAAACCATGCCACTTTGGAGGGAGATGTAAATTTAAAATGTGTTCACAGATTTATAGTTGGGAAAGGGCATATCCTAGATCAACTTTAAATTTCAGTGTTAAAAATCAAATACCTGCTGTTACGATCTTCTCTTCCACAAAAAAATTCCCACCTCACTTCTTGAGGATGCAAGCCGGCCTGGTCTTCTGGAACCGCCTTATTATCTCCTGACTGGGCAGGATCATAGTGGTCAAAATTAATATTATACCCAAATGGCTTTATTTCTTCAAAACTCTACCAGTAGCCGTCCCCGCTTCTCTCCTTGCTAATGTTCAGAAAACCTTTACTCGTTTATATGGAACCACAGACCCCCTGGTATTTCGGCCAACGTCCTAAAACTACCAATACCCTGCGGCTCTAACTCCTGACTCGATACAGAATCTACCTAGACAATCTCACTTCCCTGTGGGGATTACCCCTTGTGCACCGCCTCCCAATTTCCTCCAAATTGCTTCCCATAATTAAATTTGATGCCAAGCTATGGGAATCGCACTCCTTCAAATTGAAACTCACAGCAGTATCTCCCCTGACCCCCATTTGGCACAACCATGCTTCCTCCTGGATTCTCAACCACGAGACATAGTCTCTGGACCTGAGCAGGACTCAAATTCCCACTGACTTCTCTAAACGGGACATTGGCTCAAACGGGCAGAGCTCCAACAACATTCTCCATCCCAGATACTCAGCCCCTTGTCAATTACGATCCCTGCCGCCTATCACCTCACCTCCTTTGAAGATCTCTGTAAACATGACCCAATGGCCAGGAACATGATACCTCAACTCTATAGTATCTTCAGCACTACAATCCTCCCCTCTCCAGGATCCCACAAAGCGGACTGGGAAAGGGATCTTGGTCCCCCCCCACCAGATAACAAAGTCTGGGAGAACATGAGACTGGCGATAGCCAAAACTTTAATTTCAACCAAACTCAAAGAGCCCCACCCGACTCCACAGACTGTTTCCCATCTCCTCACTTGACTGCTGGCGGGGATGCAGCCATAGGGGCTCCACCATATTTGGTGGACCTGTCCAATTATCGCCTCCTTTTGGGACACGGTCCATACCTTCTTAAACACACTCTTTGAGGCTCCTGTTGCGAAAGGCCCCTGTGTATTCCTACTGTGCTACCCTCCCCAAATTCTCACTAGACAAATTCTCTAAGAAACTTACCCCACACATACTGATGGCTCTTATAGCTCTCAACTGCAAATCCATTACCCCTCCTTCTCTCTTCGTTCTCAAGAAGCAGATTTGGCATGTTGCAGCCATGGAAGAGATCACCTATCATTCACGACATTGACCATGTCTTTAACCAAGTCTGGGCCCCATGGCTGTTCACGGAACGTGCATTCCCCTCCTGACCCTTGGTGCGCTTGTGATGACCCATGTGCGGGATAGGTCTCTCCATTCATGAACACCGTTTCTCGCCTCTGTGAGCTACCTCCATACTGCATGCTTTCCAAGTACTCACGCTACCCTATTCAATGGTCATCCCCTCCCCTCAGCCAGCTCTGCCCCCCCCCCCACATTTCTCTCTACCTCTACAATCTGCTGATTCAATATTGCTTGTTAAAACCTAAAAACTGGTCATCCTCTCTTCTATAACTCGTTTGGATGTAAGACCACGATTTCCTTGTATTATTAGTGTTTATTCACGCTTGACTAATGGCTTTACAGTCAAGGTTTCCTGTATATTTCTGTTTGACAACTCAAAATTAGGAATTCTAAAAAAAAAGCTATCAAGTATTTGTGTGCTACATGAAAAAACAGCCAGTATTTAACTTACATGGAAAATAATAAATTAATTTGTACCCCTTGCATTGTAACACAGTTTGTTCAGGAGACAACGTACTTCTTTTTTTTGCCTTACTTTCCTTAATGAATCAGGCCTAAAGGGTTAATTGCACAGATAAAAAAAAGTCCAGATGCTCTCATTTCATTTCATTGTATCTTGCATCCAGGGCCGGATTAAGGGAATGGAGGCCCCTTTCCCCCCGTGAGGGCCCCCCCCCCGTGATCGGAGCTACCCGCCCCCCCCCCCGTGATCAGAGCTGCCCACGCCCCCCGCCCGTGATCAGAACTGCCCGCGCCCCCCCCCCCCCGGCACATACCTCCTTCTCCGGCGCGCTGTACTCTCTTTACTGAGGAGATCTCGTGAGAGTGAGACTCACGAGATATCCTCAGTAAGGAGACTACAGCGCGCCGGAGAAGGACTGCAGTGAAAGTGCTCACTTTCAAGGGCCCCCTGGATGCCATAGGCCCCTGGGCTGTAGCCCAGTTAGCCCTGTGGTTGATCCGGCCCTGCTTGCATCAGAAACATATCTGTGCTAAAGCTACTATTTTATGTGACATTTTGCAACAAGTTATAAATATTGTTAATTATATTTGTGCAAATGCAACAAGGCATCGTTAGTTTCGTAATATGCTAAAGTTGGATAATGAGGTATTCAGTGTGGATTTTCCGCATTCTAAAGTGCGCTGGCTATTGCAGGGACAGGTTTTAGCCCAAATTTTATCTCTGCAAGAACAGATAGTTACATTTTATGAAGAAAAGAATCAGCAATGTGAATTATTGAAAGAAGATTTCTATAGGAATGCTGCATTTCTATATGATATCATGTCAAATCAAAATGACTTTAATATTTCTTTGCAAGGTAAAACTAAGTCCATATATGATATGTGGGAAAAAAATCCAAGCATTTTAAAAAAAGCTATCTTTTTTTCAAAGTACTTCTTCAAAAGGAATTTCGGATGAACATTTTCTCCAGTTAGCAAAAGTCATGTCACGCTCCGGCTCCGCATATGGGTACCAGCGTCTGTACCTTCTTCTCGCAGGCGGTGATACCGGCATATCCTGACACATCAGTTCCATTCCAGACAACATGACTGTATCTTACCCTGGCCCAGGTGAAGTGCTAGTGAAAATGTAATGTTATCAGTGTTTTTATACTTTCCTGCTTTACTGTAATATCTCTTATGCGTTATGATGGCTTCCTGTAAATTCTGCTATATTTTGCAATTAAATATCTTTGTGCATTGGAACCACAATAATCCCATTGAACAATGTTTTTTGGTAAGAGACAAAATGACATTAATAAGCCTTTCACCAAATTCAAGCACATCCAGTATTTTGGATTGCCACATCAAGTTGTTTTTTTTACACTGTTGCACCAACTGTTCTTATTTGTAGTAGCTCTCTGCTTCTTGTTTTGTTAGGATTTACACAAATTATTGCAAGATATTCTGAACAGTAAATGTCTGAAAAATATTATGGTCTCACCTCTCTCAGAGGCTCACTCAGCTCCCCAAGAATACTCTCCTCATCAAACATTTTTCCTTGGTAGCGATGTTCATAGTAATCATGTATCCGCTGCCGCATATCAGCCGGGAGCTTGTGAAAGGACATGTACTGTTCTACCTGTTTGTACTAAGCATAATGAGAAAAATAATGTAAATTTACTAGATTTCACTCATCTTTGAAACCAGAACTAAGAATCTATCAATAACCTTGCAAAGTATGCAAAGAGATATGCACAGCATGCAACCTAGATTCCAATTAGCTGCTTATATTTATTTTAGGTAGTTGCTGATGAAAGCAAGAACAGAGAATGCCACGTTTAGAAAAGTGTTAAAGTGAAGCTTTGATATTTGGAGAAGGTTTCATTGACTTAATCAGTTCAATGTCATTATAAGAGGAAGTATCACATTTTCAGAATGTTAATACCTTGTATAGATGTCCATGATAGTTAACCCCTTTCCAACCAATTAAAGCAGATCTATATTGTGAAGGAACCTGAACATGATAGAGGTCTATGCAGCTCAGTAAATGGAAGCTGCTTATTTAAAAGAATGCCAGTCTCTGTTTCTGCTCATATGCCAAGGAAGTAATTCATTTTCCCCAAGTACCTAATATCTTTAGCACAACGTTACAGTAGTGTGCAGTACATTTCTGCAGTTGGACTGGAATGTGCAGTGGAGACCCAATTTCAATCTCCCCTGCACTCCAGAACTGACAGAGTACACATAATTGTGTTCTACCAGCAGCTGACATACAAGATATCAAATGGATGACCCATAACCCTTCCCTGATTTATTAAGGTGAAAAAAAGACAACAGAAAGTGATGATTCAAATATTCAAATTAGTAAAAATTACAATTATCTCATAACTGCTTCCCTTCAAATGATGCAAACATTTGTAAATGGTCAAATCCTCTCTTGGTCAAACACAAGAGTTCACACTTTGTACCTGTGTACAGTTGTCATATAGTAACCACTTTGGAATTAAAATGTATGCTTTATTGATGTAATCTATTCATTTATCTGATCTAGAATAAAGTGCAATATAGCTATAACTGAGGGGGTTGTAGGTTATTTCATTTTTTAATATGGTGCTAATTGTGTGACAGTAACAACCACATGATTATGTAAAATTATTATTTTATATGTTTCCCTATTAAATCTAGCTGAATAACATTATTTTCTAATATGTTCATAAAAAAGAGTTATCCATTTTAAAATTAATATAGAATATACTTCGATACACTAAAAATAAAAATGTGTTTGATAGTTTAAATGACACATTACAAAAAATGAGATATAAAATACATTAGTTTTTAAGGGACTACTATTACCATTGCTGGATTGCTGGTAAATGTATAATCATGCTACTATAAGGGAAGAAATAATAAGCTTTTGATTGCAATACCTTCTAGCAGTCTTTAGGTGGTAGTGTGTGATTTATGAAGATATTTTACCAATATTAAAACCTTTTCATACTTCACTGTTTCCCAACTTATGCATGAAGACATATTTGTGTACCACTGGATGTGGTGAGTTTAGGGGCTAGATTTACTAAGCTGCAGGTTTGAAAAAGTGGGGATGTTGCCTATAGCAACCAATCAGATTCTAGCTTTCATTTATTTAGTACCTAATACAAAATGACAGCTAGAATCTGATTGGTTGCTATAGGCAACATCCCCACTTTTTCAAACCCGCAGCTTAGTAAATCTAGCCCTAGGTGTAGTCTATTCTGAAAACTACCACAACCAGTGTGTCATTTCCTGAACATCTCTGTATTTAAACTCCCAGTGTGAATAGATTTCCACAGTGGGTGATTAAACTCTATAGTAATGCAAGGGAGATGCTCTTGTGTAAGTCTTGTCTACAGTGTTCCCCAGCATTTGAAATGGTGGCTTTGCAACCTAAAGAAACATTGCAGAAGCATACAATTGTTAGATATGCTCTCATAGATGATATATCTAACAAAGTAGATAGGGATTTTATTAGGTATATTTATATTTTAATATTTCCTGAACAGCCTTTAAAAATCATTGTGGCTCATCTGTCATTATGTGTTGGCGAAACATGCCTATACTGGTTACACCTATTAACCAATATTAACCTATTCACAATTTGTCCATCTAAATTTTGTGCAAACAATGTAAACATGCAACGGATGTCACAGGAATACACTAAGCCTAGCACTTCTGGCTCACAGCACTGGGGTCATGAGTTTGATTCCCGACCACGGCCTTATCTGTGTGGAGTTTGAATGTTCTCCCCGTGTTTGAGTGGGTTTACTCTGGGTGCGCCGGTTTCCTCCCACATTCAAAAAACATAGTAGTAGGTTAATTGCCTGCTATCAAATTGACCCTAGTCTCTCTCTGTCTGTCTGTCTGTGTGTGTGTGTATGTTAGGGAATTTAGATTGTAAGCTCGTAAGGGGCAGGGACTGATGTGAGTTCTCTGTGGAATTAGTAGCGCTATATAAATAGCTGATGATAAATACACGATGGTAAACAAAGCAAACCAGAGAGAAACACCAGTGCTTTCGGCATTAAATACAAATAATTATTCATGTAGACCCCCAAATAATTAGCACAGTGTTTCAGGGCACAATACTGACCCTTAGTTAGGTGCATTCCTTACAAAAACATGCAACACTGACTTTTCCACTTCTGTCTCCCATTTTATATGACCAACAATCCAAGTATATATCGTTTTAGTGTTTGGGATTTATAATTGCATATTTTTATAGGTACACAGTCTAACTTGATGCACACATATCCACTCCCCTCCAAAACACACATATTGAGAGAGAATATTTGAAGAGAATAAACATGCATGCCTAATGCGCTATACAGTTATCAGTTTATAAAAGCAAAAAAATGTTACTCTGCTGATAATTATGAGCTAACTACTGTCTCAGTGTTTGTCAGTTAATTCTTACTGCAGCCAATCATGTTACCCTCTTTATCCAGTGACACTTTTAATAGGGGAGGATGACTTGCCAGGGAAATAGGGGGTCCACTACTCTGGTCCTTATTCGCCCTGAGGGCACGCTGCCTGTTTATTTACTTTTTTTTAAAAAACTCCCCCCCCCGCTTTTAAAATCTCTTATAAACTGGCTTGTTGATGTTGTCATGATCGAGTCAATATAATGCAATTGTATAATCATGTAAATATATACTCTGGTCTGGCTAGCCCAGGATAATCATTACCTGACCTGGCATTGATGTCATTCCTGATAGCTGTGCCCTCCCCAGTAACCAGCCACCTATTATGCGCTCTGCTCGAATTGGCTCAGACTATTGCAGGATGCTTAGTCTGACAGACAGGTTGCACAGTACGTCAGGGCAAGGGGCTGATCTTTCTTAATCCTTTGTGTCTGTCTCTCTCTCCACTCCTCTCCTTCATTTTGCCCTCTCCTGACTCCTCCCCTTCTGTCTCCTCCCCCTTTCTCACTGTCCCCTCTCCTGGCGACTCCTCCCCTTTCCGTCATGTGGGCTTGGTTTTAATAACATTACATTACAAAAACAGAAGGCAAAAAAACTATTGTTGGTGTACAGTAACTGGTTAATTTAGTGCAACAGTGATTGTGAGATATATTTAGTATTTAGATATATTTAGTTTCTAGTCATTTTTAGACAGACCAGGTGGATTTGCCTTTAACCAGCCACATGTCACACATGCGCAGGTGGTTCTTGCCATAATAGGGAGCATTATTGTAATGTGGAAGTTTATTATAGTATGTAGTGTGGGTATTAATGTAATGTGGCTGCTTGATGCAAAGTGGGGCTGGTGGAGGCCATTAATGTAATGGGCAAGGTTTTCATGTAATGTCTCATCTGGTGGGGGCTATTTATTTAATGTGGGGTTATTGGGATCTATTCCCAATATGAAGACCACGGAGAGACTGTAAATGTAACAAAGTGGTTTATTTTAAACACAGGTCACACAGGTAAAAATAAGATCCAGTAAATAATAAGGTAACTAACACAAGTCCGTTGAAACAGGATCTTGAGTTATTTGAGGAACAAGAGTACTGGATACCTGGCACAACAGGTTAACTGCAGGCACAGGTAAGTCAGAAAAAGAAGGTTTGGCTGGGAAGCTGGAGACCAGGCACAACATGATGACTGTGGGTGTGAGTTGTCAGGTTAACCAGGTATAGCTGAGAAGCTGATCCAGGTTTTCTAAGTACGATAGGTGACTGCAGATGCAGGATGTCTGAATTGTCGAGTTAAGTTGAGAAGCTGGAGACTCTGGATTTCCAAGTTTGACAGGTGACTGCAGGAATAGGGTGTCTGGAGACACCGGATGATCCACAGGAAAATCAGGCAAAGGAGGGTCAGAAGGCTGAAGATCCACAGTAATACCAGAGAGCAAGCTGGAGCAAGGTCAAATGAAGGCAGGATCTGGATCACAAGAGAAGGTGAAAAATGTAGGAACAAGCAGGAGTCAAATACCTTATCTGTGTGGAGTTTGTATGTTCTCCCCGTGTTTGCGTGGGTTTCCTCCGGGTGCTCCGTTTTCCTCCCACACTCCAAAAAACATACTAGTAAGTTAATAGGCTGCTAACAAATTGCCCTAATCTGTGTGTCTGTCTGTCTGTGTGTGTTAGGGAATTTAGACTGTAAGCTCCAATGGGTCAGGGACTGATGTGAGTTCTCTGTAAAGCGATGCGGAATTAGTGGCACTATATAAATAAATGATGATGATGATGATGAAATACCAGGAAGGAAGTCAGAATCAGCTAACAGGAGTTTTCACAGGTAGACCAGCAGCAGACAATTGATGAACTGGCCAAGTTTGCAGGAAAATGCCAGACACAGCTGATCATCATCCAGATCCAACAATGAAAACTTAACCCCTTACAGGCAGGAAAAGATGAAGGCACGGCAGCTTGTAGGAAGGAGATGCTGAACTGTAGCCAGGGGCAAATCGCTACAGTTATAATCTAAAATCGAGCAAGTAACAGAAAGTTCATTGTCTAATACCTCAGGATATCCAAATGGCGGATAATGAATGGAAATACTACTTGGGGAAAGCCAAGACCCACAAACCCCTCACTTCTTCTTCACTTTCTTTTTATGAGCCTTTTTGGGGACACAAGATTCTTATAATTGGATAGAACACACAGGTAATTCCAATGCTATGGAAACTGGGAATATTACAGATGGTACCTATGCACTGTAAGTTGCGTCTGCAAGTGATGGAGCAAATTCTTTAATTACTAATTCAGTAAAAATTTGCAGATTAAAAATAATGAGATGTCTGCTCTCAATAAAGGGGTTTTAATGTAAAGTTGAATAAAGGTAATATACTTGCTTTTATTGGTCATTTAGGAGGTTGGGTACTGATGGAGAATAAGATAAACAAAATTTTACAAGGGCATTAAATTGCGCAATGTCCCCATTGAAGGTAGGTGGTTGGAAGTCTGGAACAGAAGACAAATCAGTGATCTTTGCAACCTTGGATGATGGTGTAGTAGGATCCTTGGGAAGAGATTTGGGATTAGAGCAGGAGTCCTGACTGGGATAGCAGAAGAGCAGGAGTCCCCCACAGGTTTAGCTGGGAAGCAGGAGACCCATGTTTTCCAAGTATGACAGGTGACTGCAGATGCAGGGTGTCTGGATTGCCAAGTTAAGCTGAGAAGATGGAGACTCTGATTTTCCAAGTTTGAAAGGTGACTGCACATATAGGGTGGCTGGAGTCACCGAATGATCCATGGTAGAATCAGGCAAAGGAGGGTCAGGCAAGCCAGGGATCAGAAACCAGAAGATCCACAATAATATCAGGGAACAAACAGGAGCAAGGTCAAACAAAGCCAGGGACTGAGTCACAAAAAGATGTACAAAATGTAGGAACAAGCAGGAGTCAAATACCAAGGATGAAGTCAGTATCAGCTCACATGAATTTTCACAGGGAGACCAGCAGCAGTGACAATTGATGAACTGGCCCAGTTTGCAGGGAAAGGCAGTCTTACAAAGGCCAGACACAGCTGATCATGATCCAGATCCAATAATGGAAGTTAATTCTTTGCAGGCAGGAACAGATTAAAGCAGAGCAGCATCTAGGGAGGAGATGCTGAACTGTAGCCAGGGGCAAATCATGACACTTTGTATATAATATGATGGCTAATAATTTATGATGGGGCTAGTTAGTAAATGCTAAATGTTATTTATTTAATATTGGAGCTCATTTGGGTTGGGAGGCCTCATTATTAAATGTGAGTGTTATTGATTTAATGCCAGAGCTATTTGTGGGGGAAGGTGGTCTAGAGTGTTCACTTGTTGCTTAGCTTTTTAGGAGATGAATAGTACCTATCCCTTTTCCAACAGGACACCAACATTCCAGTATCCATTCAACTAGCAACAGAGCTTAAGCCACCAAAAGCAGCAGGTACTAAAATCTAAAAGAACAGGTAGGAGAGAGCAGCAGTGTCTGCCAACTGTGTATTCATTTCATACTGCTGGGCTTGTGAAGGGAGGGCTTCGTACATCTAACAGTGGTGACTGCTGCTGCTCCTTGATGTAGGTGGTCTGTGCAGAGTGCCAGTGACCATAGCAGTATGAGTTAATTCCCACATGTAGCAGATGTAATGGGAGCTGCTGTGAGAAGACCAGACACTCCTCCACTGTATACGTTAGCAAGTTACTTGTGTTTTAGGAGTGGTGGGGGCTGGGGCATACTTGACAATGGGAGAATGGTTGTGTAGCATATGTAGCAAGGTAAGAGTGGTGAGGACATACGTCACATATGCCCTCCTCACTCCCCCATATAACATATGCTCCTCCATGATTCTCCCCTTGTCACGTGTCCCAAGCCCTCCCTCTCATCGTTACATATGATGTGGGACAATGGGAGGGAGTAGGAAAGTGGGGACATATGTGACAAGGAGAGAGGGGGGAGTAATGTAAACCAGGAGATCCCATATACCTTTTCTTGATATTGGCGCCGCGATGAATCTAGAGATTGGATGAGCGCAGTAGCATGGCCAATGAACATGGCGTAGCAAGTGGCACCAACAATCATGCTGAGCATAGTAAGCCAGACATCCGACATGCCCACTGGTGCCTGCTGCCCATACCCAATGCACAGCATGTGGCTCATGGCTTTGAAAATGGCATAGGAATATTGCTTTCCCCAGGAGGCATTCTGCAACAAAAACAGAATAAATATTTTGTATTATTCCACTGTAACATCACAAGCTAAACAGAACACAATCTGCTCAGTTTCTGCAAACCTTGCACAATGTCAGCGTATTTAAGAAAACATTTTATTCATTACAATGCTTTTACCTTGCATTTGCAGCAGATGACTTCAGGCATGATCAAACTTATTCATCTCAGTGTCTTTTAGCAGCTGGAGCAAATATCCCTAAAACTTACTTGTTATCCTTTAGCGGTATGAAGCCAATGTCTTAAGCAGGGGCAAATGCAGGATTTGTAGAGAGGGGTTTCCACGCTACGCCGCCAGTGGGTGTGACCAGCATGCATGGGGGCGTGACTATAATTTTAGACAGTATTTGGCTGCTCTCCAACTTTTCCTATCCAGATCAAATACACAGGCAATTCCTATCCCAATCATATACACGGGGCAAGCCACCTCAAGCATACAGTACCCCATTCTGAGATGGGGTTTCTAGACACTAGTAAACCCCCCCCCTCAGTTTGCCTATGCTGAGCTTATATCCAACTACTACTACCTAGTTCACTAATCAGTTAATCTAAACAAACTATATTATCAGGGATTTATAGCCATATAAAATTATGTTTACTATGTTATCTGGTGCAAATTACATGTACCTTAGTATGAATTAAGGATTAAAATTACATATAGTCTAAAATTAGGAGTATAATAATTTAATTTTCTAACTATATACATGTTTTACATAGTAATGGGTAAGTAGTACACACAAAAACAGATGCAGTCACAATTCTGACAGTGAAAATGTCGGCAGTTAACCTATCGACATGAAAATGTCGGCAGGCTAAATGCCGAAACTTCCATTGTGGGGACAGCTTGAAAATAATGTGATTGAATGTGATTGTCACAATGCTGACATTAAAAGACCCATGCCGGCGGGGACGGTGGATAGTAAAATGAACAGTAGTTTAACAAATTTGAAAATAACATTAAATAAAGAGATTAAAAAAAACAAATTGGTTAACAAACCACTGTTCTTTTTGCTGCTTTTTAAAAAAATCCTTTTAATTTTATTTTCAAACTGTTTCAATAAGAAAAAAAGAGTAAGGTGCAGATCAAACAGAGGAATACATAGACGGGCGAGTGCACTTCATGGGATAGTTACACTGGTTATAGTTACACTATATTTTTAACAGGATTCCAAGTCACGAGCAAATATATCAGCAAGTCTATGTTTTTGTAGTGTTGATGTTCTGCAGGAGTAAATGAAATAATAATAATAATAATAATAATAATAATAATAATAATAATACAAAAAAAAAGTTATTGATATGGGCTCTTAGCTCATGAGTCACCTCATTATTCGAATACCAGGGGGTATTATGTGAAAATTTTCAACTTTTGGAGATTGGTTATGTACACCATCTTAGACATAAACTAGATACAATTTATAACTTCCTGCTGTACAGGGGGATTCATTTTTATCTAATAACATGCAATTTGATATTTTATGGTGCATATGCAAATATGCAATACAAATTTAATCAGTGGCCTTTTTGTTTGGGCTTAGGGAGTATATATGATTGGTGGTTGACAGCCAGAGAGATAGCTCTGTAATGAGTGACTTTACTGCATTTCAAAATAAACTAATCGTGGGCAGGTCCACCAGATGTGAACATAGGGGTCTGAGTCATTAAGTAGAGCAAAGCAATAAAAAAGGAGTAACTTTGCACCTTGGCAAAACCATGTTGCATTAGATTTATAGTTGGGGTAGGGCATGTCATAGATCAACTTTAAATTTCAGGTAAAAAATAATTTTAATAAGTATTTGTGTGCTACATGACAAAAACGCCAGTATTTTATTTATGTGCAAAATAAACTAATTTGCACACCTTTGCATTTTAACATAGTTTGTCCAGGACCAAATTCACTCTTTTTTTTTTTTTTTTAACTTGCTCTCCTTAATGACTCAGCTCCATAGGTGTCTACCTGGCCACACTTTCTCAAACATTGCTAGATGTATTGGGATACATTTTGTGCAGGCTAAGGGGTATATTTTGTGAGACTAAGGGGTATATTTACTAAACTGCAGGTTTGAAAAAGTGGAGATGTTGCCTATAGCAACCAATTAGATTCTAGTTTTCATTTATTTAGTACATTCTACAAAATGACAGCTGGAATCTGATTGGTTGCTATTGGCGACATCTCCACTTTTTCAAACCAGCAGTTTAATAAAAAAATACCCCTAAGTATCATCTATTGAAGATGTTTCCCCTTTGTTTTTACTGATAAGACTGCTTGGAAGTCACATCGTCACAAGGAATAACTGTGGGAGTGGTTAAAGCACTTGATCACAGGTATCAGTGCCATAGATCACACAATGTAAGCACAAGAACCACCTGCTCCTAATTGGCCCTGTCAGCTACTAAGGATCTGACGTCGCTTATGACGTGTCTAGTTATACCAAAAGCCAATCAGCAACCTGAACAGTTAGAACCAGCAGGTGAGATAGATAAGGAGGCTATGAGTAAGTATGTTTGTATTACTGGAACTTACAATCATTGATGAGCCCATTATTACTTTCGTCATTTTAATGATATATTACTATTAATAGACAAATTAGCTCTAATAAGCATATTAATGTGCATTACTATTTGTTATCTGCATATTATTGTCACGTTAATACTTAAGGGAACATTAATTGCATAATACATTTCATGGACATTACTATTAATGGCATACAGTGGTATCATTCATATTTTGTTTTCTTACATGATAGAATCAAAACTGATTTATTCAGAAATTCTTATCAGTGATAAACACAAAATACTGTGTAATGTAAAAAAAAGAAACCGTGGCACTTTTTTTTATTTAATTACAAATTAAAAAAACAAAACACAGTCAATTATTGATTATATATGTATTAATCCACCTTTTTTTCCTACTTGCTAGAAGCACATTTATCTATAATTACAGCTGTGATATGATTTGGGTTAGTCTGGCTCTACCTGCTTTATACATCTGGACACTGCAATTTGTGCCCATCCGTCTTTGCTATATTACTCGAGTTTAATCTGCTTTTGATGGGGCCCTTTGGTGAATAATTTTCAAATTATTCCACAGATTCTTGATGGGATTAAAGTCTGGCTTTGACTAAGCCATTTCAGGATATTGTTTTTCTGTACATAAGCCAGCACGGCAATGGTTAGCATTGCAGACTGACTGTGCTGGGATCATGAGTTCGATTCCTGACCGTCGACTTATCTGTGGAATGTTCTCACCATGTTTGCTTGGGTATCCTCCGGGTGCTCCGGTTTCTTCCTACACTTCAAAAACATATTAATAGTTTAATTGGATGCTGACAAAATTAACCCTAAAGTGTGTGTGTGTGCTAGGATATTTAGCGTTATATAAATTAAATTATAATAATTGCTATATGTTATGGTGCTGAAATAAAAAAAATCTTTTAAGTTCTAGGTCTCTTGGAGACTGCAGGAAGTTTACTTCCAAGACTTGTCTATCTTGCACCATCCATTTTTCCCTCTATTTTGATAAGTTCTCCAGTCTCTGAAGCAGAGAAGCATCCCAGTCCCTGCAGTTTCAGTCCCTTCGTGTACTTTGTATAATTTAATTTGAGTCTTCTTCAAGAATGGTTTTAATTTTGCCACCCTCCCATAAATTGCAGATTTGTAAAGTGCCTGAGCTTTTGTTGTCCCATGGACAGTTTCCTCCATCTTTAGTATGGAATACTGTAATTCTGTCAGAGTTGACTTAGTCCTCTTGGTGGTCTTCCTAACAAGTGCTGTTCTTGTACGGAAGCCCTGTTTTGTTCTAGACAAATTCACAATTGTTTTGCATTCTTTGCATTGCTTTATGATAGACTTCACAGTGCTCCAGGGTGTTACGAGCCGCGGCGGTACGAGCCGCGGCGGTACGAGCCGCGGCGGTACGAGCCGCCGCTGCGACTCGTCTCCTGGTCTCCCCGGCATCCCGGCCGTCACCTTGACGACCGGGACGTCACTTCCGGCAGCGCCGCTTCCCGGCAAAGAATGAAAGCCGGGCGCGTGCGTAAATTGGCCCCACCAGCCTGCGGGCTAATTAATGAATATAATTTAATCTTATGCAGGGGGCTGTGTATACTTCAGAGCCAGGCTCTGATTGGCTGCTTGTAGTATTTAAGGCAGGGAGGGCTTAGCCTCCCTGCCGGTTATAGCTTCCAGACCTCTGTGTTGCTGCCTGCTGCTGTGCTTTTGGTATTTAACCTTTGGACCTCTGTTTTGCCGTGTATGACCCCTGCCTGTACTCTTGATTTTTCTTTTTGCCTGTGCCCTTGACCTTTTGGCTTGTACCTTCGTTTCTGCTGATTTGCTCGTGACCCCGATCCCTGGCGCGTTTTCTGACGATTCTATCTAGCAAGTGACCCCTGACCTCGGCCTGTTCTCTGGATTTGCTGTCTGCCATAACCCTCAGCTCCTGGGTTCTCCACAGCTGGTACACATCACACGACCATCTGTAGTCTGCGGCCAAGTCTGTCCCCACCACTAGGGGCTCCAGTGAACACCAGACTGTCAGAGCAGACTCCGGGTGTTGTTGTACTGGCTGGAGGGGTTCCTGACACAGGAAATAATAAAAGTTTTTAAAATGAAACTTCTTTGACAATGCCTAGTAAAAATATTTAATGGAAATGAAAACGTGTAACGGAAGTGATGTCAAGCATTTCCCCTGTGCGCACATTTATGAAAGTGTGTGTTGACTGGTCCAAATCTCCACTCAATGGGACCGCCGGACCTTAGGTAGAGTGTGGAGTGCCTTGAGGCTGCTGCAGGCATAAACTGGTATATTGCTCATGTGAGACACATCACACAGCTGAGAAGAGGTGGATACACTCCATCTCGGAACATGATGGGAACCTTGGGGCTGATTTTTACAGCTGAGTGGAATCAAAGGATTACCGAAACATGTGGCCAGGAGGATATAGAAGATAGACTCCATACAAGATCCACCCCCATCCCCCCCCCCCTCACTCCTCTCGTATCACAGTAAGTTAATAATTACTTATACAGAACTAAACTACAGATATTAGTAGGTAGATCACTGTGGAGGGGTCAGGATACTGCATCCTGTAGTGCAGAGCTGGGTTTTTATGGTAGGGTAACTCAGGTATGATCACTTCCTTTTGGTTGGGCAGTTTTGAGGAATGAGTTACTGGCTTTGCTGCTCATGGGACGTCTTTGCTGCTGGATTAAGGAGACACTGATTTCCTTGCTAGTATAAGGAGAGCAGTTGAGTTTGTGTTTACACTAATCATCTGGCTGTGGGGGGCACAATTACCACTACACCCTAAACTTGCTGTCTGCTGATTAAGCGCTGGCAGGAAATTCAGGCTGTCTTAAAAATTCTGATTGATTGGGAGTGTAAATGAGCACACAGTGCAAGTTAGTGCCCCAGAACCTTGTGCAGTGAGGTGCAGAGGGTTCTTTTTTTGCGGACCCTGACTGCAATAAGGTGATGGTAATGTGGACTTCTGTAGGGTGCATCCACTTCTGCTACTAATACACTAGAGGAGCTGGCAACAGACACCTGCAGAGTGCAGGTCCGAGTCCTCGGCCTCCATTGTACCTGCCTTATGCCCTCCAGGCTCAGTGTGCTAGTGTCTGGCTCTATATGCAGCACTCTCATGGGGATCACCTTTTCTCTCTATATGGAGCAGATTCAATTTGGCGCAAGGTGATGTGCTGTGCCTGTGGAACGATGCACAGAGACACATCGTATCTGAGTTTTTACAGAAATTTCTGCTCATTTTTCCTCGCGTCCCATACAGGTGCGCAGAAAAATGAGTGGAGATTTCTTATCGTAATAGCCGGCAATATGAACATCGAGGTGATGCTCAGCGGTACCTTTAGCTGAATTGAATATGTGACATTAATGCTGTAAACAAGAACCTGTGACACATACATTAACACACACACACAGAGCTGCCTGCAAAGCCAGGACTGGGGAGCTGCTCGCACATGAGAGACCAAGTATTTTAGTACAACCTGACTTGTGCACCCACATGCCCATGTTTTCCCCTGACTTGTGCACCCACATGCCCATGTTTTCCCCTGACTTGTGCACCGACACATCTGTACAAACAAAGCAAAAGGAATCCTGTGCTGGGCTGCACCATACCATATAAACACAAATTGCAGATGCATAGCAGGACCAATTGCTAGCCCCTAATCAAAAACAACCACAAACCAAAAAGATAAACCAGTGCTGAATAGTGGTATATAGGTGTGGCCTTAACTTGAAAAAAAACAAAAAACCATGGCAGGATACATAAAACCAGAGGTAACAGTATATAAAAAATACATTTTTATTGTCTCAATAAATATAGTACATAGGCCTTGTAAATTGGTAATTGAAGCCAAACATTTAAAAATCACTGGGACTAAAAGCTGTATAAATGGAATCACAAATGATGTCTATAAACGGCCTAAATTGATGAGTATGTTCATGTAACTAGTAGTTCATATAAAGATATAATCACAATAAAATCCCTCCAAGATATATACCAATCAAAGTAATGCTGGTATATTAATGGTATTCCATGTCCAGATTCTCATGGAATGTCACTGGCCAAAGGACTTGCATAGGAAATAAATTACATAATTCACTTAATTGTTGCAGTGGTTCTAATTAATATAAAATGAGAAGAGAAAAGAACATATATAAAAAAAAGTCCAATATCAAAAAGTATCAATGTTATAGATTCTATCCACATATATAAGTGGCAGCCATGTAATTGTATGGCGTTAGCAGCAGTTATGTATGTTATGAATCCAAACCACATTTATAAGTGGCAGTCATGTAATTGTATGGCGTTAGCAGCAGCTAAGTATGTTATGAATATAAGCCACATATATAGGTGGAAGCCATGTAATTGTATGGCGTTAGCAGCAGCTATGTATGTTATGAATCCAAGCCACATATATAAGTGGCAGCCATGTAATTGTATGGCGTTAGCAGCAGCTAAGTATGTTATGAATATAAGCCACATATATAGGTGGCAGCCATTTAATTGCATGGCATTAGCAGCAGATATCCAATTATCCAATTATATTGTGTCACAATACACACAGTAAGGCAACAGTTGTGTAATTATATAGTATCACCATGAGGCACATAATCTCCACTCTGGTTTTATGTATCCTGTCATGGTTTCTTTTGATTTTTCTAGTTAAGGCCACACCTATATACCACTATTCACCCACACATCTGTGCCTTCCCCTGACTTGTGCACCCACACACCTGTGCCTCCCCTGAACTTGAACACCCACAGACCTGTGCCTCCCCCAAACTTGTGCACCCACACACCTGTGCCCTCCTCTATCTTGTGCACCCACAGACCTGTGCCTCCCCCAAACTTGTGCACCCACACACCTGTGCCCTCCTCTATCTTGTGCACCCACACACCTGTGCTTTCTCCTGACTTGTGCACCCACACACCTGTGCCTTCCCCTGACTTGTGCACCCACACACCTGTGCCTCCCCCCAACTTGTGCACCCACACACCTGTGTTTTCTCCTGACTTGTACACCCATAAACCTGTGCCTTCCCCTATCTTGTGCACCCACACACCTGTGCTTTCTCCTGACTTGTGCACACACACACCTGTGCCTCCCCAGAACTTGTGCACCCACACACCTGTGCCATCCCCTAATTTGTGCACCCACACACCTGTGCCTTCCCCTGACTTGTGCACCCACACACCTGTGCCTTCCCCTAACTTGTGCACCCACACACCTGTGCCTTCCCCGAACTTGTGCACCGACACCTGTGCCTTCCCCTAACTTGTGCACCCACACACCTGTGCCTTCCCCTAACTTGTGCACCGACACCTGTGCCTTCCCCTAACTTGTGCACCGACACCTGTGCCTTCCCCTATCTTGTGCACCCACACACCTGTGCCTTTCCCTGACATATACACCCACACACCTGTGCCTTACCCTGACTTGTGCACCCACACTCCTGTGCTTTCTCCTGACTTGTACACCCACACACCTGTGCCTTCCCCTAACTTGTGCACCCACACACCTGTGCTTTCTCCTGACTTGTGCACCCACACACCTGTGCCTTCCCTGAACTTGTGCAACCACACACATGTGTCTCCCCCGAACTTTGCACCCACACACCTGTGCCTTCCCCTGACTTGTGCACCCACACACCTGTGCCTTCCCCTATCTTGTGCACCCACACACCTGTGCCTTCCCCTGACTTATGCACCCACACAACTGTGCCTTCCCCTGACATTTACACTCACACACCTGTGCCTTCCCCTGACTTGTGCACCCACACTCCTGTGCTTTCTCCTGACTTGTACACCCACACACCTGTGCCTTCCCCTAACTTGTGCACCCACACACCTGTGCCTTCCCCTGACTTGTACACCCACACACCTGTGCCTTCCCCTAACTTGTGCACCCACACACCTGTGCTTTCTCCTGACTTGTGCACCCACACACCTGTGCCTTCCCTGAACTTGTGCAACCACATACCTGTGTCTCCCCCGAACTTTGCACCCACACACCTGTGCCTCCCCCAACTTGTGCACCCCCTCACCTGTGCCTTCCCCTGATTTGTAAGAAAACGCAAAGAAGAGTCTCTTAAAAAAATAAAAAATGCGCGTACTTGGCACACACAAACTTTTTACAAGTCTTCTTATATCCCTCTCAATTAGTATATTTCAAGAAAATTTCTTTCAAATTTGTTTTCATTGTTCCTTGATCTTCATGATGCTATTGCTTGTAAATGCACTAACCAACTGTGGGACATCTCCCAGACAGGTGTAATATTTCGAAATCAATTGAAACACTTTAATTGTAGGGTTAAGGTCGGCTCTAATCACTTATATGACCTCTGCAGACAACTGATTGCTGCAGGGTTTATTTAGATGTATCAAAGCAATATGAATACTTATGCAATCAATGTTATACTTGCAATCAACTATTGCCTGCTTTTATTTGTAGTCTAGAGAAAGCTTAATTAACATTACAGAATATTTTGTGTTGATCAGTGCTAAGCATTTCCAAACAAATGGAAATATAAAAAATGCCAAATGGGTTGAATACTTTTTATAGCCACTACATTACTATTGATATTAGATTCAAATTACTACTAGTTCCCCTGAGGCACCAGTTTGTGGCTATTATAAGGAGACTTTGCAGCTTTACAATATGTCGGATATTGTTGTGGATTAGTATGACGGCTTTTGTGGTTGTATAAATAATATGGGACTATTTTAACTGTATAATATTATGCTCATTGTAAGCAACTTAACAATGCTGTCTGTGCATTACCATTTTTTTAAAATTGTATTATATTATTATTAGAGATGGGCGGGTCCGGTTCTCCGAGAACCGAACCCACCCGAACTTTGGGTATCCGAGTACCGAGCTGAGCAGCTCGGTACTCTCCCGCCCATTCCGAATCCAAATCGAGGCCGAACGTCATTGTGACGTCGTCGGATCTCGGGACTCGGTTCTCGCGATACTTCAACTTTATAAATACACGCCTCCACAGCAATCCATCGCCATTTGACAGAGGGAGAGAGCAGGGTGTAGTCATAGGCTAATTAGAGCAGGGACAGAGAATACCATATTGTTCTTGCAATTGCTCTAACCAAAATCGCTAGTGCAGAGAGGAGGATAGAGGTTTATTATTTTTTCTTCATATTTGGCACTCCCCAGCGCTTTTGGGGTGTCCCCCATAATTGTGCATTAATATTTCTGGCTGTCAAAAGTCATATCTGTCAGCATTATCTACTAAATAATTTGTAGCACACCTCAGTGTTTTTGGGGTGTCCTCCCTAATTGTGCATTAATATTTCTGGCTGTCAAAAGTCATATCTGTCAGCAGTATCTACTCAATAATTTTTAGCACTCCTCAGTGTTTTTGGGGTGTCCTCCCTAATTGTGCATTAATATTTCTGGCTGTCAAAAGTCATATCTGTCAGCAGTATCTACTCAATAATTTGTAGCACTCCTCAGTGTTTTTGGGGTGTCCTCCCTAATTGTGCATTAATATTTCTGGCTGTCAAAAGTCATATCTGTCAGCAGTATCTACTCAATAATTTTTAGCACTCCTCAGTGTTTTTGGGGTGTCCTCCCTAATTGTGCATTAATATTTCTGGCTGTCAAAAGTCATATCTGTCAGCAGTATCTACTCAATAATTTGTAGCACTCCTCAGTGTTTTTGGGGTGTCCTCCCTAATTGTGCATTAATATTTCTGGCTGTCAAAAGTCATATCTGTCAGCAGTATCTACTCAATAATTTTTAGCACTCCTCAGTGTTTTTGGGGTGTCCTCCCTAATTGTGCATTAATATTTCTGGCTGTCAAAAGTCATATCTGTCAGCAGTATCTACTCAATAATTTTTAGCACTCCTCAGTGTTTTTGGGGTGTCCTCCCTAATTGTGCATTAATATTTCTGGCTGTCAAAAGTCATATCTGTCAGCAGTATCTACTCAATAATTTTTAGCACTCCTCAGTGTTTTTGGGGTGTCCTCCCTAATTGTGCATTAATATTTCTGGCTGTCAAAAGTCATATCTGTCAGCAGTATCTACTCAATAATTTGTAGCACTCCTCAGTGTTTTTGGGGTGTCCTCCCTAATTGTGCATTAATATTTCTGGCTGTCAAAAGTCATATCTGTCAGCAGTATCTACTCAATAATTTTTAGCACTCCTCAGTGTTTTTGGGGTGTCCTCCCTAATTGTGCATTAATATTTCTGGCTGTCAAAAGTCATATCTGTCAGCAGTATCTACTCAATAATTTTTAGCACTCCTCAGTGTTTTTGGGGTGTCCTCCCTAATTGTGCATTAATATTTCTGGCTGTCAAAAGTCATATCTGTCAGCAGTATCTACTCAATAATTTTTAGCACTCCTCAGTGGTTTGCGCTCAGAATGGATTCAAAGCAGTCCACATATGATCTAAATGAGCAACCAGGTTCTGTCACCAGTCCTGATGTTAGTGTTCCCAGTACGTCATCTGGCCAAGGCGATGTCAAACAACAGAGTGTTTTCAAATTAGTGCAAAAAACAAAAACCAAAAAAAAATTTACTGTATTGAAGCGAAAAAGAAGTGTAACTGAGCAAAAGTTAAGTGACGATAAAAAAAAAATTGCAAGCATGCCATTCTACACACGCAGTGGCAAAGAGAGAATGAGGCCTTCACCTTTGGCTATTAGTGGCAGATCCCAAAAAGTTACCCAGCCTACAATTGGTGCACAACTACTGTTACGCGTCAAAGCAGAGCTGCAAGATAACAGTGAGGCATTACAGGAGAATAT
This sequence comes from Mixophyes fleayi, assembly GCF_038048845.1. Taxonomy (NCBI): domain Eukaryota; kingdom Metazoa; phylum Chordata; class Amphibia; order Anura; family Limnodynastidae; genus Mixophyes; species Mixophyes fleayi. Next base: position 132,735,413 of record NC_134405.1, on the reverse strand, counting down.
TTGCTCTGATTCACAAATGATAACAATCCCTGTGGAGAGTCCATCCAACAGTGGGATGTCTAATCGTGAGCATTCTGCTGATGTGTGCCTTAATAGCCCGAGTGTAGCCGGTGATACCCAAATTGAGGATGCCACTTTGGAATTAGAAGAGGATGAGGGGGAGATTTGTGTAGGCGACGAGGGCGCTAATGATGATGTTGATGATTATGATGCAGACAGATACCAAATTGCCTTTCTCAATTTCTATTTATATTCTAGATTATATAACGGCTGAATAGTTTTCTATTTTACTCCTAGTGGAGAGAGGATCTGATGCAGACAGATACCAAACTGCCTTTGTCCATTTCAATTTATATTGTACAGTATATAACGGCTGAATTTATTAGTATTTTATACAAGTGGAGGGGGGCCTAGAGAGACAGAAACCAAACTGGCTTTCTCCATGTCAATTAATATTGTACAGTCTATATCGGCTGGATTTTTTGGTATTTTATACAAGTGGAGGGGGGCCTAGAGAGACAGAGTGACCCCAAACTGTCTTTCTCCATGTCAATTAATATTGTACAGTCTATAATGGCTGAATTTTTTAGTATTTTATACAAGTGGAGGGGGGCCTAGAGAGACAGAAACCAAACTGGCTTTCTCCATGTCAATTAATATTGTACAGTCTATAATGGCTGAATTTTTTGGTATTTTATACAAGTGGAGGGGGGCCTAGAGAGACAGAGTGACCCCAAACTGTCTTTCTCCATGTCAATTAATATTGTACAGTCTATAATGGCTGAATTTTTTAGTATTTTATACAAGTGGAGGGGGGCCTAGAGAGACAGAAACCAAACTGGCTTTCTCCATGTCAATTAATATTGTACAGTCTATAATGGCTGAATTTTTTGGTATTTTATACAAGTGGAGGGGGGCCTAGAGAGACAGAGTGACCCCAAACTGTCTTTCTCCATGTCAATTAATATTGTACAGTCTATAATGGCTGAATTTTTTAGTATTTTATACAAGTGGAGGGGGGCCTAGAGAGACAGAAACCAAACTGGCTTTCTCCATGTCAATTAATATTGTACAGTCTATAATGGCTGAATTTTTTGGTATTTTATACAAGTGGAGGGGGGCCTAGAGAGACAGAGTGACCCCAAACTGTCTTTCTCCATGTCAATTAATATTGTACAGTCTATAATGGCTGAATTTTTTAGTATTTTATACAAGTGGAGGGGGGCCTAGAGAGACAGAGTGACCCCAAACTGTCTTTCTCCATGTCAATTAATATTGTACAGTCTATAATGGCTGAATTTTTTAGTATTTTATACAAGTGGAGGGGGGCCTAGAGAGACAGAAACCAAACTGGCTTTCTCCATGTCAATTAATATTGTACAGTCTATAATGGCTGAATTTTTTGGTATTTTATACAAGTGGAGGGGGGCCTAGAGAGACAGAGTGACCCCAAACTGTCTTTCTCCATGTCAATTAATATTGTACAGTCTATAATGGCTGAATTTTTTAGTATTTTATACAAGTGGAGGGGGGCCTAGAGAGACAGAGTGACCCCAAACTGTCTTTCTCCATGTCAATTAATATTGTACAGTCTATAATGGCTGAATTTTTTAGTATTTTATACAAGTGGAGGGGGGCCTAGAGAGACAGAAACCAAACTGGCTTTCTCCATGTCAATTAATATTGTACAGTCTATAATGGCTGAATTTTTTGGTATTTTATACAAGTGGAGGGGGGCCTAGAGAGACAGAAACCAAACTGGCTTTTTCCATTTCTTTACATATTTAACTATAAGTGTAGGGTGTAATATACATTCAAAGACGATGGCTGCATTGCCAATATGCATAGATGGAGAGGAAGACAATCTGTTTTGTGTGTAGAATAGGCCTACCAACGAAGAATTAAACTGTTTTTTTGGATGATTTATTACCTCAACAATTAGATTACTTGTCTCTAAAACAGTTGGAGCACTAAATTGGGTTAATTTAGGCCCAAAAACATGGATTTTCCCAAAAAATAGCAAAACAAAACCAAACAAAACCAAAACCAAAACCAAAACACGCAATGGCGGTTTTGCAAAACCAAAACCAAAACCAAAACACGACGGTAATCCAGATCCAAAACCGAATCCAAAACCAAAACACGGGGGTCAGTGACCATCTCTAATTATTATTATCATTGATTTGTAAGGCATCTCAGTGCTCCACAGGACTGTACAGTAAGGAAAACAGGACATACATAAAACAAGGACATGCAAAGTACATAAAACAAATGCAGACATGAGAACACGGTATGGAGGACCCTGCTCATTAGAGCGCTTACATTCTAAGTGGAAGAGGGTGATTGAGGAAGATCAATCTTGCAGCAGCATTTAGGATGGATTACAGCACGGTGGCTTAGTGGTTAGCACTTCTGCTGCACAGCACTGGAGTCATGAGTTTGATTCCCAACCATGGCCTTATCTGTGTGGAGTTTGTATGTTCTCCCTGTGTTTGTGTGGGTTTCCTCCCACAATCTAAAAACATACTAGTAGGTTAGTTGGCTGCTATCAAATTGACCCTAGTCTGTGTTTTTGTCTGTCTGTGTATGTTAGGGAATTTAGACTGTAAGCTCCAATGGGGCAGGGACTGATGTGAGTGTGTTCTCTGTACAGCGCTGCGGAATTAGTGGCGCTATATAAATAAATGATGATGAAAGTGGGGATACATGTGTGTCGGGAATGCCAGATAGCAGAAGGTTTCAGTAGTTGAGACGGGAGATGATGAAAGTTTTGTTAGCATGTTGGGTAAGAAAAGGGTGTGTTCTGGCAATGTATCTAAGGTGGAGAAGAGAGTCTGAATATGAGGAATAAAGCAGAATTATAAATACATTTTATTTTATGTTTACATATGTTATCTAGTAGGTATAATGTAAGTTTTCACTTTTTATTTGTTAAAAAAACGGAACAATGCTGTACAGTAAACAGAATAACGTAATTTGAATTGCTAAAGGTCAAGGCAAACCTGGAATTATAGAGGGGAGTTTCCAATGTTTGCCCCAATACCTGTTCTGTTAGTGCCAGATCAGGATGGTGATAACAGATTAGTATAATTACAAAATGAATTATTCTTTGAAAGCATTTTTTTATTTAATTAAGGTTTAAAATTATTTTTTTTCGGAAATTTATTCTATTTTTTAAACTGTAAAAAAATATATTTTTTTCATAAAGAAAACACAAAGCGGTAACAGAGATAGTGGCAGACACGCAAGGGAAAAGCAAGAGAAAAGATGAGACACACAAACATGGGGGTATGAAAAAGTCAGGGGTGGGCTGAGATAACAAGTGTATGTCAAGGACATGTTCCACTCACCTAAGTAGAGGTGTGGGTGGAATGTGCGCTGTTGAAACTAAATTTCCAGTCACTGCCCCCTGTATGGTAATTGGCAGCACGTGACCAGGGGGTAAATGTATCAAACTGATAGTTTTCCGGCGGGTTTGAAAAACCAATCAGATTCTAGCTATCATTTAGTTAGTACATTCTCCAAAATGACAGCTAGAATCTGGTTGGTTGCTATAGGCAACATCTCCACTTTTCAAACCCGCCGGGAAACTCTCAGCTTGATACATTTACCCCTAGGAGTCCCTCAGAGAAGAGGGAAGGAGTTGTGCTTTGCAGTAATAGGCTGCATGGCTCCATCTTGTGGCAGCCCCATAACGTTGCTGAGGCCTCTGTTGAGGCCTCAGCAACGTTACACACACACAAAGTGAACGCCTGCAGGTTTCCTTGTCTCTCTAAGAAACAAGCAAAAATCCAAACAATAATAAATATGAGAGGGAAATTGTATCTTCATGGTAGTGGTAATACTACCATTGGGATGTTCTGAAAAATCCATTACTATGGATTAACCATTTTTTGCCTTTCCAGGGAATCTTATCACTGCTTTCCACACCATTCTTCCCTTAGCATTGTTATTAGAATTATGATGGGTAAAGAAAATCTACACCAAAATAATCACATCACTATCAGTAACAATCAGGAAAAACAATTACATGAACTAGAGACCTATACTGACTACATGAGCTGTAACCACATGTACCTTAGTATATTGGTAGAAGTAACCAACTGATCAGCTAACCATAACATCCAGGCTACTCACAAGTTAAAAGTAGGGATGTGCACCGGCCACTTTTGGTGTCTCGTGTCTCGTGTTTTGTGTTTTGGATTTGGATTTGCTTGAGGTTTTGGGTTCGGATTTGTTTTGCAAAACACCTGACGAAAGGTTTTGGTTCGGATTTATTTTGAAAAAAACATAAAAAGTGCTAAAAACCAGTTTTGTGGAGTTTTTTTCACTCCTACGCTATTATTAACCTCAATAACATTCAATAACAATCATTTCCACTAATTTCCAGTCTATTCTGAACACCTCACAATATTGTTTTTAGGCCAAAAGGTTGCACCGAGGTAGCTTGAGCACATAATGCCAAAAAAAGAGGTACAAGATGGAATTGTTCTGGGCCCTCCCTCCCACCCCTCGCGAGATTCGACGTGAGACTTGGACGACAAAGCCTCGTTTTCATCTTTTTGCCCGCCGGAAATTTCCGAACAGTGCTCGGATCCCGTTCGGATCCGCACTGTTCGGGTGGGCTCAGATTAGCGGAATCCGAGCCCGCTCATCTCTAGTTAAAAGTGAGGATTAACTGCTTAGGCATTAATTCTTGTCTTTGCATTGCATGTCTAAATGATGGCTGTTTAATTACTGTTTAATGGATCATAGCTGGAACATAAACTTTATGGCAAGGCTTTCTTAATCAAATACTCATTTGTACACATACATTTTACCAGGTATCTCCTTATATCAAGAAATCTTTACCAAGTATCTCTCTTTTTTCAGTGGAAAAAGTAAATTATTGTACAGGATCAAAATGCACTCACCCAATATCCCTATTTTTTAGTATTCACTATATCTATGTGTAGAGGATGCTCTACTCAGAATGTCATAAACTTATTTACACTAAAAGAAAAAAAGATTCTGTTGTGGAGGCACTCTAAGGGTCCTAAGGAATATAGACTGGGTACACACTACAGAAAATTCCTCCTGAAGCAACATCTTTAACGACTTTACAAACGACAAAAAAGAAAAGTCCCGATCAGCATGCTTATTCATGTGTACACACTAAACACATTTTACACAATTTACCTTCAGATCTGTGCCCTTCATCTGTTATAACCATCTACTGAATAGATTGTGACTCTGAACATTCCATAGAGATCTATGGACACTGCATACACACTGCAGAATTGGAAAGACATTGTTTCATCGCTGAACAACATTTTTAGTTCATTTTAAAAATCAAATGAAACGATACGATGAGCTTTGGAACAATAATCACTCATCGCTGCAGTGTACACACTAATGTGATATTTAGCCGAACGGTCATTTATTGTGTGATTGGCCCGATAATCGACTGAAAATCCTGTAGATCTAAAAATACTTATAGGGGACAGTTTTTATATCTGTATAACATAAATGTTTTAAAATATCTTCTTTTATACGTTGGGGTAGTATTCCTCACATTTAAATAATGAATCATATTTTATTTTATTGAATACCATGAACATATAGGGAATAATCCATGATCACATTAAAATGGTTATTTTTATTAGAATTCATATTTTTTAAAATATATTTTCATATTATTCTATATGTCTTTTGTGCTCATCATCTCCTTCTAAGCTAATAATAAGTTACCCCTTCTCCTTTTATAATTATTATGATTACACACATCCGATTTTCCTGTGCCTGTACATCTTACCCCCTCATGCCCATAATATGGTTTTTGTCCAACATTGTCTTTGTGGAGAGTCCCTCTCTTTCTGTTAGTCAGCAGAATTTTGTGCTAAAAGTAATTAAAAATCAGAAAACATTGCGTCCTGAATCAATAACTTAACTAACGCAACTCAAATTCACCTGCAACATTACTAGCAGCATCCAGATAAATACAACACTAGTCCAGGAAAAAGAAAATGGGTGCTGCACCTAAATGTTTGCATAGCATTGACAGCAAAATGAGCTAATAATTAAAACTGAGATAACTGGTGTCGTGAATATAGAGAACTTACAGTAAGGGTTAACCCATCACATAATTGTGGGGTATAAGGGATAAATCATAACTGCAGTGTAAATATGTTATATCAAATTAATCCATTGATAAGTTTAGCTTATAAACTGTAAAATGTGAAGACAGAAAGTCTGTTGTATGCGTATTTGCACATTCCAGTGTGAGAAGATAGGAGTGTCACCTATGGCATCTTCAAAGAACTCTTACTGTGAGATATATCCTGACACAAGTTAATTTTTGGACACCTGAATAGACTTTGTGGGGATGGTCACAGCTGGACATCCTTGCAACCCAAGACAGCATTTTGAAGGCTTATACAGGTATATAGAAATATGAGCTTCAATGGAAAATGTCTTCATAGTTCATATTTTGGGATATCCGGGTGTACTCCATACTGAGGAGCAGAAATCACAACAGGGTTGTGAATGACAGGCATGGGTGGTATTCAGGAACAGTTAAAATCACATATCTTTGGAAAAGGTATGTCACATTGTCAAAATTTCATCATGTTTGGTATCAAAAGATGGACAAAGTCATAAGGATTTATTAATAATAAAATTAGGTCTATGTGACACTCCAAGTTAGGTCACATAGTAGAATGTAGTAAATCAGACAACATGCAAATAGTGATTGAAAAATGTGTTACAGGCCACAAACCCCTGGGGGTAGAAAGAGGTGTGGAACTGTCTTTAAAAGGCTGAGACCAGGCACAGCAAATTGTCAGACTTTTTGGGAAATCAATTCACATTGATAAGCTGTCCAGCTTCCAAGCCAATTTCCCTTAGACAGAAAAGACAATTCACATAAGAGCTACTCTGAATGTAACACTTTTATTTTTATCTGTTTTGCTTGTTATGTCAATCTATTAATTGTTTATTCATTATTTTTTATATCTGTATGCCCTGTACTTTTGTATATTAAATCTATAATTTAATATGTTGCGTCCTTGATACTCTAACAAATCCATTAGCCTGTTGAGAAGAATATAGCTCGACCAAGTTAGCCCTTTGAATGCCAGTGTGTGGTTTGTTGATACATTTGATTAAGAAGCTGTGTGTGCTTGCATTTACATTTGTGTAACAGTCTGGAGGTGTGAAGAGTTAACCCTTTGCTTGCTGGTGTGGGTCTTGCTAGTCTGTGGATAGCTAGAAGCCTTGTGTGCCAGTTTGGGGAAGTATATTGGGGTCCTATTGCCCCTATTCAATAGGTGGTGGCAAACCTCAAGTGTATGAGGTGTGAGCGCTGTTTGGGGGTGATTCAGTAGGTCAATAACCTGTGTGATAGGTAGAGAGAGACTGCGGGCTGGAATCGTGTCATCTCATATAGCAAACACCCCAAAGTCACAGCAGCTGGGAGCGTGTTTGTGACAACTGGTAAAACTGTATCTATTTCTCACCACACAAACCGACATACAGTTGTAAGCAGAATGTCATTAACCCCACCACCCCCTCCCTGACCCCCACGCTAGCCTTACAGGGAGCTACATACTGGAATAAGTTTTCAGGGACTTGAGAACACACATGAAAAACCTATCCTGGAAAGCACACAAAAACCTTCTACGTAAGCAAAATGGAGCATTTGACATTGATCCCACAGAAAACAGAAGAAATGTTTCTGTCATAACCAACAGAATCACACCAACATTTATGTCACTCCGAAGTAGTCCTGGGCCTTCTAAATGGATTACTTTAAAAATTCTGGCACTTCCAGATGCAGAATTAACACAGTTATGTTATAGGGCAATTGAGCCTCTGGAGTCATTGGGTTTCCTAAGATGACAGAATTTGTGGACAACAATTTGCACCTAGCAGCTGTGATAATATGAACTTGTTTTTGATCACAAAAAAATGCTTACTGTTAGACTATGGTTACACTTTGCCTGCTTTAAGAGAAATAGCAATTCAAACAAATGCCCCTGTGCTTCATGCATTAGCAATCAAGGTTTGAAGTGGCTTTTGATGGAAAATAATGATACCTATATCAAATCAAATACAAAACTGACACTTCTTTCAAAGTCCCATAGATATTAAACTCACCTGCATGTGGTTTAAAGATACCCAGCAATTATCAGGAAAGTCCTGCAACATGGGCACCAAAAACTGCAAGCAGCCATCCCAATGACAAAGCAGTAGCATCATGCCAATTAGATTTACAATGCGTACCACAGCACTTGCCAGGTCATATGTCATGTGAAAAATCTGTAGGAAAAAAATCTCAGATTTAACAAGAACAGCATGGGGCCATACAATGCACAAGGGACAATGGCAGTAATCAGATTAAAAGCATGAACAATCAGAGAAGTAATATAGGTATAATGTTGAGTGGTGACATGGAAGCAGGAATGGAAAGAATGAAAATACAAAATGCTACCATGGGCTAGATTTACTAAGCTGCGGGTTTGAAAAAGTGTGGATGTTGCCTATAGCAACCAATCAGATTCTAGTTATCATTTTGTAGAAGGTACTAAATAAATGAAAGCTAGAATGTGATTGGTTGCTATAGGCAACATCCCCACTTTTTCAAACCCGCAGCTTAGTAAATCTAGCCCCATGTGTGATTGTGACAATAGGATTATTAAAATGAAACAACCAGAAATCAACATGTATTACTTTCAATCGCTACACATTACAACTTTGCTTTAATTCTAGCACTATTACATCATTCAAGGAAAAAGTCACCAAGACTGACTTCCAAGCAATATATTATTATGCAATCAGACAGCACTATAAAAATGCATAACCCTACCTCCTCCCACTGGTGAATGTAACGGATGAGCCTGGATAGTCTCAGGAGTCGCAGCAAACTGAGTACTTTAGTGAAGCGGACAATTCTTAAGGCCCTTGCGGTCTTATAAACTTCTGAGTCAATACGTGTTTCTACAATAAGAAAAATGTAGTCCACAGGAATAGAGGATACAAAGTCCACAAGAAACCAGCTCTTTAGATAACGAATCTTGATACGTTGTGGCTCCAAGATAATTTCTGTATTGTCTTCTACTACAATGCCAGTGCGGAAGTTCAGCACCAGGTCCACAAGGAAGAAGGTGTCAGACACAACATTAAACACAATCCAAGCTGGGGTGTTCTCCTCTTTAAAGAAAGTGATGCCCACTGGAATGATAATAAGATTTCCTACCATCAGCAGTAACATCGTGAGGTCCCAGTAAAACCTGTAAATTAAATACTGTACTGTAAATGTATATAAATATAGAAGTTATGTTTGCATTATGATCCTATTACACATTGGTGAAACATCTTTAAATCTGTTATAAATAATATTGTAAAATATTTGTCAATGGCATACAGCTAATTCATTTTTGGAAGTAAACTCTCATGGAGAATGAAAGCTGTGGTAGAAAGGATACAGAAGGTTATCCTGTGTGTTTGAGGTGTCCTTCACTTTCAGGTCTTTGCAGAAAAAAAACAAAGCTGGGAGATGGAAGTGAAGTGTAGCGGGATGAAAGGTTGAGCGCAACATCAAACTAATCATTGTGGAACAAGGGCAGCAGTGCCAGAGCTAACTGTAAGGAGCACGCGCATGAAATTAGGCCATCGCCACTAATATTTGTTTTGCCGTTATTTTGTGTCACCTTTTTGTGTCATCTTTTACATTATCATAAGGTTCTATTTAGTTGGTAGAAATAATACATAAATGCAGAAATAATAAATAAATGGCATAGTGGTGTAAATTATTGCTGTCAATTTTCATAGTGAGGGCAACATACATAATCATCCTCACCAACCAGATGCTGATAGAAATAAAATTACAACATTCAATGAAGATGGCTTATAAGGAAGCAGATGATAACAAAGTAAGCCTGGATCCTGCCTGTTGGCTGCCAGTATGACATTCCACCGCTAAGCAATGAGATTTAATTGGTCAAATTGGAAAAGTCATAAAACATGCAAATACACTTACTCAAACAATCACGAAACAAAAACAGGGTTTTATATATTATTACGTATAATTAAAGCACAAACTAGAATAAATTGCAAAAAAAACCAAAGAAAACAAAATTCCTAATAAAAATATGGGGGTTATGGACCAAAGAAGAGAAGAAAAAAACATCAGGCAAGTTCTCTCCAAGATAAATCCAGTAAAAAAGTAACAATAGTGTGGTGGGCACTGGTCTGTGGGTTACACCTTATAAAATATTATTTGAACTGTTTCCCAAAATCATTGGGCAGGCCAGCTTTGAAAAAATTCAGACACTGAAATTGTTTTGTGTGTAGTGTGACTGGTCATTTACAGTCATACAATATGGATAGTTGTCAGAAACTCTAAAGCAAAAGCAGTATTAAGAAATAGCATACATCTGTAATGGACATGCTCGTCTTAACAGTACATGCACCAACGCACTACACCCAGTCCTCCAACACAAATAATGCACAAATCCTTTACAACTAAACATATTTTACCCCCCCCCCCCTCTCCAACCCAATATGGATTCCACGAAATCTTTGATTTCTCCTGCCATAAATTGTGCAATGGACATTTTATATAGAAAACTGCTGTTTTCTCTGCTTTAATGGCTGATCGTACTTTAATAAATAGACCCCAAAATACTCCATGTAAAGACGAATGGAAACGTGTAGTTTATGGTCTGCTTTAGCCACCAAATTATTGATATTATGCATAAAATGAATGTTAGATACGCAACTTCATGTCTCCACCTTCAACTGTCTCTATTTGTTCCAGCACTACTATACCACTAGAAGCTACACATAAATGCCAGTCCCCATTGGTGGCTTTAATATTGGAGGATAATGATTTCACCTTAGTGTGGCCACATGCACTTTCCCACCACCAGCTACAATTGTTATTCCTCTACCTTATGTATTAATTGTTCTCCACACCACTTAGACTGTGTCACTTGGGAAGGCCTATCTGTACCTTTGGTTTTATGCCGTTGAATGTAATTTGTTTGTATCATGATCCTCTCAATGTATAGCACTGCATAATTTTGTCACTTTATGAATAAAGGATGATAATATTAATGTCCCAGCATGCCATGTCAGCATGCTGAGACAGGTGAGTCAAAGGTTGCATAAAAATCATACTATTACAATAGTTTACTTAGTAGTTGAAGTGTTGCTGTGCAAGGAATGACAGGCTAATTATCTCAGGCATAAAAAGGTGAACAGCATTAAGGTGAATTTAGGTCTATAGTGATCCTAACTGTCTAACCAATTGGTGCGCAATGTGAGGAGTGATGTAAGCGCACTCTGCCTCCTAATGTGCTGAGTAGCTAGCCGCACCCTCTCGTATGATGCAAGGTGAGAGCAGGAGCCCTTCCAGTTACTACACTAGAGATGAGTAGTGGGGAAACGTGACTTCAACCACTGATATATATATACCAGTATAGCATTTGTGCGTTTGTGTGTGTATGTATGCATTATATGAACAAGACTTCGTGGAGGAGGCAGGTCACAGCCAAAATAGGAGAGAGGTGGGTTAAGATTAGCAGTGAAAAGGAGGTTTCAATAGAGAGCGTGGGATGTCCCTATTGAGAAGGCAATAGAGGGCGCTAATGCATGTATTCTGATAATAGAAAAAGTTCTGATAAGATACAAAGACAAATTTGCTTCTCCTCCAAAATGCTCAGAGCAGTTGCTGGAGCGAGTCTGCTACATGATCTATGTAAATAAGTAGTAATGTCGGCATCACACATACATCAATTATATCGCCTGGGTGTAATGTTCATTGAACTCCAGAGACACGTTTATTCTTAACAAGCATAAAATAGCTGTCTCATGTCTTGTATATAAGGTGAAAATTCTAAGTTTTTTTTATTCATCAACATTTTTGCCCTCTATAGGACCTTTATCAAGAAACAACGGTATATAAAGTGTGATGTTATATATCCTAGAGGAGTCAGTCGTTTGTAGTATTAACTACATGAAACTAGTGCATTAATTAATGAATAGTTGAAATGATCACACACAAACATTCTTTTCATTTACATGGTTATTCTTAAGCCAGTGGCAGGACATACATATGAAATCAGTTGCCTCTATCACATGTTGAATTAATAAATAATCATGATAAGTCAATACTAAGAAGAACTATAAAAAATCTCTATAAAAGAATAAGTAAATAACGGTAAAATTATACTCACTTTTGTCTGCAACTTGGAAAAGTCACCAAACAATCGATCTTGTGAGTTACCAAACAATACTAAATATACTTAAAAACATTATCTTATTCTATTAATATTATACTACTACTATTATTATTATTATTTACTTCTATAGCACCAATAATGTTACACAGTGTTGTGCAGATAATATGTAGTCATTCACAGTATTGTGCCATTGGAGCTTACAATCTAAATTCCATACCACACGCACACACACTAGAGTCCATTTTGTTAAAAAACAATTAACTTACCAGTATGTTTTTGGACTGTGTGAGAGGAAACTGGAGCACCCAGAGGCAACTCACACAAACTAACTATGATACTAACCCTGCTGATATTTTCTATGCACTTCAAATCTGTAAAGAAAGAGAACTGCTAGTTATAACTATATATAACAAGTGGCAGGTTTACCATTCATACTGTAGACAGGAATACTTTGCACTTCCCTTAAATGAATAAACATGCCATTACCAGAAAAATGTATTCACATGGCCTGTGTAACAAGTCAATCCATGACTGGATGGTGATGTCTTCTTCCCTAGTGATCAGCAAGTAATACATTCATTTGCTACTGTATTTCATTTAATTTGTTTCAGTGAACACATATCAATAATGATTTCATGTCATCAGGCAGGACATACTGTGTGTGGCTGACTTGGTGAACCAAGGTTGTGATAACAAGTGCTTGCAATGCTCCCATTTCTGAGTGTGGTTTATAATGTTCATGCAGCAATTCAATGCTTTAGGGCTCTCATAACCTAAATCCTCTCCTTAGTGTTGTCTCAAAAATGACATGGGAGTGTACCATACTCTAAACTGTACAAAGTGACATGGGAGCTATGGGGCTCACCATCTTTTTTCTTTAACATAGTCCGCAATTCTCTAGCTACATTACTTCCAAGGGTCATATATGAAATCCCTGAAACATCATGCCGCTGCCGCATCTATATTATCACCTCCAACTTTTGAATGACTTCAGGCTTTCTGGTTATCAGGGAACATAGCATTGTCATTGAACAAGCCTTACTATTGTAACTGGTATTCTTGTAGAAGTGATTCTAATTAAGTTATTGATGAGATTGGCTATAAAATTGGTATGGACAGACAATGGACTTTTCTAAACTGGAAGCTCAGCTTTTCAAATACAATGCAGGCATCCACTATTGTTCCTAAAAAGGCATAGTGAAAAGCTGGTTTTATAAAATTAAATTGTGTTTGATAAACTAGATTAAATGGGATGACCTAGTTTTCTCAATGCCCCTTGGCACATAATATCACACATTGAACAAGAAATAAAATTAATTTTAAACTATGGCTTGATATAGAAAAAAGTAGATGATAGCTGAGCAAATATCTATTTTGATTTCTCAAAAGAAAGAAACACAATTGAGTCCAACATCAGACTCAGCAATTTTAATCCTATGAAACTCCATCATATATAGTAAATGAAAGATATAAATCAACAATTTACATATTTGCAGCAAGAAAGTTCATATTTTCAATTTAATTTCTTACATTTTGCTGCTCCAAAACCTGTAGTCTAAGACAATTGCCTCACTTTCCATTTTCATGGATCCTTCCCTTTGTGAACAATATATGCTGGCATTACAAAATGCAAGTGTTATGACACATTATACTAGATTTAATACATTCAGATAGAAAACAGTTTTAAAATGTTTTTTTCAGTGCAAGAAAAGTACTGAATATAAAGAGTCAGGGTAAGTGATGTGATATGTATAATCTGCTATATTTTGCCTCGATTGCACCCCAGTCACATGTTGTTAGAATTTTATGCACACATTTTCTTATGACTTCTTCCATCAAGCTGACTGACAGACGATGGTACCTGTTTGGTGATCAGCAGCTCAGAGATACATTCAATATTCCGAAGTTAACACAAATGATACAAGTATGACAAGGGGCCCACTTTTTTTTTTTTTTCTATTCATTAAACATTAAGGAGCACCTATTTTATTTCAATGCAAAACTCAACAATTGCAGCTAGTTACTTGTACAGCAGCAGGGACTAAGATAGTGGCTCATATGGTTGCTACAATGGGGCCCACTTTTAAAACTAGAGGGTGGAAGACGAAAAGGTAACATAGATCCGTCCCAACAGTTGTGGTAATAGAATGTATTAATGGTACAAACATTTTGCTATCAATACTTGAAAATATTAACGAAAATCCCCAACCTGACCAAAAGAAACCCCACAAAATAGAGACTAGCTACACAGACAGTTTCTTTTCTACGTTATATATGTTTTATACATCTTATATGTTTCTGTGTATATAAGGGATTATCCTCAGCATTCAAAAGTGACCAAAGTTATCCTGATGTATGAAACATCTTCTAACACAATAATTACGACTACAATTACGCAATGGGTAAGAATGGGTTACACAGCAGCACCTCAAGTCACCGGGGAGGGGAGATGTGGAAGACCGAGCTGTTGGGGGATGGAAATATGAAGTACGCTGCGAGCCGTGGATGAGGATTTTAAAAAGAGGTTTGAAGGTGCGTTGTGCAACGAGAGATTACAGCTGAGTAATATATATACATATATCACACTGCATTGGACAAAATGTCCACTAGCTCTATGACACCAATCCGATCATGTGCAGGTAGACATTTCCTGGTGTAGATTTACGATAACTATTCATCGATACTGTCTACCAATAACTAGATACATATGAATGATTAACTTCTATTACCTTAAACGTTGTGCTATATAACAAGCACCCTTTAGAATGCTGACCTATAGCGCGGTTTACAAAACGAACGTGCTATAATATATCTGGAATGCACCAGGAAAGATGACTGACTGTGCAATTATTTCAGCACTATGGACAGCTCTATAGGTCAACAATGCGCCTCTGATCACATAAATTATTGTAGATATCCTACAACACTGTCCGTTCAGATTTTTCAGAGTAACCGAGCATGGGTTGAAGAGCCCACCTTCATACAAAGGAAGGTGTGTGTGTGTGTCTATTTTGGGAACCTGGGACCTAGAAGACTCACGATACATAAAATGCAATTGTGCGTGTTGCTAATAGTATTGCTCGTAAGGGTGCCAGACCGTCATATCTCATAGTGGTCCCTTGAGCGTTACAAGGAGAAGCCCAGCTGTTGTCTCCCTCCTCTACTTTTCAGCTGACACTTCATGCTTGCTTTTGATGAGAAAGACGTGTGCGTGCAAGAGACTATGCGGAGTAAAGACTCTTGGCAGAGTATATGTAATCATGTCAGCACTGTGTAATTCCCTAAATTCTTCTTTTAGGCAGCACCAAATGAAAATAACTATATATTTTTAACTCATTTTTAACGATCGGTTGTCTATTACATAAGCCAGTTTGTAGAGTTACACTAAATAAATGGTTAATTCAGTCTCATCCATTCTTCATTTAAGTTTCATCAGAGCAAATATACATCGTTTCTGACTACTGATTTTTTTCATATTGCAAAAGTGCATTTAGTACATAACTGTAATGGTAGGTATACTGATTTTTTTTTATATTGCAAAAGTGCATTTAGCACATAACTATTGGTAGGTAGAATTAAATAAAATAATGCAACAGAGCAGTTAGCTTGTTTTCATATTTTTAAATTGTGTAGTCCATTTTTCTCTTTACTTGCACTGATGGTAGCTCTAGACTTGTCCTTCTCTCAATTAATAGTAAAATCATTTGCATTTTTTTAAATAAAATGTTCTGTTTTTTTAAGGTTAAAGAATAACAAGTAAAGTGTAGTCTTAGCCTAGACACAGTTGAGGCAGCCATTTTATGGGCTGGACCAATATTCATGAGGACTCAGCTTATCAATTTCCTAGTCGTTAGAGAGATCATTGTGGCATGAAGGTGGTTTCACTAGTTTTAAGTCAATTACTACATAGAATATTGGACATGTAGATAGCAAAATATATGCTTTCATTGTGAGGAGGTAATGGTAAGTTTAAACTTATCAGTTTTCTGCACCACTTAGGGTTAACTGTTTATCAGACAGTTGTGACATTGATGCAGCAAAGTAAAGAGCTAACAATAGATGAGGATGAAATCATTTTGGAAATAGAGAAGATAGTGGGTATGAGGATAGGGGGTATCTTTCAAATAATTACATATACATGCCAGCTTAAAACTAGGATACTAACAAATTTAATATATGCAACAGGCATATTGATTACAATAAATTGCTACATACCTTAATAATAACTTTACTAACTGGGGGTAATAGTTTTAATAACATTATTCTGTGTAGTCAAAGTACCTGTCCTTGACTTTCCACTGCAACTCTAAAAATCTATGGCTTAATAAAGTATCATCTTGATACCTGATGACAGAAAGCTGAAGCCACATCCCACATCTAAAGACTGAGCCCTACTGCAATTTGTAACAGATCAAAAAGCTGATATTTCAGTGTGTTAAGCTACTGTGATATCAATAGCCCTGCCCTGTGTATGAATCCACCGATCCACATAAACTTGTTTACAGCAAACTGAAGCCACATCCCACGTCTAAAGACAGTGTCCTACTGCAATTTGTAACAGATCAAAAAACTGATATTTCAGTGTGTATGTATTCAGTGTGTGACAGCAATAGTCCTGCCCTGTGTATGAATCCACCAATCCACAGAGTGAATTTCCCCAGAGCAAGTGTGCAAGCTCGTTACACGCATTCCGTCTATACAAACAAGATTCATCCTCCTAACTTGGTAGCCTGAGGCAATCTGGTAAATCATAGCATGTTGAAAATGTTGAGTTAAGCATACATGCTTCAGCTTCTCGCGTGTATTATTCAGATCAGTAACACATACATCTAACAATGGCTTTATTTGCTCTTTAGCATTTAGTATGTGCCAAATTATACTGCATTTATGTTGTGACATGAAATAGACTATATAATACATGATGTCACTCAGACCTCTTACTCTATATTTTCTAAAGTGAGGTGCATGTTATGGTGTAGATAAAACCAAACAAAATGGACTACCTCCTGCAGCACTCATTTACTTAAAGCTATGAATTTTATTCATATAATGCTATACTTCTGTAAGTAGCAAAAATATTCATGCAGCTTAAAATAAAAGAGAGATAATTAAATGTTAAGTACATAGAATATAAGAGGTAATAAACATTTCTATATAGCTTATTTTAAGACAGGACGCACAGGAAAATACTCCAAAATCATAAAGATACCATTTCAAATGACCCATATATTTTGGGACGTATTTTCTAAAAAAAAAATCTGTATTGCAGTTTGAAAACATTTCTTTTTCTGGTTTTACAGTATTCCACACAATTTTCCTCCACTTGTCATGATATGAATTTTCATATTATGGAATTTATTTGTCTCTATTTACTCTGTTAGGGAATATATTTAATGTCACAATATGTATAGAGTAATGTTGAAATATGTTATGTTTTGTTTAAATGTTCTTTTTGTGCTGCATCATGTGTGTAAATTAAATTGATTTAGTAGCACAGCAATAGGTATTTTGTATACCCAAATGAATTTCACTGAACATTCTAATTTTCTGATAAATTAACAACTGATGTTCCACATTTTGTTCAAAAGATAATTTTGTACACAAAAGTCTTGTTGACAAGTCCCCAAACATTGCTGTTATTCTACATTTTCACTAAAATTTCACTGCCAAAAATATAAATTATTTTCTTTTTTAAAGACTCCTAATGTGGTAAGATGTTTGTAGTCTGCCTTTATTCTGTTTTGCAAAACATAGAAAAATGAGAGCTGTATAGGGATATCACATGTCTCATAATAAGCAGAAATGTATAGATGGTAGATGAGAAACAGGAGATGAGCTAGACATATTGTCCTCTCCATTTTGGCAGTTAGTAAGAAAAAGCTGGCAGGTCTTTTCTTCCTATGGAGTGGAAGAGATAGCAGGAGATTAGTGAGACATTTATTCTTCTGTTCACTGAATGCAGGAACAGGTCTAGCAAGGAAATCAGGCAACGGTAATAGGTCTTTGCTCTCATTATCTAAAGCATGATTCAAACCAACAATCAATGTAAGAACCCCAGAATGCATCTCCATCGGATTGGCTGCTCAGTCTTGCAAAGCTTGATGACTAGCTACTCTCTGTAGTGTGGACTTATAATGGCAGAGTTTTAGATCATATGTATGTGCATATTCATCCCCATATTGAGCTCTATTGCTATGTTCCGAGGAATGTCTACACTGCTCCTACAAAACTCTTTACAATTGGGTACTGAAGGAACAACGAACAAAAAGAAAAGCTTGTCATAGATTTGGCTAATAGATCTAAAACTTCCTCCTACCTCGATACCCTGTACCTTCAAATAATCATACATTTGAGGCAACTATATAGTAAATATCTGAAGGGACCAGAGCTAGTAGGCAATTCTAAGATATCCAATATTAACATTATACATGGTAGTGTAAACACTTCTTTAGAGTCCTGGGGGTAAATGTATCAATCTGCGGGTTCTTCAACACCCGCGTGTTCAAGCGGCGCTGCATTGTAAAGGGAAGTTAACCCTTTACAATGCAGCGCCGCTTGAAATTTAATCGCGGAAGAGGCTGAACACGCGGGTGTTGAAGAACCCGCAGATTGATACATTTACCCCCTGGTGTGGTGACTACAGTATTCCTAAAGATATCTCGTTACCATTTTGGAGTTAGAACTCTGGGGTAGGAATAAGACCTTATTTGCCTCTGTTTTGGGCTAGCAGTCTTATTAGCCAAATTATGTGGTCTGTGTTCTAATCAGAAGTATTTCTGGGATCAAAATTTAGGGCATCTACCAGGAGTAAGGGGTCCTTCACATTTTCCATACAGACATGTGAGTGAGTGGGCATTGCATCTATTGATGATGTCACATTTATGTTTTAGGTCCAATATTAAAGAACTTGAAAAATTGATTTCATATATAGTGGACCCATGGCAAGTAAATGGATTCCATGCTACAATAGAACTACAAGAACCCTAAAAGATAACTATCCAGTAGTGCAGCAAAAATGTATTTGCCTGCTTGTTGAGAGCTGGTTGAAGAGTGACTCATATAACAATATGACATTCAGGTGTTTACTAGACCACAACCTGTGTTCTTTACACTACTTACTTTCACTCTGTGAAGTTATTGATGGACCGTACTTTGACACTACATCTCACGCCCATGATTGCTATCTGCAGGTTTACTGATTCAGTATTGCTTGTTTGTTTTATATTGCATGTTGAACTAACGCACATTTAATGGTTGGTGTGCTTAATCCACAGTTGCCTTTAGCTAACATCTTTTATATGATTTCTACCTTAGTCACAATTACTTATGAAACATTAGCACGCATTAGCTGAAATGTTGGGCATCTGGGCCTGCCTAGGAATTTTATACATGAACCTAAGCATGTCTGCAGCACAGGGGCGAGCATTGCTGCCTTACAGTGCTGCGGCCATAGGTTCAACTTAGATGAGGGCAATATCTGTGTAGAATTTGTATGTTCTCCCTGTGTGTGCTCAGGTGCTCCCATTTCCTCCCACAGTCAATAAACATACTAGTAGGTAAGTGACTGACAAAATAAACGCAAGTGTGTGTGGTAGAGAATTTAACCAATGGTCCAGGGACTGATGTGAATGATTAAATATTCAAAATAAAAGTCTGTGTAATATGGTGGTGGTATACAAAGTCCCTATTCCCTTGCAGGGATCCCTGGCGAAAAACCTCCATTTCCTCTGCTCTTTGTGGGTAGTCAAGTCAAGCAGACCCCAAGGTTCCTCCAGACTTCATGAGTGTGACAATTTATTTTATTTTGTTAGCTACCCAACATAGATTAGCTTGTCTTTCACAGTTCACACACTACTCCCCTAATCTAGCACTTTAAAAATCCATTATAATTAAATTAAAAAAATAGTCTAGTCTTAAAACTAAAACTGAAAACAAAAAGTCTTTGGTGACAGCTTCACATGATCAATGATATAAACTAAACAGTTGGGCCAAGTGCTACAACAATACATTGAATTTAGATACCATGTTAAAATCCCTCAACTCATGGCTTTTAAAAGGAGAATCATCCACTTAGTTACATTTTTGTAAATTAGATAAAAGTGAAAACACTGAATGCACATACTTGCAGGCATACAATGTGTTTTGTGTCTCCGATATCCCTTGTTTCATCAATTATCTTCACACTTTTGCTGTGGCCTTATGTCTACGTTGGCGTGCATAAGTTTACCATGCATACCTTTTACCTAGTGGTCCATAAAGTTGCAACAAGTGCAGAATTCCCTATGAAGTAATACCAACCATACAGTGCCTGGCATTGGCATTCGTTGTATGCTGACTGCATGTCTTCATTCTGAGCAAACCATATTGATGTAGTCAGATAAACCACAGAGATAGATGTTAGTTCTGGCCTTGGAAGGATAGCATAGAGAGATAGGGGACATACAATCCAAATTTATCAGTAATATTACATACAAAGTAGAAACTCTATTGATCAGGGACCTACTGCAGAGAAAGAGACTAAAATGCATTGACATATTTATTTAAGGGAACTATAATTTTATACATAAAACTCTATACTTCCCAAAAAGAAATTGTAAAAGGAGTATAAGAAACACTTAGTAAAATATATACCCCTATCTTATTAATCAGCATTCAACCTCCAATATTTATTAACCCTTATAACAGGATAACAGAACTATCAAATACCAAATAGGTGGTGATATCCCCCCTACACTAATATTGTGGTAATTGGATATTGTAAATTGGCGCATTAAACAACTCTCTACTGCTAAAAGCATGTACAAACAGAGGTTCATATTCAGAAAATCTCTAATAAAAAGGACGTGACAAATGATTGAAACTCTTATAATGAGGACACATGAAATACAAACAAGAGATCAGAAACACATAGCAATTTTATTGCAGTTTTCCTTGAGAGTGGAAGCCCAGCGCAGGAAATTCTTTTAATTCTAATACTAATATTTCATGTACACTTTCTATACTACCAATTTTTTTATTTTCCTGTTTTTTAATGAATACTTAATAGTAACAAATATATTTTAAACTAAATAAATAAATGTTATGTTTTAACATTTTAACATCATACAGCCATCCTTTTTCTTCTTTTGTGCTGAAATACAGAATTATGAAACAATCACTAGGAATGTAAACATCAAAGGGACTTTATTTGTGATGTATAAATAAAAAGGAAATGTGAAAATACTGTGGAGGTCAAAACAGCCAAGGAAAAGTGCACAATCAGCTCTTGTCCTGTCGTACACCTTGATTTGTATCAGTGCACCTAGATTTTCATCAAAGTGCGTAGTGTTACAAAATGTGCATTTGTGGAGCAAGATGGCGTTTGCAGGGGAGAAGTTCAGACAGGTTGCTGGGAGAAGTTGGACATTCCTTGCAAATTGTTGAGTAGGTGCACCAATGCATCTAGCTTTGAGCAGAGCAAAAACAATACTTCATTATTGAAAGTAGATAGGAAATGTCACATTTTTAAAGGTGTTTCTTGTTGTGTGGACGCAAATGTGACTATTTTCACTTCACAAAAGGAGTTGTTGCATATTGGTGGAAAAGCTCTATGCACACTCTGAGCGATGTAATGCGGAGTGTTGACACAGTCCAGATGTCACCTACTCTCGTGAATCATTTAAGCAATATTGGAGGCTAAATCAAGCAGTATTTTAGGAGAAGAACAAATATTTTATTTACTAAAAGAGCTGGTTCTAAGTGATAGGAGGTTGAACTATGATGTGACGTATACACTCTTGTATAGTGTGTTGTGTGGACCATCCAGGCACACTGGGCAGGGACGGATTGGCCATAAGCCTTACCGGGAAGCTTCCTGGTAGGCCGGTGGCCTAACGAGGAAGCCCAGAGGCCGTCTTGTTTAACAATTTAAAAGAAAAAAAAAATTCTTCACCCGGTGCTGTCAGAAGGAGTGGAACAATCAAAGAAATTGGTGGTCAGTGGTAAACAACAGGCAACTTCATTAATCCTGCCTCCTTTGCACTTAGTATATCACCAGCAAACACTCTCCCCTTTACTTATGCCATTGTCTGCCAACCCTCTCAGCACTGTTATTACTTCAAACCAATCCCCCAATCACTGGGCACATTTTGGGCTCATACACAATTGTTACAAAATAAGTGCTTTCTTGCAAATGCTTGAAGCATTTCACCTTTATGGTGATCGCAGTAGACAGCCATTTATTATAAGGATTATTTTTAAGGCATTTTTTGAAACACACAGCACACTTTTTTATATATAATAAAGAGAGAGATTTGACTGATAGTTTGCATCTCAGGACGTCGGGGGAAGCTACATCAGTGTGGTGAGGTGCTCATATGCTGCTCTGACAGACTGATCAAATACAATTGTGCCAACATGTTTCGTAATATTTAAACTTATGAAACAAAGTCAGATATGTTTCTATGAAGCGAATATTGGTAAGATATGTTAGTAGATAACTATATAAGTTTGAGCACAGAGGCATAAACCAGTCGCAGATCATGCAAAAGGATTCATGTATTTTTATAGAACAGGACTGGCAGCTTTTTCCCTGCATTGCTTTAGAAATGACCCACTGTGTATTAAGTCATCACATCTCGGTTTTCTTAAATGTTTCCCCAACCAAATTCCAAGAGTTCTAAATCCCACTTACTTTTGTGTTGGCCCCACCTACAGTTGATTTGGTCCCACCCACATGAGGCCACTTCAAGAATTTTTTCCAGGGCCACTTTAGGTTCCTAGACTGCTGCTGACACTGGGGCAAAACTAAGCAGTTTGCAGTGCACATTGAGTGTGCTTCACAAATAAGGCTCTGTCTACTTTGTGTTCTTTGGATACAGATCCTTCTACAGTCAAGTCCATAAATATTGGGATATTGACACAATTCTCATATTTTGGGCTCTATACACCACCACAATGGATTTGAAATGAAACTAACAAGATGTGCTTTATCTGCAGACTTTCAGCTTTAATTTGAGGGCATTTACATCCAAATCAGGTAAATGATGTAGGAATAACAACGGTTTCTATATGTGCCTCCCACTTTTTAAGGGACCAAAAGTAATGGGACAATTGACTCAAAAGCTATTTCATGGACATGTGTGGGCTATTCCCTCGTTATTTCATCATCAATTAAGCAGGTAAAAGGTCTGGAGTTGATTCTAGGTGTGACATTTGCATTTGGAATCTGTTGCTGTCGACTCTCAATATGAGATCCAAAGAGCTGTCACTATCAGTGAAGCAAGCCATCATTAGGCTGAAAAATCAAAACCAACTCATCAGAGAGATAGCAAAAACATTAGGTGTGGCCAAATCAACTGTTTGGAACATCCTTAAAAAGAAAGAACGCACTAGAGAGCTCAGCAACACCAAAAGACCCGGAACACCACAGAAAACAATTGTGGTGGATGACAGAAGATTTTTTTCCCTGGTGAAGAAAAACCCCTTCACAACAGTTGGCCAAATCAAGAACACTCTCCAGGAGGTAGGTGTATATGTATCAAAGTCAACAATCAAGAGAAGACTTCACAAGAGTGAATATAGAGGGTTCACCACAAGATGTAAACCATTTGTGAGCCAAAAATACAGTAAGACCAGATTAGAGTTTGGCAAACAACATCTAAAAAAAAACATTACAGTTCTGGAACAACATCCTATGGACAGATGAGACAAAGATCAACTTGTAGCAGAGTGATGGAAAGAGAAGAGTATGGAGAAGGAAAGGAACTGTTCATGATCCAAAACATACCACCTCATCAGTGAAGCATGGTGGTGGTAGTGTCATGGTGTGGGCATGTATGGCTGCCTTTGGAACTGGTTCCCTTGTATTTATTGATGATGTGACTGCTGACAAAGGCAGCAGGATGAATTCTGAAGTTTTTCAGGCAATATTAATTGCTCATATTCAGTCAAATGCTTCAGAACTCATTGGACGGCGCTTCACAGTGCAGATGGACAATGGCCCGAAGCATACTGCAAAAGCAACCAAAGAGTTTTTTAAGGCTAACAAGTGGAATGTTATGCAATGGCCAAGTCATTCACCTGACCTGAATTCGATTGAGCATGCATTTCACTTGATGAAGATAAAACTGAAGGGAAAATTCCCAAAGAACAAGCAGGAACTGAAGACATTTGCAGTAGAGGCCTGGCAGAGCATCATCAGGGATGAAACCCAGCGTCTGGTGATGTTTATGCATTCCAGACTTCAGGCTGTAATTGACTGCAAAGGATTTGCAACAAAGTATTAAAATGTGAAAGTTCGATGTAGGATTGTTTAGTTTGGCCAATTACTTTTGGTCCCTTAAAAAGTGGGAGGCACATATAGAAACCGTTGTAATTCCTACACTGTTCACCTGATTTGGATGTAAATACCCTAAAATTAAAGCTGAAGGTCTGCAGTTAAAGCACATCATGTTTGTTTCATTTCAAATCCCTTGTGGTGGTGTATAGAGCCCAAAATATGAGAATTTTGTGGATGTCCCAATATTTATGGACTTGACTGTAGGTAGTGGTTTTATTTGTACTCAGTTGGCAGCATTAAGTATTCTTCAGCTATCCCTTCTGATACACCTCTCCCTCACTTCTCTTTCCCATACTTCTATGCTCTAAATACATCATATATGAAAGTAAAGTATAATTGTATTTTTTTTATACGTCCATTAACTAAATCAAATGGGAAAGCTTTAAAAATAGGGTTAATGTACCTTTACATTCACTGCATTTTGCATAGAAATACATATGATAAATAAAAATATCTATTTACATATGCTGACCGGAATTTAGTCTGTGCTAGAAGTAAATATAATTTATATTTAGAAAGTTACTTTTGCAACGGGAAGTCTTGTGCTTGGTAAAATGCTTGTTTTAGAAATATTATTACACTGTGAAAAAGATATACGAGTCTCTCTAACATCTTTTTCCATATATCGCTAGTATATGCCACTATGCTCAGTGACTTTTTGGTCGAGGCAAAGCATTTATGACATAAAGACAGTTAGCAGAATTCCCACATAAATATGATTAAAAGATAACTGAGTATATAGATATAATGCAGCGACCTTCTTTCATATATTAGTATGGTGATAATGATGGGATAACTAGGAGATGTTTCAGCTCATACTTGTCTGAACAGACAGATATTCTGTAGCAAGATGCCTCAGCATAAATACACATTGATCCTTAATTAAGTGACAGCATTGTTTCAAGAAACAACTTTTTTAAGCTTTTAGAAATCACACTTTTAACTAATTAGCATATTGTCTTATTATAGAAGGCCACCCCCCCCCCCCTTTATCCCTAATAGTACAGTCTCTTCATGATTCAAAGAGGTAAATTGTATGATCTTTGACCAGACATCTCAATTTAGAAGACCTCCAATAATAAGTGCAGTCTCTTCCCGATTTAAAGAGGTAAATTTGTATGGTCTTTGACAAAGCATGTCAGCTTAAAAGGCCTCCAATAATTATCTCTGCAAACACTGGTTTGGTCATTAAATCTCCAAAGGATCATCCAGTAGGCCTCAAACAAAAGTTGTCACTTAATACTCACCAAACCTACCACAGCTTAATACTCATCAAACATACCGCAATCATCCATATATAGAATGTTATGGTGTATTTATAGTAATACATAATATATATATATATATATATATATATATATATATATATATATAAATAAAAAACACCAAACTTACTAGTGGGCCCTGGACAGAAATGTTTCCCTCGGCACAATGTCTGAACTGCATGTTAGCTTGTGTGTGTGTATAATTATATTTTATATATATATATATATATATATATATATATATATATATATATATATACATGCACATATATACGCACACACACACACATACACTCACAATATATAAAACTGTTATGGCAGA
Organism: Mixophyes fleayi; assembly: GCF_038048845.1. NCBI lineage: Eukaryota > Metazoa > Chordata > Amphibia > Anura > Limnodynastidae > Mixophyes > Mixophyes fleayi. Next base: position 132,709,283 of record NC_134405.1, on the reverse strand, counting down.
AAAGAGACACTCACTGTAAGTAGGTCATTCACCTGGATGCACTGATCCAGAAGAATAGCATCATTGTTGAAGAACAGCACAGGACTTGATAAATACACTGAAATGGTTTGAATATAGGCAACTCAATATGTTCCTTTATTACAATATATATATATATATATATATATTTGCACATCTACTACTTACATTGTGAACCTTAATAAACAGCAAAGCAGCAACAGTTCTCATATTTCTGGTCATCTCGACATGTAGTGAAAAGGTCAGTTGATATACTATTCTATTGCTACCTAAAGCATTAGAGAAATATATTTAGAAAGGGAAAAGAGAAGCATCTATACATAGAAATCAGGAGTAAAATGACACTGTCACATCCTATAGATATGATTTAGGCAGTGGTAGAACCATTCTCCTTAAACACATATACATTTTGTTTTCATTGACTACCTGTGTAATACAATATTAGTATATTATGCTAAGAGACAGTGCACCACACACTATAGTAACCAGCAATGCTCCATACACTGTAACCATCACTGCCCCATATCTTGACAGCTTTTATTTTACACATTATGCCAGCTGTGACCTCAAATATTATACCTGGATCATTAAGTTGTCTGAAAGTACCAGCAGTCTAGATAAGATATTTGTAAAGGAAGCTTGCAAATTTATTTCCCTGGATAAACCAAAACATGAATCCTGATGGACATGTACATTTTTTTTTCCTTATCATGACATTTGACAGGCCAGCTGTTTACTTTAGAGCAACACATGGTAAGATTAGGTACTACGATGCCAAGTTTGTGATGTGCGGCATGTCACTGGGGGGATTACGAGGTCCTGATAGTTTTAATGGTGGTGTGTGGTGCAGGCTTGGTTGATTGTTATGCTCACAAGTGGTTGCAGCTGTGAAACGTTATATAGCGGATTGGGTGGGGTATTGTGAATTTAGAGGTAGCCCAGAAGGGGCCAGTTCACAAATGCACAAATAAAAAGGGTACCATTCTACCCTTGAACTAAGTACTGCTTGGTATGTTGGCATGACATGCCGAGTTGTTCTTTCAATTGATCAAAAATACTGATTTAATGCAGTGTTCTCTAACCACTGATTCCCTCATGCAGATACATTTGTATTACAGTTTCTAGCTATGAGGTGGAGACACTTGCAATCCGTCATTGGGAACAAAAGGTATCTATATCAATGTGTCTGGGAATACATACCAAATTTCCAGATAAGCTGAGTGGTTACTGTTCTACCCACTTTCTTGACAAACACTATGGGTTTCATTTATAGTTGGAGTCATCTTGAACTGAACGTACTCATAAAAATGAGTACTTATCTGTGTATGTTGAGTCGAATATATCTCATGATGCCTACCAATCAAAAATAGTATTTGCACCTGGCTTATGTCAGACGTACATATAAAATGTAACAATGTTCAAACACCTCCACATCCATTGTTTACTCCCCTAAAATCTAATGGCAACCTTCTTTCCTGCAGTACTTTATAATATAGATGAATTAAGTATTTTCATACGGAGAGGTCACTATGCAAGCAGACTATGTGCACGTAATGCAAATGTTGTACAAATTCCCCCATTTTCAGGGTTAGGTCAAATGGTAAATGGTGGGTGCTTTACAGAAATGAAACAAATAAAATGTTCTTTATTATGTGTACAAGACGGAATACAAATCAGTCTCTGCCCAGTAATAAGTGGGCACTGGTGGATTTATTTAAGTCACTGCTAAGTGTAATGTGGACCTTGCTGGGTACGATTTGGGCATTGTCGAGTATGATTTAGATACTGCTGAGAATGATTTGGGCACTGTTATTTAAAGTGCATTACTGGACACTAATTATAGTAAGTTACTGGAGGGTAATGCTTGGACTTTGCTACAGTAGGTATAATTTCAGCACTGGTTGGTATGCCTTGTCAATGCTAGGTACTGTACAGTATTATTTGAATACTGACATGCATGAGCTGGATAACATTTGTGCATTGCTATGTAGGATTTGTGCATGTTATATATGATTGTGGTACTTGTGCATATAATTGGGCAGCACTTCATACAATTCGACCATTGCTTGGTATGAGTTGGGCATTGCTTATTTGTTCTATATGTTGTAATTTTCAAGATCTGTTCTTTTCCAGTATGGGAAAATACAGTGTACCCATTATTTTCTTATGTATTCTGGAAACATGACAACAATGTTGTCAGTTTCTGTTTATAATTAATGTTACTTAAATCCTGATTCCAAATATAACAATATTTGTTGTCCTTGGGCTAGAAACTAAATCACTAGCTCCCTACTTGGCCCCTAAATGACAGGAGGGACTGTAATAGCAATAATGCTAGGAGTGGATATGTTAACTTCACAATTTAATGGATATTACAATGCTTCTGGTATTCCATGAGACTATGTTGTGAAGCTTTACTTCAATGGCTAGAGAATGCTGGCAACTTAATAAGAAATTTGGCTGGGAGAAGGGGGGATTAGTGGAGAATTGGGAGTGTGCTTGTACTTTGTTTTGATTAAATATGATTGTGTCTTATTTCTATTGAAAAAAAAATGAGGAAAGAGAAGTTATAAAAACTGTCACAACTACAAGTAAATATTACATCTAGTCCCACCTAAGATAAGACTGCCATGTTGCATAAATAAACCCAACATTTTTATGGCCAAACACTTAAACCGTTTCCACAGCATGCTACAATTTACAGGGGTCACCCTGGAAGCAAGTTAATGAAGAAACTATCTTGCACAGATGTATATGTTTGGAAGATTATGTAATAAAAAGTTTGACACTCAAATAGCTAAAACTTCATTGAAACACATGACATTTCTCTCCTACTCCAAGATTTCTAGAGGTCTGTTTATTAAATGTTAAAAAGCCCAAAATCCAGCAAACTTATTAAGGGCTGCAAACTATTTAACAGACCTGGGCTAGCAATAGCGTCCCTGAAGTATATTTAACAAGGCCAACTGTGGTATATTCACCACTGTTGTCCTCGATTACTAACACCATTTGCAGACAAGGAAAATATTAATTGATCAGCTACCCCGGTGACATTTTTTTGTTAAATTGGATGAAAGATTTTCAATCTCTGCTATCACAAGCAATCAAAATCTACCTCAATGGTGGGTCTTTTTAAATAGACCATCATTATCAACATTTATTTATATAGTGCCAGCAAATTCTGTAGCGTTTTACAACTGGAGCAGTTAGTTTTATATGAATCGTAGGGTCAAACAAGCAGTAAAATGCACACAGTGTTAGTAGCTATTACCAATGATGTTTTTTTCCAGTAATGGTATAACTTAGCCATTGGTACCCATATTTAATCAAATAAAAAATTGCCATTTATTTGAAAGTCACCTATTAAACTCCTCTTCATGATAATTTCCCTTAACAAATCCCACTGTTATTGACTAATTTGCCTTTTTGTGTTGCCGCAGTTAAAGACTACAAGCAAGCACCTCAAAATATGCTGTGTCTGTAAAACAATACAATTAGCGTGCAAAGAGCACAGAAGCAAGAAATAAATTAATGACAAATGCAAAAACTGATTTTTTTTTTAATCTCTGACAACTCACCTGTGAAATACAATTTCACAATTTCTGTATTTGAAGGATTATAAAGGGCACAAAGGAAGAAGCTAGTACATACATATCATGCTAGCAAATAAGTGCTCTAGGAGATACAGTCTTAATTAGTTATGCCTGTAACCCTTTCATATCAATCATCTGCTCCTTAGTATTCAGCAAAGCAAGACAAGAAGAGGAAGGGCACTTTGGCTCTGGATAAGAAAAAAATAGAATGTAAACCCACCAGCCCTTGTCACACACAGAAATATATTCAGAAATGGACTAAATGCTTATAAACTGTATTTATTTTGTTTGTTTTAGCATGACTTCAGGGTACAATACAGGACAAAATCAATTACTTTTTACCCTCAAACTGTGACTGAACAATCACGGTGATACAGACAGGAATGGCCTGCAGCTCATCTGATCTCAGGCATACTAATCTGACAAATACATGTAAGCAGTGGACACATTACATAAACTTGTGTCATATGATTCAGTTCAAATAAAAAAAACTCTCCAAGAACATGTTCCTTAACTAGGAAAATGATTGTGTAGTAGAAACAAGCCAAGTAGAAGAGTTGAAGTATGGGTAAGATATTGTGCAACATTATTACGATACAATTTTTTACACATTAACCATGACAACATTTGTATAAGTATGAAGGTCTTATATGTTAATACAACTTTTATATAGCTATATATATTTTTGATAAACTTATTTTCAGTTTGTGAGCCCAATGCATATACACTTATCTGAACAATAGAATATATTACGTACTATATTCATATTTATGTAGATCAATGGAACTCACTAGACATTTTTCAAGACCCACTAATAGGCACTAACAAGTACAAGTGGGCCTCAACCCAATTTAATTATTAGTGCATGGATTAACTACAACCAAGTGTTAAAAAAATAAGTGTATATTATTATTTTTTTATTGTTACTTTTTAATGGAATGTTATTTTTTCTTAGCATACCATGTATTTACTCCAAATTTTGACCACCTCATATCACTATCATTGACATCCTCATATCTCTCAAAGTGCCCATCTCATATTTCTATAATTTTCCCCTCGTATCTCTATCATTACCCCCTGATAATCCTATCATCACTGTCCATTTCTATGGCTATCCTTACTGCTCATATCTACCCTTGTTGCCCCCCCTCCCCACCCCACTGCACTCTCTGCTCCTAAATTAATCAGGTCCAAGAAGTTTATCTAACAAAAAAAAGCTAAGCAGTGGGTTGAATTATGAACAATTATATTTATCTTCTACTTATGTTGTAAATCCAAAATCTATAAAAAGGTATACTTATTCTATAATCCATTGCTGAACTTTTATGACCAGAAGGCCCTAATCAGTTTCTTGTTGATTCAGAAGAAGACATGATGAGGTAATACTGGGCACTCAAGCCTAAACTCCAAGGTACAGGATTACGGTGGAAAATTGCTAGATCTGACCAATATGTCCAGACCTATTGGGGCGTGTTAGTGTGGTGGGTAAGTGACTGCTCAGACAGGATAAAATTGGACATCTGCAATTCACATTTACAGGCATGCCTGAAAACTATCGGATCAATTTCAGTCATTTTACCAGGCATCACACTTGTTTTTGTGACACACAATTGGTATAATTGGGCTAATTGGACAAAATTACTGTTGGGCCAATTGTCTAATACGGCCAGCTTAAGTTTTTCTTAAGCGATTCACAGTGAGGTTGCTAAACAGAGAGATTATCCAAAGCTGAATGTGAAAATAGGGCAAACAGAGAGAAGCAGAAAAAATTTACATTTTAAGAGGAGAGATGAGAAATGTTGCATTTCATATGGTACTTTTTAGCAAGCCAAAATATTGAATGAAGGATTGAATATAAGTTTCATTGGAAAAAATATGATTGAGGGAGACCAGTGAATTAAAAGTTACAATAGCCAAGTCTGTGTTGATCTTGTAGTGCACTGGCAGACGAAGCGGGTTATTTTTTAGAAAGAATCGGCTAGTTTCAGCAAAATGTGATATGAGTGAGCGATAGATCAGATCAATGTCACTTCTGGATAGTTGTATATCCAATAAAAAGTGCATTGAGCAAATACACCTCTATATTAGGAATTAGAATAGTACAAAATATATGTCTATTATGTACCAAGTTAAAAGTAGTTTATTTTATGTCTCTTCATAAGAAACAAAACTACATATAAAATAACTACATTAGCAAACTGTATATATTAAGAAATATTATGAAAACATGTACTGAATATATGATTTGTGAGAATACAAAATCTTTTTAAAAGTAATTTTACAAAGTACCAACCTGAATCCAGACCTTAACTGGCATATTAAAATAAAGCAGGAGTGACCTAGATGATAACATCGTAATTTTAGCTTCTGGCTGTGATAACTGCACAAAAATCACAGGGAAATCAGGATTACGGAATCTATAGTATTGGTCTAAAATCAGTCTTGCTAAAACCCCCTAATATTCTGCCAGATCAAAAACCAAATCCTGAATTTGATCATCCCTATTGTAGAGACATATTTTTCATTAAGCTTTCTGAGTCCCTTCTATAAAGGTTAATAGTTCCTTAAAATGATGGTTTCTTATCCTCTGCACTGATCTGACAAGGATGCAGCACAGCACAGAATCACTAACACAACCAAAAATAGCCTTACAATGCATAATCTTATCAGCCAGAGGCAGAGGGAATCTGCACCCGGGACACACAGGAAAGGCGCACACAGAGCCTGCTATGTTGCACGTGAATCTTTGCTCCAAGACTACATCTGTCTCTCTCCCAGTTTTTTTTTCTGTAACTAAAAGTCATCTGTAAAAATCTGCAAAATGTTTGTTTTTCCCCTACTCCTCCTACCCTCACTAAATAATATTCAGAAGTATAAGATGAAAGAACATTTTGAAAATATAAATAAGTGATACATCTGTTATTTTATATATTGACCATGTTGTTACCTGGTTATCTTGAAATAAAACATTGTTAAAAAAAATCAGCAAGATGATAAGGTAATTCCCAGACTTACTAATGAGCAATAGCCAAAGGGGAAATCTATATAAACTAAGCAAGAGTAAAAAAATAAATAATTATACCACATTCATAAACGTAATTTCATCCATTTTGGATTTCACTGCACTAATTTATTAAAAAATATGTCTTAACAATGGTGTATTATCCTGTTGTCAGTGTTTCAAGCAAATGGCATGTGTAGGAACAGTTCAAGAAAATATTTGCAGCAGGCATTGAGTTACCTGAAAGTGGACCTGTCACCATGAATTCAAATGATCCTATTCACCACAAACTACTTACCTATCAAGCTCAATGATTTGTATCTGTTCTTCTATCTCTTTTCCACTGACACTAAATATAACGGAGAGTCAGGACAGAAATTGAGTAGGGCTTCTAGCGAAAGTATTAATAAAAATAGATGGTTATCAAAGAAAACGCCTAAAAATTACTTTTCAGATGGTATTTTGTTCCAACCAAGCTCCACAGCATTTTCCCAAACACATCATCAGATGCATACTGTAGTAATCTTTTTTGCACATCTGGTGGAGCTGTCCCAAAATTCAACCATTGATTCCTGGCCTCCAATTTCACCAGCTTAATTATCCCACATTTATTCTACTGCCCCTGAAAATCCCAGATGTCCCTAAATATATAGATAAATTGATCAGGCACATTATAAGTGCTGCCTCACCTTAATTCCATAACGATGGTGTGCAACTTCATCTGGCATATATATCAAAAAAAATATATTACCAGCATCCTGAGGAACTCCTCTGTAGGCTTTTAGAAATTTTGGTCCCCCTGAACACCCTTTCACAATCACCCCCTGCTTAATCAGTAATTTTGAACCTAATCCAATCCTTTGCTCGAGCTTTAAAATCTGCAAACCACAGTCTCTCTCATAGGCATCCACCCGAGTGGACCTACTCACTCTCCCTTTTCCCTGTCCTTTACATCTGCTCCTGTGTATCCCTGCATCATTCATGTGCGGTACAGGTTTATTTTAGACAAATGACAGAATATATGATGGTATGGAGGTAATGCACCACATTGCATCATAATGAATTTATTACAGTGTAAATGTGTGGCACTCTCAGAGTGGATTCAGTGAGCCGTGTTGGCCAAGTTATCTGCTCGACTCATTTGTGCAAGACGAAATTGTTCCATTGTATGAATTTTGTGCATAAGCATTTACACTGGCAGGAATCAAAAAATAAAATAACAATGGAGATTAAACTACTTGTCAAAGTTGTAAATCCATGGCAAGATATTATATTTTACACAGTAATTATCTGACAGGAGAGCTCTGGGAATTAAGAAGAAAATATGAGAAAGAAAGGAGAAACAACTGTATTTCTATTAAATGCTGACCTCTAAATGCAGACTTAACGCTATCATTTAAACTAAGTAAAGTCCTATAACTAGAATAGTTCTATCCACGTAAGGGGAAAGGTTAGATTAAGAAGCGACTATTCAAAAGGCTTTTTTGGAATTTCCCAAAAGTCTATTCTCTTGAAAAGGAGTGACTTATTTGCACTTTTCCCTAAGGGAATAGCTTACAGATACACCTAACTGTTCTCCATGTTTCATTGAGAATGCAAAACAAAATAAAATCAACAAGCAAAAAAAGAAAAAGAGTATTGGTTACATAGACAGCACATTAAATTAATAATTTCTGGCCAGTGTTTGAAGTGGAAATTTAGAAGTGGAGGTATGCAAAATGTATTGCGAATGTAAGTAAATAGAATTTGATAGTGTTACAATGAAGGCAGTAGGGGAAGTTGTGGTATGGCATACAACCGTATACACTCCCACTTCCACCATTGTTTCTGGCCTGATGTGCAACTTGCCCTGTACAAGAGTCTATATACCCAACATTATGCAAAAAGCAACTGGCAGTCAGAAAAGACTGGCGTGTCATGCACCTATATTTGAATGCTGGCTAGCCTGGCTACATTTTACAAAGCATGTACATGATGTATGTGTGTAACTGATACAAGCATGTTTCTTGCATAAATGTTTAAATTCTAGTTATACATATATTTAGGAACAGAATGTTCACACAACTTCCATTATTCTGATTAAAATGTCCAATAAATCATTCAATAACATAGTGTAATAATCAAATCTATTTTTCTATAGCTTTGCTACATTTGGACATAGTTACCATATGGGACAGTCATTTTTAACATGTTTACAGCTAGATGACCCAGCCGTTCTGTGCTGATTGTGCTATATCTGCGATGTTCCATAAAGCTAGCCCCAAAAGTACAGATTCAATCGTTTTTCTGAGAAAAAGTTGCATGTTTTTCCATGGCCACCAAAATGGACACACACCTAAAAATCCAATTAAGTGCAATTTAGCTTCAATTAATCATCTGTTACTTACCACAAATAAATATTACAGATCTTATTTGATCTGCATTGTTCTCCTCACTAAACAATATACAATTAGATCAAAAACAATCCATATGGATAATTGAATTGACTGGATTTGAACTTAGTAGATTTTCCCTAAAGTTACCATACTGTGATAGCCCAAAAATTAGGAGAAAACAACTGAATGATTATTGCAGGAATTCACAATTTCTGCTTGATATCGCAATCCCTATAGAACTCTATGGGTACTGTGATGTTAGTGATTTATCAAGCAGCAAAAAGCTTGCTTAACTGTTTCTATGGGGTTCAGTGAAGCCGGAAAGTCTGTTTTGTCCCCGCAAGGTCAGATCCCTATGCGCATTTCACTTCCAGCATTTACCGACAGCGTTATGTGAAGAGTAAAATTACTTTGTAGAATAGGGGGGTCTTCACTGGGGTTCTAAAAGCAGCCCGGCATAGTAAATAACAGTGGTATTGCAACATGTATGCTATGATTTGCAGCAATACATAATGATGTTTAAAGCTGCTGAATAGAAAATAGACCCCTTAGTGTGTTCAGAACTATTAGACAACCTGTCTCTACACTTTGACCCTATTGAATTTATGTAATCATATGTATTATTGTGCAGTGAACTACAAAAGTAAGCATTTAAAGTGGTGATAAATGTGAGAATAAGGATGCTGCCAAAGAATAAGGATGCTGTACAGCTATAGGTAGCCAGCGTATGCATTGGTGCACAATGGTATGTAACTGTAAATAAAATGTCTCTATACAGATAAAACAAAACAAATAGTAAACTGGACACTTAAGCCAGCCAATCAAAAGAGGGAGGTGTATATTTTCTGCAGCAGCCTCCATTAATAGGAAGAGCCGTTGAGAACACTGATCCATTAGAAGAGGCTTAAGAAACCCTACAAATCCAGCAATAGTGGACGTCAGAAGCAGAAAGTGTAGCAGAACGTGTCGGTCAGTGACTAAGCCAAAGAAGGAAGAGAGGATATAGGAAAGAGCCTGAGGGAGATAAGGACAACATTAATGAATTATATTGAAGTACAGAAAGGGAATAGAGATAGAGAGAAACAAAGCTGAGTAGACAGGAAAATAGCATAAAGGAGACATAGAAAGTGGTGACAAGGGAAACAGAAGACAGAAGAAGCATGACTAAGTTGATATGTAAAGGCATAGTGAAAGGGAGAGAGAATAAAACGAGAAATGTAAGGACTACCTTCCTGTAGAACGCCTAAAAAAATACAGAATAAAAGAAGGAATATTTAAATATACAAAGCACAACAGAAAGATACGTTACAAGATAATAAAATTACAGGAGTAAATTAGGTGGAGTAGTAGATTAATAAGAAGAGAAAGAGTTTTGACAACTTCTTAAAGGGAAATAATTAAAAGGCAAGTTAATAACCAGGGACAGACCAGAAGGAAATGGCTATCAGAGCATTACAGAGAGGGAAAGCACCAAAGAGGAAGTCAGTGATTGTTAGAACAAAATATGTAACAGCTGGTAAAATATAGGAAAGAGAAAGGAGATTAGAATAGGGAAGCAGCAACAGCAATGCCCACTGTCACCAGAACTATGAGCAGGACTTTGCCTATTACCAAGCTAGCATCTAAAAAGAGGAAACAAGGATACTCCACTACAGCTTTCCAAAGGTAATTCCAGCTGGACCAGAAGAAAAAGGGCCCACTGATTCATCACATAAACTCTGATCAGGCACAGATAACTGGTACCGCTAAGTGTCACCTAATAATTTCCAAAAAACAAAAGAAACTACGAATTAACACATATATAGAAATAGAGATAATGTTGAATAATATTGATTGTAACAATGATAAAGGTAATGGTGAGAACCAAGGAAAAGTAATTTACAGCATTGTTAACAGTGATAGTTTAAGGATTCCTTATATAGAGATAGCACAGTTGAGTGTTCATAGTTTAACAGGTTATTCAGAAATGTTATATTTTATTTAATCCCTGTGACTATCCCAACATTTATCCTTCCCCTAGTCTTCTTCCTTCCTCCTCACAAAAAAGCCATTTATCATAAAGTGTACTGTTATTTTGGAGTCTTGTCCAGTGTTGGGGTTGGTGACACTGTATCTAAAGACACAAGCGGAAGCAGTTGACAACCACCTGACAAAGCACCACAATTGAAATGGTTATGCAGCAGAGATTAATCCCCTCAGTCTCAATGAATTATGGTCTCAAGATGTTTTGTTCCACACACACACACACATGTACACTGAGGACCCAGGGTTTCCTGCAACATCATGCAATCACTGGGCAGCTTTCAAGTTTTTTTGTTTCCTAAATCATATTTTGACATCCATTCTGTAACTGAATCAGCTTAATGGGGCATAACTTTAATGGAATAGTCAAAAATATTAAATATGTGTAGAATAAACTATTAATATGGTCCTATTTGTATTATAGGTGCACAATGCTATTCTTGTACTTTTTATAGGGGTATAGTCCTAGATAAAATGAAAGATTTTATATCATAACAAACATTAGGGATAAGATTTAAACCACACACTATATTGCTCCAAGGTGGTCTGCCTTCCCTCAATTTGATTTTAATTAATTGATTCAGTCTTGATGCTACATAATTAGCCTGACTGATTGACACTGAAACCCCACTATAGGTTGCTTTGAGAACATTACATTCAATAATTCTAGGATGTGTCATTCCTAATGATCATTATTATTTGACACTGCATATGCTTTAAGAGATCTGCTTTGATGCAGAAAGTGAGTGTGTTGAAAACGTATATATAACATGAAGTAAAAAAAATTACAGTTTCTGATTAAACTGATAATAACCTAAATTATTTCTTAATTTGTGTTGTCTGCTTTTATGTCCTATCTTTTATAAAGGCTTTTATTTGGGAGACAGTGAGTTGTTTACACAGAGTAGACAGGCATGCGGGAGGTCACTGCTGCCCACCCCCAGACCTTTTCTGTGTCATCTACAACAAATGTCTGATAGGAAAGTAAATTACTTTTACCAATGGCAGGGAAGGAGTTTGGCACAAGGTGAAGTTTTGTAAACCTGTAAAATGACCTCTAGGCTCTCCTCCTGCATTACAGTAATACATGATCCCTGGTTTACATTGTTAACCATAGTTAAAGCTCATATGGTTTTAGGAAGATGCTAGGCTTTTGATCTAATTCTTCAAGTTATAAAAGAAAAATGTCAAAACTGATGTTTCCTGTTAAAACAAAGATATTATCAAACAAAATGTTGCTAAAAGATCATATTTAATGTAACTACTATTTTATTAATACATATAATTATTTAAATATTTGTATACTATATTTTATGTTTTTCAGCACTTTTTGTATGCTTTGGTGATTACTATTTTCTAGATTTTTTTTTTACTCATTTCTTTATTGCCCTTTGTGACATATGTAACAGTAACACTTAAATCATTTATAATTAAAGGAAAATGAACATCAGTTATTGTAATGTTTGGGCCAATTGATTGTACTTTAATGTGCCTTAGTAACACCATGTAATCTTGTAAGTATATAATGTACATCACTTGCTATTATTTTCCCTCCTTTTCAGGAATATGTGCTTACTTCCTCCTTCACGTACTATTTGTCTGCAAACTCATTAGCATACTGACAAACCACAGAGCCGTCTATTGAATCAAGACATGGCAGCACTCAGGGATTGATTAAGGGTTTAGGGCAGTGATGGCTAACCTGTGACACTCCAGGTGTTGTGAAACTACAATCCCCAGCATGCATTGCCAGTAGATAACAAGCTGATGGCTGGCAGAGCATGCTGGGACTTGTAGTTTCACAAGACTTGGAGTGTCACAGGTTACCCATCACTGGTTTAGGCCATCCTAGCCGGTAGGTAAAACAGGCTTGTCTTTAATTTAAAATACAGCTTCCTTCAACCCCCACCAATGTTAATGTTCCCATGTTTTCAAAACTCATCTTCACTTGGCTTTTCAAAAGGGTCATGGCAATTTTTGTCATTCATTTTATTTTCATTAAAATCAGACCTGTATAGCAGAACGGAGGCATGAATGAGTGCTACTGAGGGTGGAGATGTGAATGGGCTGTCACTCCCAAACCTGCTGCCATCCTTGTCTCTTCTACTCGCTTTTCCCCATGCTCCCAGCCAATAATGACTCATTGTCTTCAGCCTTTACCATGGGAATATGTCAATATTAAAACTTTAATACATTTTTCTCTCATGTTTTCTTTTTACTTTTGAGAACAACTAGGCTCTCATATTTTATAATAAATTTTAGTTTATATCTCTTCCAATCAAATTTTGTCCCTCTTTCCAAAAAACATTGCGCACTGGGCTGCAGCCTAATCAGCCTATTGGAAAATCAGGCTCTGTCAGTGCTGTAAGTTGTCTGATCACTCAGCACCTTTTTCTCTCATGCATCAATGGAAATCCATCCACTAAACACAAACATGATCTCTTCTACTAAAACCTAATTTTCATGTGTAGTAAGAGAGAGCTTGCTGGTGATAGGTGGAGGGGTGCAGGAGGTCGTCGATTAGTATTGCATGCAGATCTGTGAACAAGCAGTGCTGAATCAGCGCATGTCTGACAGCTCTGACAACTACCCACTGGTAGATGCTTGCAATTTACAATATTTTCTTATGCAGATATTGTTGAACTGTTGGTTAGGCTAACTCCACTTTCCTAAAACTATAGTTACATATGCCTTTTTTTGCAAATACTAGTCCTTAACTGCCTCCTTTCATTAGCAACATAAACTCTCTGTGAGAATGTAATGCAGGGATGGGCAACCTGATACACTTCATGGGCCGCATGGTGCGGCTATCTAACCTTCAAGAGAGTCGCACATTACTCTTACTCTCACTACTAAGTTAAAGCAATACATGTAATCAAAAAGACGCTTACCTGCAATAACATATCAGCAGGCATGAATAACAAGTGTTACAAGCTATAACATTCAAATCTGACAATAAAGCAGGAAGAAGCTGGGGGCCACAGGTAAATACCTAGAGGGACACCTGTTTCCCACCACTGATGCTTGGGCTTCTGTTCACTGTTTACATTGGTTATCATAAAAAAAAAAATGCTGAAAAAAATTGATGAACTACTGTCAAATTTGGTGTGAACTGTTCCCCAGCCACATAATTTACTCAAATCAATTAATTACATTTAGCTTTTGGTGGTGAGACTTTGAAATTCAACTGATTATAGGTAATTGACACGGCTGCATGATTTAAATATACTAAAACCCTATAAACAATAAACATAAACGAAAACATGAGGTTTCCTTTCATGGAACAGATGAATGTTCCTTTCAACAAATGAATGTGTCATTTACTCAATGATCATCAATTAACAGAATATATTGATTAAGCTTAAAGAAATGCTACTAATACGTCACGTATTAGTGTTAGGAGATGAGTTCTTATCTAGTGGATAGTGCATGACCAGCTGGTGTGTGTGGTGTTCACAAACATTGAAACAACCTTATTAATACATATAAATCAGGTGACCAATGGGAATTTGAGTGAATGTACTTGTAGTTCTGTTTACTCAGTAATTAATTAATTTGAAGCAGGCTTGTGTGTCATATGAGGCATCATTCATCGTATTACTTCACTGGAAAATGCATCAAGCCAAACTTTCAGATTTTAAGGCTAAATTATACAATGAGGATAAAAGAATATATTCACCATCTTTGTCATTTTTCACACTTTACTTTCATACATCATGGGATCAACTTTGTTTTGGATTTCTTATCACTGATCAACACCCACTCCCACTGATGAAATAAAAAACTAATGTAAAGTGAAAAAAAAAATGACTTACTACAAATTAAAAAACAGATAATAATTGATTGCATAAGTAATCACCTTTTGATAATATACACTTAAATAAACTTTAATGCAAATTGTTGTCTTCATAGGTCACATAATCAAATGACTTATGTGCACGTTTCAATTTATTTAAAAATAAATACACCTGTCTGTGAGATGTCCCACCTGTTATGTACGTCTAGTCGCTATCCAGTGATCATTGTCCATTTCAAATTGTGTGGTTCCAAATCACAATGTGATTTAATAGCAAAAAGCAGCAGAGTAACAATTCAATAATATAAGTACAGCTGATTACATACGCAGGCGCCCTGGATCCAGCATACAGACATTCAGTCCTGAAGTCTGTGGTTGAGGAGAGTGTCTGCTGGCCCCAGAGCCCCTGCTTATATACAGTTAGTGATACAGTGAAAACAATAGGGATAATTTGGCATGTATCCATAGGTTCAGGCTTCGGGACAGTCCAGTGAAATGCAGGTTATTGGCCAGTTCAAACAATGCCCTCCAGGGGTGGGGGTCAGCTCTCCAACAGCTGCATACTAATCTTCCTGCCGAAAGCTGGTTCAAACTGGTCTATTTGCATTACACACACAATACCATTCTGAGCATACGCAAGGTGCAATCTCTTAGGCGATTGAACCGGACGTCTGAAGATAAATAGGGGATTAGAATGATACTAGACATGACATGTCTCCTGTATCCTGAACCTTAGAGCTCACTAAAGTGTATATAACATTATAATATTTAACTATAAACTCTGCTACATTTCATTATAAATAACTATGTGTATAACTATTTTTAATATGAACTAATTAACGTGTATGTGTTCGTAAAAATGTGTATAAGTGTTCGCACATGTTGTGGTTAATCATGCTCCTCCATGCTGTAGCGTGCTATTCGCATAATTTCAAAGACAATCAGATTGATAGATATTAATTTGAAATGACCATATCCAATTATTTGACTGTGACACACTTTTGGTTGGTGCACTTTAAAACACGAGACTCATCATCATGAGGATCAATGAACATTCAGAGCAAATCCGAGAAATATTTATTAGAAAGCTCCAATCCAGTGAAGAATATAAGACAATTTAAAAGACTTTTAATATCCCCAACAGCACTCTTAACTCCATTATAAGGAAATGGAGAGAAAATTGCAGTTGTGAATTCTAAAACAGGTTGTGCTCCAAAACTGAGCAACCATATGAAAATCAGAGAATCGTAACTGAACAACAACAGTCCAGGAACCTCACAAATCTGCACTTTATGATAGGGTGGCAAAAAGAAAACCATTGTTGAAGAAAATATGTGTGAAATTCACCTTGAGTTTGCCTGAACGCATGTGTTAGAACTGCAAAGCAAGTGGAGGAAGATTCTATGATCTGATGAGACCAAGGTTGAACCAATTTTTTTGGCTAAATGTTTGGCGCAAGCTTAACACTGCACATCATCCCAAAATAACTATTTCCACCTTGAAACTTGGAGATAGGCTGGACCAATCTCATCATCATCATCATTTATTTACATAGCGCCACTAATTCTGCAGTGCTGTACAGAGAACTCACTCACATCAGTCCCTGCCCCATTGGAGCTTACAGTCTAAATTCCCTAACACACACAGACAGACACACAGACTAGGGTCAATTTGTTAGCAGCCAATTAACCTACCAGTATGTTTTTTGGAGTGTGGGAGGAAACCGGTGTGCCCGGAGGAAACCCACGCAATCACGGCGAGAACACTACAAATTTCTCACAGATAAGGCCATGGTCGGGAATTGAACTCATGACCTCTGTGTTGTAAGGCAGAAGTGCTAACCACTTAGCCACTTATCGTTACCTGGCTAGCCAGATCACGCATGCACAGCGAAACTGAAAGCCCAAGTCCAAGGGGTATATTTACTAAAATGTGAGTTTGAAAAAGTGAAGATCTTGCCTATAACATCCAATCAGATTCTAGCTTTCATTTATTTAGTACATTCTACAAAATGATAGCTAGAATCTGATTGGTTGCTATAGGCAACATCTCCACTTTTTCAAACCTGCAGCTCAGTAAATATATCAAGTTTTTGTTAAAAAAATCATATAATAAAATATGTAAAGATAAATAAAAAAACAATATTGTAAAAAAATATTGACCACTGAAAAAATTTATTATTCATCTAGTGAACAATTTTTTAATTTTCCTGAGATGCGATAACAGAACAAGTAGAATGGCAGTAAAAATACCACCTCAATGCTTATTAAATAGGCTTCCGTATGAGGTAGCTTATTTCTGGCAAAACTTATCACCGGCAGGGGCTACGGCCAGTGAAAGAAGTGAACCTCTTTTTGCCGTCCCTATGATAAATACTGTATTTCACTTAATATTACTGAGTGGTAAGAATTCCTACACAAATCCATTTTGATCCCATAATGTAAGAAAACTAAATGTCGAAACTGGGACATATACTTTTCATATTGCAATTAAATATCATGAGATTAATGTCTTACAAAAGCACAATGTAAACAATGTTTTAAAAAAATGGTCACTGTGCACTATATTACTTTTACGGCCAAGTGAATGATCCGCTTAGCGGTGCAGGGGTCCTCCTGACCAGTCACCGATGTACTCTGTGGCGCTGCAACATCACAGATTTTATAGGTGCACAGGAAAATCCGTTACAACAGATGACCATAACGGAATATTGCTGCACTCTGGTTGTAAGCACACAAGCTTTATTCCTTTATTCCTTCATACCATATCTTGCACCAAAGCAGGTTAAGGCTAGTGCTACACAGGCAATTTTCTATCTCTGCAATTAAATTTCATGAGATTAAAGTTTTACGAAAACACAATGCAAATTGTATACAATTTTATTTTATTAATCAGCCAAGCCGAACTGGGGCCTCTTGTGTTCTCTATTTTAATGTAATGTATAATTAATGGTCAGAATTAACTAACTTCTCCTGAATGAGTGATTAGTCGCTCATCCCATTAAATAGAGATTAATCGTCTGAAGTTCATCCAAGGTGATTTTGTGTGAGTGAAAGAGATCATTGCTCGACAAGATGAATGCCTAACACAAGCATTATGTTATGAGATGTTATGAGCCTAACCCTTAAGATCCAGCATCCAGTTCTAAAGTAAAAAAGTTTTGGGCTTAACTATTAGAACTGCTTACTTATGCCAAAACATAAGATAAATCAGTCTACTACTACATTAAGCTGCAGAAGCAACAAAAAAGGTAATAGTAATGTTCAAAGTATAGCTCAATTATTCCTGCACATTTGAGTGAAGAGAAATATTTCATTAGGTTGCATTACTAAGCAAACTTCTGAGATCAATGAGGAAAAAAGGATTACTTCATGAGTTTGAACAAGTAATGATTAAAATTTGGACAGTTTCTGCTGATGGAAGCATGTCCTATGGTTTTAAAAAAAGGACCAATTAAAAGGAGTATTATTATGCTAGGTTTGTAAAGTGAATCTGGTCATTTCTATTAAAATATTCCTGTATAAACTGCTTGTAAAACAGTTTTCATACAAACATCTGAGAAAATTTATGTTAGCTTTTTAATAATCTTTCTGAGTAAGCAAAAAGAGATAACAATGAAAAAAAAAATCAAGCAAATTTGGGTGTCTAATAGTACTTGTGGAACCACAAAACCAGCCACCCAGGATGTCAGAATATAGCTAGTTGTAGATATATGAATCTTTATAATTTTTTATTGTTGTCTTATATGTTTGAGTTCTAAATAAGAAATCTAGGGAAAATGCTCTAAAGAGAGGACTGTGAAATGATTTCAGTAAGCAAGTTAACATAGTACTGTGGGGAAATAAAGAGCAATTTAAAACTACAAAGATGGCATGTTTCTTCATGTACGCAAGTGCGCCTACTAGTCCTCAAGTTGCATTTCAAGGTATGAACACATTGTGGCATTTGGAATCACTCTAGTAAAATAATTTTGCTCCTAGTGTGTTGGTGCATTTTCCCAAAAATGCACTCGATTGAAACACTAAAACGATCATATCAAAGTCCAATCTACTACCACTTTCAGTTTTTCTCCTAAAATAACTGAATCAGTAAAGAGACACCAGGGCAGTATTTATTACATGTACACTTTTCCCACTTGAAGTTTTTTTTTTACTTAGGCCAGTTTGTCTAGAATTACACTTCTACAATTTCTCGAAGTAATACAACTGGAAGGTGCAAACTGCATCCCACTAGAAGTATAGAGATGACAGCAGATCTGTGTAGTGGGTTTGCATTTTTGGGGATCCTCAATGACCTTTAGTGTCCATGAATATTTTAGGTCATCTTGCACCACACACGTTAACAGTCTAGTAGTACACATATGTTCACTAATGGCATTTGTGAGTGGACATGACTTCTGGTCTTATTCCTATCACAAAGCATTTAATCTGTCGGAGAATCCTGAGCTGTGACAGCTGTGTGTAGCTTTCCTAGCTTGTCCTCCAGCACATGCTCTGTAAAGATGCCTTTATGATATCTATAACTCCCACCCTCCCATTACACAGACTTATCAGGGAGAGAGAAAAAAACATGAAATATTTTTCCTCACAAAAATGAAAGTCATTGGAATACTGTTCAAATATGGCAGTGCAAAAGCACAGTAAAGAGAGGGAAAACCCTTTATTGTTTACAAGTGACAAGTATCAATAATATAAATAATCCTATTAACTGAGTTCTGTGCAGTTCAAATCATGGGAACACTGACCAGCTGGCATGAATGCAATTAGTATTGACCCACATGATAAACCGGTGGTAGTCAGCATATCGATGCTGACTACCCCGACAACACTTACCATGACATGATTATTCTGCTGCTGTTAATGGTGTAATGTAATTATGCGCCTATTTATAATGTAGAAGGCATCGTAAACTACATTGTACATAGGCGTATACTTACATTACCCCATTAAGAACAGCGATAATCCCGTCGCCATGGTGAATGACGTCATGAAGGGGAGCCGACTTATTACTTGTTCGTGATTGGTTCAAGTTGCTTTCAACAGTAGTCGTCATCGGTGATCGTCGTTAAGTAGCCCTTCGGAATCATCATGTCGTGGTAAGTGTTGTCGGGGTATTCGGCATCGATATGCCGTACCCTACCCTGATAAACAACATTTTTGCTTTGCAGGACAAGATTATTTAAAAGAAATAAAAAGGGAGAAGGCACATTAAGGGCATTCATCATCATCATCATTTATTTATATAGCGCCAACATATTCCGTAGCGCTTTACAATTGGGGACAAACGTAATAAACTAATAAACAAACTGGGTAAAACAGACAAAGAGGAGAGAAGGCCCTGCTTGCAAGCTTACAATCTATGGGACAATGGGAGATTGACACATGAGGTTAAGTATACATTTTGCATCTTGGCCCAGCCAGACTGCAAAGGTAAGGTGACTCATAAGCTAAATGATCCTGTCACACAACAATGTTGGTCCGGGGGTAGTTGTCTTGTGTGAAATTGTGTAACAGACTAAAGGTAGTGAGGTTAAGATGGTGGTTGAGGAATATTATAAGCTTGTCTGAATAGGTAGGTTTTCAGAGAACGCTTGAAAGTTTGTAGAACAGAGGAGAGTCTTATTGTGCGAGGGAGAGAGTTCCATAGAGTGGGTGCAGCCCAAAAAAAGTCCTGTAACCGGGAATGGGAGGATGTAATGAGGGTGGATGAGAGACGCAGATCTTTTGCAGAACGGAGTTGCCGAGTTGGGAGATATTTTGAGACAAGAGAGGAGATGTATGTTGGTGCAGCTTTGTTGATGGCCTTGTAGGTTAGTAAAAGTATTTTATATTGGATTCGGTAGAAGACAGGCAGCCAGTGTAGAGACATACAGAGTGATTCAACAGAGGAATAGCTATTTGCAAGGAAAATCAGTCTTGCCGAAGCATGCAAAATAGATTTTAGGGGTTTGAGTCTGTTTTTGGGAAGACCAGTAAGGAGGGAATTGCAATAGTCAATGCGGGAGATGATTAGTGCATGAATTAAGGTTTTAGCAGTGTCTTGTGTGAGATATGTGCGGATTCTGGAAATGTTCTTTAGATGTATGTAACATGATTTAGATATAGAGTCAATGTGGGGAACAAAGGATAGGCGTGAATCTAGGATTACACCTAGGCAGCGAGCTTGTGGGGTGATTCAATGCTTTCTCACAGGAAGCACAGCATTCTTGGTTCTGCAAATAGCTTGTTTATGTCCTGTGAGGTGGAGGAGATCGGGACATGGCCTGTGTTTTACAGGAAAGCAAATATATAAGAGCATTTTGACCAATGCAATAAAAACAGACACAAAACAGAGACACACATAACACAGACAGCCCCCATCAACTTTTTTGAATGGAGTATAACAGTGAATTGGAAAAGGTAGGAGAGTAGAAACTAATGGTTGCATCATTTGTATTGTTCCATCACACTATACAGTTCCAGTATGTGCTGAAAAAAATCATTAGTGTATATGGCATTTATGTTATCAAATAAGGGAAAGAGATATAAGATGTACCTGAAAAGTTGATCTACTAGCATAGTTGGCAACATTTTTTAAATATTTAGGGGACAATAATAATTATTTGGAGATACAGTAGGGAACAAACACTTGTCCCCTACTGTACCTCCAAAATATTCTAATCTAATTATAAATCACCTTAATTATAATATACATCAAATGTCAATTTAACTGAATATACATTAGGCCCCACAGTGTATTAAATATGACTGTTATTTCAGTAAATGACACATGAAGTGTTGATCATCAATATAGACACAGAACAACCCATGTCTAAAATGGCACATGCTGTTTTTTAGCTGCCAATACACTGTACATTTTTAATAGTTGTTAATGCTGTCAGGACCTGACTAAGGGTTCATACGGCCTTAGACTAATACACTCCTATGCCCTTCGCCTACCACTCCAGGCAAATACACAAACTCATCCTTAATTTAAAATCCATCTTTCTTCACTCCCCACCAATGTTTATGTTCCCGTGTTTTTGAAACTCAGCTCCATTTGGCTTCTTTTTTCTTTTTTTTTAAGTTTTATTTTTGCAAAGTCACATAAACAAGAGATTATAGCTGACGGTGTGAATACACAAATTGAAGACAACAAAAAAATCACACAGGGTCTATGACCAACGCAGAGCATGAAATTCAACACGTCAACCGAATTTTTAAATATAAGGAAAAAGAGTGACCCAAAGTTTTAGTATAGAGAAAAGAGAAGAGGAGGAAGGAGGGAAGAGAGAAAAAAGGAATAGGAAGAGGAAAAAAAAAGGGGAAAGAGAATTGACTAAATCCAGTGTAAGAGATGGGAAAGGCTCTGGAAGGAAGAAAAGTAATAATACTGAGTTATGTGAAGGGTGGGCACGTCTGAAAAAAGGATAGCCACAGATCCCAGACCTTGGTGAAGGCTCTCGAGGAGTTGCGGATAATACTGGTCATAAATTTCATCTGCTGGGTCTGCCAAACTCTATTAATTATGGACAGCAAGGAAAGAGGGGATTGCAACCGCCAGTCTGCTGCTATTTGGCAAGTAGCTGCCGAGAGAATGTGCCTAATTAATTTATTCTGATGGTGGGATGCCGAGGGAAGTCCGATGGCAAGAAGAAAGAATTTAGGCTCCAAGGGAATGTCCACCTGAAGAATTGAGTGAAACAAGCTCTTAATCTCCATCCAGAAACTTGACAGCATTGGACACATCCACCATATATGAAGGAATGTGCCCTCATGGGAGCATCCTCGCCAACACCAATCAGACAAGTCAGGGAGGATTCTACGGAGACGTGAGGGCACATAGTACCAACTGTATAGCACCTTATAGGTGTTCTCTTTAATTCTAACACAGATAGAACTGGAGGCTGCATTCTCGTATATCTCAGACAAATCCTCACCTAATAACTCTTCACCAAGGTCCCGCTCCCAGGCTAATTCATGAAGGCCTCTAAGATTCGAGGTGGAAGAAGCAAGCTCGAAATAAAGAGTGGAAATTAGACCTTTTGTTGAAGATTGGCGTAAGCAGAGGGCTTCAAAGGTAGAGAGAGGGCGAGATGAGAGGCGGTTTTTGACAACACCATGAAAATGACGTAGTTGCAGAAACTGGTAAAAAGTGTTAGATGTCTGAAAATTGAGGGAAAGTCGCGGAGGAGGTTAGGTGATTGAGATATTGGACTCCTCGCGAGTGCCGCAGCTGAAATGAACTAGGATGAAGTCCTGGGAGAAAATCCGGGGAATTAAATAACCGTATTACCGTTGAGGGATATGGCGACAGGCCAAATTTTTGAGCTGATGAGTCCCAAATGGATAATGAATGCGATATAATTGGGTGGAGTAAAGAGCGTTTGGGGCGGTGTGACCTTGGGAGCCATAGGAGAGATAGTGAGAGCAACTGAGTTGAGCGGAGAGATAGGATCTGCGGAAATCAGAAATACCCAGGCCCTCTCTGAAGAACCTTGAGTCGAACTCGGGGCCGTCTGCCCGACCAAACAAAGCTAGTAACGTTAAGTTGGAGGAATTTGAAAACATAGGGTGGGATACGAATAGGAAGAGTCTGGAAATAAAATTTATATCCTCCCCAGATTGCTTTATTAACAGCATTAATGCGGCCAATCCAAGAGATGTAAAGTTGACCAACCTACAAGGTCTTACTTTATTTGGTCGAGAAGGTGGGAAAAATAAGCTTGAAAAAGGTGCCGGTAATGTCTAGTGATAAAGACGCCCAAATATTAAATTTTTTGAAGACCCCACTGGAATGAAAAGGGATGCTCCAGAAGTATCTTGTCTGCGTCAGAAACATTAAACTCTAATACCTCTGTCTTGACTGGGTTGATCTTATAGCCCGAGAAATAGCCATAGAGGTCTAACTCAGCCAGGAGATGATGCACCGAAACATTGGGATCATCTGCATAAAGCGCAATCTTATGAGTAGCGGGGCCCACCTGTATACCCGTTAAGGGGACTTTACTATGAATCAAAATAGCAACGCCCCATTTCTTGCAATCCGCTGAGGCATAGAAGGTCTGGGAAAACTGCTTACCCGTAAGTTGTGAATGGACTCCAGTAAGATGAGTTTCTTGTAGAAATACGTTGTCTGCTTTTTCTCTCCTACAAGCATCCAAGAGAATCGTGCGTTTATGTGGGGAGTTGACACCGTCCACATTGACAGAGAAAAACTTCAGAGCCATGGCAGCAGCGGGGAGCCGATCTCCAATGATAGCATTAGGCACTTACAAGGGGAACATAACCAGTTGGTTTGTCCATGAGACAGATGCGTTAAGAACAGGTAAAAGAGTGGACCATAGTCACTAGAGAAAGAAGAGGGAAAGAAAAAAAATAGAAGCCCAATTGGGCGAGAACCCTGAATGAAAGGAATCCTGAGAGGATTCAAAAACATTATCAAAAACCAAAACATAGCAAAGTTAACAATATCTGAGGGTACGTGGGGGGTGGTCCTAGGTCTTGTACAGCATAAGAAGCCACCAAAACCCGAGGAGACGCACAGAAAAAACTTATTGCATAAAAAAATCCTTTCTAGCTGTAGAACAGTGTGCAGAGGAAATATAACATGTACATTATCCACTTAAAACATTGTAGAGAAGGGAAGGAAGGGAGGAGGGGGAGGTAAGAGGGACAAGGGAAAGGAAAGGGTAGAGGGGAGTAGGAAGAGACATCAGCTCTTCAAGCTAACAGGTCAAAGAGCAATGTAGTGCAAACAAGAACATCAACATAGAACATCAAATAGTACCATTGGTTAGGAGAAGACAGAAAATCACAAAGGATTGAAAACCAAACCAAACTGATGAACATTTTCCTGATAAATACCAAACTGAGTTATATACTTGAAGCTTTGAAGAAACTAAAGCGACCTAAAATTAGCAGGCAGGGTAATGAGTTCCACCTGGCGTTGAGAGACCACCTGAAAAGAAGGCAATTTAAAGAGAAAAACTTGCACTAACAATGTCAAATCAGGGTAGATCTGTGTCCCAAAGTCTAGAGTTGTCTAGAGGACCGGGACCACTCGGGCTGAGAGAGCAGCGGGTGTTGGGCCTGAGGAGGTGGAGAATGAGGAGCCAACGCCACGGGAAGGATGCCCAGCTTGCCCAGGAGATTCTGACCTTGAACCAGCATTTTAACAAAGAGAGAGCAATTGGCAGCAAAGACTTGGAGCTGGAATGGAAAACACCAGCGGTATCGAATATTGTGCTGGTGGAGAATCTTGGTGACTGGCTGAAGGTCCCTCCGTTTTTGTATTGTAGAAGTAGTGAGGTCCTGAAATAATTGAATGTCCATGTCCGGACAAGAGACCACGGATTAGTCTCTGGTAGCAAAGAGGATGCAGTCTCTGGTTCAAAAGTAGTGCAAACGGACGATGATGTCCTGAGGAGGTTGTCTACTGGTAGGCTTAGCTCTCAGGGCACGATGAGCCCGGTCCATAAGACAGTCAGCTTCAGAGATATCCGGAAGGAGGTGAAGGAAGAAGGGCTTCAGGAAAGCTTGGATATCCGCAGTGTCAACTTCTTCAGACACATTTCTGATGTGGATATTAGTACAGTGGGATCTATTTTCAGAATCATCCTGTCTTGCCTTAAAAAGACGGGAGAGTTCCTTATCAATAACAGAGTTGGAACGGCAGATATAGTTTTTGATTCCAGGGCATCCATCCTGTTGCCCAACGTGTTCAACTCAGTTTTGAACTCACTGACCACTTTTGTCAGCTCCTGATAGAAAGTCGTCTTCACCCCCTCCTGGAGGCTAGTCATAACCGCTTGAATCTGAGGATCAAGCTCAACATCAGAAGACAAAAAGCCCGATGGCCCCTGGCGATCAGCTTGGCGGGAGGAGGGTTTAGATTTTGATCCAAAGAAATTTGCAGATATTCCTGATGTCACTTTTGTTTGGTAGACATGATTAGGACTAACTAATAGGCGGGTAGGATAATGTGAGGAAATGAAGGGTAAGGAAGTAGATCGCACACTGATCTCAGCTTTGGTGAAATAGGTCTTACCCAGGATCAGGCAGCCTAGTAAAACTCACATGGTGATCGAAAACTTTGTAGTGGACGGCTGTGTCAAGTCACTTGGAGAGAAGGTCTCTGGCAATAAATGACCGCTCCCCAGTGGTAGAAGTGGGGAACGATTTGCAAGTATAGTATTGGACACTTGCAATCCAACTTCAGCACTGTGCTCCAAACTCCTAGGTAATAAAGAGGAAGGGAAGTACAGGGACTCTTTGGTCCAGATAATTCCTCAGCCTAGGGGCTAGAGTTGTTAAATTGACGGCCCAGCCGGGGTAGAGGTTCAAAGACCTACCTCCTCTCTTCTGTGGGCTGATGAGAAGTGCTGCGATTGCGCCGACTTGAAGTGAGCCTCCGAAAACCTGAAGTTCGGAGTGCGGGCCGCCGGCAGCACGCCAGGCCGAGGTCTCTGCAGGTCACACACCGTGCCTCCGCAGTCTGGATGGTAGCCTGCTCCTGGGTCAGGTGACACTCCTGGGCCTCCTCTGATCAGGGTCCTTTGTAAACACATGTCAGCAAGTCAACTGGCTCTCAGTGAGGGGGTGCACCTCAGGGTCCGTGAGTAAGGTAGGCTACGCTCACCACCGAGATAATAGGGTGGTCTGTCTTGAGTGTAAGGGGCCTCCGGGATGCACTCCATATACCTGACTCCTTCATCCACTGCTGTTGGCAGTTTATAGCCACAATGGGGACAGTTATCGTCCAAAAAGGCAATATATGCTGCGGAGCTCTGCAGGCAGATGTCTCACTGAGATTGCGCCCAAGCCACGCCCCTCCATTTGGCTTCTTAAAAGAGTCACGGCAATCTTTGTCATTCATTTCATTTTCATTAAAATCAGAGCTGTATAGCGGAACGGAAGCAAGATTTTATGAAGGTGGAGGGGGCTCTCACACCCGCTTCTGTCGCTAACCTTGTCTCTCCTTCTTCCTTATCCTCAAGCACCCACCCAATGATGACTCATTGTATTCAGCCTTTACGATGGGAATGTAAAGATTAAAACTTTACTACAAATGTTTTCATGTTTACTTTTTATTTTAGAGAACAACTATTCTCTCATATTTTAAAATTAATTTTAATTTATACTTCTCCTTGTCACAATTTTGCACCCCTAAACATTTTGTGCCCACCAAAATCCTCATGCCCTAGGCTGCAGCCTAGTCGGGGTACTGGATTATCAGGCCCTAGATGCTGTACTGTCAAGAAATCCGAGGGTATTTAGTGGATTCCTTGTATCTGCCAGATTAATATTGCTCATTCAGGGGTGCGGAATCTAACGGGTAGGTGGTTTTCATCAGGGACCCCCGCAAGAAGCTATGGTCTTAGCTGCCCCTACCTCGCAGGTCGCGGTCCCCTGGATAAGTATTGGGCAGAGTGGTAGGTGGAGCCAGACGCGGTGGCGAGATGATGGCAGCTTCCAGGAGTCTTGAGGCCGTGATAGCTCACTATGAGCAGAGGAGGTGCAGAGCAATATCTGATAGAGCAATAATCACCCCGAGTAACAGTAGGGGAGTTGCTCGATAGATAACTCAGAGCAGCGGCTGGAGAGACACTGGAATATCAGCAGTTCAATAGGAGCAATGGAGATGTAGAACTATAGCTGAGCCGGTGACGGTAACTCAGAGCAACAACAGGAGAGTCACTGGAACAGCGGTAGTTCAATAAGAGCAATGGAGATGTAGAACTATAGCTGACCCGATAATGGGAACTCAGAGCAACGGCAGGAGAGTCACTGGAACAGCAGCATTTCAATAGGAGCAATGGAGATGTAGAACTATAGCTGACCTGATGATGGTAACTCAGAGCCACGGCAGGTGAGTCACTGGAACAGCG
Organism: Mixophyes fleayi; assembly: GCF_038048845.1. Taxonomy (NCBI): domain Eukaryota; kingdom Metazoa; phylum Chordata; class Amphibia; order Anura; family Limnodynastidae; genus Mixophyes; species Mixophyes fleayi. Next base: position 132,681,610 of record NC_134405.1, on the reverse strand, counting down.
GCAGTTCAATAGGAGGAATGGAGATGTAGAACTATAGCTGACCCGATGATGGTAACTCAGAGCAATGGCACGAAAAGGAGGACTCATGAGAAGTAGCGGCCACACTGGAGCAACAAGAGGTTAGAGTAGACCGAAGGAAGCCAGGTCCTTACAGCGAGTGAATGAACTCGAAGAACTGACATCGGACAGGAGGAAGTAGGAGGTTTAAATAGTGCTCCAAAATGCCGTAACCAATGAGGAACAGGTAGAAGGTCAGAAGAGAGGGGGATGTCACCAAGACACCGGAATCACCGCTTACAAGAGGAAGGTAACAACGCCGGTGCCCGTCCGTGGGGCCGGCGTCTGCCTGTGGGGCCGGCGTGTGACATGTACAATATACAGGACACTGGCGATATGATATCATCATCATCACAATTTATTTATATAGCACCACTGATTCCGCAGCTCATTGAGCTGATTGAGAACTCATTCACATCAGTCCCTGCCCCATTGGAGCTTACAGTCTAAATTCCCTAACATACACACAGAGAGAGACTAGGGTCAATTTTGATAACAGCTAATTAACCTACTAGTATGTTTTTGGAGTGTGGGAGGAAACCGGAGCACCCAGAGGAAACCCATGCAAACACAGGGAGAACATACAAACTCCACACAGATAAGGCCATGGTCGGAATTGAACTCATGACCCCAGCGCTGTGAGGCAGAAGTGCTGACCACTTAGCCACCGTGCTGCCCAGATATGATATACATTTTTGCATCTTAATAAATTACGCTTTTTGACCCATTGTAGGGGAAACACCCGTATACCAACCAATCTTACTCTGCCCTTCTTAATACATATAACTTCAAGAAACATCTAGAATAAGTGTTTTTATTATTAGCCTAGACTTTTCTGTTTAGCTAACCTTATATATACAAATGTTATTATTAATAGTTTCTATTAAACAACCAAATCGAAGGCCTTAACATAAGGAACAAAAATGACCCTGGTTATAAGATCATCAGCAGGCAACTAGAATTGGATAGCAATGTTAATGATAACAATACATTGTAGTATCTGTTTTATTATCACTTTATACAGGTCAGAACTCGGCTGCTCGGTATGTAACACAACACAATCTCTGGCGCAATTGAATATGATGGTAAATGGCTTGGAGAGAGATTGTTTTTTTCAAAAATGCAACTTTGTAAGAATTTTAAAATTGAGCAGAAATCACATTTCAGTGCAATATGTGATTTAAACATACACTGTACACGGAATTATTTTGGTAACATATTGAAATCCTGAGCCGAGCTGAAGCAACACTCTGGCTGAGAGGGATCAGGTGACTGGATCCAAGATGGCAGCACCCAGAGAGATTTTGGAGGAAACTCTGGAGCAGTGACTGCTATCACCTGATTGGAAGTTGTGATCAGCTGAGCTGGAGCAGCATTCTGGTTGGCTGAGAGGGAGCAGGTAACTGAGTGCAAACTGTCACACGTGAGAATCTGGTGGTAACTGGGCTGGGTTGTGTCTCTGGAGCAGAACTGATGACTATGTGGAAACAGGTGGGTGGCTTGATTAGGTTCCTTTGCATGAGAGAGAAAGGACTGGTGCATATGGTGTTTGCTGTCAGTTCAGGAGGCTAGAGAGTATGAATGGCACTGAAGACTGGCAAGTAGTGAAGAATAGCAAGACGGTGGTCAGAATTAGTAAAGGTGACCAGACTGGAACCGAATTGCTGGACCGGCATGCAGACTGCACTGTCTGAGCAGGAATAAACAAGACGACTGCAGACTGCTGGGAACAAGGTTGGCATGTCAAGAATTAATGTTGCACTGGCAACAGGTTAGGGCTCCAGGAAGACCTTTTATATTAACTGCTATCAACTGACTGGAGGCTGCAATCAGCTGAGCTGAAACAGCACTCTGACTAGCTGAGAAGGTGACTGGATCTAAGATGGCGACGCCCAGACACTGGTTTTGGAGGGAATTCTGGAGTGGAGACAGATTGGGCAGCATCCTGTAGAGAGATTTGAGACCAGCAGAGTCTGCGGACAGCAGGGATAGCTTAGAAAGACAGCAAAGCGGTAACGAATAGGACCGGAGAGCCTGGTGTGTGACACAAATGGTACATTTTATCTAAAAATTGTTGCTGATCAGGTGCATGCTTTCATGGCATTAGTGTGCCTATTTAGGAATATGTTTTTAGAAAGTTAAGGCCTCTTCCACAATGTTAGGAGTGGTTCCAGAAACCTGACAGTGAATTCATCTAAATGCAGACCCCCCAGTCACCATAGTTCATCTGTGGGATAGGATGAAGTAACATATTGGAAGTAGATGTCCTCCATCAACCTGTAAGAGTCTTACCCGGTCCTCACTTATGTTCCCGATCTCTGACGTTGCTCTATGCTCCTGGAAGGGGCGGCACAGATATTGATACATGTTAATACATTTCCCAATGAGATTTCAGCCAATATATTACTGTGGAGGCAAGTTGTATATCATCTAGAAGTGATAACCTAATTACCTGTCAGATTACCTGTTGACCTAGCTAATTAACGTGGGCTGCCAGCTAGCTATGTCAAGTCACTCAGGCATTGTTCTGATTGCAAACCAAATCTAAGCCACACCGCATAACAATGGACAGTTGAGACAAATGGTAATTACATTAGCTAACACAAGCAAAGTGACTTCTGCTGTCCTGTCATTTTCACACAATCTGGCCAATATTCTTTCTATTTCTAATACATACAATATTGCAGGGAATAGCAAGGGCAAAATGTACCTAATTACATGAAATATTAATACACATAATACACCACTGCTCTGGTGTACATACTTAGACTGGGCCAAGGATTAAAAAGTAGTTTTAACTATGAAACGGGTGATGAATAAAAGGTTCTCAGTCCAGTAGCACCCTTTTTCGTCACAGATCATTTTCATAAATGTATTAGCTAATGTTCCAGAGTGTATGTTGGCTGAGTATCTATTTGTGATGTTTGTTTGTGTTGTATTATTATTATGACATTATTGATATGAGTTAACAGTGTGTGTGTGTGTGTGTGTGTGTGTTGCTGTTATGTTCCTGAGTTTATTTTATGTCTGAATGGGGGTAGTCTCTGTCTTCACTAACACCAATAATATATGCTATGCTGCACAGAGGCAACACTGATAACAGGACGGAGTGGAGGAGCATGCAGCCTGCCAGTGTGGGATCAGGAAGAGATCCTTCTTACTAGTAACTCTCCTCTCCATTGGGCATAAAATAAAGGTTAAAGCAGCTTATCGTCATCTACAGGTGGGTTTTCAAAACTCAACATTAAGCTGAGAAAAGCCAAGCTTTTAGCAGCTTGATAAATAGATTAATTTATCTGTCCCCATAGAGATCTATAGGGATAGAAGTATTAAGCGTTAAGGTGGTGAATGCCAGAGAAATCTGTGGTCTCTGTTGCTTTGATAAATCGGTCAAAACTTAAATTAAGACATGATAAATAGGCCCCAAGGTTCTTTCCTGGAAAATAGCTCATGAAAAGTTAATGAACAGGAAATATATGGTGATTTGGGAAAGTTTTCCTCTGTGCCATGAAGAAAGGTATGAATATAAATTATTTGAATTATTAATATTCCCTTCCCAGGATAGAAAACAAGTTGGGAATTACAAAAACTCTCTTATATAAATTAGTTGGTAGAGAATGGTCAATAGGGTCTTACCTACAGGTCAGAAACAGCAAGTCTTAAAGTGGAAATGTTGAGTAAACACTTTAACTTTATATTGAACAGTAGGATTAAATGGGACAAGTATAGGAGACAGAACAGTTCCACATGTGCAAAGTGTGACAGGTTTTCAAAACATTCCCTGAGAGAAATAATCCACATTTTGAATTAAGTTTGGGCTATTGTACATGTGAAACTATTGAGAAATGATGCATAGAAAAACATGTAGCATTATACAATGTATAATTTTGTGATGTGATCATTGACCTTTAACACATTACATGCAAATGAAATAAATGGCATGTGATGTGCTAAAATGTCAATTTAATGTGTGCAACATCTGTAACTGCAATAGTAAATTATGTGTGAATTTAAGGAGCAGAAAATTTTGTACAGATTGGAAGGGGTCTTGTCACTTCTACCAGTAAGTGGGCTGCTTGGGGCCGCAAACTATGTACAGGTCCGTGTCTGTAGAAACAGGCAGGTAGAGCATGCTGCCGGGCCGCTCTGATTGTATTTAAAACACAATCAAAGCGGCTGGTTAGAATTATCTGTCTGCTTCCTGTAGTAAATTATACATATTTAAAATTATAAGCATCTTAACATTTATTATACCACATTAAATGAGTATCATTAAATCAGCGTCACCCTTGGACCAAATAATGTTATGCACCCCTGGTCTATACTCTACTAACAATGTGGATGTAACATTAATTCAGAGCTTACCCTATGTCAATAGAGTGGATAAGCGCTGAGTATCAGCATGCTTCAATATGCAGAGGTAACAACATCCTGTGCAACATTAACCTTACAAAGTAGCTTGTGAGCTTGGCTCCATAAGTTACAAGAAAAGCAAACATTTGGGGTTTATCCGTCACCCATAAAGTGCTGTCCATAAAAATAAATAAATAAATAAAAGATCCATCAGCTGAAAGTATCACACTGTCAACTAGAATAATATATTAGGTTACTGTTGGGAGAGGAGATTAAATTTACATTTGAAAGGGCAATCTATTTTACTGTATATAGTAATGTGACGTGGTTTTGTACAGTACTTTGCTGCACATGCTGAGAACAAAACTTCCATTGTCTATTTTAATAAAAGCGCAATGTGAAATTTCTGTTAACAGGGTACTTCCTTTATTGATTAAAATCAGGGACAAGGCGACAAGGGACAAGCATGATATTTCACAGAAATATGGCAACATATTGTAAACTGTTCTGACATTCAAGGAAAAACAAGACTTGTCCCTTCAGTACATCATATCAAAATATTTTTTTCAGGATTATGCATGTGTTTACTTTAACACATAATGTAATGGTCTAATATTTAAGTGTTTTCAGGTCAAGAATAAAATGTGAGGAGTTGGCTGATTTTCACAAACTAAAATGGAGTGGGTTAATGTAAAATTCCATTTTTTTTTAAATATATACATTTATCATGTTAAAATGTATTACTAGATGCTTCTGGGTTTTTCAAATAAGTAGCATTTTATTTCCACATGAACAAGATACAGTATAACCTAGTCACAGTTGTTGTAACTCAGTCTGGCATAGCTTTGGCTACTTTAGACAAAAACAAAATCCTGCTTAAAAAAATCTGTGATTTATAAACCATCATATAATAGTAAATTAAAATATACAAGAGGGTTCATTAGACATGATTTATATGACTGGACATCATATATGAAAACAAATGAAATTATCCTGCCTCTTAAACCAACATAACCATCAAGGTACAAGAGCCATTGTATTGAATAAGCATGATTACATGCTACAAAAGACCTTTGCATGGCCAAACTTTTTGAAGTTGCAATAATTAAGTGCAACGGACATACAGTATACACATAATGGGCTCAGGGTGCCCAGCACTTGTCCCATAAAGACATCTTTCAGATGCCTTCATTTCTCCATAATAAATAAAAATGTATTTATATTAAGAAATAAACAAAAGCAATGTAATAATTATAATGAAGACTTGACACAAAACATGTCTCCCTGAAGTGGAAATCAAAAATTAAAATTGTATTATGAGGTATTTAGCCATGCAAGTGAAACTCATAAAATGGATGATTTATACCTGGACGTAAATCACTTCTAGAATCGTAAACTTTCCTAACTGTGAGATTTGATGATAGGCTTTCTCAAAGTGTTCTGTGCTTTTATTTATTTTACACACAAGAGATAATTTACAAGGGAACAGCACACGATACTTGATTTGCGTAGGTGCACCTAAACTTTGGTGCACCAAAGTGCATGGGTTTACGGAGAAGCACAAGTCAGTACTGGCCGACAGAGGTTGAGCGGAGCTAGGGCTTTTCCTGCCAAGTATGGAGTAGGTGCACTGCTGCGCATAGTTTTAAGTAGCAGTGCAAATGGAGGTTTCATTCTGCACAATGAGATAATTGAAATGAGAAAAAGGGGTGGAAAGGGTGCAGCTTTAGGGGAGTTGCTTTCATTCTAAAAAAAGATCAGTGCTGAGCTACCAGAGATCAAGTCTTATGTTATATCTACAGACAGCATTTTCCACTGTCAGTGGCTTTTTCAGGGGAGAAGCGCATTTCTATGTGTACTTTGCTCAATGTAAAAAAAATAATAAAAGAAGTATCAAGTTTTGTTGACCAGGAGACTCTCTTACGTCTCCTCCCTCTTTACCCTTTTCTCAATCAAAATAAAAAACCAAGCATGAAAAAATGTTTAACTATTTGTATTATGCTTAAGCGGGATTTGTAGTTACCTACATTAGCAAGCTAATACTGCATTGTGCATTATGATTTATTTTTTTTGCCAAGACTGGGATCCCTGGATTTATTACAAATGAAGAGGATGATAGACTGGGTGTAGGTAATCACAGAGCCGTAACTAGAAATTTTAGTGCCCTGGGCGAGATAGACCACTGGCAACCCCCCAACCCACCCCCATCCTCTTGTGGTGGTGGTGGGTGGGGGGGGGGGGGGGGACGGACACCTAGCCTTTTACAAGTACCAGTCGGTTCTCCAACCTTGCACAACTTTCTCCTACCTATTCTTGTAGTTTGACCACATGGAGCTGCTGCTGTGATCTTAAGCTCAATTACTGTTTGGCTGGATCCCGTTGGGCCCTGTTTGTAAAAAGATAGTCATTATTCACCACAAGGAAAGCAACGCAACTAGTGAACATTCCAGGCATCCCTTTTCTAACCAGCCCTGACAATCTACCCCAACTCTGTCCCACATTCAGTTAAAAGCACCCAAAACTCCTTAGTAATAAATAGCCCCCACCAACATAATCATCCCACAAGTAAAAGAATAGCCCCATCAATAAATTAAGTGACCACCAATAAATGTATAGCCCCTACTCCTGTTACTTTAATAGACCATACCCCCATTAAATAGCCCCACCAATAAATTAATAGCCCTTATCCCCAATAAACTAACAGTGACCACCAAAAAATGTATAGCCCCTGCTCCTGTTACCTTAATAGACCCTACACCCATTAAATGAATAGCCGCTCTGATAAATTAATAACCCCTACTCCAGTTAAATGAATAGGTCCTATCTTCATTAAATTAATAGCCCTTACCAATACATTAATAGCCCCTAACCCCATTAAATTAATAGCCTGTGAGGATGGACGGAGAGACTCACAGGCTGAAGAGGAGACAGAGGGGAAGGGGAAACCCACATGCTGAGGGGGAGACAGATGATATGAGAGAGGGAGAGAGAGGATTCACAGGCTTAGGGGAGAGGATATGAGAGAGGGAGAGAGATTCACAGGCAGAAAGGGAGACCGAGGAATGTAGATAGAGAGAGATTCATAGACTGAGGGGGAGACTGAGGAGATGGAGAGAGGGAGAGATTCACAGGCTGAAGAGGAAGACAGAGTTCTATGTGGTGTTAATAGTGGGCGGAGCGATTCTGCAATATAGCGTGATCCGCCGGAATGACTCTGCATCAACCCCAGATGTGTACCTGGGGCTGTGATTTATTTAATAATCGGGCCCATGACGCCCCCTCAGCCTTGCACCCTGGGCTCGCTACGGCTCTGGGTATGCTATAAAGAGGTTGAATGAGGGTAATTTAGGGGAGTGTTTATTTTTAATAAAATATTTTTTCCTAAGTTGTGGGTTTTTTTTGTTACATTTTTCCCTTGTGCACTACAGGTCTCAACTGGCCCTGGAACACTTAGTGGCACTTACGCTTAGGGATTCAATGCTATAGTGCCACCAGCATCATCAGCACGGATCCTATACCAGGGGAGAAGCAGCCTCAAAACATATGCCTCCTAGATGCACATCTGCGTCTACTTCCCCCTCTACATAGTATTAAGAGCATTAATACGCCCATTACTGTACTATGGCCGCATCTGTCCACCCACGACCTCTCTAAGCTCAGTATGAGACATAACTTTACATACAGCGCATGTGTAGTTTAAAAAAAGCTTTTTCCACTTACTACTTACGTTCAACTCTGTATGACTCCACCAGTGTGCTTAGTAAATGAGGCGAACTGAGAGAACAACCAATTCTATAATTCTGCTCTCATTGTTTATTTTGGTAAAAGTTTGATAGTACGTAAGTAGTAAAAGTACCTTGTTGCTTGCAAGGCTGTCTATTTAACATTGCACTCCAGGCTGGTTACACGCTACTGTGATTTCAGCCAATTGTCAGGTCAATCAGATGATGAATGCCTGATATCACAGTAGCGTGTACCCTGGAAAGATTAAAGATTATCATTCCAAAGCACATGAAATCGTTGATCAGGGCTTTCAGAATTAACTGAAAATCTTGTTTAACTTTAAAACAATGTTGTTCCAATTCTGCAGTACGTATGCACTCTGCGGAATTGGAACAACAATTTAGCTTAAGCAGTATGAAGCAGCACTCACCTGTCACTGGAAGTGTCGGGGGTCCGCTATCATCTTCCTGGTCACAGTGCAGCCTGTGAGCCTCTCTGCAGTCAGTGTTGTTGTATAAAGCCCAGGACAGGCTGTAGACCTACATCTCTATTCCCAGTTTGTCTTTCTCACAGCAACATTATTGTCTCTCAGACTGAGATCTCTATTCTCGGGGGCAGTTAGTTGGCTTCCTCCCTAGTTCCCGTTCCTCTACCTCTGTTGTCATGCAACGTTCCTACCTGCCAGGCATAGCAGCTGTTCCAAAAAGGTCTCAGCATCCAGGCTGCCATCAGTGCTTGATTGCTAGTCCTGCAGACCATTCTGTGTTGTGTCTGATCAGGTTCTGTTACTACGCCTGTTCAAGGTGTCACACTCGGTTACCAGACATGGGGCTGTCTCTGAGCTCTGAGCCCTCGGATGGTGGCAACAAGAGTTACCATGTATATGGGGTGAGAATTTAATGTGAAATAAATTTTTTCTTACTTCTCAGACTAATAACTAACTAGCTTCCCAAATGCAAATAATCTCTGGAATAAATCTCTAACATTTAAAGTGTACTCCCTGGCTGGAGACTTGCTGGCACTCCAAGGACTCCTGAGCTGAGCTAAATGTCCAAAAAGCCTTTGGAGAGAGTAAGTTTCCAGGTATCAAGCTCTCCAGCTCTCCACCTTTCATAGGACTTTGGTTTCAAGCTGGACTTAGTTGATAGGTGCTCTCACATATCACTGACACTATGCTACTTCAGCCGATGGTTAGGACAGATGAAGAGCACATATTTAAAGGTAATCGGGTATAGTGTGTACACATGAATCGGCATGTTGATTTGAATTATTTTTTCCCGTTGTTTGTAAAATTGGTAAAAATATCATATTGTTAAAATTTTGTTGTAGTGTGTACCCAACCTTAGACGCAAAATGTTCACTGAAGCATGGCAACCAATCAGCAATTAGCTTTTAACTTCTATTACAAGTCAGGCAATTAAAACACATTTCTGATTAGTTGATATGGTTAAGTGATATTTTGCATCTAAATATAATGTTAGTCAATGACCCCTGTTGACTAAGAATGTGGGATGGATTTTCACAGAAGCATAACAACATCTAGTCACATATAGGGCCTGATTAACCTTCTGACAACATATCTTGCATGAAATAGCTCTGCGCATGCTCAGAAAATGACCTTACGCCAATTAACGCAATTGCATACAATTCATGTCTGAACACAAATGACAATTACAACTGACTACAACTTGAAGGGCAGAACGGGAAGGAGCAGATAAATGTAGGCTATGTACAGTGAGGACGTGTTGAGTTTGTGCCAATGCAGATGCAGGTGATTAATGTGTTGGGTTTCTCTTAAGTATGTGTTTTTTAGCCATATCATTTGCATCAGACACAGGGCAGGTGTAAGTGTCTACTGATAGTGATGACTAACATGGCATCGTCTTTATTCTAAAAAGTACATGCATGCGTTCCACTAGATAGCAAAGAACATTTGTATGCAAGTAAGATAGACTATAAACATGCGTTGAATATATGGCACAGATTAAGAACATCCTGATTTATGTATTTACCATTAAAAAATGTTTTCTTTATTTTATTTTTACTAATATTTTTTATTAATGATTATAGTATAAATGTATTTTTTGAATTTAGAATTGTGGATACTTTCTGATGGAACTTTATATTGCACATATGTATGTGCGTATCCTGCATGCTGTTCTGTCTGTCTACATATGGCAAATAGCGTTTAGGCAGAGTGTACTTATATCCAGATTCACATGTAAACGTATATTAAGAACCGCTTGTATTTGACTATGGTCAGAACTAAGCTCAAGCTCCATGCTCGTTTTTTAAACACAAGTTCCGTGCAGGTTGCATTCGAAAATGAATCAGGCCCATAGTGAGCAACTTGTGGCATTCAACTTTAATTCCATGATTTACCATTTTGCAATTTATGTCAAAAAAATATTAACCCCTTCAGTGCTAAGAACAGGTGATACTCGTCTTACACTTCTACATCAAAAGTGCTACGGAGTCCAACTTGACTGCATGAGTTTAAAGTTACAAAAATATACTTACCTATTCCAAACCAGCTGCCGGTAGGGGCTGGGAGAGGAGGCAGCCACTGCTCAATGATGTCACTACTGGGGCAGAGCTAGGATCACTCTACTACAGAAATAAATCTGTAGTGCAAGGGAGGGGGTGAAGGCACTAAAATGCTACATTGCCACCATCTTGGCACCTATATATTCAGTGGTACCCTTGTTTGAAAGTTGGGATTACCGTCTTTCAAATTATGATGCCACTGATAATTTATTGTCAGGTGATCTCCGGACAGTTGTCCCTACATTACAGAAATCATTAAGAGGTCCATGGATGGGGGAGGATTTCCCCTATCCTGGTTTCAATAAACTCAGTGGTAGCCTCATTTGAAAGAGGTGAGTGTCCTCTTTCAAATGATGTGGCCCCTTAGTAGTTATTGCTTATTGACCACCAGACAATAACGCAATATACCACAGAATACATCAAGGAGCCCAGGATGAGTGGTTTTGTAATGCATATTCTAGCTCCAAGAATCTATGGGAACTCCTCATTTGAAAGGCTTTTCTTGCAGTTTAAATAAAAATAAACACTTATTTTTCCCATTTTGGGTAGAATTTCTTTGTTGTGACTGGATGTAAAAGCAGACCAATGGCATTTTCTGAAAACTCAACTTCTTCTGAAAAGAACAAGGTACTTTAGAACAAGGTACAGTACACGGTGTGTGGGTACTGCATATACAAATAACTGATATTGATGTTGGAATGTGACAAGCCCAAAATGTTCCAAAATAGGTAAGAAAAGCTTTAGCAGCGAAGGGGTTAAAAGAGGTGCAAAAATCTATTTAAAGAACGAACAAAACCTATGTAAAACAAACACTAATGTGATTCTTTCATTAGTGTAATTTAGTCTAGACTGCAGTCTTATTATAATAAGAGATTTTGAAAAGGAGATAATAATTTGTAGGATGACAGCCAAGATGCATGCTTGAAAAGTACTATATAAAGACAAAAAAGCCTATGTGAGTTTGCTGCATTAAGGTAAGTGCGGTTGTTTGTAATTTATTTATTATTTGTTTCACATACATGAAACTCTAATCAATGAAAGGTCCCTGGCTGGAATTCAAATCAAATAAATGTAATATAGCTCATATGGGTATAAACAAATACAAATATATTTATAACATTTAGTAACACTGAATAACACCATAAAGTTCTTTATTTATCACACAATCCAGAAGTCTTGCTCTAATATATATAGTACTAAGCATTATTAAAAATTATTTCTCTGTGTATGACATTAGCACCGAGCAGCAGCATCTATTTGTTATTTATCTTTCTGGTTTTCGGAACTTGACAGATAAAGGTTACTTTTGTAGGAAAAATACCAGCGCTTAAACTTATTATAAACTTAAAAAAACAGAGTGGCTCAATTAGAAGAGGAAGCATTTCCTCTCTGAAACATATACAGAAAAAGACACACACTGAAAAAATATTTTGTTTTTGCTCATGCTGAGTTAGACGCATCACAAGATGCTTCAAGCTTAAAACACAGTAGCATTTGCTCCAGACATTCATCAGATGTACAAGTGTGAATACTTCCATGCCACAACAGCATAGATATAGCGTAGAGATGTTGCTTGACATTGCTAGTAGTAAATACTGAGTCACATTACCCTATTTATACACAATATAAAAATGTAATGAACTGTTATATACACAAGAGAGGATATTATATATCGAGTTATTGCCCCTTGAGTGCTAAGGACGAACAGATCTTTTCCTCTACATGACCCTACATGTCCTTAGCAGGGCTTAAGAAAACCAACTGATCACTTGATTGTGATATATGGGTTTTCTGATACTGCTGAAGGAATCTTTTTCCAGCACCTTTTTAGAAAAGTGTGTGCTTGTGTAAGCCGGTGTCATAGGGTGCGCATGCACAGTCTATTAAAGTCAATGAGAAATGAAAGGGATAGGGGGATGCTCTTTAACAGCCTCTATCTCCCTATCCCGGCACATAGAAAGCTGGGGGTATTCTCGTTCGAAATGCCTCGCATGACTCACACCTTTAGAATGTAAGCTCTCACAGGCAGGGTCCTCTACCCTATGTCTTATGTCTTTACTCTATGTCTCACATCTGCCAATACTCTGCCCCCCTCACTGTCCTTTTTTTTATCTTATGCTCACTTGTTTTAGGATGACATACAATTTGTTCTGTGAATTCCATCCACACATTTATTGTTCTGTTTATCAATTCCCAGTGTTCTTCTTTCTATGTAGTTATGTCATTTTTTTGTATGTTCTAACCCCCTGTATACGGTGCTGCAGAAGACTTACAAAATTAAATATAATAATAATAATAATAATAATAATAATAATAATAATAAAAAATGATGGTACCCCTGTTTAATCTTTGCCTGCTGATCGTTTTCAATCAGCAGTCAATAAATAAATATGTGATCCCAAAAGTGCTCATCACATGGGTGAGAAAAGCCTCAGGCAGCGAAGGGGTTATTAACTGTGACAATAGTATTTTTGATTTAAAAAAATGAGAAATGTTGGTATTTAACTTTTTTCCTCGGCTTGTTTCTTCAGAATTCTATTCATAATTTAAAATTCTGCAGTGACATGGGCTACTATGGCAATCACATTCACATGGCTCATGATGTAGTGGGCAGAGGCTTTGGAATGCCCCGCTGAGCTCTGTCTGCTCCTTGTACTGTAAAATACTCATATTTGTTGCAAACCTCAGTGAGATTTTGAAAAAGAAATAATGATTTGTACAAGGGCAGTAACAAAATTAGATGCATACTTAAAGGTACTTAACTTGTTATTTAAAGAAAAAAACATTTGTGGGATTGCTGCTTTAAATACAAACGTAAATACCAATTAAATAACATCTTTTGATTTTGCCCATTTAAAATCAAATGGGAATCCTATTTCATGCAGAAGTTCAAATGGAAATGTCAATTAAGTAATGCAAATGCAAATGAATGGCTGCAACTTGGTATGATACAGCTGAGATGCTAATGAAATAAGTACTATCAGATGGAGGTGTTAAGACGCTATCAGACAATCAGGAGTAGCCAGAAAGTGTTACTAATAGTAATCATCATTACTGCATATTGTTGCACCAACACCCGCAAGTGATATGCCTCATAAAAGGATGCGTCCACGTCTAAATATGTCGCATCAACACGCCATTACAGTATTTGGATTATGCTTGCCAGCCTCTGTCCGCCCCATTCCACTTCTATAATGTAAAAATGTATATACGGACGTATATATGTATATGCAATCATTTTTGGTGCACATGCAAAGTACACAAAAAAAGGATGTATGTCCAAATCTATATGTGCCCTTAATGCATTGCAGTTAATTGCTAATATAGTGTTGGAGTAAACTGCTATACGCTAATATGTGACAGAGTCTAACTCACTGATGTCCAACTGGCATCTCTTCTATGCTCCCTCTGTGACCTGGGTTATGAGAGTGGCTGGGAAGTGTCATTAGAGAAAGTGATGGAGACAGTAAACACCGTTGTAGAGCTGCGCTACAACACAAATGGCAAGAAGCTGGTTGGAAAGAAGATTGCAACAAAGTAGTGGTCATATTTCTGCATTTTACCATTTGGTTATCACCGGGCACTGTTGACATTTTATTCACTACTTCCTGTGGCATATTAATTGGTATTACTGTTACCACTGGCATAGTAATGGATATTACTGTCACTAATAACTTTTTACAGGGTAATATATCTGCAACTGGCATTTTATTGGACATTACCACTACCTGTAGCTCATTACTGTTAGTACAGGCATATTACCTGGAACTACTACTACTGCTAGCATTTCATTGGCTATTATCAATACATTAATGGGTATTACTATTTCTGCTGGTATACTATTAGGTACTATTGCATTGTATTAGGCATTCATTATTTATAATAACTAATTTATCGATGGTGATTTATTACAGGGCATTACTACTACTGCAGACACAGTATTTACTATTACTCCAGTACACTGTTGGGAGGGAATTCAATTGGCCACGTTACAGGTAAAAGTAAAGCGGCCTGTGCATTATTACTGTTATTACGGGTAATAATGTGCTTAATTACTGTTATTACGGTAGTTTGAGCGCTGGCTTTTTGCTCGCAGCTCACTGAGCCGGGTTAAAGCTACTGTAATAACGGTAATAGTTTTAACACCGCGCTAACTCGAGGGGAATTGAATTCCCCCCTTGGTGTACTGGGCACTGATACTGAACAGACATCCTATTGAAAAACCTTAGGAACAGCAACTGTCCTATTGTCCCCAGCAGAGATCCTAAATTACTTCTAGGTGACATATTAATTACATATAAAATGCTTTTTTTGTTATATTTACTTATTATTGTGATCAAAATAAAAGTGTTTGTGTACGTATGTGTGTATATATATATATATTACTGTGGAATAGGGGTCACATGTGAGGCTCCTAAAATCTAGCCAGGTGCCCTTCACTGCTCTAACAATTGTATGAGGGTGGCTGCACAAGTAGATTCAATTGTGACTGTGCCTGTCACGATCTGGAGCATTGTTTGTAGTTGTATTAGATTAAGAGCTAGTAGTAAATCTGTAGTTGGCAATAAGAAACCCCCTAAAGAAATCTTCATAATCAACACCACTATGGGTAAATCTATTTGCTGCATTCTGTTCCCACATTTTCTCTAGACTGTAGGGTCTACCTCCCTTGTCTCTGTATTATTACCTGTCTAAAACTGCATTGCCCCCTCACAGTAAAGCGCAGAGTAATGCCTTGTATCACTATAAATAACAAATGATGATTGCACTAATAGTTCAAGCTGGGAGATTGTTTACCACAAAGACATCATTTATTAACAGTATGACTAAACATACTATACTTGCAAGGTTCCCTAATACAAGAAGAAAATGTTCTTCAGTTTACTTTATTTTATAATGTCTATTAAAATATTAAAACCAATATTTGAAATTAGTAATTCAGATATGAAAAATGGCACCTCATGAATGCATTTGTCTTGTGCCATTTCAAATTTTGAGATGTTTTGCACAGCAAACCAGTATTCACTAGACACAATATAATATCTATCTATTCATCTATCTATATATACACATAATGGTTTATTTTTTAACATATCATTCTCTTTCAGGAATATTTTGTTTTTATTGCTAGGAATTTCACAGAAAAAATATGTACAATTAGCAGGATTCATTATTATGATGCACAATGGAAACTTCATTTCAAGCAAGAAGATTATCTATGTCTCGGTTTCTCACGAACTAACATATTGTAGGCTTTTTCTCATACAACAATATTTGTGCAAATTACATATATTAACAAGACTTTGCAGTATTTTGCTAAATGAGGCTTCATTTTCTGTGCTAATATTAAGACAGCAGTTTTGACACTGTTGCTTCTCTAGTTGCTGGAGATACTGGCAGAGCATAGCTTAGTTCAACCTTTACAAATCCTACCCAAATACCAAGCAGAATAGTAATTACCAAGGCACATTTAACAGAAATATATTTTACCAAAACAAATCAGAATCTTGAATGACCACATTCAGTCATCCGAGCAGACATTGCATCAATTACCACACAAATGAAAGAAATGTTCTTCATACACACACATACGCACAGAGATTTAACAGTCAGTAAAAACAACATATGTGGTAACAATATATTGACCAGTGTGTGAAGGAAAGCATAGAGCAAGTTTTAAGAGTATGTGCACATGGGTATTCAGCCAGGGTTTTTCCTTCGTTTGAGTTGAGATTCAGGAAAAGAATACAGCTCAAACGGAACTTTAAGAAAGGAACATTATTCAATTTAACCCCTTTTGCATGACAGCAAAGAGTTTAATCAACAAAGCATATTTTAGTTATGTCCCAGAACTAAAGTTTTGACACTGTTTGCCACCCATGCCAGTCTATTGTATTTCCTAATTATGTCTGCTTGCTTGTCTTCATTGAACAAAATCGCTCTACACACTTTCTGTACTGGTTACAAATACAAAATAACTTGCTCTGATCTGGACTTTATATTACCATCTTTTTTTTAACTATTCTAAAAATTATCACTTGTTGGTGGAAGTTAGTGACACAGACAATCAGCAACCTTGTCCAGTTACTGAAATGTTCCCATCAATTCTACATAGTGCGATACATAGAGCTGGGGGAAGTAGTCTTGATAGTTAACATTTATATTTATGTAGTCTTTATATTTAACATGAAAAGACTTTGTAATATTATGTTGTTAATTTCATTTTAGTTTTCGACCCCTATAAGCAATTTAACCATAAGAATAGAAACTGTGTCTGTTAATAATGAGACTAAAGAAAGGCAAAAGTGAGAATACATACTTTCCCACCTACCCTCACTTACTGGTGTGTAATGTGCAAGATCTATTTGAAGACTTTTTTTATGAGAAGTTGGAAGAATGTACAGTGAATATAAACAATGTTTAACTGTGTACTGATCTTCATACTTGTTATAGTGGCTGAGTGTGGAGATTTGTAGCTGAAAACAGACTGCCTTCTTACAATACTAGGCCCAGCCTCTCTAAAATGATTTCTAATTCATAGAATTGAATACAGCAAAGCACACTACTATGTTACTACTATCAATCAACCTTCTCCTGTGATGAATAATATCTACATAACAAAACAGACTCATTTAGTCTAGGCACTTACAGTGTTACCAATTTGGTCTAAGAGTGACTCCTTCAAGGTTACAAGGGAAAAAGCAGTGAGACAAAGGTTGTGATCACCCTTTTAAAAGGTGAAGCACAATGCTACATTTATTCCCAATCCCTGCATATGCAAAATCCTATATGAAACAAGGCTCCTTTTCATACTGTATGTATACCAATAAACTGATCAATGAATTCCTAGGCCAAGAGTTGTAATTATGAAATAAATTACACTTGTTTGACCAGGTAGTAGGCTTTGCTGATTTGTTTTATTACCTGAAGTCACTGTATGGGTGAATAATCCAAAATCCTGCAGACTTAACTCGATCTTGCTCTCTTTCCACTGCTTTCTGACTGCCAAACATCCGTAAAGAAAATTTGTTCACCCCAGGTTGCAGAAGCGCCCCAAACTGTCTGTGCATGAAACTACTCTGCTCATCATCTCCTCCAGATAAAGTCTGTTCTCTTCCTTCCAGCTTTGCAGAACTGCTGTGATGGTCAATGCTCTGAGGTTGGGACACTTGATGGGTAGCTTGCGAATGGCCTACACTCGATTCTCCTTGTGTGTCCATTGTGGGTGACTTCTCATCAGTAGGGCTTAGATCCCCCTCTGATATAAGCCTTCGTCCTTCGCTGGGGTCTGAATCATGAAGGTGCCTTCCACAGCTAGCAATGGAGGAGAGACTACCTGTAAATCTCCTGCAGTCTCCATTGCTACTGGTTCTTTGGGATTTGCCTACTTCAGTTTCCATAACTAGATGGGCTTCCTTTGATCCAGGACGTGGGTCAAGAACCTTAAGTGCAGAAGGTGAGGGCAATGGCTTGAGCTTAATACTCTTTCTCCAGGTGTCCCTCTCTTCACCTTCTTCTTCATCCATTATAGATGCTTTGGATCCAATGTGCTGAGGGAGGCTGTACAGACGCTTCCTCATAGAGGGGTGCAGTCTGTCCATTGTCTGCCAGGATACTCCCCCCACTTAAGGCTTCTAGAATAAGTCCCTATCCGCCGCTGCTGGGGGCATGGTCAGCACCTCTTGCTCCCACAGGCACACATTGACTGGGAAGTCTGTATCTCAAAATAATCAGCAGCAATTGCAGCATCCCGACAGTGCTGAAGGTGCCAGGAGGAGTCTGTGGTCCATGTTTGCCTGTCTCTGCTCAGATCCCAAGCAATGAGACGATGAAGACTTTGCAGGAGGGTATGAAATGCAACAGACAGGCAGAACAGTTCAGTCAGCAGCCGGCCAGGGGAGGGACAGGACCTGGGCTGTCCAGAATAAAAGAACAAATCATAATAAAAAGAGAAAGAGAATTCCCTCCCTCTCTTCCTCCCTCCCTGTCTACTTGACTCTAGCTGCTGCCCATACTAAGCAGCCTGAGAGAAGCTGCAGCATCAGAGGCTGCTGACATCAGACTGATCACTTATTCCTCACGCAGCCCCTGCTACTGGCAATATTCATGAAGCTATCTGATCTATTGTGTTGCCATAGAAGCGTGGACTACACACCAGCTATATCTCCTTGAGCCCCATGTCCAGGGCTTTAACACTTCCAAGTCATCGGGATGTGACCTCTTTAACAGCAAGTGTGAAGTCAAATGTAAATCCATGGAAGAGTAGATGGGTTATTTAGTTTGATATACCTAGGTACTCACAGACAAATTTAATATGTCTCTAGCTACATGGGAATGTGTATATATAAACATATGGCTTACTGAAAATGTTTATATGAGTAAGAAGGAAAAGTGTTAGTCTCATACTTTCCTGCACACCATAGAACCTGTACCAGATGTACTCTTTCAGTGACAGCACAGTTATCTATATATCTAACTGCACAAACACACAGCAATATGTGCATAAAATAGAACTATATATAGCAGAATATTAACATTGTTTTGGCAGTCAATTTCACAGTAGTAGTATAATTTGCATCTTAGTTCCTTAATTAATTCTCAGCACAGCTTTGAGTTTTTCCTAAGCATGTTTTATTTCTAAAAACTAAATCTGCTGTGAGTCTATCCCAGTCATTTACTACCCTTTCTATATACAAACACCTCCTATCTTTACTCCTGTGCTCAACAAGCTCCTATTTCGGAGTGTGAACTGACTTGTTCTAACACTTTTCTATATTTAAATGTTTCAGCCTTATCCATCCTCTCTTCCTGACTTTTAATAAACACTGATATAAATATATAAGGGGAATTTAAGTCGTACCAGTTTGTCTTCAGTCTTTGTGTTTTAAATATGCAAATGTGAATAAACTGATTTTGTCTTATAAATGGTAAGTATGTTTACCATGTTTGTGGTGAATTGTAAGCATGATTCAGACATAATGGACCTGCTATAAGAATATATGTATTACATTTAGTATGATAGGTAGTTGGTGTACCTGGTGGCAATAACAAAGAGAGACTCTGGAATTCAGAATACTTGAAAAAAATATCAGTACATCTGTATAATATATATACCGCTTTTCATTTGCATTCTATAACCAAAAAAAGTTTGATGAGTCTGCATTAGGCTCAGGAATTCTATATCTACGAAAACAAAATATATCTTGAACATTGCTACTAATGAAAACAAGAAGACAAGAAGATAGAAATAAGAATATTCATATCAAGGTACTCCGAAGTCCACCATAAAGGTATGTAAAAATTAATAAATGTTATAAGTAATGATTAAAATCAACCTCTACCTTAGGTACATATTCAGCAAAATATTACA
The DNA here is from genome assembly GCF_038048845.1 of Mixophyes fleayi. Classification (NCBI taxonomy): domain Eukaryota; kingdom Metazoa; phylum Chordata; class Amphibia; order Anura; family Limnodynastidae; genus Mixophyes; species Mixophyes fleayi. The sequence goes on along the minus strand of NC_134405.1, from coordinate 132,661,560 downwards.
ATTTCAAACATATTTCACTGAACATTCTCCTTAGTCTCTTCTTGACTTTGAAATTAATTTGTATTGTTCAAGTTTAAATTGCTAACATGGTAAGTAATAACATGTCATTTTGGGCTAAAACTTTTTTTCATCTAATAATTGATTGCGGAACTGTAAATCACAGCAAACAATTCTCATCTGGAATAATTGTAAAGTAACGCAGAATAGAGGAAAGTCTAATCACACATTAATAGAGACAGTCATCATTTAATTTTAACAAACATTTTTTTTTTACTCATTCCCGTTAATTATGGGTGTTTATCTAATCATGTAGGCCAGTGCTGGGCAACATGATTTTTTAAGAGGCTCCTATGTGACCTTTGGTCACACAAGGCAGTCACATATCACATGTATAGAAACAGTTTAAGATATCACTGCAACTACACATGCTATGATTATGGCAACATAGTATCAGAGCAACATGATAATATATACTAAGTCTTCCTACTCTCTAGCGTGAAATTCATACTAACACTTTTAACACTGGTAAGAAACAAAAAAAAAAGTCTGAAAATGGAACACATTTGTTCCCATGACCCCATGTCCACTCTCAATTTTTCTTTCATGTTTGGGAGAGTTGTGGCAGTGTTACGGTTTTTCAAACACTGCCTACTGCATTCAGTGGAGAAGGTTATAGTATGTTTAATAGAGTATCTTAAATGCATTGAAGTCAATAGAGTGATCTTTATTCGTTAGTAAAACTGAAAGTCAACAACGGTATGTCTAAGGCATTTATGTTTGAACTTGCATTGTTGAAACACTAGTGGGACGCCAGCCTAAGCATCAATGCATGAGTAACAATACTGACTGGTAATACTAGTCAATAAGCCAAACTACAAATCCATCCAGTTACATAACATGCAGTCAGAATGCAATCCAATTGCTCAAGAGGATTTATATTAGATTGAAAGTCTTACTAGCTCTGGCACAAATTAAACTTGTCTTACACACGGTTATTCAATATAATAAAGATCAGTAATATGATGTGTTTGTAATTTTCCTGGTACACTATTCCTTTTTCAAATATTGATTCGTGTACAGTGGATATAAAAAGTCTACACACTTTTTGAAATTGCAGATGTTTGTAATCAAGATAAATCACTTCAGAACTTTTTCGACCTTTAATGTGACACTGTAACCAACAAAATTCAGGTGAAAAACAGAGACAAATTGTAGGATAAAGAAGTGAAAAAACATAACAATACCCTTGTTGCATAAGTGTGTACACCCATAATGGGGCTGTAACTGTGTTCAGATTTAACTGATCACATTCAAATTAATTTTAACTTGTAATTAGCATACACCTGCCAGCATTGAAAGTGATTGTGATTAACTCCTAATAAAGATTAGCAGTTTTTCCTTTTCTGAAGGAATGGCTTTAGAAAAGGAAAATCAGAGTCTTGGAATGGCCCAGTCAGACCCAAGCCCTCAATCCCATTGAAAATCTGTGGAATGACCCAAACAGGGCTGTGCATAATAGATGCCCTCACAATTTGATGGCCTTTTTCAGGGAAGCATGGGATATAATTTCAAAGTCTAAGGGGTATAATTACTAAATTATAGTTGTTATTTTCTAGAATGTACTAAATAAATGATAACTAGAATCTAATTGGTTGCTATAGGCAACATCTCCACTCTTTCAAACCTACAGTTTAGTAGATCTAAACCTAGGTGTGTGAAGTTGATAGAGACCTATTCAAAAAGTCTCAATACTATAATAAAAAAAAAGTGCTTCCACAAAGTAGCAGTTTAGGGATGTGCGTGTTTCTGCACCCAAGGTAGGTTTTTTATTTTCACTTTTTTTCATAAAACTTGTATTTCTGTTTTTCACTATTTTTTTTTAGCAAAGTCATATTAAAAGGTCTGACATGATCTTGATTTTGGCTGCTATTTCAATAAGGATGTGAAGGCTTTTTATATCTACTGTATGTTATGTCTGAAAGTTTTTCTCTTGTATTTCTGACTTTTTGACAGTCCCAATCATTTAAAAAAAAGTTTACATATCGTTTTATCTTCTGTGAGCATATCCCCTGAGTTAATTTACAGAAGGTTATTATTTCACCTAATTATGGCAAACCAAGCCCTCCCTGCTTCTGGATATGTAGCAGGGCAGGACTAGCAAGTCTGATTAACTTCACTGCCATGGTCTCTCCCAATTTGCTATGGCTTAGTTATCGGACTGTCTCATTGACTTCTCTACATTCCATCACTTCAAAAGAAATCTGCCCCGAAACTCTAATAAAGCTGAGATTCAACAACATAGGAGTTCCTGACATTACATATAGGCCCCAAGGTTTCAATGTAACTGTGTGCAGTGTTCCTTATTGTAGTATTGTGCCTTTTCATACAGAAGGCTGGTGCTCAGTGTAAGCAACATTGTGCCTATAATGAAGCAGACTGATAATTTTCTTGCTGCAAAATTGCAAAGTTAGTGGTTTCCACTTTGCTGGTAAAAACAAATAATGATCAAACTGACAATATTTGTCTTTTACAGTGCACACTGATGGAAGATTATCGATAGTTGTAATGCAATTCCCTGTGCGGTTGGAATGTAGAAATCTATATATAACAGGTATCAGTTTTAATAGCCCCGTGTTGACTTTTGAATGGATAGTTTATCATTTTGCTCATGAAATGAGGTGATATATATAAATATATACTATTAGACAACACTGTAGATGAAACAAGATATATTCTATGTAATATCTATAAACCCAGAAATTATATAATAGTGTACATATATTTTTAAACATCTGAACATTAGAAATACTGTATATGGATTGAAAGTTAATAGCAACTGGAACTTTAATATAGTAGCATCGCAACAGAGAGATAGGAAGGAATCACCTCTGGGTGCAGGCACAAGCCTGAAATAATTATAAATAAATAATATTTGTAGAGTTAGGCACCAGTCAGATTGGGAGTATACTTGTTTTTCAGCTGTGCACAACATCTTCATCAGGAGAATATGGATTCCATATTCTCCTGATGAAGTCTGGTGATAATATAGTTTCTTTCATCCAATTATTTGACTTCGACAGCTCCACGCTTCGAGAGTATACCTAACACTCACCCTAAAAACTTTATTGGAGGATCTCAGTAGTACGTTTCATTGTTCTGTAATGTATGTCCCCCTTTACGTACGACCACACTGTCTGTGTAAATCAGTCAGGCTACCATAAAAGAGGGTCCCCCTAGAAACAATTTTTTCTTTTCCTATAGAACATATACTTTTGGAGCTCGGAGATACCTTTATTTATGCCCTCCCCCCACACATGTATTACATTGTCTGGAAGGATACAAAGTACGACAAAATATGTAACGACAATATAGAGTATTCTACTAATGTACATCATGCCTACCATGTTCCTCTGTTCGAAAACATGTCTTTAAGTTTAGATGACATTTAAATAATACATTTTCATCAACATCATTCTATGTATGTCAACAATGTAATTTATGATCTCCTACAACCTATGTCAGTAAATATACTCTAATAATATCAAGTTTTTCATCAACACTTGTGGGGCGGCTATTTTCTGTTCGTTCTTCCCAGTCTCCCAATACTCAAGTTTCTTTGTACGTGAAACAGTGCCGAATATTGGGAGACTCCAAACTAAGGGACCTAGCTGTATTACCTTTCCCCTACTGACCTCCCACCCCATAACTCGGGTACCTCAGGAATATTTAGTGGAAAGAGAACTAGTCCTACTTGATATAATCTCTGAGGCACGCGAGAGCACACTCATCACTCAGTTTGGTCTAAAACCTTACCCACCCAAGAATGATAATTATTCTCAAGGATGCCCGCTCAAGTCCAAATATTACTGGACTGGGATCGCTGGACGCACCTCTCTTCAACTATGGGGTCTAAGTACTTACAGACACAATACTCTTCAGACAATAGCCTCTCACACTGTCTCCGAGCTCCAAGGTTAGCAAATTTTCCTTCTACCCCTGAATTGAATAGAGTAACTGGTTGGACCGATTGTGCTAACAACTTCTGCTTCATTCCCAACTCCTCAATATCACTACCTGAACCAGCCTCTGTCACCTGTTCTCAATTGAAAGAATTGACTGTCCTGAAAAGAGAATGAGATGAGAGAAACACTGGACAGGGAAAAGTGCTACTCGATGCTGGACAACAGTCTTTGCAAAGCCTTTGGTTCAAGTGTTGTTAACTGCAATCTGGGTCTCTGAAAACAGATTCACGAGTGTAATTGGAACCTTCTCCGAGTGTTGACTCCTCTGCAGTGGATGGAATGGGTACAAGTGTCTCTCTACTACTCCTAAGAATGTGATGCTGGTCGACAACACTTGGTACCTGTCTGTCAAACAACCTGAGCGTAGGAAATTACAGTTCCACAACATACTTTTCCAGTCCAACATCATAACAGTTAGTGTAACACCTCAGGAGACAGTGTTTCTTTGTTGCTGTCTCACTATTTGCTTTTCCTCCAGTCTCTCCATTACATACTCATCACAAGAAAATTTAAAAGTATTTCAAAAGATGACCGATTAAGAGGCAGTTTAGGAGTGATTTTGATAGTGGGGAGGACTAGTGGCCAAAGCTACCAGCCACTCCAATCAAGTTTCAACCATCATTCTATTCAATTCGTTCTATTCAATTCGTTCTAGCTAGTACCGTTTTACTCTATTTTCCCACTGGTTTGTGGCTGGTCAAAAGTATGTAACTTACTATCACTGCTCATACATTATAAAGTTATTACCAATAAAATGAATACCCCTATCACTTTCTATAACTCTAGGGATACAACATCTACTAACAAAAACCCTGAGTATGACACAGCAATATTAGAAACATTTCAATAAACCTTTACCCAGATATATTTCATCAGTTATAATTATTATTAATTTTTAGTTATAAGGCGCCACAAGGTGTCCGTAGCGCTGTACAGGGACAAACAAATTACAATACAATGGGAGACAGCACAGTACAGTAAACAGTAAGCACAGTAACTCAATAAGCTCAATGCACAGCTAGAGAGGACGGGGAAGGGGGAGGGAGGATCCGCAAACGACGGGGCCCAAGAAGGAGGGTGCGGAAGACAGGGAGACCAGGGGGGAGGAGGAAGCGAGAGTGGACATGGGGTGGAGGACCCTCGAGGAGGAGGGCTAAGTAGCTGGAGAGCAGAGTTAGAAGTGGTGGAAACAGGAGGAGAGATGGCCCTGCTCAGAGGAGCATACAATCTAAGGGGAGGGGTGGACAGACAGAGAGACGCAGGGGAGAGAGGGAGAGTAGGGGGACGGAGGCAGAAGATAAGGTAGGAAGTTAAGTGGGAGACAGAAAGGCTTTAAGAAAAAGGTGAGTTTTTAGGGCCCGTTTGAAACTGGACAGATTAGGGGAAGTTCTGATGGAGGGAGGGAGCTTGTACCAGTGGAGGGGGGCAGCGCGGGCGAAGTCTTGGATACTTACATCAGTACATACTTCAGAATCCTACATGGTGGCAATCTAATGAAGTTGATTTGTTTTACCTGGGATGGTTCTATTGGTATTGATTTCCTGACATTTTCTCTCAATCAAGTAAGGCAGGACATTGCCTTCCTACCAGCTTGAGAAGAGATGTCCGATGCATACCAGTATGCTCTTACCAGCTTGCACATACCTTCTTTACCCAGCTGAGTCCGACCATGTGTTGCTTCAGCTAGGCTTGGAAGATACACTCTGGGAGCCACAGGCCTACCTTGTCCATCTCTCCAGAGTCCAGAGGACTCCTAACCACATCCCTTCACTTTCAGACCACTATTTCCTCAGGTAACACAAATCTCATATATTAACTAATTTATGTGTGTGTATAAATTAAAACAATACAAAGAAACAAAACAAAACATTCATTTGTCGGTTGTCATGTAAAAACTCTGCTGCCCAATTGACAGCTATGTCTACCCTGTTATTAAAGTCATGTGTGTAAGTTTTAACTTAACAGCTACTTCAGTTGGTAACTGTGTCACTGTCACAAGTTCTTCATGTAATGTGAGTGTTCTACTTATGTACTACCATTGTCATAAAAATTCCTCAGTCGCCCCAACGTTGCCCCCTATCCTGGGAAAATAATGAAAACCAATATATATCAATTGATTTACCCTCTGCCAACTCACATACCATTCTCAATCCCTCAAGTTCAGCTACTTGGCTAAGTGAGCAGAGCAAAGAGGTCAATTTTTATTCCACCTTCGTCAATTATAACAATATCCAGTACATGTACATGTCTATCTAACGGCGAAAAATATAAAACATGAAAATTTTACATTTTCTAAAGGGTTTCACTTATGTCAAGTCTTGTGGAAAAAATCTTACTCCAATGTTCCACACAGAGATGCATATCTGTATGTCTACCTAATTTACCTTCAGCGAATCTCCTGTCTCCTTCCACCCTTTGTTCATCTAGAGGCACACTTTGCACAGGAGACAAAAAGGCAGATACCACATGCAATCTATAAAACATGAATCATATTTCCACAACAAAACTTCTGCTTAAAATCAGCAGCTTCTATAAACATAAAACAAAACCTTAGCTACTTCCGTGACTATGTCAGTGTAGTGTGTACCCGATTCTGTCCGATGTCACAAATGTCTTAACCCCAAGAGTGAGACCATGTCTACGAGTTTATGTATCTCTTTATAAGAAAATAATGAGATACTGACAGAGATGCACAGGATGAGAGATAGGACAGCAAAGAATAATAATAATAATGAAAGGATTTGCAGACAAACAAAAAAGCAGAAAAGCAATGAAGGAGATTTTACATCAAAGTGACAGCTGGATTGGACACTATGGGAAAATGGTTCTACTATTCCACTAATCCCCTTAGCTATTCACTAGTCTATGACCCCTCCCCATTCTTATCAAGGTTAACAGGGAGTTACATCACCCATCCAATCCAGTGTTGTCCATCGTTAGCTCGTATGGAACTTGGTATCTTATGATCACAATAACTATATACGTTTGCGGTAGACTCGTGACTATAATAGAGAAGTGCAAAATTAACCCTTTGTGACGCATACTCTGTATCTCCCATGTGTGTCTTCCTGGAATACATAAAACAACATTAGAGCAAAGTATGTACACACTTTATTTTAAATAATGACTCTTAGCCAAATAAGTTATCATAGGCCACTGCACCTAGAAGAAAGAGTGTTACAATGACCCATTGTTAACTTGGCTTTCAAGGGACATTTTGTACCTCTCCTGTAATCCCCTTAACTATTAAGTATATATATTTCTTTGTCTGTCCTTATCTACAGAAAAGAGAAATAAAACAAAGTTAGTTTCAAATAGCAAAGAAAACCAAACATTTTCATTCCTTATCATCATTCAGCGACAGGAAAGTAAACACAAGACAACAGAGGACAAACAACAAAAAGAAAATATACATTTAAGTGTTCATAGTACATTTCTCTTTAAACCTGAACAATTACACTTACCACAGATTGACATTTACCCTACCTGGTTGTAGGATTACAGGTATGACCTGACTCCTAGTGTTGGAAACAGTTCTCCCGCAAAATATTTGCTGCTAAGATGTGTGCGGGTAACTGTCGTGAATTTTCTAAACCTTGTGTGTGTCTCCTTTGTGAGTATCTATGCGATTTCCCCTTAGGTGGCCCAAATCTCTTTGCTTCTGCTCTTGTTCTTTCTGTACAGTCCTTTGCTAGGTGTCCTGTTTTAGTGCATCTAAAACACTTCCTCAACTCATGTTGTTTTATTTCCTTATACCAAGTGTTATTATACTGTGGTCGTGTGTGCAGTCCATCTAGTGCTTGGATACTTACCATCATTAACCTATCACTTTGTGCCTCTTTCTCTTTATTTATATTTTTATCATGTTTTATAGCTGACTCTCTGAGAGCATCTACTGTGATCCCTCTCCAGTTAGGTAATGAAGTTTGCACCCTGATTTTCAAATTTTACTTGAGGCCATCCATTAAAACTAAAACAGCTACCTCCCGGTAGTGCACATCATCCTTTATGTCTGATAACCCAGTGTATTTGGCCATCGCTATCAGAGCTCTGGCAAAATAATCTGCTGCAGTCTGACTATCTTTTTGTTTGATAGTAAAAATTTTACTACAGTTCACTACCACTGGAAAGTATATGACCAACTGTGAGAGTATGTTTAATATTTTCCTGATTATCATTAGCTGTTACGGACTTATTTTCCTCTAATATGCAATCCTTAAAAAACTTTTGTATATTAGTATTGAGAGGAAGACAGGCCCTCAACACCACTCGCCAATCTTTATTAGTTGGCTCATGTGCAATTACCTAAATCTCTAACAAATTTTTGACTTTTGGACAAATCTTTCCTAGGATCAGGGAACTCAGACATAATTGAACACAGCTCAGATCTAGTCCATGGACAATGCATTGCTACATGTTTTATGGGAACTACACCATCATTGTCCGCTTTCCCATTGGAAACTGCTATTGTGCGGACAGTATGTAAACCTACCAAATCACTACATTCTGGACTAATTAATGGAATTAATGTGTCAGTACAATAAATGTTCCCCCTCCTATTAATTTCTACATTATTCTCACCAATTTCAGTCGCTGTTCCGGATGGTGAGACCGCTCCCTTTCCTTGAATAGCATGGGCAACGACTGCAACAACAGTGGGTTCATCATCTTCTTCAGAAACATTACCTTTAACATGGCCAAATACAGAATATACGTTACTAGTTCCATTTTTAACATTGTTGGTAATGGCTGTGCCTACTCCCCCAACCGCATAGGGCGGCGGGGTCATGCTTGCACTCACTTCTCCTCGCTTTGCAACGCTTCCTTCTGGTGTGTACGTGCTGCCTTGCCACGTGTTCACTTCCAGTTGCCACAACTTTAAGCAGTCGTTTTCATTCTTCGTTTTTGTTGATTTAATCAAACATACTTAATCTCTAACATTATTTAACAACTCAGAATCGAAACTACCAATCTTTGGAAAAGGTCTCACACAATCCTTGGTCATCTATACCCATTTGTCACAGTATGCCATTGTGTATGCACCATATTTCTTAAAAATAAGAAACCTCGCTGAACCAATCGCCCCTTCCTTAGCCAGCACCTCATCGACCATCTCTAAAGTTTGCTTAGAAACGGGGAGAAAAAATATCAACCCTTGCAATATGTTTAAGTACTTTAGGACTGGGAAAACTGAATATTGAAGAATATCAGCCTTTCCAGCTAATTTCCCATACATCGTCTACAATTGGGACTACCTGTTTTCACTGTATACCTTGTATACTACCTATTCACACCGTATACTACCTATTCACACCGTACACTACCTATTCACACCGTACACTACCTATTCACACCATATACTACCTATCCACACCATATACTACCTATCCACACCATATACTACCTATCTTGTTCTCTTTTCAACAGCAAATCAACTTTTCTCTTTATAATCACACAGTATACACCTTTATTTTCTGAGCAGAAAATACATTTCCCAAACGATTGTAATAACTTTTCAGAGGCTTTAAGAAGTGGCTATACTATAGATATATAACAGACTGCCAAAACAACTGCTTAAACACGTGGCAACAATACCGGAAATACACATACGCAATGCAGGAAATTAACATATGCTATGCAAAACGAATCACTTTTAAAACGCAAAATGACAATAAAAGAAAAAACTATCTTTCTTGTCCCTAGACTCAAGTTAGCGCTCCTTGGATTACACAAAAACGGACTTTCACAACACAGAGAATGATAAACAGGCTTTGAACACATTGTATTCTTATCCGTATATGATGCTTCTCCACCTTTGTTGAGGAACCGAAATCCGTAGGCTTTGCAAATCTTCCGTTAGCATAACCTCCGTTACGAGCCCCCAAATTATTAAAGTTATTTTATCGTTTACCAATAATCATTGTCTGCTGCGATTTGTGTGGTTCCAACTCACAAAGCGATTTATTAGCAAAAGCAAAAAAATAACAATTAAATTAATAAGTACAGTTGATACATACGCTGCACTCTGCTGGATCTAGCTTACAGTCATGCAGTCCTGAAGTCTGTGGTTGAGAAGAGACCGAATTCTGGTTCCAGAGAGCAATATATATACACATTTGGTGTGTCAAAGTCGTATAATTGGATGAACGAAAGTATATTGGTTAATATTGTTTTATTGGCCGATTGCACTCAGTATGCCACACTACACGTGGCATACGGCAATCGCACGGTAAAATACGCACGCACACACTCGCATGACAACATTTAGTTATTTATGTAATTCATATTCATATTGGATCCATTACACAGTAATTTATGAGCAGACAGTATTTGGTTTATTATTAGTTTATATATTATGATTATATGTACACTTTAGTGTTATCTAAGGTTCAGGTTATGGGAAATGTATTGAATTGTTGACTATTTACATCTGCTAATATAAATCACTTTGTGCGTTAGAAACACAATACAATCGCCTATGCAATGCTTATTTAAAAACGATAGAATTACTTTAATAATTTGGGGGCTCGGAGGTGAGTTACGTTATCGGCAGGTATGCAACGCTTACGATATTCGGTTCCTCAACAAAGGGTGGGTTGACGGACGCGTCTCATACGGGAAAAACGCAATGTGTTTAAGACCTGTGGTTCACTTTGTGTTGCGAAGCCGAATGTCCGTTGTTGCATAGACTGAAGGAACGCTAATTTGAATCTAGGGACAAGAAAAATGTTTATTTTTATTGTCGTTTTGCGTTTTAAAGGGTATTGCATTGCCTAGTGTATGTGTGCTTCCTGTTTAGCGTGTATGAACTTCCGGTATTGTTACCATGTGTTTAAACAATCATGTTCATAGTCTGTTATATATGTAACATAGTCTACATATGTGTTACTATGTTCATAGTCTGTTATATAAGCATTTGTTAAAACCTCTGTAAAACTACCATTGATTGGAAAATCTATTTTCTGTGCAGAAAACAAAAGGTTGTATGTGAATGGTATGCATAAAGATAAGAGAAGAGTTTGCATACTGTTGAAAAGAGATAGATAACGGAAGAATTTGCATACTGTTGAAGACAGACAAAGAGGTGATTTACTATTGAAAAGACAGAGATATCGGTTGCTGCCTGACCAGGGGAACTGGATGGGCAAGGTTGTGTTTGAAATAAGAACACTATTATAGGTAGTATGTGGATTTTTTATGTAACATACGGTGCAGTAAAATAGGTAGTATGTGGATTTTTTTATGTAACATACGGTGCAGTTTAATAGGTAGTATACAGAGTATACGGTGATATGGTAGTATGTGAATTTGTATGTAGCATACGGTGTTATAGGTAATATACAATATTCTAAGCAGTATATGGTGTGGGAATAGGTAGTATACAGGGTATACGGTGATATGGTAGTATGTGGATTTTTATGTAGCATACGGTGTATTGAAGAAGTACGTGATCTGAATAAGTAGTATACAGGGTATACGGTGAAAACAGATTTTGTGGTAGAGTCAAGGGTATCGAGGAGCTGATAGCCCTTTAGTCCGCAATGATATTTCTGTGTTAGGAGGTGTGTGGGCGTAGCCTGTGAAACCATCCACGGATAAAAATCTCTAGTAGGTTCTGTTTGAAAGGAGAACAGGTAAAAAGTATTTTTACGTAGCGTTGAGAAATAGGTTGTTTTCACAATGGATGCGAAGCAAACGCTAGAGATAGTTCGTGTTGTGCTGCCTAATGAATGGCCGGTTAGTTCAGCAAGATTTCTCATGTTTAATAAATATGGTGCATACGCAACTGCATATTGCGACAAGTGGGTCAAAATGACCAAGGATTGTGAAAGACCTTTCCCAAACATGGGTAGTTTTGAGTCAGAGGTGTTAAATATTGTTAGAAATAAAGTGCGGTTGATTAAATCAACAAAAACGAGAATTAAACATGAGGATTGTTTAAAATTGTGGCAAATGGAAAGCAACACGTGGCAGAGCAGCGAGTGCACAGCGGAAGTAGGCGTGGCGAAAAACACGCGCACAGCGGAAGTGAGCCAATACCAAAAATGTTAAGAATGTAACCAGTAACTTGTATCCTATAATTTACGTTAAGAATAAGCTATCAAGGGAAGAAGGTGAACCCACCATCATTTCGGCCACTGCCCATGCTAGTAACATGCAAGAGGCACCACCTGAACAAGGAAAGGGAATGGTCCCACCAGTAGGGGCAGCGGCTGAAATTGGTGAGAATAATTTAGAGATTAATAGAAGGGCAGACATCCATTATACTGCAACAGCAATTACCGCAACTAGTTCAGAATGTAGTGATTTAGTAGGTTTGCATCCTGTCCGCACAATAGTAGTTCCCAATGGGAAGGCGGACAGAGATGGCGTAATTCCCATAAGACATGTAGAAATGCATTGTCCATGGACTAGATCTGAACTGCGTGCAATTATGTCTGAGTTCCCAGACCCTAGGAAAGATTTAGCCAAGTGTCAGATATTTGTTAGTGATTTAGGTTATGCACATGAGCCAACTAATAAAGATTGGCAAGTGGTGTTTAGGGCGTGTCTTCCTTCCGGTACTGATATACAAAAGTTTATTAAGGATTGTATGTTGGAGGAAGAGAAGTCCTTAACAGATGATGACAATCAGGAAAATATTAAACGCATAATCTCTCAGTTAGCCATATACTTTCCTGTGGTAGTGGACTGGAGTAAAATTTTCACTATCAAACAACATGATAGTGAAAATGCAGTGGACTATTTTTCTAGAGTTCTGATAGCTATGGCCAAATACACTGAGTTATCAGACATAAAGGATAATGTACACTACAGGGAGGTTGCTGTTTCAGTTCTAATGAATGGCCTCAGAGAAAATTTGAAAACAAGGGTGCAAACTTCATTACCGAACTGGAGAGGGATCACTGTAGATGCTCTCAGGGAGTCAGCTATAAAACATGATAAAAATATAAATAAACAGAAAGAGACACTAAGTGATAGGTTAATGATGGTAAGTATCCAAGCACTAGATGGACTGCACACACGACCACAGTATAATAACACTTGGTATAAGGAAATAAAACAACATGAGTTGAGGAAGTGTTTTAGATGCGCTAAAACGGGACACCAAGCAATGACAAGAGCGGAAGCAAAGAGACTTGGCCCATCTAAGGGGGAATCACACAGACACCAACAGAGACAGCGCACACAAGTCTCAGAGGCTTCTCAACAGTTGCCTGTACACCTCATAACAGCCAATGCCTTCAGGGAGAACTATAGCCAACCCTAGAGTTCAGGTCAGACCTGTAGTCCTACAACCAGGTGGGGTTTAATCTGTGGTAAGTATCAGTGTGCAGGTTTAGAAAGAAAAACTGATTTAAAAGGTAATCTTTGTTGATTTTGCTTGTTTTAGGTTGTCACATGCTTGCTTTCCTAATCGCTGGCCGAGGGAAAAGAATGGAAATGTTTGTTTTGTTGCTGTTTTAAGATAACTATCTTGTTTTCCTCTCACAGATTAAGGGTACGCAGAAGAAATATAGACTCAGTGTTTAAAAGGGTGAGGTAGAGAAATAGAAAGATTACTCTAGAAGACTAATTAACAATGGATCATTGGAACACTCTTTGTTTCAGACTGCAGTGACTCATGATAATTTGTTTGGCCGAGAATCATTATCCAAAAATGAAGTATGTACATACTTTTCTCCAAAAATATTGTTTTATGTATCTCAGATGAGTCATTAAGAGTTAACTTCTATATTTCTCTGCCATGTTAGAAAGTCCGAGTTCTTAATGAACAAATGACGGACGACACTGGATTGCACGGTTGGTTTAAGACCCCCTAGTCAAGCATGGGGAGGGGTCATAGTTTAGCAAATAGCTAAGGGGATTAGTGGAATAAATACAGCCATTTTCCCCATAGAGTCCAATCCAGCTGTCATTTGTGCTGTAAAATCTCCCTTTTTGCCTGTATGTTTGTTTTCAAATCTCTGTATTCATATTATTCATTGCTTTCTTATTTCTCATTTTTTTACATCTATGCTAGTATCTCTCTCTCTCTCTCTCTGCTCTGGTAGAGATAAAAACAGACACAGTCTCATCAATGGGGCAAAGACATATTTTTATTTTTTTACATAAGACAAATTCAGGGATACACACACTAGATTGACATGAATCACAGAAACAGTCAGGGGTTTTGTTTTCATGCGTATAGAAACTGCTGATTTTAAGCAGAAAGGTTCTGTTGTGGAAATACGATTCATGTTTTATAGATTGCATATCTGTTTTGTTTTTTTTGTGGTTCGTGCCTCCTGTACAAAAATGTGCCTTTATATGGATGCACAAAGGGTGGGTAGGACAGAAGATTGCTAGAGGTTAAGCATACAGATATGCATCTCTGTGTAGAACATTGGAGTAGGATTTTTTTCACTGTTAGACAGACATGTACTGGATACTGTTATATTTGAAGAAAGTGTTATAGACATAGACCCGTGTCTTTCTCACTTAGTCAAGTAGCTGAATGTGAGGTACTGAGAATGACATGTGAGTTGGCAGAGGGAAAATCGATTGATATACAATGGTCTTCAGCATTTTTCTAGTCTAGGGGGCGATGTTGAGGTGACTGAGAAATCATTTTCGAACAATACCAGCACATGAGTAGGACACTACATAGAGGACTTTATACAGTGACACAGTTACCAACTGAAGTAGCTGCTAGTAAAGTCCACACTTACACACACGAACATACATGGCTGTCACACCAGTGCGATCATAGCTGTCAAATAGACAGCAGGGTTTTTACGTGACAGCTAACAAATCTATGTTTTGCTTTGTTTTTCGTTGTATTGTTTTAGTTTTAAAATGTGAACACACACACACACATATTGGTTAATATATGAAGAATTGTGTTACCTGAGGAATAAACTGTCTGGAAGGTGAAGAGATGTGGTGAGGAGTCTGGAGGACCCTGGAGAGATGGACAAGGTAGATCAGTAGCTCCCAGAGTGTATCTTCCAGACCTAGCGGAGGCAGCACATGGTCTGGCTCAGCTGGGTACAGAAGGTATGTGCAAGCTGGTAAGAGTATATTGGGGTGCACCAGACATTTCGTCTCAAGCTAGTAGGACGACAACGTCCTATCTTGACTAATAGAATGTCAGGAAAATTATACCAATAGAGCCATCCCATATCCCTCCTGCAGATGGGTTTTCCTCCAGGTAAAACAAATCCACGTCATCCAATTACCACCATGCAGGATCCTCAAGTATACACTGGTGTACCAATGAAATATGTCTGAGTAAAGGTGTATTGAAATGTGTCTAATATATTACTGTGTCATACTCAAAGCTTTTGTTATTCAATGTGATAGCCCTAGAGTTATAATAGATGATAGGGGTGTTCATGTTATTGAAAATAGATGTATAATGTATGAGTAGTGGTAACAAATCACATACTTTCAATTAGCCATAAACCAGTGTGAACATAAAGTAGTGGTACTAGGTAGAACGAATTGAATAGAATAAGAGTTGGAACTTGATTGAAGTGACTGATAGCTTCGGCCACTAGTCCTTCCCCGCTACCAAAAGATCACTCCTGGGTAGCCTCTTAACCTGACGATTTTTGAGATGTTCTTGTCCCCTCTTGAGATGAGATTGTAACTGAAAGACTAGTTTAGACCTTGAGAGGGAAGGTAAATAGTGAAACAGCAACCGAGAACGTCCAAAACACTGTTTCCTGAAAAGTCACACTAACTGTCAGGATGATGGATCGGGAGAGTAAGTTGTGGCGCAGTAATTTTTTAGGCTCAGGTTATTTGACAGACAGGTACCAGGTGCCTCGAATGCAGTTAGTAGCACCTGAGCCAAAGGCTAAGACAGTTGTCCAGCATGAAGTTGTAGTTTTTTCTGTTTTGTGTTCTTTCATTTCGTTCTCTTCTCAGGACGGTCAATTCTTTTAATTATTAGCAGTAAGTACATTGACCCCATAATTAAAAAAAAAAAGAGAGGTACACCCAGCGATGCCAGTCCAGTAATATTCGGACTTGAGCAGGCACACTTGAGAATGATTATCATTCTTGGGAGGGTAAGGTTTTAGACCAAACAAAGTGCTGGGCGTGCTCTCACGTGCCTCAGTGATTATATCAAGTAGGATTAGTTTTCTTTCCACTAAATATTCTTGAGGTACCCGAATTATGGGTGGGAGGTCACTAGGGGAAAAGTATGACACCTAGGTCTCCTAGTCTGAAGTCTCCCAATGCTTTGTAAGCCGATCACTGTTAAATCTGAGTATCGGGAGACTGGGAAGAATGAACAGACAATAGCCCGCCCACAAGTGTTGATGAAAAGAACTGATGACATTATTAGAAGTGTGTATATTAACGCAAGCTGAAGGAGATTGTATATGACATTATTGATAGACATAGGATGATGCTATTGATGAACATGAAGTGTTTAAATGTATTCTGAGCTTAAAGACATGCGTTGGACAGATGAACCTGTTAAACTTGAAGAACTGTAGTAGAGTATTCTGTATAGCTGATACCTGTTCAATTGTACTTTGTACCTTTCCAAATAATGTATTAAGTGTTTTATTGCACCCTTGAAGGGCATACAAAAGGTTATCTCTAAGCTCCAGAAGTGTACGGTCTATAGTAAAGGAAGAAATCGTTTTGAGGATTAAGACTCTCTCTTATGATAACTTGTTTAGATCTACAAACAGCGTGGTCATAACCCAAGGGGGATTTGCATTACATAGCAATGAAACGTGGTACTGAGATCCTGCATATAACATCTTTAAGGTGATAGTTTATTGTACTATCAAAGGGTGGAACTGTCGAAGTCGTATAATTGGATGAACGAAAGTATATTGGTTAATATTGTTTTATTGGCCGATTGCACTCAGTATGCCACGCTACACGTGGCATACGGCGATCGCACGGTAAAATACGCACGTACACACTTGCATGACAACATTTACTTATTTATGTAATTCATATTCATATTGGATCCATTACACAGTAATTTATGAGCAGACAGTATTAAGTTTATTATTAGTTTATATATTATGATTATATGTACACTTTAGTGTTATCTAAGGTTCAGGTTATGGGAAATGTGTCATGTCTGATATCATACTAATCCCCTATTCATCAGCAGCTGTCCGGTTCCATCACCGAAGAGATCGCATATTGCATACTCTAGTTATTGATGTTAGGGAATAAATAGCAAGATTGATATCAGAATGTGATATGCTAATGAACTCATTGTAACTGGAGCACATCCCCTGGAGAGATGACCCCCACCTTTGGATTCCTTAGATTGAATCAGCCTATGACCTGTTTACCCTGGAACCATCCTTTGTCTGGACCTATAAAAGCAAGCTACGCCATCTCTATTGTTCACTGTGTAACACTGACTTTATATATAATCATAGCTGCACCCCCACCAGCCTCAGTCTTCACTGATCAGTATTCAAGGGTGAATCACTGTCCAGGGGTGCCCGTGGTTAGCTCAGCGAGCGCATGCGATAGCAGCGGTATGTATGTATGTATCTTTTGGTATTGGCTGTACTGTACTGTATCATACTATAATAATGTATTGAATTGTTGACTATTTATATCTGCTAAAATAAATCACTTTGTGCGTTATAAACACAATACAATCGCCTATGCAATGCTTATTTGAAAACGATAGAATTACTTTAATAGGTGTTACAGTAAATACAATACAGATGACTTGGCATGTTTCCATAGGTTCAGGCTCCAGGACAGTCCAGTATAGTGTTGTTCATAGGTCAGTTCAAACGACACCCTCCAAGGGTGGGGGTCAGCTCTCCAAAGCTAGTTCAAACTGGTCTATTTACATTACACACACACACACACACACACACACACACACACAAATACCATTCTGATAATTTTTTCCCTATAGTCCATATCTTGCATACGCAAGGTGCGATCCTTTAAGCGATTGAACCGGCTCACTAAGGATAAATAGGGGATTAGAATGACACCAAACATGTGTTTCCTATAACCTGAACTTCAGATCTCAATAAAGTGCTTCTAACATTACCATTTTTAACTATAAATTCAATAACATTTGTTTAAACACAACTGTCGGTTGGAACTATTATAAAATGAACTATGTACAAGTGAATGTGCAAGTCAAAGTGTATGTGTGAGTTGTTTATCGTGCAATTGCGTCATAACACGTGGCGTAATCACAATCGCACAGTAAAATAATATTAATCAATATAGTTTCTTTCATCCAATTATTTGACTTCGACACACTCTTATTCTCTTACTGTATTTCAGGTTTACCCATATTAAACCGATACAAACAGTTCTAGTTACTAACAGAGACCTTTAATTTTGACAGGAGAGCCACTCTTCCAGACATATAAATGGGTGTTAAAAATGGCATCTGCATGTAGAGACATTAGATGAAAGTAGGCAGTTCAAAATTATGATATTTTAATTGCTGGAATGGTCTTTCCTTAACAAATAACTCTTAAAGTTGTTTGGTTAAAGATGAGAATTTAGTAGCAGTGTAATTGTTAGATCTCATGGATCCAATTTGTGGATCTCCTAGACTGGGGTTCCCACACCCTTCTTCCTTCCATCCCCTCCATGGATCAAGGTGTATAACACCTTTTACTATTCAACCTCTGGATCTAGGTATTCTTACATATTTCCCCAAAGGGAGTGGAGAGATTAATATAATGCTACTTGCGATCTCTAATTTTGGAATAGCTCAAAGCATTTATTGCTTTATGTTATGAATAATTGAGGGAGATATTTCCCTGGTGTAATACAAATATACAGAACACCAAGAGTGAACTGAATTTACAATATTTTGATTTTGATGCAGAGAATGTAAATACGAAAAAAAAACAACTTTGTTTTTCCACTGTACAATAAAACAAAACAATGGAGCATAGTTTACAATTTTCTCTATGCTACACTCTGCATTGTGCTTGTGTTGCCCCAAACTTTCAAAGTATGGATGATCAATGAACTCATTTCAATGTCCCGACTTAGACACATTCTGTTCTGTTTGATAGTTGAACAGGCTGCAGCTCAGATAAAGGTGCAATATGGGATTACTGTCTATGGAATTAAAAGAACCTTGAGGGGCAAACCGTCTCTGGTCTTGAAGTATTTAACATTATGCCTTCAAAAAAAATGAAATTATAAACTTCCATAAAAGCACATCATTTCAGTTATACCACTTTCACATGGCCGCCCCTGCAATATCTCGGATTTTTCAAGCCGGGTTTTGGCCATGTCACAGAGCATACCAACTCATAGACCTTGTTCACACTGCACCCTGGAATTTCCCGGGTCGATCCCATTCATACTGAACCCGGGTCTGCCCTGGCAATAAGTGTCAGTCATCACAAGAGGAGCTTTGGCTGAAAAATAATGAGGCCATTTAAAAGGGACTTTTTTTTTTTTTTTGCACACAATGATGAGACCAAAGTCGATGGTGAGAGTTACTATTGTGTAGCCAGGAGTTCCTGTTTTATTGTGTCTTTTTGCTGTTTTATAATGCAAATGAGAGCTTGATGCAGCTGCTAATACTGTGCTACCTTGCACAGTATCATTTCAGGAGGAGAAAGGATCAATTTATTGCAGAGGGGGAGAATACTTGACATCTTTATTTGCGCAGGAGAGTTTTTGTCAGGGCCAGCATTTCCTCCATATTGAGGGGCGGATCTAGACAATTGTTCTACCCGGGGCGATTTAGGGCCCGCCCCCTTTCTGACTTCTAAGGCTGTCGGCGGCTGCACACTATGTGCAGGTCCGCTCGGCAGTGACAGTATGCTGCCCAGCTGCTCTGATTGTGTTTTAAACACAATCAGAGCAGCCGGGCAGCACACTGTCACGGCTGAATGGACCGGCACAGTGTGCAGCTGTCGGCAGCAAGCCCCTGCTAGGGGGGGTGGTCGCCCCCCCCCCTGGATCCGCCACTGATTGAGATTCAGTGCGACAACTAACCGAACAATGTGGGCCAAAGAACGCAGTTACGGAGAAGCTTTCTGGTCTACTATAGAAGCTTCTGAGGATGAGCAGTGGATGGCACACTTTCATATGTCACGTGGGACATTTCAGTATGTACTGGAACTTATCTACCCAGCACTTTCTAGACAGACCACAAACTACAGAAAACCTATTGCACCAAGTATGAGACTAGCAATTATGTTGTAGTGGTATGCTACCCCTGGTGAATACCGCACAATCTCCTGCCTGTTTGGAGAGGGGATATCCACAGTTTGCACTCTAGTGTATGAAGTTACCAAGGCATTGCTAAAAGCCCTTTACCATCACTTCATCTCCTTGCCTCAAGGACAGCGACTAGATTACACCATCACTGGATTCCTGAAACGTGGATATCCACAGAAGCCATTAGATAGGACACACATCCCTATCATTGCCCTCAAAACTCTGCGGATTACTACAACCAAAAAGACTGGCATTCCATAATTCTGCAGGCTGTGGTTGACCATAAGTATTGGTAAGCATCATTTTTATTGTAATGTGCTTATGATGTGTATTGTCAAATATATTATATTTTTAGTTTCACAGATGTGTTTATTGACTGGCCTGGACGTTCCCATGACGCCAGAGTTCTGACCAATTCGGATCTGTACCAGATTGCAGAGGAACAGCAAGATGGCTGGTTATTCCCAAGAGAGGTAAATATCTATATTTTTATGATGTTTTCCTCAGCTAGCTAATACAGTCAGGTATTTTTTTCTATGCGTTTACTGTCTCTGTCCATCTGTAGATGTTCTGCTTTCCAAATAGAATTAAAACATATACCAGCAGGTGTATTGTGTTCTGTAGCCAACATTTTGGTAGCGTGTATATGTTTTGTATTTTGCGTGTAGCGCCAGTAAAGTGGTGAAGATCTATATTAGAGACCCAAGTAAGGGACCTTGGCATATCAGCAGCATTGAGCTCTGTTAATGACCTAATGTCTTAAATTGCATTGTACATGAACGCACAAATAAATAAATTAGGTTACCTGAGGGAAAACAGGCCAAAAACGTCACAGACCTGCATAAAACTCGATTTTGTGTAAATAGCTGAACTGGTTGTAAAGTTATTTCTTATAAAGCACTGTTGTTAGGCCGTGGGCCTTCTGAGACGTACAACGGAGCAAAACACTAACCGGTATTAGCCCCACTGAACTAGCAGGTGCGGAGTCTAACGTACCCCTGGTGTAAGCCAGGGACCCCCACAAGGAGGTTTGGACTTCGCTGCACAGGGCACGCACGTCCCGGAAGGAGGAAGGTATCCGTTCCCCGGCTAACAAGGAATCAGCGGGGACGGCGCCTGACAGTACCCCCTTCTTCCTCTCCCTCAAAGAAGGATCAGTCCTCTCCAGGAATTTGGCAGGGAGACGAGGAGCATGAAAATCGTCCTCCGGAATCCAGGATCTCTCCTCAGGGCCATAGCCCTTCCAATGCACAAGATACTGGGGATTACCTCGAAAAAAACAAATCTTCAGAACTCTCTCAACTTCGAATTCGTCACCCAGAGAGGTCTTGATGGGTGGAGGAGAGACAGGTTCTTTGAAGAATTCGTTGAGGACTAGAGGTTTCAGCAGGGAGATGTGGAAAGTGTCGTGGATTCTGAGAAAAGGAGGTAATGAGAGCTTATAAGAAACAGGGTTGATGACTTGAGATATAGCGAAAGGACCGATAAACCGGGGAGCCAATTTCATTGACGGAACTCGAAGCCTGAGGTTGCGAGTTGCCAGCCATACACGATCTCCCAACTTTAGTACCGGAAGGTTCTTTCGACGGCAGTAAGCAGCAATCTTATGTCGTTGCACTGAAGTAGAAAGTGTCGCTTTGGCTTTGGTCCAGATTTGTGAAAAGTCATGAATGAGGGAGTCAGCAGCAGGCACAGGAGATGCTGGAGTCTCAGATAAGAGAGGAGGAGTAGGATGTCTACCATAGACCATGAAGAAAGGAGAATAACCCGAAGAAGAATGTAAGAGGTTATTATGAGCAAATTCGGCCCAATAAAAGGAGGTCACTCCAAGAAGCTTGATTCTCTGAAAAGAAGCATCACAAGAAACACTCCAGGTCCTGATTTACTCGTTCCGTTTGTCCATTAGTTTGAGGGTGGTAGCCGGAAGAGAATTTGAGTTTAACTCCAATCTTGGTGCAAAAGGCTCTCCAGAATTTAGCCACAAACTGTAATCCCCTATCGGAGATGATCTCCTGAGGACACCCGTGGAGACAGAATACATTTGCGAGCTCAGAAGCTGATGGAAGACCTTTACATGGGATGAAGTGAGACATCTTGGAGAAGCGGTCTACCACGACCCAGATGGTATTAAAGTTGTGACTCCGAGGAAGGTCGGTGATGAAATCCATCGTAATACTGATCCACGGGGAGTCAGGAATGGGAAGCGGAAGTAGAAGATCAGGAGGACTTTGTCTAGGAGTCTTGTGGCGTATACAGCATGCCGACACAAACTTGCGAACATCAGAACCTAGAGAAGGCCACCAGTAGTATCTGGAAAGGAATTCCTTAGTCCTCTTGTAACCGGCATGACCTGCAAATTTAGATTCATGTGCCCAGCACAAGAGTTTGGGCCGAAGATGTGGGTCTACAAAGGAGTGTCCAGGAGAAGGAGAGACGGAGGAGGAGTTAGTAATTGCCACCACTTGAATGGGGTTAAGGATGGTTTTGTTATCCGAAGAAACCAAGGAATCCGTATTATCAAATGATCTGGATAATGCATCAGCTTTACAATTCTTGGAACCAGGACGAAAGGTCAGGATAAGTTGGAATCGAGAAAAAAAAAAAGAGACCAGCGAGCCTGGCGGGGGTTGAGACATTGAGCCTCCTGGAGGTAAGTAAGATTCTTGTGATCAGTCATTACAGTCACCGGATGTAATGCCCCTTTGAGAAGGTAGCGCCATTCTTCCAAAGCCATCTTAATGGCCAGGGGCTCCTTATCTCTCATCCCATAATTTAATTCGCAACTGGAATTTTTTTTAGAAAGGAATCCGCCCGTCTCCAAAGAGCCGGATGAAGATCTTTGGGACAAGACAGCCCCAATTCCTACTGAAGAAGCGTCGACCTCGAGCAGGAAAGGTCTCCCTTGGTCTGGCTGTTTAAGGATGGGAGCCGCAATGAATGCCTCTTTAAGTGTCTTGAAGGCTGTTACCGCCTCAGCAGGCCATGATCTGCAGCAGACCCCATTGCGAGTCAATGCCGTAATGGGAGCGATGATGGAAGAGAGTCCTTTAATAAATTGACGGTAATAGTTGGCAAACCCGATGAAGCGTTGTGTAGCTTCGAGGCTAGCGGGTAGTGGCCAGTTGATGATGGCTTCTACTTTCTCTGGGTCCATTTGGAGACTAGTGCCAGAGACCAGATAACCAAGGAAAGGCACCTGGGAACGTTCAAAGAGGCATTTCTCGAGCTTGCAATACAGGGAATGCTTCTTGAGACGAGAGAGAACAGTTTTGACATGGAAACGATGAGAACATAGATCAGAAGAGAATACTAGAATATTGTCCAAGTAGACAATCACGGATTGGTAGAGAAGATCCCTGAAGATCTCGTTGACGAAATCTTTAAAAACAGCTGGAGCATTACAGAGCCCGAAAGGCATCACTAGGTACTCGTAGTGCCCGTCGCGGTTGTTGAATGCAGTTTTCCATTTATCGCCCTTCCGAATGCGTATCAAATTATAAGCTCCTCTGAGAACCAATTTAGAGAAAATCTTGACACCGTGGATGCGGTCGAAGAGTTCTGTAATAAGAGGCAGAGGATAGCGGTTTTTGATGGTAATTGCATTCAGGCGATGGAAGTCTATACAGTGTCTTAAGGAGCCATCTTTTTTTTTACCAAAAAAGAATCCAGCCCCTGCAGGGGAGGAGGACTTCCTGATGAATCCCCGCCGAAGATTGTCAGCGACATACAGAGACATTGCTTTGGTCTCAGGTAGAGAGAGCGGGTAGACTCTACCCTTAAGGATGGTCCTCCCAGGTAAAAGTTTGATGGGACAATCCCACGCACGATGTGGAGGTAGACTCAGCGGTGGACTTGCTGAAAACACCCAGGAATTCTAAGTATGATTCTGGGAGCTTGCTTTGAGAGGCGATAGAAAGGCAAGGTAAGTGGTTTGGTGGAAGTACCTTAGAGAGACACTAGTTGAAACAAGACGTGCCCCAAGAGAATACCTGGGCATGAAGCAAGTCGAACTGTGGAGAATGCATTCTGAGCCAGAGTGAACCCAAGATGATGGAATTAACGGACTGCGGAATGACAGGAACTTGATCCACACGTGGTGTAGAACCCCTACCTGCAACCAAACTGGGCAAGTGATACAGGTGATGGAGCTGTTGCTGACTCGGTTACCATCAACTGCGGTGAGGACCAAAGGCTGTGGCAAAAGATGAGAGGGTATCTGAAGCTTGGACACCAGAGTGGTGGAGATGAAGTTCCCTGCGGATCCATATTCCACGAAAGCGGAACATTCCAGAGAAGTATCCATATACTTGAGGGTGAGTGGCATCAGAAAGTTGGTATCCTTATGGGAGTAGGGAGTATGGAGACTGGATCCTAGGACAACCTCCCTTTTATTGCCTAGGAGGTGGAGTTTCCCGGCCTCTTAGGACAAGTTGACAGTAGATGACCGGGTTCCGAGCAGTACAGGCAAAGGTGGTTCCTAATTCGACGCTCCCTTTCATCCTGAGACAGACGAGAACACCCAATCTGCATAGGCTTCTCCGCCGGCGGGACCGGAGTCTGAAAGTGAGGAGCCAAGCGAATAGAGCGACGATCCTGATTCGTCTCCAAAGAGCGTTCCCTATGACGGATGTCCAGCTTGATGATTAGTGATACCAACTCGTCGAGTTTGGTGGAAAGATCCAGAGAAGCGAGAGCGTCTTTAATAGGGTCAGACAAGCCTTGCCAGTAGGTAGCTGTCAGGGCCTTATCATTCCACCCCAGTTCAGAGGCGAAGGTACGGAATTGTACCGCGTACTGACCGGCCGAAAGGAATCCTTGACGGAGGGCTAGAAGGCTAGAGGCAGCAGACGACACCCGGCCGGGCTCATCGAACAGTTTCCGGAAATTTTTGATGAAAACGTCAGAATTAAAAAGAGATACATCATTACGTTCCCTCAGCGGGGAGGCCCAGGCCAGGGCTTGTCCGGTAAGGAGAGAAATAATGTAGGCTATCTTGGCTCTCTCAGAAGCGAAATTCTGCGGTGCAAGTTCGAATTGGATGGAGCATTGATTGAGAAATCCTCGACATCCCTTGGGATTACCATCATATTTCTCAGGAGTGGGAATCCGTAGAGTTCTGGAGGTAGCAACATTCGCGCTAGGAGTAGGAAGAGTTGGGGGAGCCGGAGAAGCTGCCTGGGGATGATTCAGGGATTCCAGACGGGACATCACCCCTTGTATACACTGCAAGAGTTGGGCCTGATTAGCCTCTTGCTGTTCCACTCGCTGCCCTAAATGGAGAAGGTCTCGAGCAGAGGGTTCTCCAAAGCCGTCTGTCATGGCCAGAGTAAACTGTCAGGCCGTGGGCCTTCTAAGACATACAATGGAGCAAAACACTAACCGGTATTAGCACCACTGAACTAGCAGGTGCGGAGTCTAACGTACCCCTGTTGTTCGCCAGGGACCCCCGCAAGGAGGTTTGGACTTCGCTGCACAGGGCACGCAGGTCGAGTTCCTACTAGCCAGTTGCCGGTGTAGTGTAGAAGGGTCAGATGGTCTGGGTCGAGCCAATCAGGAATGTACGGTACCATGGAGAATCCGAAAGTGTAGTCAACAAGCCGAGGTCGCAGTACAATATGGGTCTCACAGATAAAAGGATGGTCGCCAAGCCGGGTCACAACGGGAACTGGAAACAGTGGAAGCACAGTAGGGAACAGGGAGCAGGTGAACCAGGATGCTAGGTATGAACCTGTTACTCTGGCACCCTAATGGCGCCAGAGCCAGGTTTAAATAGGGAAGGAAGAGAAATGATTGGAAGAGCCAGGAGGCGGGTATCCCGCGGGACAGGTAGCATCCCGTTGCTAAGCAACGGGACGAGGCAAGGCGCATGCGCCCGACGGACCCCTAGAAGCCGCAGCGCGTCTGTTGCCTAGCAACAGAGCGCTGCGGCCCGGAAGGAGGAAGGTGTCCGTACCCCGGCTGACAAGGAATCAGCGGGGACGGCGCCTGACACCTGGTAAATTATATGAATAACATGGATTTGTCTGGATTAAATTTCATACAGTGACATATCAAAACTAATATCTCAACCAATCATTGGATAGCAAATCTGTTTATGAGGCAAGCTACGAATATTAGCCCGTAACACACCCTGGCTGATTTGGATAGCATACAGGAGACACATATTTACACCTGCTTCTCAGATTCTCTTAAAAAGCAGAAGTAATTAAGCAAAAGCTATAATGAAGATTCATTTCTCATTAAATATAATTTGTAATCATCTTTCCAAGCTTTGAGCAACTGAAAGGTGCAGCATTCTTCAGCAGAGATTCACATGAAGAAAAACAGATCCATTTTTCTACTTTATGTAAACTGAACAATGATGGAAACCCACTCTACCTTTATGTTTGCAAAAAGCTAACAGAGTTCTACTACTAAATCATAAGAAATGCAACTTGAAGGTGATTACATTTTGGAGTATGTCACATGAACTTTGGCATAAAGTATCAATCACGGTTCTTTTCAACAATAAAATGTTGCAGCATTTACCGGGCAAGCTGAACAGTGAGAATGCACAAGATTTTGGCTAACAGGTAATTAGGTGACCACACGGGCTATAGATGGGCGGACCATCATCTACGCACTATTTGAGAGTGGACATGTGAACTGTTATTTTATGGGCCAGACACTGAATGCGTTATCAGCAAAACTGTAGACAATTGGATGAACTATTAGTAGAAGGATTGATCAGTACAACACGTGCATTTGTTGAGTTTAAGGTGCATTTGTCATCACATGCAATCAGGTACATTGGTTATGCATCATCATCATTTATTTATATAGCGCCACTAATTCCGCGCCGCTGTACAGAGAACTCATTCACATCAGTCCCTGCCCCATTGGAGCTTACAGTCTAAATTCCCTAATATAGACAAACACTCACACACAGACAGACAGACAGACAGACAGAGAGGGAGACAGACAGACAGACAGAGAGGGAGAGACTAGGGTCAATTTTGATAGCAGACAATTAACCTACCGGTATGTTTTTGGAGTGTGGGAGGAAACCGGAGCACCCGGAGGAAACCCACGCAAACACAAGGAGAACATACAAACTCCACACAGATAAGGCCATGCTCGGGAATAGAACTCATGACCCCAGTGCTGTGAGGCAGAAGTGCTAACCACTAAGCCACTGTGCTGCCCACGCATATATAGAGTCGGACCATTTAGCTTATTTATTTTGTGCTGAACTTACTTCATCATTTGCTACCAGTGATTGAGCGCCGAATAATATTTTTTTGTAAATAAAAATTCATTGGATGTATAAAAACTAGGATAAATGCATGAGATGCCAATATATGCCATTGTATAAGTAACCTTGACAACACCTTGCATATGGAGTATGGTTTTATGCACCTTACAATAAGAAGTTCTTAGGAGACCTTGATAATACAGATGCAGGCAACCTCAATAATAAAGGAAACTGAAAGGTTAAATTATAAAGAGATTAGAAAAAATAGATTAGTCTGCCTTTGAAAAAGGCATCTTAGGTGTGACCTAATCAATAGCTCATAGGTCAATATAAGGACCTGTTTAAAATATTTTCCCAGGTCTGTGCAGAGAACAAGAGGGGGTTATAAATTGTAAATGGCAGAAAGAATGTTTCATCATCAGCATAGGATGTGGTAGTTTCATGTAAGGGTGGTCAATTTCTTACCATATGAACTTATAATGGCAAATTTGTTAACTGAATTTAAAATGGATTTCTTACAGAAATGTTATTTGTAGCTATTTAGCAGAGTACATTATAAGAGTGATTGACCTAGGGAATTATTCTAAATGCCTTTTATGGATTTATTTTTTATACCTGTAAAATTAAATTGGTAAATGACCCACTAGGGATTTTTGTTTTGCTTTCTTTTGGATCAACACAATTTATGATGTTTTGATCTTGATGGACTTGTAGGTTTTCAACCATATAACTGTGTTATTTAGTGCTTAGGCATACTATCATATGATATTGAGCAAATCACATAATGCTCAAATCCAGACCCAGACTATAGCAACTAAAGCAAGGGCAACAAGCATATTACTAAAAAAAAAAAAGAAAAAAAAAAAAAAAGAAAGTAAATAAAACATATACATGATTTTTAAATAGACTTTAATTGAAATAAAAAACAACCATCAATTCATTAAAAATATATATTATTCTTGTAGTCCAACCAAGGAGATCTTGTACACCATGGGAAATGATCTTTTATTCCAAAGGTAAATGTTGTGTATATGTAATCCATGGGAAAATAATTTTGTAGTCCAGTGGAAATAAAAAAAACAAAAAACATAAAAAGACTATGCAGACTGTTCCAGTCAGAAAAAAAGTCAAGTTCCTGGGAGTGTCAATAGCCACTCTGCCAATCACAAACAGTTTTCCGCTCTAGTCACAGTAATTGGTCGGTGGTGTGGGACAATTCCCTGTTTTGATTACACAGCAATAGAGATTAACTAAATATCTATTGATGTCAGGAAAAATACAACCACCAGCGCTGTGCTCTGACTCATTTGTTTATATAGGGTTTATACATGTAGCACACAACCCCACTGAATGGGCCGTAGGAATGGACCATTTACATAAATGGAAAAAATACAGTACAATGCTGGTTAAATCATTTGTGTTAGCCCTTACAGGATAAGTGCAGTGACATGCTTTGAACTGAAATAAAACAAGGTGCAAGTATTGCAATGCCAACGCACACAGCCACAAGTATGAACACAAATAAGTTTAGACACAAATGGGTATTGTTTTTATGTGCCTATATGAGTATATATGGACTATCAAGATTCATCTATATCAATCAAAATACATGTTAGTTGCCCTGCTATAAAATAAAGCTGTAGATGTGGGAGAGCCTATACCCCTCTATTGCTGGTTACCCTAACTCTGACTTGTCGAAGTGTAGTTCCATTTAGATATAAATTGCAGAGGCAGAAAATGTATTTTAAAAATATTTATTTAATATAATTTGATTACATTTAGATTTGATTTTTCATGCCACATAAAAAACAAGGAATTATTAATTACGAATGAATCGAAGACAGTTTCAACATGTCCGTAGAAAGGGATCTTTAGAGTAATGTGGAATTCATTAAGAGTTGGTGATGGCAAATTAATAGAAAGTAAAATGAATTGAATGTCTTTCTTACAAAAAAAATGTGTCTGTAACTATATTTAGAAGAGCATATTATGGGGATTATTGATCCAGTGAATTTATTCAATTGACATTTTTAGGAATTAAATTTTGTTACACTAGGGTTTTCTTTCCTCTAGCTCAATTAGAATTTATATAAGAGTTAACTGGATGGACCTGTGTTTTTTTTGCAACCTTACTTTTTAGCTATGCATCTGCCCTACTATTGATGACGGCAGAGCGTCCATAAATATAAATGTTTAGTTAATGCATCAATGACAGGATTAATAGTCAAAGATGAGAACTGCTTGGGGTCTCTGTGTAAAACTATCCCTAGACAGTTAAATATTTGGACACCCTGGAGCTGTGTGAAAAGGTGTAATTACCAATGAATCCCCATTACACATTTGCCCAGGCCATTATCAGTTTACAGAAACCACCAAATTTGCCCATTGGACCTTTATAGAATTGCTTGCATCTGCAAAATGCACTAAAGTGTTGACCAGATATAAAGAAGTTGGAAGGAATTACTTTGTGATTTTCAGATTTATTCCAGCATTCTGTGTGATCATGGAAACTCACACAAAAAAACCCACTGCACATTGATGTGAAGCAGTAAAAAGGCTGATATTCTATTTGTACATAAAATGCAGCAATCTAAGTTACACACATTTGCAAATATATGATAAGCCACCCGCCACGTCAAGGTGCTCATGCTAAAAGAGTGGATCAAACTATAAACAATGAGAATCCCTATATTGCGTCACATATTTATGTATTTTTAAACTGATAACTGACTAACCAGAGGTACCCCAAAAGTCTCCAGGATGGCAATAGAAGGACCAGCACTTCCTGTCAGTTACTGAACCCATATATGCCTCATAATACAGAAAATGGAAGTTGCACAATTAATTTAAGTTGACAGCAGGTGCTAGAAGGGAAGGGTTATCTAGAAAAGAAAAAAAAACCAGCACTCTGCAGTGAACTAGTATAAAAATGCTATTCTATTTGTACATAAAATGCAGGAATCTACGTTACACACATTGGCAAATATATGATAAGCTACCTGCCACTTCACAACACTTTTTCTACAGAGTGAAAATCATGGAAACTGCATGGGACCCACAAACTGAGCACACCATAACAAGTTAAAACAAGTCTTTAATACTATAATTTCAGTATATACTGGCTGAATCATTGATCTTATCCCTGTATCCAAAAAGTTAAAAAACAACACACACACACAGTACCAATTGCTATATAATGTATACACAAAAACTAAAATGGAAATAAAATAAGATACATACAAATAGAGGCTCTACTATGCAACATATGAAATGTTTTCTTACAACACTGTGTTTGCTACAATGTTAGCACAGTTATTATTAACGGCTTCTACTTTCAAACATTAGTTGCATATCTAATATATGTGAAAGAGTGTGGTTATCAACTACAGACAAAAAAAACAACAACCCCCATCACAAAAAAAAAATTAAAAAATCAACCGCAAAACAGAGAAACACCACCCTAGAGTGGTAACCTACTTGTGTCAGAATGAATCAAGCCAGGGTGAAAAAAAATAAAATTGCAGTAAAAAGCCTGCAGTGATGTTAGATAATCTGGGTAATCTGTCCCCAGCAGATTGCTATTATGAATGGATATTTGTTGCTAATGTACATATTTGTCAGTACATTATTAGACTGCTGACATTCTAACATTGATCTATGGATCAAAGAGCAGTAATACTAAAAACATATTAGGCCTGATTCATCTATGGACGCAAGTCACCTTTGAATGCCGTATCTCGCGTGAAATAGCATTGTGCATGCTCATAAATGGATCTTATGCCAATGAATGCAATTGCATACAATTCAAATCTGAACGCAAATGACACTTATGTCTACCTGAGACTTTAAGGACAGAATGGGGGAGTTAATGGGTAGATGAACATAGGCAATGTAAGGGCGTGCCAATGCAAATGCGGACGATTCAAGTCCTGGATTTCTCTTAAGTACATGTTTTTTTAACCGTATTATTTGCACCAGCAACAGAGCTGGTGTAAGTGCCTACTGATAATGAAGAGGACATAGGTTTTGTGTTAAAAGCTACACGTATGCGTGCCACTACATAGCATAGAACATGTGTATACAAGAAACATAGGGCCTGATGCAATAGGGCACGCATTGCCACACTGTCATGGGAATTCCGCTACAGTATAAATGGACCTTGCGTCTGTTTAAATTTCATTCAGCATGGTATGTTGCCCCATAGAGGAACAAAGTGCTTTTATTCCTTTTGTTTTTTTATGTTGCCAAGCCTGTTACTGTGGAATTATTATGTGGTCATTGTGACTGAAGATAAGAAGATTGTTTTCATGGACATTTAGAATATTTTTTTTTTGGAGGACCTGGAATGTTTTGGTTTTTTTTGGTCAGCAACCGGACCTTAGGAATATTATGGTTTGATTTCTGGTTGTTTACAAGCCTTATTGGAGTTAAAGCTTACAAGATTGAATACCTTGCATCAGATCATCATCATCATCATCATTTATTTATATAGCGCCACTAATTCCGCTGCGCTGTACAGAGAACTCATTCACATCAGTCCCTGCCCCATTGGAGCTTACAGTCTAAAGTCCCTAATATAGACACACACTCACACACAAAGACAGAGAGGGGGACAGACATGGGTCAATTTTGATAGCAGCCAATTAACCTACTAGTATGTTTTTGGAGTGTGGGAGGAAACTGGAGCACCTGGACACAGACCCGCGCCACTGGATGTGAATACAAAAGTTTAACCCATTTTATAAATTTAGGGCCCACTCCAAATCGGGACAATACCTCCCACAGGTATGGCGACTCCACCGAGTCAAACGCCTTGGCTGCGTCCAAGGACACCACAACTTCGCTCTCAGAAGAGGATGACCGCACCTGCAGGAGAGTATATAGCCTTCTAAGATTGATAGACGTGGACTTGCCCGGCATAAATCCCGTCTGATCCGGATGAATTAATTCCAGCACCACTCTACTTAACCTCAAAGCCAGTAATTTTGCTAGAATCTTAACATCATTTGACAAAAGTGAAATCGGGCGGTAGGACTCAGGGTACAACAAACCTTTCCCTGACTTAGGCAGCACCACCACTATTGCCTCTGCCATTGAAGGGGAAAGAGCGCCAATCTCACCCAGCTCGCTGGATGTATCCAACAACCTAGACACCAAAAAGGGCCGGTGTTTTTTATATAATTCAATTGGGATTCCATCTACTCCAGGGGCTTTACCATTAGGGAATGACATAATAGCTATATCAATCTCTTCAAGAGTAAAGGGTGAGTCCAAAAACTCCCTACTATCATCGGAGAGGACAGGAAGGGAGATACAATTCAAATACTGCTGTAACGTATCCATGTCATATCTGACCTGTGACTTATATGTATTCGTGTAATATTTATGAAATACCTCAACAATATCAGGCATCAGATACTTCTTAACCCCACTGTCATCACAGATAACCGGTACTGCTGCATCTGCCCTCTCCGCCCTTGTCAGATAAGCCAGGAAGCTACCATTTCTATCGTCCTCTGCATATCGTACATGCTTAGAAAACAGAAATTTACATTTGGATTTCTCAAATACATACTCTACCCACTCTCTCTGGGCCAACTGCCATGTTCCCCTTGCAACCTCAGTTTTGTCCGCAATGTATTGTGCTTCTAAGGATTTACACTTTTTCTCTAATATCTGTTCTTTTTGTCTGGACGACTTTTTAATTTCAGCTATGCCAGCAATTAATGTCCCCCTTAGGAAAGCCTTAAAAGCGTCCCAAACTATAGGTGGCCTTGCTGTTACCAGATTATCTACAAAGAAGCCTTCCCACTGTGTCACCAATGTCGCTCCTGTACCCATCAAGGAGAGCCAGAAGGGATTTAATTTCCAAAAGGACTGGCCTCTATCAATTGCAAAATCAATAGATAGGCAGAGGGGCGAGTGGTCAGAAATTCCCCTAGCCCTATATTCCACGCTCCTTACCAGCGGTACCAGAGAGTGTGACAGCAGAGCCAGATCAATTCTTGAAAATGCATTATGTGATGTAGAAAAGCAGGAGAATTGGACATCTTCTGAGTGCCTCAAACGCCATACATCTACTAACCCCATTTCCTCAACCAGAGCAGAAAAAGCAGACTTAGAGTTGCCAACTACAGCATTTTTCGCTCGCCATCTGTCCACCTCTCCATTTATCACATTATTAAAATCCCCTATACAAATGGCTGGAACATCTGGGAACAATGCCATGAATTCTCCACATTTCCTTAACACCTCACCATTATACGGTGGGGGTATATATACAGCTCACAGAATCACCGGAACCCAATTAATGACAGCCTTCATCAGTACAAACCTTCCCCCTGCATCCACCTGAATTTTTGCCAAGGAGAAGCAGAGACGTTTATGTACCAATATAGAGACCCCTCGAGAATTAGTCGTGTACGTAGAGTGGTATGCCCTACCTACCCATGCTTTTTTAAGGGCGAGTATTCTATCACCGTGTAAGTGAGTCTCCAATAGACAAACAATATCAGGATAATTTTTTCTAATTTGTCTTAGTACAAGAGAACGTTTCACAGCATTATTTAGGCCCCGCACATTCCAGGAGAGAATTTTCAGCTCCTTATCAGATGTACCAGAATACATATAATAGTAGTCCCTCTTATCTCACTACCCCGCATCCCACACCCCTGCAGAGCATACATTGACATACTTATAAGCACATATAATCGTTGTCTATATATTTGCGATAACATTAAAACTACCCACAACTTAAATAACTTTAATACTAAACCCATACCCCCACCCTGTATACTCCACCCAACTTAAGTATACCTTAAACCCTAACTAAAATTACCTTAAGATATTCAGCAGGCCAGCACACTACCAAAAAAGGTCACCCGCCAACCCGCAAAATACCAGAAGATAGAGGAAGGAAAAGGAAGGAAGGAAAAGGGGCGAATTGAGACAAGAGAGGAAAAGAACGGCCTTAAAGCCATGGGCTCTCCAGCCCATTACATATTTATTATTTTTTTTACAGTGGACCTTTCAATATTAGTTTGAAAACCACAGACCCCACCTGAGCGAAATATATATATTTTTTTTTTTGTACCACAGAAGAGAAATTACATTATGTATAGCAAATACCATGCGTAATATCAATGACAAATCAGCAATGTCCAAAGGACTATCAGGAGAGACATAAAAAAGTACTCATCCAGCATCAGCGTCCAGCAGCAGCTAGGCGGTCCAACCAAATTGCAGCCTCTCGGGGAGTATCAAAAAAGGATGTACGGCCCTCCGAAACCACTCTCAACCGGGCAGGGAAAATCATGGCATATGGGATCTGTAAATCTCTCAATCTTCTCTTCACCGGAATGAATTGAGCCCTGTTCTTTTGTACATCCAGAGCGAAATCAGGATACATTGCTACTCGCTGACCATTGTATTCCACTGAACCTTTCTGCCTAGCCAAGCGTAGAATGGTATCTCGGTCACGATAGTGCAACAATTTGGCTATGAAGGTGCGTGGGGGGGCTCCAGGAGGGGGTGCTTGAGTTGGAATACGGTGGGCCCGCTCCACTGCGAATTGGGCTGTAAATGAATCTGTACCAAACAGTTGGATTAACCACTTTTCCAAGAAGGATTCTGGGGAGACACCTTCTGCCTTCTTGGGCAATCCAACCAACCGAATGTTGCTGCGACGCAAACGCCCCTCCATATCCGTAAGCTTTTGTTTAAACAGAGAGGCTTGCGACTCCAGACTCTCCAACCGGCCCGCAACTGGTGCAGAAGTGTCCTCCAATGTAGACATATGTGTCTCCACTTCACCCACTCTCTGCCTGATTTTTTGCACGTCTTGCCGGAGAAGAGAGAGGTCCACCTGCACCTCTCCGATTTTATCCGTAACACGCTTTTCAGATGCCCCAATGGCCTGCAGGACCTGCTGTAATGTAACTTCAGGGTCCGCCAGTGGAGCCGACAAAGTGGGGGGGTAAGGGGATGTGAGGCATCTCCTGAACCAGAGGCTGTAGTGGAGGAGCGAGCAAAGCGGTCCAATTTTCCCGCTGCGGTGGGCTGGTTATGTTTGCCCATAATTTCACAGGAAAGATGGGATGATATTTATTCTATAAGCTTATATGCAACCCTGTAACATGTATAGCTTTAATTACATATAGGTGTACAGCTCAGATTGTATTGCTAGCAGTGCATTGCAGCCAGTTATCTTCACAGAGAAAGGTATATCTCCTCCAACAACACTGATAATGATAATCAAATAAGTCCAGAGCCCAATTCAGTTACTCCTCACTTGTACAAGGATATAAATGTACCTGTATCAGATGGATATCACAGGCTGTGTTCACCTAGACCAGTATGTGGTATTACAGAGGCGCTATGTCCCAGCAGTCATCAACTGCCACAAACTGCCACAGACTGCCTGTAGTATTCCTCTACCCAGATGCTCAACTCTTTCTATCCCAGTCTCGGGTAAAATGGCAAGAGCACTATCAAAACAGGTACACTATGTACAGCAACTATTCGGATGCACAGTTTTGGGTCCAAAAGTTTCTTTATTCCACTATAACGGAGATCAACAGGATATCTGGGATGGAGAGCTCGTAACTGTGCTTGCTACTCCATGCTCGTCCAGGCCACGCCCCCGTACAGTACACATTTAGAACATCCTTATTTATGTATTTTTATTTTCAAATACTTTTATTAATGGCTGTAGTATTAAGAGTTGTACATTTATTTTCTAAAAAAAAAAATTGCAGGCATTCTGATGTGACATTATATTGCACATATTATTGTGCATATCCTGCTCTGTTTTGTGTCTCAGTCACTGTTACCATAGGAGCCACCGTCTGATATTTACACAACTGGACAGGGAGGGGCGGAGTCTAATGCACCCCTGGTCTTCACCAGGGACCGCCGCAAGGAGGTTTAAGCTTCGCTGCGTGGGATGAGCAGGTCATGGTTCTCCAAGTCAGCTACCAGCGCAGTGGTGTGTAGATCAGAAGAAGGGCCAGGAACAGGCAGAAGGTCAATACCAAACAAGCTGTGCAGTACCAAATCAGAATCCAGGAGAATGAGCCAAAGAATAGTTCAGAAGTCAGCATACACGAATAGAGAACCACCTTGGAAGTGCTGGAGCTGGTGTGAACCAATACTCTGGCACCCTAATGGACATCAGTCCCTGCCCAATTGGGGCTTACAGTCTAAATTCCCTAAAACACACACAGACAGAGACAGACACACAGATTGACAGACACAGATTATGGTAAATTTTTTAGCAGTCAATTAACCTACCAGTATGTTTTTGGAGTGTGGGAGGAAACCGGAGCACCCGGAAGAAACCGATGCAAACACAGGGAGATCATACAAACTCCTCACAGATAAGGACATGGTTGAGAATTGAACTCATGACCCCAGTGCTGTGAGTCAGAAGTGCTAACCACTTAGCCACCGTGCTGCCGTGATCATCTCTGCGCATGCACACGCAGCCCGAACCCGGAAATGCGTCCCGTTGCTAGGCAACAGGACGTAGTGAGCGTCGGAGAGCAGGCGACCATCACCTGCACTTAGGAGGAGTGTGGGGATGGCGCCAGACATTCTGTTTGTCTACATACGGCAAGGAATGTTTAGGCAGAGTGTACTTATACCAAGATACAAATGGAAGCATATATTGACATCCGTTTGAATTGGAATATGTTCTGAAATCCACTCAAATTCCATGCTTGTTTCTTAAACACAAGTTGCGTGCAAGTTGCATCCGAAGATGAGTTAGGCCCATGGTCTCCAATATTTTAACCATGCAATTCATGCTCGTTTATAAAGCTATATATCTTTACACATGTAGTATTTTGTCTGACACCACATAAATAATTTAACAAATTTTGAAGAGCCACAAGCAATAATGCTGCAAGCAGGGCCCGATTAAGGGTTCCAGCCGCCCTAGGCTATTACCGCCGCAGCGCCCCCCAATATAAGTGTATAGGAATACTCCTGAATATGTATATTCAGGAGAATTTGCGAGCATTCAAAATTAGACAGATTGTGCATTCTTTCTTACCTGTTCTTGCTCTTCTCTCTTCCCTGTTCTTGCAGCTTTGTTGTCTTCTAGCTGCTTCTGGAAAGTCAGGGTCCTGTTTTGAAAATATGCAGCAATTGTATTATAATGCTAAATGTTAACAAAGCCTGAATGATTAGGCTCCAAAACACAACAGTCCATTATGGATATATAAAACTACCCCATAGCACAGGCATATGTAGGCAATAAAATATATGAAAATTGTTTTCAAAGAGCTATAATCAAATATAAACCTCTATCAGCCCCATCTGACTAAAACTTTGCATTCTAATGATCCTAAAACCACAGAGACCATCCTCATAACCGTCACACAATACAAAGATTATGCCCCCCCAAAGCTGCTCTATTTTTTTAAATAGTCCCTTCAACCATTTCATCAGCCCCGTTCAGCCTCTTCAACTGACCCCATTAGCATTGTCAACTGCCCCCTTTAGCCTCTTCACCTGCCCCTTTAGAATTATCTGCTCACATTAGCATTGTTACCTGCCCCCATTAGCCTCTTTAGCCATTAGCATTGCTATCTGCCCCTATTATCATTGTTACTTGCCCCATTAGCTTCTTCACCTGCCCCTTTAGAATTATCTGCACCATTAGCATTGTTACCTGCCCCCATTAGCATTGTTACCTGCCCCTTTAGCATTATCTGCCCCTATTAGCAATGTCACCTGCCACCATTAGCCTCTTTACTTGCCCCTTTAGCTTTGTTACCAGCCCCTCCGCCCCTAGACATTAGGACTTACCTGTTGTTCCTGGGCAGCAGTCTTCTCTCCAGCGCTATACATGAAAGGCAGTCTGGCAGCGATCGCTGCTAGCTTCCTGTCAGCGCGGCCGCGGGCGCTTCTTACTGTGGTCACGTGAGATGTGGAAGTCCTGATCTCATGTGACCACAGTAAGAAGCTCCCGCGGCCGCGCTGACAGGCAGCTAGCAGCGATCGCTGCCTGACTGCCTGTCATCTAGTAGTCGGGCCGCCCCCTTTAGACAAGGGGCGGTCCCGATGATTCAGGACCAACGCTGCCTAAGTAAAAAAAAAAAAATTAAAGGGAAAAAAAATTAACCTTGGGGATGCTGCGCCCCCCAGACTCCAGCGCTCCAGGCTGCAGCCTGATCAGCCTATTGGTTGATCAGGCCCTGGCTGCAAGAAAGAATGCGATAAACTGGGCTTGATGTACATAGACATGCTCATAAATGTTGGTTATAATGACTGGAATAAGTAAACATGATCAACCTTCCTGTCCTCCAGTTTACTGAAGCTTACTACGTTACTGTTGACATAGATACATCGATCAGCCACAACATTAAAACCAGTGACAAGTCTAGTGAATGACATTGATGATCTCATTACAATGGCACCTGTCAAGGGTCAAGGGGTGGGATATATTAGTCAGTAAGTGAACTGTCAGTTCTTGAAGTTGATGTGTTGGAATCAGAAAAAATGGGCAAGCGTAAGGATCTGAGCGACTTTGATAAGGACCAAATTGTGATGTCTAGATGACTTGGTGAGAGCATCTTAAAAATGGCAGGTCTTGTGGGGTGCTCCCAATATGCAGTGGTTAGTACCTACCACAAGTGGTCCAAGGATGGACAACTGGTGAACCAGCGGCAGGGTCATGGGTGCCTGTCACATCTCACGGGAGATTCCTATCAGTCAGTGTTAATGCAGGCCTTCCCAAGGCACCGAGTCTAACAAACCCACCTGGTCTTCACCAAGAACCGCCGCAAGGCGGGATGGATTTTGCTGCCAGAGGTTTGCAAGTTACGGCCCTTAGGTTAGCCCACTGATAGGCGATAGAAGGTATATGAAAGATCCGTCAGGATTAGGGAGAGCAGACTCTGTAGTGGTGGTGTAGTACAGCACAGGAGGGCAGGATTGGTTAGCTGAAGTAGCACAACACACACAGAAGAATCCAAGCCGCATACAGTGAAACACTGGGTCGGATACATTGAAGATACACCATACTCAGGAGTCGGATCGGATGCACAGGCAGCAGCGTAGTCAGTATGGATAGCCGGGTCATATACACTGGAGCACAGGCAGCAGCTTAGTCAATAAGGATAGCTGGGTCGGATACACAGGGAGAGTCAGATGCCAAGTGGCAACTTGTTGCTCTGACACAGGCAGTATGTCAGAACGTACTAGATATAGGAGAAGGGAATTCAAATTCCCCGCCCATCACATGACCGCAGCAAAACTGCAATACAACCGCAGGATGGTGTAAACGCAAATAGTTACAACACATAGAATAGAATTGGTTTTATGTTAACATGAGGTTGCATACAGTGTTTTAATGCTTCATATCTAAGTATCCACTAACTGATCTTAATAGACTTGCTCTTTATCTGTTATATTTCTCTAAATGCGGAAACAATGTGATTCTAGCAGAAATATTACACTAAAAGTAGTTCACTTAGAAAACTATATACAGGAATATATATCCAAGGAACAATAGATTAAATCACTGTAGTATACCACACTCATACAATTGTTACATTTGTTAACACATTCATTCCTTCTACCATCCTCAGAAGCACCCATCATTCCAAGGGCACTTACTCAAGCTATTACCGTCATTATAAACCAAAAAATGACTTCCATTACTACTTTATAGCCACAATTAAAAGGGACTCACTAACCTAAATGATCCAATTCAAAATCAATATTAGTCCAGGCTATGTCTGCATCCATCTTACAGTAAAATGAATACACATTCTCAAACCCAAGAAACATTGTGAGACTTATAAACAACAGAGGGATTATGTCACCAATACAAAATGCACTCATTTGATACCACATCCAAATTACCATTCACATTGTCCTCTTAATACATTTTTAAAAGTTATCCATATTCTATATATCACTTAGTTAATACACTCAAGAACACCAACTCCCAAAGCTTAACATTGAACAATTTATTTCAAACCACCAAACATACAGTACCTTAAGACAGGGCAGATGAAGAAATAAACTCTCTCCTAATTACCAAATGAAGTAGATAGTAAAAAACTAGTCATAATTAATCTTTAAGATTTGTATTATATGAAATTAAAATCATGTCCTTTATTCACCTTAACCAACATTTGTACTGTACTTTATGAAAATGCTGATGAAGGGATACTTTGCATCCTCCAAACACATAATTAATGCTGCACTAACTATGTTTCTATATTAAAAACAGGGAATGTTAGTTTTACATAAAGCAATATATGTTAAGCTGTGTTTCATGTGTTTGGAGAGTGTAGGTGTCACGAACAGCACTCACCTGAGTCTGCGTGATGCATATGTGACACAGGGTCAACCACCAAGACAACCACCTGGTCTGTCTAAAATGATTAAATACTTCCCTATCTATGCCACACACTAGCTTTGCGATACTAATTACCACCAACAAGGTTTTTTCGGATAAGAGCTGACACTCTTATTTAGGAAGCCTTCGGTTCTCCCTAGCATTAATCCAACACAATTTACTTTAATCAGAGTTCACTTAAACCACAAGGTTTGCACAATTTCAATTAGGTAGCGTCTGGACCAAACTGTCACGTGAATTCATAAGAACACAGAGACTAGAACTTATTAAGTGTAATTTAATATGGAAGATACATCCACAATGCTTAAGATAAAAAGATAATAAAATGACATACAAATATAGTGCAATTGTTTCTTATAAAATAAAAAGGATAAAACACAGAATTGATACCTCACTTAGAATCAAGTTTGTGGTGCCGGGAGGAGCAGAACAAATGGGACTTCTTCAATTAAATGACTCCCTCAGAAGAACCCAGAGTTACATTTTCAATACAATTTTAAAGCCAAGCTACAGGCCCCCCACCCCTCCTAGCCCCCTTTCCTGTGAGGTCAGAACCAACAGGAGGGGAGAATGCAAATTAGGGTCTTATGACTTTGCTGTTTGAATACCTTTAAGTCAAGTTTTCTTTACACCGTCCTAACTTTCCAACAGCATGGTTTACGAACATGATTTTACCTTCACACAACAGGTCCTAAGTTTCCCTTCATCTGCATACCACACATGCCTCTGGTATGTATGATGTTGGAGAAAATGATATGATCTTTTCTGGTGCCCTTATTCAGCTGGAATCTGTCATAAACATACAACCCAGTCTCTGCAGTCGGCCTGTCTGGGGCCTCCCAAACATGTGTGAGAATTCATTGTCTTGCAAGAGATCTCCTCCAAGGCATTCACAGTTGCCATCCTGCCATAAATGGTATAAGGTGCTATCCTTATCTACCAGCCCCCCTGGGTGGTTTAACATCCACACAACCCCTGGATCTAACAGCTTCTAAGAGAACCATGTCACACTATTTCTAGGAAGTAATTCACAAACATATTTTGCAGATCTATGCCTAAAAATTAGCTTGCACATGACAGTAGGGTATTCTTGTTTTTTGACTATATGATGTTGGCAACCCCCTCTTGCTCCCTAGTTTGTCCATGGAGAGTGCAGAGGATCTATGTCTTTTTGTTTATACAATCTAAGTCTCATCTCTCTTGCACCCTAGTCTTTAAATTAATTCCAACTTGTGTCAGGTGAGTCCCAGGTCTCGGATGGCTGCTAGTGCTTGGAAAGACTTGCATTTAAAATCTGTGTGCAGGTAAGCCTTTAGCCCATATAAAAAATAGCATAGCATTTGATCATGTTAGGACTGACCAGAATGTAAAGACTTTGGTGTGAGTTGGATAGCTTAACATATATTGAAATATGTGGAACTAACATTCCCTGTTTTTAATATAAAAAAGTAGTTAGTACAGCATTATTTATGTGTTTGGAGAGTGCAGAGTTTTATCTATACAATGTGGGCAACCACCTCTTGCACCCCAGTTTGTACATGGAAAGTGCAGAAGATCCGTGAATTTTTTTGTATATATCTATATATATATATATATATATATCTATATCTGTGTGTGTTAACACAGATGGCAGGACGTGAGCTTCTGACAACGGATCACAAGAGATAGTAAGTGCAATGATAATTACTTCAATTAGTTTTGGTGGTGATTTAGGATATGTATTTAACATAAGTGGTGTTTTGAATTCGGGCTTGGAAATGGAGAACTGGTTGCATTTTCTAACACAAAAGAAGGAAGTGACAGGCATATACATGTGTTACAAATGTAAGGAATCTGCTCTGCGAATAATCCAACAGAATCCTCCAAAACTGAAGCCGCTAGAACCATAAACCAAAGAAATAGTTTATCTTATAAATATAGAGGAAATTGGAGTTCCAGTTCCTCCATTATCTTCTAAAGGCTTACAAAGCAGCCATTGCTATTTAACAGTGTGTTTTTTTTAATAGCTGCATAGACATTTTGAAAAATAAAATCTAGCCTCGGAGGAAATCACTTTTTTTTTACATTATTGCAATTGGTAAATAAATTATTATAAAAGGTCAACAGATGATTAAGCACAAAGACGTGCTAAAATTTCCTTTCAAATAAAAGCCATCATGAGCTGCTAACAAATATGTATGTATATATATATATATATATATATATATATATATATATATATATATATATAAGTTAGTGAGAGGCTGATGCATTAACACCCTGACTCTCCATGAGCCAGAGGTGATGCAGGAATATTTTCAGCTCTGATTACAGAGCTGTTTTTTTTATTTTTAATATGAGCTATAGCGGTAGCATTTATAACAACTCAATATATTAATGTAAACTCTCAGGAATCATTAAAGGAGCTGCAGACTTTTAGTGATATGATGAGAATAAAATATTGCTGCTATATTTCATTTTACATTCTGGTACCCAAAACATTTAAGCGCACTAAATAAATCTAACTAGAAAATCTTATAATAATTAGTTCACTTCTCTTTTAATTACTAATGTATGTAACTGACCCAAAGGGTAGCTTTTGCTAATTTTACCTCATTGTATATTGTATTATTTTGCATCTAACATTACCTGCAATGTAAAATTGTTTCATCATCTGAAGGTCGGCAAACATATATATATATATATATATATATACATTGCGACATGGGCTATTCGCACTATGGAGTTCTGAGCTCAGAAAAACGACATGGCACATTGCATAAATACCTGCCCACTGAAGGAAGCTGGCCATGGTGAGAGATTTGTGCAGGCCTGGCCATCCTGTGGTCTCCAGGTGTTGTGAAACTACAAGTACCAGCATGCCCTGCCAGAAATCAGCTGGCTATCTACTGAAAATGCATGCTGGGGCCCGACCTGGTTTAGTGCTTACTGACAGCTCAACTCTGAATCAGAGTGGCAGATTCAATTAGCACTCAGGTGCGATGTCCATCTGGGCAACTTGCCAGCTAATAAGGTACAGAAATCTCTACTCATTTTCGCTGTGCAGAGATTTCTGTAAAATCTCTGACACAACGTGTCTCTAAGGGCTGTTTCGGAGACACACAGCATCCCTTGTGCAGAATTGAATCTACCCCAGAGTCTAGATAGTAAAAGAGTGTGCTATATTATGTCGGTGAACTGAAGTACCCTGATTTTTGCTAAATAAATAGTAAATAAGGAATTATGTATTGAACAGTGATGTATAATCCTTGAAATAATAATAATGAAAAAAAAAAATCAACAAAACACTATACATTTGGGCAATGTGCATCATGCTTTAAACAATGAGTTTTAAAATACTGAAAACAATAAATTCCCAATTATTCAGTAGCTATTTACTCAGATCTAGGATCCAGCAACATCTTTTTATGGAGCAGTGGAAGATATGCATTCACTGACATAAATAGAAAGGACCACAAGTTAAGCACAAGCAGTGATTTTTTTTTAGGCACATTGGCCACCTGGCTCCTAGAATTTCTCCAGCTCAGTAACTTTAACATCTAAGAAAAAGATACATTATAAACATCAAAGTCAATACAGCCTGACAGTGACAAATAAGGTGTATTGACAGAGTGCTGCTTTAAGGGGTACCTACAAATTGGATTGAGTAGTAACAAATAACACCGCTATCAATATTCACGTGCAGAAAAATTGCTGATTATTTGAAATGATAGTCATGCAAGCAGCACAATTTGAGAGTGCTATGAATGTGCAGGCTATGACAGCAACATGCATATTTATCAGCAGTACTTCCCCCGCACCCAAACAGTCCCTGTTTCCCAGCCAAGTTTCTAATTACACTTTCTCCTTGTCAAGTTTCTGCATGCCATCTCTAATTAAAATGATTCCATAGGGATCAAAGATAGTGATAGGGGGGGAAAGTAGCACTGTTTCCAAATGTGTTTGTAGCTTTCTGGAAATGCAGCAGATATAT
The DNA here is from genome assembly GCF_038048845.1 of Mixophyes fleayi. Lineage (NCBI taxonomy): Eukaryota > Metazoa > Chordata > Amphibia > Anura > Limnodynastidae > Mixophyes > Mixophyes fleayi. The sequence continues at coordinate 132,616,756 of NC_134405.1, read as the reverse complement.
GTGTCGCAGCTCTTATATTAACCTTGTCATAGATAGATTCAAAGATTCTATGATAACGTGTCACCACTCCCTGGTGGCTGCTGAAGTAGAAAAGTAGAATCTGCACTATACACATCCTACCAGAATTCATATGATGCAGAAGTGATTACTGGAAAATGGATGTAAGAGGTGTATGCAATTTATTGTCAAAGTAACTTTATTATGTGGTGGTATAATTTAATTATTTATTCATCTTTAACCAGACACCCATAATAATGTTTTAACATTTTTTCTTTTCAAAATCGACTAGCAGGAGAATTTTTGTTATCAGAAATATGTGTGTGATTTTGAAAATGTCTGCAGACATGCATGGAACATGTGTCCCTATACAAATGTATGGATCATTTGTTAATGTTGCACTTAAGTACTTTTGATGATAATAAAAAGTAATGTATTTACACATCATATGTCAATAAATTACAGATAATATGTTTTCCTACTCATGTTAACCATTGGGAGAACTGGGCAAGTGAAAACAATTAGGTAAAAACTTATTTCCTTATTATGTGTACCTGTATCTGCTAAAAAAAAATACATAGTTGTATTTTCAAAACAATTAATTTGGAAACACACTACAGAAAATTTCTCCAACTTCTTTTTTTTTAATACTTTTTTTTTATTACACTGGGCAGAGTAAGTTACAAACATGAGCCGAGATCAGCCTAATGCAAAACATTATAGACTTTTGAGATAAAGTGATATAAACAGGTGACCAAAATTAACATCTGTCTATGGAAGATCAGTAATAGAGTCCCGGGCTTCATGTGGTTTTTATATGAGAATCTCTCTGTTCGATATATATTTATAGAATACATAGATAGAGGAAAAAAAGAAAAATAACAAATAGTAAAATAATAAGGTCAAAGAAAGAAGCTACAAAAAGAATAATAGACAAAATAATAAAACAGATGTTGAATCATTAATGATTTTCCCAACGACTGAAAGTCTAGGACAGCATGCTGATTCATGAGTACACACTTACACAATTTACCTACATATCTGTGCTCTTGATCTGTTATAACCATCTGCTGAAAAGATCGTGACTCTGTAAACTCTATGGAGAAATGCTTACACTGCTAGTCGTGAGTGCATACACACTTCAGAATATGCCCGAAATCGTTCCACCATTCATAGCAATTTCTAGTCAGTTTATAAAATCAAATGATAGGATACAATGTGCTTTGGTATAAAAAAACATGATCGTGAAAGCATACACACTAATGCGATATCAGACCTAACAGTTGTTTATCGTGTGATTGGCACCCAGCTTAAGTCATTGTTGTAATTGTATTTGCTGAATGACAGGTGGGATGACAATGATGTGCTCCAATGATCTGCATACATTTCAAGACATTCCTCTTTTTGAATGGCACTGCAGGACTTTTTAGCTGCACAAATTGTGAGGGCCTGATTAAGGGCTGTTACACTCGGGATACACTCAGTCTAGATTTGCACAGGTCTAGCAAGGCGCGGAGTCTAACAGCCCCCTGCTTTTCACCAAGAACCACCAAAAGGTGGGATGGACTTGGCTGAAAGGGAACTGCAGGTCGCGGCCCTCAGTTTGGTCTCTAGACGTGAGTGGAATGGTAGAAACCGACAATACAATAGAAGTAGTAATAAAGTACCATGTGGGTGCAGTAATATTCGATTAATGGCAGTAGACGTCAGTTTGAGCAGAGTAGGTGAAGAGTCTGGATACAAGCCGATCGGTACACAGGTCAGATGGCAGCGATACACAGGATTTGACAGTAGAATGGTCTGGTATGCAAGCCGATTCGGTACACAGGTCAGGATACAAGATGCAGCTAACCAGCGAGCCCAGACAGGAACACCAGAGTAAGCAACAGAGCGCAGGAGACACACAGGCAGAGTCAAGAGGACTAACCTGTTGATCTTCCCTTTAATTTTAATTTCCCCGCCACAAGTCATATGATGAGATCCGACGGGGAGTCACGTGACAGGTAAGCGTTCTTGCAAAGGCTCAGGACACTCTAGGCCAATATGCTGGTAATGCCGCCTCACCTTCCATGTCAAGCTAAGGAACTTGTCCTTAATTTAAAATCTGGCTTCCTTCACCCCCACCCATGTTTATGTTCCTGACTTTTCAAAACTCGCCTCCATTTGGCTGTTAAAGTGGTCACAGAAATCTTTATCACAGTCAGCCTAGTGGAGGATATATCAGAGATATCGCCTGCACTAAACAAACTACCGCAATGTCCATTATTCTCAATGGGGACTGCGGCGTGAAACTATTTAGCAAGTTCCGGAAAGGTAAGCTTTTCAAAGCTTGACTGACTGCTAATGCCATCTGAAGAGGACGCTAGCCATTCTGTCCTATGAGGAGAGCAACGCAGGAGAGGGCTCGTTGGATCCCTCCCTGGCCATAGAAGACCTAGGTCAGAAACTGGAAGTAACGTTATAGCAATTGTGATCACTTTACCATAGACTACTGGAAAGAGCCGCTGTCATGGCTAATCAATTTTAATAAATTACAACATTAAATAATTTCTTTCCTTTGCAATAATAAATGAAAAGTAATGTAAACAATATGTAATGGGTCATAAATAGACCCCTGTATATCTTGTCAAATGTTCATTACTGATTGTACAGGTCTGTGGAATATCTTGACACTTTATAAAGGATAATAATAGTTTACTTGGCCCTTGAAAGTAGCTTTTTGCTACTGACAGAGAATTATACTAAATGTCTCCACTTCATAGTGTTAAATGCTTATTTAATTCGTGGCAATTGCAAAGCAACACATTTGACCATTTACACATTAATTACAAAATTCAGAATATGACTCGTAGGGTACAAATAATATACACACAATTAAAAATATGCATAAGATTATAGTAAATCCTATACTTTGCAAGTGTACATGTACCCAGTGGAAACTTCGGTAAGATGACCAAAATCCATGTTAATGTATGAGCCCAAGATAAAATATTGAAAACCGACAGACAAGTAGATAAATATTTCGGTAATAACATGCATCATTGCCATAACCCAGATAATTGCTATACCCTCAAGTGAGCGGATTCCCTGACGTGCTCCTGATCCGGTTTCCCGCCTTTATGGTGTGATGACTGGTGGAGGCGCCGGCTGGTGGGTCTTAGTTTCTAGCTATGGCGGCGGCCAGCTCCGGTGTGGTAGGGCAAGGTGAGGAGTGGGTGTTACAGAGGTACGGAAGACTCGGGACGCCGGGCGAGAAAAACGAGACCTCGGCACAAAGGCGGGTAAGAGAGACAACCATTGCTTGCATAAAAATAAAATAGGTTGCACATCGCAATCATCATCTTACAGCAGCTTTAAAAATATATTGTTCTGTCTGCGTTCATTTGCTACAAAATATAATTCTCCCTTGCATTAGATCAGCTAGATATGAATGTAGACTTGCAATAGAGTGACTTATAACGATGCCAGCTTCATGTTTCACTTGAAATCCAATAGAGAAGAGGAGTACCATACATAAGCCCAGGTGTATATAGCCTGTCCTAACAAGTTGTTGAGCACTGGAGAAGGTGGCAAAGTGGGCATAGGAGACATTACCAATTTGAATAAGTAGATGTAGTTTTTCAAGGGGTAGACTACTTTGGACCAACAACTTGACAGTGGCAATCTGCATTATTTAAGGACTTCTCTTCCCTCTAAAGTCTGTGATCTAACTTAATTTACTTGTTGAAAAAAAAGTGCTTTTTTTTATGCATAAACAGCTAATTTCAGCTGTGTCAATTAAGCTAATGAATAAATGCACAGCTATTGATTCACTTTATAACATTTGGTCTGACTGATGTATTCACAGCCATGACATGATTCTATGTTGAGCCTGCTTACCTCAACATCATTGTACTAGTTTACTTTTTATGCATTTTTGTATTCCTATTGCAGTCACCTGGGCAGAATTAATTGATGTGTAAAAGAAGAAATCTTATCGTTTTAATTCTGCCAATATAACTACAATAGTATAGTATGTAAGTAGTGAGTTCAGGAGCTGAGTAGTTTGTTCCAGATGGAATGGGTCATGCTGGATGGTCAGTATAGTTCGTTTTACTGAATTCTCCATTGTAACCTGACATTTTCAGGTGCCAATACGTTTTGAATAGTAAAGCAGATCTACCTAAAAGTTAACATGCAGAGAGTGATTGAAATTAAAGTAAATTCTAATTCTATTTTTTTTTTTTTCGATTTGCAAAGCAGCCCGTTCATACAATTTTCCAATGGTTTAAATAAATTAGAGGAGGACTCTATTTGAAATAGTTTCCTATTTGAACTGTAGCACTCAATACTAACCAAAAAATTATCCATAAAATTTTATATAATCACAACATCATCATTATTTATCAGGTGCCACAGATTCTGCAGTGCAGGACACTGCATACAGATGCATAAATAATCATCAATAGAATAACAAATACACAAAATAACCAGCAGAGTGGTTACACAAAGAAATCAGCCTATGACATCACAAGGGCAAACAAGGCAGAAAATCAACAGCCTTCCACATAGTGTTGGGGGCCTATTCTCCCACCTCTGGTGCTGATCTGTAAATCCCAGAAGTGGCACTGAATGGAACCTGTTGTGGAGTGGGTAGGTATTTTGTGCTTCTCCAGCTGTTGTAGAACTGCAAGTCCCAACAAATGTATGCTTCTATAGGTTCTGCACTAAGCAATGATTGGAATCCGATGTTCTTTTGTAACCAGAGATTTAAATTGTTAAGAGACTGCTCACAGTAATCAATACATATTATAGGGTGATACAAACTAAAACAAGTCAATGTACATTAATAAATGTATCCTGCCTTATAAAATAAAAAGATCACCAACATTATGGCATTTTCACTATTAACAGCATTTCTACAAATAATAAACTGTATGCAACATATAGGATCTAAAGTATAGTATCTAAAAATAAAACTAGATTGAATAAAAAAAAAAATCATGCATCCATTCACACCTATTGGTGCAGAGATCTGTAAGTTGTGTATCCAGAATACTTCCCTATTTTGTAGGTGGGTACATACCTTACAGACCTCGTTACTGATGTGTTTGAATAGAGCATATGAGGCTTTCTTTCTTGTGATATTGACTCTAATTTTTCTTGTGTATACTTTATTTTCAGATATTGAATACAATTGACATGGTTCCTGTTTTATTTTCCCTAGCTTTCACTGTTCCAGTATGGTTAGGAAGAGCTTCTGAGTTTTTTTGAGCTGGTAGTAATTTGTAAGACAGCCTCTCTCTTTAACTTATCAGTGACTGGGGTACTTTCTAATTTTGTGACCAGATACTTTTTTTTTTTTTTTTTTTTTGCTGTGTGCTGATGCAATAACCATTTTATTTGTTAGTGTAGCCCCCTGTTCACTGGCATTGTGATGTGGGTGCATCTCCCAGGCACCTATATCTGTAACCTCTCAGGTTTGCCACCTGGGTACTAGCATATCTTTCACTCCCATAAGTGTGTTGTGGGTGGTTGAGGGTGCGCATGCAGGTTTAATAGTAAGACTATTGATGTGCACACACAAGTAGATGAATGGGTGCCAGACCACCTTTCTTTCTGCTGAAATCTACCGGAACATCTTTATTTACATCTACTTCTCTATCTAGCACATTTAAATTGCAGACATGAAAGTATATCTCCTTTCTTACTAAAGCACAAGCTTAGTTGCAGTAGAACATGATTTGGTGCATTTAACGTGCACAACTCCAAACCACATCTTGCCTTGCAGGATCTCTTGACAGCCTATTCTTGTCCATACACAGGCTGTGTCTTGGTATTCATGGTTACTGACCAAGGGCTAGATTTACTAAGCTGCGGGTTGAAAAAGTGGGGATGTTGCCTATAGCAACCAATCACATTCTAGCTATTATTTTGTAGAAGGTACTAAATAAATTAAAGCTAGAATCTGATTGGTTGCTATAGGCAACATCCCCACTTTTTCAAACCCGCAGCTTAGTAAATCCAGCCCCAAATCTCTTTGTTGTCTCAGCCTGGAAGGTTTATTCTCATTGCAGGCTGCAATCACCTGTGAACATAAAGACATTACCTTGCTTGTCTTGGATGTTGGTACTTATTCCCCTTGGTGGGAATCCAAAACTCTTAATCCTAGGAAGTGCCAAACGGGCTCTGGCCATGCACCCCTCGTGTTATGCCTCACTCTGTTCCGTTCTGACTGCTAACACAAGGGAGTGCTGCCGCACAACACTTTGAAGGGGTCTTTACACTAGGATATCAATTATTTTTTTTTGGTAAATAAATAAAAGCTAAATGAGATGAAAATAGTAATAAAAAACACTTTCTGATTCTAATCCAGATTTTATAGCGACTATAGGCACCTGAAATAATGCTAAAATGTGTTCTCCTATTGATCATTTTTATTTTTTGTGACTAATATGTTTATTTTTCTAAATTTTAGGGAAAGTTATAGGGGCTAGAAATGGATGCATGTTTAAATTTTTATTTTTTAACAATTTTTATGTAATAAAATAACAGCTCTAACTAAGCAGTATAAATATTTTCGAACTTTTCATTTACATAAAGATGTTTTTCAATGCGTACTGTACATACAATGCATTTTTATAGTATACCTTGGTTGCATACAGCTGTTCTATGCGATGTCAGTCAACACAGTCGGATGGCATTTACACCTGCCCTGTAGTGGATGCAAAAGATACGCGTGAAAACAAGCATATTTACAACAAACCACTTGAATTGTCCGTATCTGCAGAGAAGTATTTCACGTAAAAGATGCGCTACGCAAATCGGTGTATGTATGAATATGCATCACCTGAATGTAGCTTTAAACACTGTCGTTTTAAGATCCACTTATGTAGTTTTAGACTTCATCGGTATTCAGGCCAGTGCGGCCTGAATGCCACGTGTGGTCTAATCTGACAGTGGCTTGACCCATTAGAGTACCTTTTACATAATATTAACATAAAAGTAAGCCTGATGTGACAGTGGCTGAAACACTGATTTTGGAACAAACTTTTTTTTTATTTAGTTTCTCATACTGTAGAGTCTCTACAGGTTGAATAAAACGGTAATGCTTTAATTCAGGAAATACTATCAGGGCCTTCAGCTCTTTAGCACATGGTTTCTGCCAGACACTGATTTGATTTGAAGAAAGCAAAACAAAAATGGCCTGTTTCTGGATCCTAAAGGACTTCACGATTCCAAGTGGCTTTCAGCAACCATTCTGTCCATAGATATGAATGTGACACAAGAAATATACAAAGTTAGGTTTAGGTCACAACCATATTTAAAGTTATCTTATGGAAGAAAGCCCTTTAGCCTTACAGTATAGTGTACTGTACGTGTCTTTTGATTTGTTTTTATTGTTTGAGGAGGGGGGGGGGGGATTTCTGCCATGGTAATTATTTATTTAAACCACACCAGTGCTTGAAGTGAGGTGGTATGTGTCAGTATGGTATATCGGCACTTCTGCTCCCCACTTTGTTTTGAAGCTGCTGACATGCTTGGCAGCCTGGACTGAATATTCCAGCCTGTAAGCAATACACAAGGCAGTCACACTTTCAAATGGTGCTTTGAGCCCTTTCTGGGCTTCTGTACAAGCCCTGCAAATCAGAAGGAAGAGGGCTCATGAGGAGGCAAACTCCCCTTGCTCTCACCACCCAGCCAGTACTACTCTTTAAGGGCTGCCTAAGCTCACAAGGGACAAACTATACAAATATGTAAGTATCTGTTCTTTTATGATAATGCTTTATGAAACAATAAGGAAAACTAGCTAACTTATATTATAGATCAGTAAGGTTACCTTTTGTTTCCCAATCTAATACCCATCCCTTTCCCTACATCACATTCCCTTTCATGTACTTTTTATATTAATTGATTATTTTATGTCTTAAAAACATTATTGAATAAATGTTCTAAAGAGTTTATATTTATGATTACAATTTGATTTACATTGTGCTGATAAGTTTTCGGGTTACAAGATTAATATTGGTGCCTTTGTGGCTTTCTCCATGTCTTAAGACCTTAGTACTATTTCTCTCAATTTTGCTTAATTCTATGGCGTTTTATTTACATTTTGTTTTTTTTCCCTGCATTTTATTTTTTAGTAATTATTTATATTGTGTTTTATTCTATTACTATTATATGTATCCCGACTTTCATTTGTTTGTATGTAGTATATTACTTTTGCTTACAATTCTATGACACCTCTTAAGGTTTGCCTAGTTATCATACATTAATAATCCCCTCTATGCCCATTATATATCAAGACACCCAGCTGGTTGCAGTTTTGTACCTCTCATGCTACTGACTAGCCTTGTTTTCATATGTTTACGCCAAATAACATGCTACACTGCTTTATTGAACTCTTGATAGAAAAGAAGACATATTTGATTTTAATATACCCACCATCCATGCCACAACGCAAACTAAACAATTATACTCCCTGCCGTGAACATAGAGAGCTTGCAGTTATTTATAAGGGATAATTCATAACTGCAGTGTAAATAGGTTATATCAAATTAATCCATTGATAAGTTTAAAGTGTAAAATTTAAAGACAGAGTCTGATGTAAATGTGGCTGATGGCAGTGTGAGAAGATCTCTTACTGTTAGTCTTAGACACTTGAATAGACTTTGTGGAGCCGATCACAGCTGGAGATCATGGTAGGCAGCATGTGAAAGGCTGTACAGGTATATAGAAATATGAGCTGCCAAAGGAAAATCCCTTCATAGTTCATATTTTGGGGAATCCGGGTGGCACTACATACTGAGGAGGAGAAATCAGACCAGGTTTGTGAATGACAGGTACGGGTGGTATCCGTGAACAGCTGAAATCACATATCTTTGGAAAAGGTATGTCACATTGTCATAATTCCATCATGTTTGGCATTTAAATCTACGGGAGATTATGACCGGTTTATTGAAGGGGGAGTTATGTCGCTGGGATATATCTGTAAAAAGCTAAGACAGGTCAACACTTAGGAATAGTTTTGAACAGGCCTTATGTGAAACCCAGGGGACATCCCTGTCCCCTATTAGCATTAAACACTGCCCCTGTGAAGACCATCCCATTTCATTTTTGCTTAAAAAAATCTGTGTTGGGAAGGGGCAGGCCTGCGCTTCTTGGGGAATCAATCTAATTGAAGGACTGTCCAACTTTTCTGCCTGCCCCAGGCATACAGATTATGATAAGTAAGTTATGCTCTGTACTGTTATCACTTTTGTTTCTATAACTATTTGCCATTTTTTATTTGTATGTCAAATCTTTATCTAATTGTTTTTATTATCTGTAAGCATTGTACTTTTTGTATATTAAATCTAAAATGTAATAGTTCTGTCCTTATTGCTCTAATCGAATCCATTGCCTGTTTAGAAGAGACAGATTGCTCAACCAAGTTAAGCCTTGGAATGCCACTGTGTGATTTGTTGCTACATTTGATTAACAAGCTGTGTGTGCGCTTGCATTTACATTTGTGTAACAGTCTGGAGGTGTGAAGAGGTAACCCATTGTGTGCTGGTGTGGGTCTTGCTAGTCTGTGAATAGCTAGAAGCCTGCGTGCCAGTGTGGGACAGTGTATTTGGGTCCTATTGTCCGTATTCAATAGGTGGTGGCAAACCTGAAGTGTCTGGGGGTGTGAGAGCGCTGTGTTTGGGGGCGATTCCGTAGGTCTATAACCTGTGTGATAGGTAGAGAGAGAGTGCGGGCTGAAATCGTGTGTGACCTCATACAGTGAACACCCCAAAGTGACGGCAGCTGGGAGCGTGTTTGTGACACTCCCCTTTTTTTCCCCCCTTTCTTCATAACTGGTACTCTTTGTCCTTTGGAGAGGGTGACGGACTATTAAAATCAGATGGCTATTTTTCTTTTTAAATAGTCTAACATTTGAGTTTAACAATACGGAAGTGGAAGTTGCTCAATAGATTTATAGGCTTATAAAAGGTGGTTGAAAGGGTGGAGTTATCCTGAAAGGAACAGACACAGAGAAAGATCCTCCAGCACACTGCTATAGCCAGCAAAGGAGCTGCCATTTCTCCTTGCACATAACAATACAAAAGTCTCAGTTGCACACATTTGCAAATGTATGTTTAAGCCACCCGCCACTCCATGGCGCTTTTACTAATAGGGTGGTCCTAACTCTAAACAGTGAGAGTCCCATATATTTGAGCCATATATGTGTATTTTTAAATTGAGAGCTAACTTACCAAGAGGTACCCCAATAGCCTGCAAATGGCAATAGAGCACCAGGATTTCTTTCTGTGTTTGATCCTTTCAGGATAACCCCACCATTTCAAGCACCTGCTATGAGCCTATACATTGATTGAGCAACTTCCACTTCTGTATTGTTTGTCTGAGAGGCATGTTGGTGTCAGTAGCTGATGGGGAGTGCTGGCGCTGCATTGCCATTTGGAGGCCTTTAGAGTACCTCTTGGTAAGTTAGCTCTCAATTTAAAAACACATGTATGGCCCAAATATATTGGACACACTGTTTAGAGTTAGGACCACCCTATTAGCAACAGCGCCGTGGAGTGGCGGTTGGCTTAAACATACATTTGCCAATGTGTGTAACCGAGACTTTTTTGCATTTTTATGTACAAGTAGAAATGGCAGCTCCTTTGCTGGCTATATCAGTGTGCTGGGGGTTTTTTTCTCTGTGTTTGCTCCTGCCATTTGATTGATTATATATAATAATATTTCACACTGGCTGAGTCAACAACAAAACTTTGTTTTGATAATGAAGGTTGGTTGGTAGCTGGTCTTACACATGCACAGCAAATGATTGGATTTCACAAGGCCAACTGATCTCAATATACATTTTCATTGTTTAGATCAAACTATCAGATTGTAAGTGACAATATTGCTTGTCGGTCCATCGCATACAGACTCCACTGCTGCTATTAGTTGCTAATTTATTGGGATTTTGATCAGACCGGACAGTTATTTTGTCTCAATTTCTTCTAAATGACAAAAAAACACCTGACCATCAACATAAATCAGCTTAAAAGGAAAAGTTTACTTTAGCATCTAAAAGTAAATTCTCTATATCTTTATCAGAAAAACTGTTATGAGGAAATATCAGTCTGACCTCGTAAAGGAGTACAATTCATGAACATAACTGGGAATTGATAGGAAGACACTTGTGAGTGCAAATCGCAGACTACAGGAGTTCCTGCATTTCTAAGACCTAGTAATTCAACTCTTTACTTAGTTTTTTGGAGGGCCTTTAATTTCTAAAGGTTCCTGGAACTTTAACATTGATTGATGAACACCACAGATAAACACACTGGTGGCAGCAACAAAAAAATAAGGATTTGTTTAGCTGGGCATTCTTAATGAGTAATTGTGTGCATGCATTTAAATAAGCACAAGAAATTGTGTGCTCTATGTTCTGTATTTTAATGTTTGGTTTGAGTAGATAGTTTAATTTAAACTTTTCTCCTAAATTACTGGTCATTTGACCCTTATTTATGTATTGTGTAAAAGATAAAAATAACCTTAGGGCTGCTACTTCAAATTTCATAATTATTTTTTTTTTCATTTCATTGTTGTTTGCACTTGTGTGCATAATCAGGCACATTATTGTGCATATTTGGCATTCAAAATTGACAGAACCTTCCCAAAACTTTCCTTGTTTCCTAGACCTACCTTTTAACCATGAGCAAACAATTGCTCATAACACAATTTTAATAATTTTACTGGGCAACCCTTACAACAGGTCCAAATAGGTGCATATTTACCAAACTAAGTAACTGTTTTGCCAGTGTTGAAAAGACTAGTCTTTTCTGCGCACAAATTATTTTCCACTGTAGTTCCTTTGGCAGACATAAATAATTCTAATTGACTGTAAAAATAACATGGTTAAGAAAGGGAGCCATCTGTGACACTCTGTAGAGTAGTCATCTGGCATATTGGTGAATAAAACTAGTAACTATAATAAAAAAAAATGCTAATCATAATTTGAAAACTAAGCATGGTGGCTAAGTGGTTAGCACTCGTGCCTTACAGCACTGGGGTCATGAGTTCAATTCCCGACCATGGCCCTATCTGTGAGGAGTTTGTATGTTCTCCCCGTTTTTGCGTGGGTTTCATCCAGGTGCTCCGGTTTTCCCCATACTCTAAAAAACATACTGGTAGGTTAATTGACTGCTAACAAATTTACCCTAGTCCCTTGGTTCCCAAAGTGTGCAGTGCGGCTCCCAGGGGTGCCGCGACCAGGTAGAGAAAAAGAAAAAACCCTTACCAGTCCGGCGGTGCCTGGGACCTAGCATCCTCCTCTCTCCTGCCACTTGTCACTGCATGTCGGGCATGACGTCATCACGCATGGCAAAAGTAAACCTTATACCAATGTGCACAGCAACAAAGGCTTATCTGATTAGCTCTGTAAGAATTTCCAGACTTTCTTTCCTGGTGAAGACTTTGGATCGAATGATATATTTAAAAATCTAAAGAGTGTAATATGTTCCAAATACTTTAATCATAAAATTAAAAAATTATATGTACAATAATTAAAAACATGTCTTTTTTATCTGTCGATGAACTGGTTCCATTGCACAGTGCATTCCATAGGAAACACTCCAATCTCCGATGGCAACTTGATCAGCCTTGACATGACAAGTAGAGGTATCAGAAAAACAGATAACCAACGCGTTTTAACCTGCCGCAAATAATAATCGGACTTCTTGTTAAAATTAAACTCTATCACTCACAAAGTGAATGTAAACGAAAACTATCTGTATATTAAGGACACTCGACTATCAAGGTGTTTGAGTTCACCATCACATCAAATGGCTGCAAATAAACTTCCAGTTGTAATGGATCTATTAGTACCATGTAATGTCCAACAGTTGTACGTACGTGTTAAACTAAGCCCAAATGAGCGACCGGCAATTTCCTGTCATCTGAAAGCTCTGTGTATCTCTATCACCCCACCCAGCGATGAAACTACCAGACTGCCAAGGATACAATCTGCAGCCACAGTTCTCGCAGCAACACAGACTGATGACGTACCCCTGCACCTCTCCTGGATCCTTACACCACTGGTACAAATTACTCTTTGTGAATGTGTTTTATATGTGATGAATGTTCTGTGCAAGCTTTTTCAGAGTTTAGTTAGGGTTGACCTAGGCCCAGAGTTACAAAGTTGTTAGGGTTATGTAAGCATTAGTATGACGTTGTTGAGTTGCTATTTTTCATTTTTTTTTATAATTTTTTTTTGTACATTTTGCTAGTTTTTTACAAGTGGAAAAATGACTTTCCTTTTTAAATCAAGTAGCTTCCTGTTTTCCTAGGGGGTCTGAGATGGAAACTTCTCCATACTTGACTCCATTAGGATGTGTATTGATGGGCAAGGGCAAAATGATATTTAGGCAGATTTATCTTCAATCCGCATTGTAAGCACTATATGCAAGGAAGACTTTTTTTTTTTTTTTTTTAATAATTGTAAAATAAATAGTATTAGGCTCCAAAACTTTACGCAAGCATTCCATTACTTCTTGTGGCTCATCCCTGAATTCTGACCAGAATCATTCCTGACCTCTCTTCTGCCTGTCGTTTGGTACTGTTTATGCTGATTGTTGCCGACCCGGCTTGTTCTGACACTCCCATTTGCTGATTTGGTACCCTGAAGTCCATTTGTGTACTAGTTCCTTCTAAGTTGACCAGTCTCTTGTTGTCGTTTGATAACTGCTCGTCACACCTTGAGGCAGCACAGATGGCCGTGACCTGCGATCCTACCTGCAGCGACGCTGAAATGCCCTTACTGGGGTCCCTGGCACTACTAGGCTCCTTAGCGACACCTAGAGCAACCTGTGCTGGTACCCCTGATCTTTTGCCTTCAGTTCAGTGTTGCTGTGCATTGTTCTCCCATGACTTATCGCACTGGCCAGAGCTGCAGGGTTGCGGGCAGAGTGTTGGCACTTGACACTGGGTCTCAATCTCAGAACAGCCGGATAACCAATTAGATTGGGTCTAATCTGTAGGTCACAGGAATTACAGCAGGTATGTAGGCGTCAAAGTGGATTCCTTAAGCTTTGATGTTTGTAAGCTCAGGAAGTCTGTTTGAGGTACTAGTGATATCCAATACATTACAGTGTAACACAGGGCTCTTTAAATACAATTTTGGGACACTAGCTTGGTAGGAGGTAGTCCAGCCTCCTTCCCCTTTAACCAGTCTTGACTGATTTATGCAGCCTGCCCATCAATCAGCCTGGAGGGGTTTAATACTCTTTTATGTTGCTGCAGGCGGCCTCACAGCGTCTGAGGCTTTATATTGATTGTTTACCGCCAGTGTATAATGTTTTCTCTAATATTGCAATTTAACTTGCAGAATTCACATTAATTTGTGATGACTTGCATCCTGAGTCTGACACACTGTTTGAACAATCTTCTCCTATCATATGATTCTCAAGCCTTTCATGCTCCCGTCTTCCCAGTCACATGGCAACATTAGCTATTTTGCATGTGGTTGTAAAACCCCACACTCAACTCTGGTATCAAAGCTGTTATCTGAAACTGACCAAACAGAGACAAAGGAGGGTGTTGGGACAATTCATTTTTACTGTTGGACCCAGGCACTTCTCAGCTAGCTACGCTCTTAAATAGACTACAGAACCAAGGGGACACAAGTATATAGGTATATTTACAAGTATTTCTTACTATCTGCACTTTATTACTGCTTTAATGTGAATGCTACTGCTATACTAAACTACACATTTGTATCTGATCTACAAAACTGCTATCCTGAACTAGAAAAGAGGCATCTAAGAGGAGATATGATTACTATGTATAAATACATTAAGGGTCAATATAGAGAACTTTCATGGAACATTTTACCGCAAGGTCTATACACAGGACACACGGTCAGCCCCTAAGGTTAGAGGAGAGGAAGTTTCACAACCAGCAAAGGGGTTCTTTACAGTAAGGGCAGTCAATATATTGAATTCACTGCCAGGGAAGGTTGTGATGGCAGATTCAATAGATATGTTTAAGAAAGTGTTAGACAAACTTTTAGCGGAAAAGTGTATCCAGGGATAAGGCCGTTAATTAAAATGAAGGATAGTAGTGAATATAGGGGGAAAAAAATAGGACTGCAATATTGGGTCTGGAGGGATTTTTCCCGACTGAAAGATTGGCGGTTGCTTAATTTGAATCAATTTCAAATATAAGTGAGGGATCGCAGGAGATCCAAAATTGGTTGAATTTGATGGACTGGTGACTTTTTTCAACCTCATCAACGTTACTCTGTTACCATGTATGTTATATATTACTAACTACTGCTATACTGAACTGTATAACTATATCTGAACTACAATACAGCTATCCTGAGCTGTATACTGCAAACTATTGCTATAATGAAGTATATATTTATTGTAAGCTATATTGCTGTACTGAGCGAACTGCTATACTTACTGCCGTAAGTATAGGACTAAGGAAATTGTTAGAGTTGGTGTATTAAAGTAATGGTGGTGAATACAGGATTAATTACAATATATGTTCTGAACAAAGTTTTAGCTTTGGTATTAATACTTATAAATAACCAATACTCGCCACATGTATAACTGGTATATGTATACACTGAAATATCGCCGAGATACAGTAGGTATTGGATGAGTAATTCTATAAGGCTTTAGTGTTACTTAGCGTGTGAAAGGACTGAATAAGGCAACATTATTTAAGGGAAAGTGCATAAGTGTGATTATATAACAAGCATATCTAAGAATAGAATACGAAGATAGCATGCGCAATTAACGTGTAACTTCGGGATCTGTTGCGCGCGCACATACGCGAAGTTTACCAGCTAGTCTAATTCCGCCCCCGTGCTTTCAGACTTAAAATATGTGTTGGTCATTCAGTGATGAAAAGGTCTAATTAACATGAAATTACCTGTCTCCAGACAGTTGGAAACGCATACCCTCCACTCAGATGCTTATTTGAGATTTTTTTTTCTACAGAAAAATTACAAACTCAAACATAACATACTGTCTCCAATACATTTCCATACAAACGCATACCAATATATATAAAAAAAAAAAGTACATTTGCAATAATGTAATTTAAATAAATTTCTACAATAAATTATTTATATGTGAATTAGCCCCAAACAAGTTATTTATAAGTGATCCAGCCACAACAGGATTCTCGCTCATTTGCTCGGAACTTGAAACCCTAAAATAAAAATAAAAAATATTTTTTTAAATAGAACCCAATGCAACAACTTAAGGATTTGCAATATCCCTGAACTTGTCAACCCTTTTTTTGTACCAGATTACCTTCTCAATCTCTTAAGCGTTATTCTGCCTAATGCCTTATATTCCGACCTGATGATGGGCAAGACCATTTACGGGACAAAGCCCATGTGATGTCATCGTGAGACTTTGTTAATCTTAAACTAAAGCATTTATCCTCCAGGCTCTTTTAAATTTCCATCGTGTTGACTAACAGTTCACCCACATACAGATTTTTCAAGATTTTGCACCTTCTATGATCCAGAAAAGATGAGACTTGCAGCCCATGACTAGAGTCCTCCGCCACCACAGAGTCAAATGTAATTGGTGTTTCCTGTTTTAACTTAGTCTATTCAGGCTCCACAGCTCTTTTTGCTAACACACAAGCTTTATACTCACGCTGAACCCTCATCCTTCCCACGTCCAGTTCTTCCCATTTCCAGAATGACATGGGGTGGAATCTCGCTATCTACGAAGCTCTTGAAAAATCTGGAAGATCAGAAGCTCTCCACACCAGACTTTTTACTCGCTCTCTACGGCTCTTCACTTTGTTCTGCATATGGTGAGAAATTTGAATTATGGGCTCTTGCTAACCTTGACCACCATTGGCTACCAGCATTTAACTATTAATACAAATTTTCCTTATATATTTTTTCTAAAACAGTGATTTAATCCTCTTACTGTTTAACTGTATTTTGTAATGAGACTTTAATGTGTCTGCAAATAATTTTCTATGGACAGGCTCTATTATCCTCTTTCGTGATCTGCATGATGATGATTGTTTGGAGACTTTTTTTGAGAATTTTTTGTTCCTATATTCTATTGTTTGTATATTATGAGTTAGCCATGAAGATATAGAGTTTCCTATTCACCATTGTTATGCAGTTAAAAATAATTTTTTGTACGACTTCCTCGGGTCTGATGGTTTTCACATGTATCTCCTCATTCCTTAAGCCCTTCACCTTGTTACTCTAGTCACAGTGTGAGTTATGACTTAATTTTTGTGGTCCAAAACCAGTATTCAAAAAACTTTTGTTGTTACTTTTTCCAATGGTATTTTTAGTATGTTGATGCTTTCATCATGTTTACTACCTGTTACTGTTCACTTGTGGTTGTGCCTTCGTTTCGACACCTTTGTTTATTTCCAATCAAGCCTTTACAGATGGCCTCAATTGTTTTGTCTTTCTATCGCATATTATGTTAATTAGGTAAGTAGGTCTCTAGGTCCCCACTAGTTCTAGTCCTCTTTCTCCTAAGCCCAGGAGGAGTTTCCAAATACTGATGATCACAATGCAGTGGCTTTTAATGCAAATGCTACACTACTCTGCAATTAGATGGCATTGAATACACAAAATGTAGACTTGGCCTTAGCCTCATGTGTCAAAATCCCATTGTCCCATAGATTGTAAGCTTGGGAGCATGGCCTTCTCACCTCTTTGTCTGTTTTACCCAGTTTGTTTATTAGTTTACAATTGTAAAGCGCTACGGAATATGTTGGCGCTATATAAATAAATGATGATGATAAATATTCTTTCCATTAATGTAATTGAGTTAAACTCACCAAATAAGCCCACGGTTGTTTTGACTGCTTATTTCTTCTCTGGTTTTATCTCAAAATATTGTTTTGTTGTTTTACCAGCTTTCTATCAACCCTATTTAAAGCTCATCTAAGGGTGGTCCACAAGCCAGTCCTTGCTTAATGTAAGCTCCTATACTTGGTAGGTGAGTGCATCTGATTCTAACTGCATTTTAATGGTGTTTTGAAGCATATAGGTCAGTGTAGGTCCTGCATACAATGATGTTCCCTTGATGCTGTGATGCAGGCTTAAATGTTTTGATCAAAATATGAATCCATACCTCATGTTTTAATTTTTCTAGATACACACAGATATGCAGTGTTAAGGATAAACGCTGATGATAGTTGTCTCTTTGCTTTTATGACAAGTCTGATAAAGCTGATGCAATGTTGACCAACAACTGCCACAAAACAGAGCGCGTGGTCCACTTGGGGAAATCAAACGGAGTTTAAGATCCTGTAGTATATTCTAAAATCTTTGACTCTTTGTATGATTTGGCCCCTTCCACCCTAAATGCCCAGATATAGCTGATTAGGTATAAACTTAGTTCTTAAATTATCGTCTAAGTTATCCCCAGAGAGCAGTCGATCTTTAAATGAGCAGACTTTATTGGAAGAAACCCAGTAAGCCATTAAATAAGTGAAAATATTTCTGCTCTTGGCCAGAAATACACTGAATTGCTTGCCCCCAAGATCAGATTTGTTTAATCATATCTTTAGAGGGGCAGCCTTTGACATGGCAACCTCTTGACCAACTATTGTCGTTATACCTAAATGTGGAAGAGTTCCCAACTATTTTAAACAAATAACAGACCTATTTCACTACTGAATGAGGACTTTAAAATATTAAAGGTACTGGATAACCCGGTTGAACCTTCTTCTCCCTTCCTTTATTCAATCACGCTTGGCAGCCAAGGGCAAATTCTACTTTCACACAATATTAGACAAGCAATGAACCTAATTTATTCTATATATAAATGCAAGACCCCTTCTCTTGTACTAGCTCTGGACGCCTGGAAGGCATTTGACCGGATCTCCTGGCACTTTGTTTCACACTCTATCCCATAAAGGGTTCTTTGGTATATTCCTTTCAGGTATCTGCATCATACCGGCCTTCTTCAGCTACATTGCTTGGAGACTGTATTACCCCTAAAGCATTTAAAATCGCTAATGGAACCAGACAAGGTTGCCCCCTCTCATCTTGTCTCCTTTTTGATTTAGGTAGCTATCCAACATAGTAATTTTTTTTTTTTTTTTTCCAAATGGCACTTTGATTGTTTTTTTTTTTTTTTAAATTCTTTATTTTGAATGGTCAAACAGGAAAGGGTATATACAATACGAAGTCAAAAGTTTACAAAGTATACATAGAAGAGCGTTAACATTGTAGTGTAGTCTAAAGAAAAAGTTTTTTTGACAACATGAGAGATACATTGACCATATTTTCCTTTTATACTTTTGTATAAATGTAAGATACAATAATGGAAAAAGTAGAATGGAAGGGGGAGGGGTGAAGGAGAATTAGGGAAGGGAAAGGGAAGACCACAAAGGTTGGTGCATGAGTGTAATCGGAAAGGAGGTGAGATTATGAATGTTAGAGGGCCAGGGGATGATGGGACGGGGACCGAATCCTGCCCGCCGCACATGGGTCACAACGGAGTCATTAAGGGCCAGAGGGGAACGAGCGTGCTGCGAACTGCCAAGGAGCCCACACTTGGTTGAAAGCGTAACCTCTATCATGTAAATAGTACGTAATTTCTTCCATGGCTGCTACGTGCCAGATTTGCTTTTTAAGGGCAGAGAGAGATGGAGAAGAGGTACGTTTCCAATTAAGGGCTATAAGGGATTTAGCGGCTGTGAGGATATGTGCAATTAGTTTTCTAGAAAATTTATCGAGGTCTGGGGGGGGATAACATAGGAGGAAGATCCAGGGGTCTTTCGCCACGGGAGCCTCAAATAGAGTGTTGATAAAGCCATGGATCGCGTCCCAGAAGGGGGTGATAACTGGGCAAGTCCACCAGATGTGTAGCATTGATCCCCTGTGGCCACAGCTCCGCCAGCAGTCGGGTGACGAGGAGGGGAACATTGCGTGGAGACGGGTAGGGGTATAATACCAGCGATAATAGATTTTATAGGATGTCTCTTTTAGTTTAGTCGATATGGAGCTCTTAGCTATTCCCAGTCTCATGTCCTCCCAGGCCTCCTCATCTGGGGGGGGGCCCAAGTCCCTCTCCCAGTCAGCTTCATGTGAGAGTTGTGGATGGATAGTGGATTCAAGGAAGATATTATAAAGTTGTGATATCATACCCCTATCCATAGGGTGAAGTTTGCAAAGATTTTCGAATGGGGTAAGGGGACGTAGTAGAAATTTGGGTGGTAGGGAACGTAAAAAGTGGGTAATTTGGAAGAACTCGAAAGGGTTAAGCACTCGAGCTGGGGGGGAGGTTGGAGTTCTGCTAGCGGAAGCCACTGGCCTTGTTTAGAGAAATCTGATGGAAATTTGAGCCCAGCTTGAGTCCAATGGCGGTGTCGTACCTTGGAGAGGCCAGGAGGAAATATAGGGTTAAACCAAATGGGAGTCAGGGGGGAAAGGGCAGATGTGAGTTTCAGTTTGAAGGAGTGAGAGTCCCAAATCTTGATATCAAATTTAGTGGTAGGAAGTAATTTGGATGGAGGGGGACGGTGTATAGGGGATAGGCCCCATAATGAGGTGAAATCAGGGAGAGCTAAATGTGCCGCCTCTAGGTCAAGCCATGAGGTGGAACCTGAGGGGGCGTATGAAGCAACAATTTGTGAGAAATGGGAAGCCAGATAATATAACTTAATATCAGGTAGTCCCCTGCCTCCACTAGAGATGCTAAAAAAAACGGTACTAGTAACGGACATAATGCAGAACAGCTTGAGGGACTCCAGGTCCCACCGCCCCGTCCCTCACAGGAGGAAAAGGGCCAATAGGAGCCAGGGCCCGCCAGTTAACGCTAGATTAGACTAACATACCTATATAATGATATAGGAAGTAACATATAAAACAATAAGAGGTAAATATCATAGAATAAAGTAGTGTTCCTGTGTGAACCTCTCAAAATGGGGGGGAGGGGGACCTCACCGGAAGCGAGGACCCCGAGCTATACATAGGCTCTCTCCAACGTGCAGCACCTAGGCTGGACATCAGGGAGAGAAAAAGAACACATAGTGTAGAAAAAAGAACAACAAAACCTGATGAGGGTAATCAAGTCCCGGAAGCTTCGTTAGGCGGTGGTGATGATGCTGGTACGGTGGTCCATTCAGTGTTGGGAGTTTGACGTGGCGAAGGTCTTGCTGTTCTCTCAGGAAGAGAGGATGATTCGGATATGGCTGGAAGACCAGTAGTGATTCCAAGTTTCGGAAGCAGGGATTGGGCTTCAGAGAGAGTTCTGGCCATAAGCATTGAGCCCTGATGCCATATCAGGATGCGAAAGGGGAATCCCCAGCGATATTTAATTTGTCGTTGGCGGAGAAGTGTGGTGATAGGCTTAAAGTCTCTTCTTTTGGCTAGGGTGAGTGGGGAGAGATCTTGGAAGATTTGAAGGTTAGCGTTGTCAAAGGTGATAGATTGAAGGCGGCGGACTTCTCTCATGACGTCTTCTTTCGCCGTAAAGTAGTGCATTCTAAGGATGACGTCCCTGGGTTGGGATGGATCCTGGGAGCGGGGTCTCAGTGCCCGATGGGCTCTATCTAGGAGAAGGAGCTCCTCGGGAGTCGAAGGTGAGAGCTGGGTGAAAAGTTTCTTGAGATAAAGGTCCAAGTGAGCGGGTTCAACCTGTTCCGGGATTCCGCGGATTCTCAGATTGTTGCGTCGTGCTCTATTGTCTTGATCCTCCTGCCCTTCCTGAAGTTGGACAATATCTTGGCGGATTTGGTTGAGATCCGTTTCATGTGATTGTTGGTAAGTTACTACTTCTTCCACTCTGTGTTCAAGATGATCTGTTCTATCACCTATGTCAGCAATGTCTGCTTTTAGTGAGTGGAGGGCTTGGACCGATGCTTTGACATCCTTCAGTTCTTTGAGGAGGGATAGGAAATCTTGGCGAGTCATAGGAGAGCAATCCTCAGTGTCCGGATCCGAATCAGAGTGTTCACTGGATCTGGCCGGAGTTTTCTGTTTGGAGAGATAAGGAAGGAGATCGCCTCCCAGCGGTTTTTTACCTCCTCTGGGCATCGTGGTAGAATAGGAGGGAAACCAGTTGAAGAAATGGTGGGTTAGGAGGTTTGGTTGCTTCGTTACATATGGTTCAGGGCCCAGGGGAGTAGAAGGGCATAATCAGCACCCAGGCATCCGCATCTCGTAGGGCGGAAGAATTGAAGGGAAACGTGGGAGCTCCAACATTGTGAGGAATTTGACAGCCAAGGCCCCTCTTAGTATGGGAAGTCACCACATAGTACTGGTAGCACACAATATGTGTTAGTAAGTTGAGCTGTGGTTAAAGTGGAAGGGTAAACTTTAGGTTGGTGCTATTATTTCTCAGGTAATGTGCAGAAACTGGAGGGACTTATAGGTATATATGTATTATTCTTTAGGAAATTACAGAATACAATGCCAGGTATTGGCCACTAGGTGGCAGCACTGGTTCTGAAAAGAGCAGATAGTCAGGCAATTTGATTGATTGTGTAGATCTGGTTGATCTGAGTAGTATAGTGACAGTGGATATTTATGACCCTCCGGACCCTTATCCTCAGCAGGGGGTCTTACAGAATTGTGGGGTAGCCAGCCTCAGAGAGGGTCATTTCTACATTTGGTGAAGAGGAGATTCTCAAATCTACAGAGTTTGGGGACAGAGGTTAAGCTGCTGGAAGGATCTTCTTTACACAGTACAAGAGTGTGCTGTTTTGTCAGTGATCCAGGCAGAAGGAGGAAGCAGTCACTCACCACTTATTGGGGGGCAGGGGGAGATCAATTTTGCGGCAGCAACTCAGGAGCAGGTCCCAGATTGAATGTGGACGTCCAGGCTGCACAGCCCCGCCGGGCGCTTCAGAGGGGGTCCTAGGTCCAGAGGAGAAGGAGGCTGACACAGCAGTATGGGGGTCCTGAAGGAGGAAACGCTCCCGCGACAAGATGGCGTCCGCGGGGACTGGGAAAATCGAGGCCCCGGCTTTTCAGCGCGATTTAGGCCTCAGAGGTGCTGGATGGCCTGGGAGCACGGTGGGCGTCTCGCGAGTGGAGCGGAGCACAGCGGGTAACTCCGGTAAGTAGCGGGAACCGGGAAGGTGGGGTTGTGGCTGGTGGAGAGGCTTATAAGGTGCCCAATTAGGAGGTTTTCCCCGGAGCTCCAAATCCGCGCGGCCGTCTGATATGGCTGACAGGCCACGCCCCCACTTTGATTGTTTTTAACTATTATAATCGCACTTTGTTTTAAGAAGATCGATATTTATGAAGAAATTGAACATCACTGTTTTAACCATTAATTAACAAAGTATTTCATCCAATCAGAGGCAAAAGAAATGTATTTATAGCCATAATACCATATGGAACACTATCCTTGAGAATGTCCATGGTACGGATGAAATGCGTTGGATACCTTTTTTTTTTTTTTTTTTTTTTCACGCACCAGCCACCGTAGTTTGTACTCCAGCATTCTATAAGCTTTGTGCCTATGGTCCGAGTATATGTGTGTGTGTATATGTATGTGTGTGTGTATATATATATATATATATATATATATATATATATATATATATATATATATATATATATATATATATATATATATATATATATATATATATATATATGTGTTTATGTATACATACATACACCTCAGTTTCCTCCAAAAGAGCTCTCGCACTGCGGAACGCCTTTGGAGGAAATCTCGCTCCCTGGCTGACTTCCTTCACTTTAAATTCATCCTCTCCTCATTCTGCTCTGCCCTCTCCCTTGCTAAACAAACCTTCTTCAAGTCCCTTATTTCTTCTCAGTCCTCTAATCCCCGCCGCCTTTTTGCCACCTTCAACTCCCTCCTTTGCTCCCCCCCCCCTCCTGTACCACTCTCCATCTCTGCTGCGGACTTCGCCACTTTTTTTCTCTTCCAAAATTGGGGCCATCAGACTCAACATCTACTCCACCCCCTCTCTCACTGCCCCATCCCTCCTCGCCCCTCCAACAATCAACTCTGCTGCTCCTTCTGTCCTACATCTGGCGAAGAAGTTTGCTGTCTCATTCTTTCCTCTCCACCCTCTACCTGTCCTCTTGATCCCATCCCCTCTAACATCCTTCGCTCTCTCTCTCTCTCTCCCACTGCCTGCTCCTACCTTGTTCACCTTTTCAACCTATCACTCTCCTCTGGTGCAGTACCCTCCTCTTTTAAACACGCTCTTATCTCTCCTTTCCTCAAAAAACCCAATCTTGACCCCACCTCCCTTGCCAATTATCGCCCCATCTCCCTTCTCCCCTACGCCTCCAAATTACTTGAGCGGATAGTCTGCTGTCGCCTCACCAGATACCTCTCAGACTATTCCCTCCTCAACCCTCTCCAATCTGGTTACCCCCCCCTCCACTCCACTGAAACTGCCCTGGCCAAAGTGACCAATGACCTCTTATCAGCCAAATCCAAGGGTCACTTCTCCATACTCATCCTCCTTGACCTCTCTGTGGCCTTTGATACCGTGGATCACCCCCTCCTTCTGCAAACTCTTTTCTCTCTCTTGGCCTCTCTGGCTCAGTCCATGCCTGGTTCTGCTCTTACCTCGCTAACCGCACCTTCTTATCACCTCCTTTGGTCTTCAGTATCACCTTTATGCTGACGACATCCAACTCTACATCTCTTCTCCTGAGCTCTCTTCCACCCTCTTCTCTCGTGTATCTGACTGCCTCTCTGCCATCTCCTCTTGGATATCCGCTCGCTTTCTCAAAATCAATATCTCTAAAACTGAACTTATTGTCTTCCCTCCCGTCAGACTCCCCTTCCACCACAACCTCTCTATCGTTGTCAATAACACTACCATCTCCTCTGTCGCCCAACTCCGATTCCTGGGTGTCACCCTTGACTCCTCTCTCTCCTTTGCCCCCCATATCCAATCCCTTGCCCAAGCCTGTCGCTTCCAACTGTGCAACATCGCCAGCATCCGGCCCTTCCTCTCTCAAGATGCCACCAAAACAATCATCCACTCTCATCATCTCCCGCCTTGATTACTGCAACCTTCTCCTCACTGGCCTCCCCCTCTCCCATATTGCCCCCCTCTGCTCCATTCTCAATGCGGCTGCTCGACTCATCTTTCTCTCACGCCGCTCCTCCTCAACCTCCCCTCTCTACCACGCCCTACACTGGCTCCCCTTCCCCTACAGGATCCTTTTCAAACTCCTCACCACCACTTACAAAGCTCTCTCCCAGTCTACTGCCCCCTATATCTCTAACCTCCTCACCATTCACACTCCCGCCCGCTCCCTGCACTCGGCCAATGACCTTCGCCTCTCCTCCACTCTGATCACCTCTTCCCACTCTAGAATCCAGGACTTCTCCTGAGCTGCCCCCCTGCACTGGAATGACCTCCCTCGCTCCATCTGTCTCTCTCCCAACCTGGGCTCTTTCAAACGGGCACTTAAAACCCACCTGTTCCATAAAACCTTCCAACCATCCACCTAACCCCTAATCCACTCTTTTCTTTCTCACTCTCTCCCCTGGCCCCTCTCTTCTCTCCCCCTGCTTCACTGGCTCCCTTTCGTGCCTGTTTTTGTTTTACCCTCCCTTAGGATGTAAGCTCTTATGAGCAGGGCCCCCTCCCCTCCTGTCTTCATACCGGTTCTTCTGCTCTGTCTTTACTCCATATGTCTTCCTGGAGTTCCTGAAGCATTGGTACTTTGTCACCCTGTTTTGTACTACTGTTTGTACTGTGTACGGCGCTGCGGAAACCTTGTGGCGCCCAACAAATAAATGATAATAAAAAATATATATATATATATATATATATATATATATATATATATATATATATATATATATATATATATATATATATATATATATATATAATTATAAAAAACACACAAACACACACTGCTTGTTCTTATTGCACTCTTTCAGTACAGTGTGATATATTATCTTTTATGAGGTGCTGCATATATATAGCGAGCGCCCTGACCTATCTTCCTTTTCTCATTTTTGAGCCTCTCGCACAAGCCGTATGCTTTAGCAGCATTTCTGGCATTAAATCAAGCAGACTCTAACATCAGATTATATTGTGCGTAAAATCGCCCAGCTGCAACTATCTTTCCCAACTCTCCTGGCGCAATCATATGGCTCTCCTTGTAGATATAACTTCAACACTGAACAGACAGAAGATTTAGACTTTCATATTACCCTTCCACCAATTAATCCAGCTTGAAATCACTATATTCGTTCAAATGGCATCTTAAAAAAAATTCAATCTCTTCTGTATTTTGAACTAAACGTTATCATCTACTTAACGTTATCATCTGCTCTATCAGGCAAATTACCTCATATCCTATCCACTCTGAAACATGACCCGGCAGGATGGATCCCACAATAAATTTCTTGCTTTGGGCATATTAATATTGTCAAAATGAACGTCCTACTCAGGCTTCTATACCTTTCTCAAGACCTTCCCATATGAATCCCCCTCAAATCTTTACATTCTTACAACGCACTTCTACGTAATCATCTGAGATCTGGGAAAATACCAGCACTATCTGTAAATTAAGGAGAATGCTTACAAATTATTGTATTACAGGAATTATGTCCCCATCAGATTGTGTCAAATATTACCTGTTGCTTCCCGACAGATGCTCGAGGAACTGCGTTGTACGTGGAATCTTTTTACATATCTGGTGGTTATGGTCTTACTCTCAGAAGCCTGATCCTCTGTTCTGAAAATTGACATCCTGCTTAAACCCAAATATTTCTTGCTCTTCCTGGTACTGCGAAGTACTAATTCACACTTTTGCGCCACTTTGCTGCCAGCTTGTGGCGGACTGTAAATGTCAAGCTTCCCTTTTTTTTACCACACTCAATAGCTTATGGTATGCCTACCGTATGGCATATATGACCACTATAATAAACAACTCTGCAAAATCTTTTTGCAACACCTGGGAACCCTAGGCTATTTACAAACATCCACTTGCCCCTAATCTCCGCTTTACTAGTACTTTTTTGTTATTCCAATCCTTATAAACCCCCCCCCCCCCCACATATTCCCCTTCCTTAAAAAGGGAAAAAAACCTGATCAACAATCACATGTTTAATGTCAATTTGCCTGTGATTGTAGGGCAGCACGGTGGCGTAGTGGTTAGTACTTCTGCCTCACAGCACTGGGGTCATGCGTTCAATTCCCGACCATGGCCTTATCTGTGAGGAGTTTGTATGTTCTCCCCGTGTTTGTGTGGGTTTTCTACAGGTGCTCCGGTTTCCTCCCACACTCCAAAAACATACTGGTAGGTTAATTGGCTGCTATTAAATTGCCCTTAGTCTCTGTCTGTCTGTGTGTGTGTATGTTAGGGAATTTAGATTGTAAGCTCCAATGGAGCAGGGACCGATGTGAATGAGTTCTCTGTGCAGCGCTGCGGAATTAGTTCAGCTATATAAATAGATGATGATTGTTGATGCTTCCTGATTGTTATTCTCTATTTGATTCTTCTCATTCTACCTCATTCATTTGCCTCTTAATTATTATGATTGTACATCCTTGAGTAAAATAAAGAGAAAAATTTGGATTTTAATACAGGCGGAACTAAGCAAAATATGCATAATCTCTTTAAACATGAAAATTGCAACAATTTTGCGTTACGCCGCCTTTAATAAAATACTGAATTGTAATGAGATGCTGTTATTACCCTGGGGTCAACATATTTTAGCTATACTATTGTAGCGCCTGCGGGGAAAGAGGACAGACGCAACACAAAAGAACTTACCCTGTAAACGATGGTCCCCTCCAGTCCGCCTCCGATATCCCAGCTGCGACCCGATCCCAGCAGATCCGCAGCCGCAACCCTTGTTACCTCCAACCACGTCCCTCTAAGAAAGAGACAGAGTTTACGGCCGTGCCTACCAGGTAAGGGCTGTCCGAGAATACGGCAATGAACAAGGACACTCTCAGTCCAAGCCCCCTTGCCGCCTCCTCACTTTGCTCTTGCCAAGGCACGGGGGACTACAGGTACTTGAGACCAGGACTAATCCCGCCTCAAGAACCTCGCACACCACCCGGTGAGGGCCTAACCAAAAGGGGGAATCGAGCGTGATACTCACCGGGACACTCCCACTTACGATCCGGTTCTCCTGCACCTCCCCGACACCTGCGGATGACAAGGAACACACAGCCTCCCTCTGCGCTCTCAGTAAGACTAAGATGGGCACCCACGAAACGCTAAACTGACTACAACAGCGACCCGACCCTAACAACGCTCTAATGGTCGGCAACGCAACTACGTCAAACAACTATGACTAACTAGGTGTGGTGCACTAACGGAACTGCTCACTAACCACTACGGGGAACACCAGCCGGTGTTCAGGGACTAAACCGGAGGGCGGTTCCTAACTCCCTCACCCAGGCCGTACCAAGAAGCTGCCTTCTTGCTATGGGGTCACCCACGGATCCTAAGGACCGGCTGCACCAGGCCCGACTGAGGCTCACTGGAACAGCACACTAACCTGCGTACAGACTGAACCGCCCGACTGCCTGCACCCAGATATCGAACACGTATCCCACTCCGGAACCGCCAGGGAACCTGCACGGAACTGAGGACTGGGACACTCAACCTGAACCACGGGACGCCCCCTGGAACTGCGTTGAGCTGTGCTGCACTGCCATTGACTCACTCAGTCACCCCCTCTGGAAACCAGTGTGACCCCAGGGACCTAAGGGACGGGAAAACTACGTGTGTGCTTCCCTGACTATGTGTAAGCTGGTAACTACACTTGTCCCCACAGCACGGGTTAGTACAGGAAAACACAGGGAACAAGAGCCTACCTTTAATGGGGGCCTGACGTCTTGCCCCTGGACACAATTATGTAGTACACCCAAAGCCACAGTAATACAGACAATACTCGCCGCACAGACAGACAGAATACAGTACTTTGTACGCTACTCACCAGAGCACACCGCTGCTAGCCAACCAGCCGGTTGCTACAGCACCCACAGGAGCCTCCGCTCTACTGTACCTCCTAACTCCGTGTGCTCACCTCACACAGGACCGCGCCTATACTCACAAGGCTCTCACGCCTCCATCACACCACCAGGGCCTTCTGCCCTTCACACCATGTGCCTCGTGCACATCTGCCCACAGAGCCTTGTGCTCTGACTATGGGCCTCAGCCCCCTCTCTAACTCAGGGCTCTGAGCCCCCTAACTAGGGCCTTGTGCCCTACTACCTAGGGGCCCTAGCCCTGCCTACTCAGGCCTTGTGGCCTTCCTAACTCTCTACTAGGGCCTTGTGCCCTTGCACCTGGGGCCCTCACGCCCCCTACCTAGCTAACTAACAGGGCCTTGTGCCCTTTATCAATATGGCCTACAGGCCCACTACTTGTTAGGATCCTAGTGCCCAGTTCCCTGGGCCTTGTGCCCCTAATTCATGTCCCACGGGCCTTATACCCGACCGTGGCCACGGGCCTAGTGCCCGACCTAACGTTGAGGCTACTTACCTGATCCGCGCAGGATACTCAACTTGCCACGCCGTCTTCCTCTTCTTTCTCCGGGTCTTCCAGACCCTCCAGCCGGCGGCGCCTCTTCTCTTTGGCGCTGAGTCTGCTGCTGCACCGGAGGCGGGGGCGCTCTCAGCCCTTACAAGGGCTCCCCGCCGATGATCTCCGCTCCGGCGGCTTCTTTTCTTGCACTCCGGACGTCCCACAACGTCCTTCTCTCTCCGCCGCCGACTCTCTTCTGGCAAAATGGCGCCGCCCGGCGACTTATAGTCGCCGGCGTGACGTCATCAGCCGGCGCGAGCGCCTATTGGCTCGCGTCGGCCGCGATAGGCTCCCGTATACGGCCGCTGATTTGCCAGCGGAGGGAGATGAGCCCTGATTGGCTCATCCTTCCTCGGCTGCCAGAACCTGAAAAGAACGAATACTTACCGCCGCGGGAGCGCTGGACGGGAAAGTCACTTCTTTCTTCTTTCTTCCTCCTGGACACCATCAGGGAACTCTTCAGCCCCTCCAGGGGCGCCGCAGCATCGGGCATCTTCGCCCGCTTCTCGGGCACCGGGGACATCCTTACACTATCTTAGATTTACAATCCAGCTATAATGGCAGACCTTATCATTTTATATCTTGTTTTATTGAGACAGCTCTTACATTGTAACAAAGGGAGGCATTTAGCTGGCAATATGCAGAGAAAGCATGCAAGCAGAGTAAAACATTCACGTGGTAATGCACCTAGACCTAGATTGAAGATAAACCAGGTGAAGACTTAGACTTGTGTGACAAACAATAATTTAAAGTTTGATTAACTTACATAGTTTGAAATATCCTTCCTCAGAGCAAACAGACGGGGGGTGTGTCAGTGCAAAGAGAACCATTGATGGGAGTTTCCTCTTAAAGGGAAGGTCACCTAGCTATGAAGCTAGGGCTGTGGGAGGAGTGTCATGTATAAAACCTTGCTTGTTTCATTGCTCAGGGAGATCAGCACTGTTGAAGCTGGGGTGGTCTTTGGAGAACTGGTCTGTCTAGCTAGTATTTAGGGTCTCAAGAAACAGTGTGAAATCGGTATGGTGTCAAATACATTTACCATCCTGACATTAAAACTGTAAAAGGAAGACATTGTGTGTGTTTTAGAGTGTGGGGGAAAATGCAAATGGTTCATTACAATGTAAAGTTTAAATATAAGTGAAGACTTGAAACAGATAAACCATCCCAACCAGTGACCTCTCTGGTCGCTTCTCATAATCACATACAGGAAGCATCACTTGCACAGTGGGTCTGCATTATATGCTTGCAAAATGGGGTGTGTAATAGTCAAATGAGCTATGCATAAAATGGTTTGATCAAATGGATCTCCATTTTCATTATTTATTAAATTAGCAATACATTTAGTATACTCTGCATTAAGTATACTGGCCATGTGGGGCTCTGCATTATGATGTTTTATTATATCTAAACGTATTATACCCTGACAATGTGGGTCTGTTATGTGCTTAATATATGGTACTGTGGGTATGGTACCTGTGGGCTGTAAAATAGACTGTTGTGAAGTAGGTGTGTCTTATTGAAAGGGGTGTAGCCTTAAATGTGCTTTATGCCCAGTATCTTAAAGTTTGCTTTGAGGCTGCTAAAGTCTCTAAGGCCAAATAATTTACCTGGAAATCGGAGACATTGAACAGTGTTACTTCAATCTTCTTCTTTTTTTGAACTTGGGTTCCAAGTATAAGTGTGCCATTGTTCTGGGACTGATAAGCGGGCTTTTCCCAATAGGGTGTGTAGAAGATGATCTATGCCATTCTGATAGTTTGGTCTTTCTAACATTTGGTAAAATCTGTTGTTCACCTTATTATTTGGCTATATTAAGAGCTGAGTTTAAACGTCTCTGCCTGTTGGCTAAGCTCAAGTTTAGTACTGTCCTGGAAGTAGGAAGACTGCCTTGATGGAGGCCAAAGGGCCGGATGCTTTAGCCAGTGCCCCTGGGGAACGGAGTCTGCTGGTGACCAGCAAATGGACTGTGAAGCTCAAGGAAACCTCCACTGGGCACAAGTAATGGCACCAGAACGCTATGCACTCGGAATCCATGCAGATAAATAATAGTAATTACTGGAGTATTTACACTTGATTTTGGTGTTTAGTGTGGGTTGCTTAATACTTGGGGGCTGAGACCGTGAGGATCTCTGCTTTTTGACCTGTATTAGATCATATTAGGGCATATTAGGGTACTGCTCTAAAGGTCTGAGCTGTCTGTAGGGAAGTGGGGAGATTATACTTTGCTTTTTAACAGAACTGCAGCGGAATGTAAGGGAAACACTAAACAAAAGATTTGTAAAGGTACGTACATTCTTAAAATGTCACACTTATTGCCATTTGAGGTCTGTCTAAATCTTGTTATCTATTTCTTAAGGTATTTGAGACAAATGAAGAATCTGGTATCATCACCCTTAGTATCTTGAATACAGGTCAATTTTTCATCTCCCAAGGACATACACTACTGGTAAGAGAGATCAGTACATATAATGCTATATATTTCTTCTGCCTCTGCTTTCCTGCTTGCATCCTTCATTATGACATCTACCAAGGTGACTTTCAAATGACTCATTATGTACTTTTTTCCTCTGCCAAGATATAATGCTGCTGTGCTGAAATACTAAATAAACTCATTAATACATTGATTAAGACAGATAGTCATGAATGGAGGGAGTTGATATTCAAAATTCTTTTTAAAAAAAAAAATCAACAGAATTTCAATAGATCAATAAAGTAGCTCTTATAACCACATGCAGAGTATTTTTAAGGCTTATTTTCACAATACACCAAAAGCAATATGTTACCATCGATCAGGAGCATGGACTTGTCTCAGTGTGTGGAAGCTGCAATTTTAAGAGGCACGTGAGTTAAACTAATTAAATCGATTACCATATAGTAAAAACAACCATATCTCTTCTGAGAGCGAAGTTGTGGTGTCCTTGGACGCAGCCAAGGCGTTTGACTCGGTGGAGTGGCCATACCTGTGGGAGGTATTGTCCCGATTTGGAGTGGGCCCGGAATTTATAAAATGGGTTAAACTTTTGTATTCACATCCAGTGGCGCGGGTCTGTGTCAATGGGCATCTTTCTCAACAATTTCAATTAGAGCGGGGTACTAGACAGGGATGCCCGTTGTCTCCGGCCCTGTTTGCATTAGCAATAGAGCCGCTGGCCTGTAAGATCCGGCATGATAGAGAAATTGTGGGACTTAGATCAGAGCACAGAGAGGATAAGGTGGCATTATATGCAGATGATATGCTGTTGTTCCTTTCAGATCACGACACTTCCCTAAAACATTTGCTGCGGGTGGTTGATGGATTTGTTTTTTTTTTTCCGGCCTAAAAATTAATTGGGATAAATCTAGCGTGTTCCCTCTGGGATGGGAGTGTCCCGTGACAATGCCAGAAGGCTTACAGTTAAAATGGGCATCGAAATTCAAATACTTGGGAATATGGATCTCTAATACCCCCCCTGAATATGTAGAACTTAATTTGCGGCCCCAGATCAAATACATTAAAGAAAAAACTCATGTATGGAAGAAGCTCCCACTTTCTGTCTCCGGTAGGATAAATTTAATTAAGATGATGGTGCAGCCAAAGTTTTTATATATACTCCAGCAGTCACCTGTATATATTCCACCCTCCATTTTCCGATGCATTGATAGCTATTTGATTTCATTGGTTTGGGGAGGGGGAAGGGCTAAGGTCAAGCTCAGCTCGCTGTATAGATCCAGATCTTCTGGTGGATTTGCACTTCCTAACTTGAAATTATATTATTTTGCCTCTCAATTGGTCCACCTTAAGGCATGGGTTTCGGACCCCGATTACCATGAGCTACATTGGGTGTTGGTACACCAATTTAATTCTAATCACACTCCCTTACAGTCACTGCTGGCGGGGCGGCTTGGTATGTGGGCTCCTCCGCTCCTGATTCAGGCAGTTAAGATTTGGACAATCTGTAATAAAATAATGAAACAAACTGACATTGATCCATATACTCCTATCTGGGGGGCAAAGAAATTTAAGAAGTTGAATACAGTGAAGAGGGCCAGGGAGTGGTCTCGGTTGGGTGTGGTGTCGATAGGTCAGCTTTATGATACAAATGTATTTAAATCCTTCGAACAGTTGGTTGGGGAATTCTCTGTACCCAGAACAATGTTTTATTCTTACCTTCAGTTACGACACGCCCTAGACACACAATTTAAAGGGGAGACTTTGGTGTTTGGGGTGGATCCACTGAGGAAACAATTACAGGCCTTGGGTTATAGAGGTCTGATCTCTCGAATGTATTCATGTCTTCTGTATGAATCCACTGCAGATGATTTGGATGGTTTGAGGAATCAGTGGGAAATAGATATTGGCCCTTTATCAGACAAGGAGTGGGAAATGGTTACAGACAGTACTAAAGGTTATACTTCATCATTAAAATTTCAACAAATACAGGTGTTTATCTTATACAGGGCCTACTTTACCCCTATTAGATTGGCAAAATTTCGCCCGGATGCTACCCCTAACTGTCCGAAATGCAATTCGATCAATGCTAACTTTTGGCACCTTCTATGGGAGTGTTCATGTATACAAATCTTCTGGCGAAGGATCAGGAGATGTATTCAGGTTACTGGAATTGAAGTGTCTCTTAGTTCACCGGCCACTTGTCTCTTTGGGCTCCGATTGAAGGGGAAAGTTAATAAACTGACAAAAATGTACATTTCACAGTTATTGATGTTGGCTAAGGTGTGTATAGCGAGGCTGTGATTGGCCCCGAGGAGTCCCACGGTTAAAAATTGGAAAGCACTGGTCAATAACATCATAAGGCACGAGAGATTTGTTTATACTAGCAGACAGGCTCTGAAGGAATTTGAGAATATCTGGTACAGATGGTTAGAGTCTCCATTCTATCCTATGTCATCTAGTACAGATGCTCTATCTACTTAAATGTATGGCTACCACAGTTCTTATAATAAGTATCTGAGTCCATGTAATAAACCCTGCATGTGTAACATACTTATGTATAAGCATTTACGATGTATGATCCTGAATGAATATAGCACATTTATTACTATTATGCTTTAATGTAATCTTGTAAATTCCGTCATTTAATTCTGATATGTATGCGATTGTTTTTCTTTTCTTTTTGTTGTTTAGTATGTTTATATCTTAAAAAATTTCAATAAAAATACTGGATTTAAAAAAAAAAACACAAAAAACAACCATATCTTTATAAATGGCAAAAATAAAATGTTTACATGTTTATTTCATATATATAATACATCAGTTGTCAAGAAAAACATTACATTTTAATCCAGCATTAAAACTGGGTATCGGGTGCCAAGGTTATATATCCAATATTTCAGTTTAGTAGTGTATTGAGCACCTGTCCCCCACCTATAAACCCCAATTTAACCTGTTAAAAGCTAAAACTATTAAACGAGGGAGTTATTATGTTTGGCTTCTAAAATTTATTTACAATTTGTGTATCTGAATTTAGTTTAATAGCTATCTAGTGTTCGTAGGATTTTGTATTTGTGCTGCTGCACATTAATAGGTATTTATTATAAGAGGAGGAACAGGTAATGTGTTCCTTGAACTGTAAAGTTTTTCCTGTGCTTTAAGATTTAAATTCAGATAGTTTGTTTGTACACATTTTGTTTGAGCACATTTGTATTGAGATATATTATATATAATATTTTTGCTTTTACTTGTATTTTCCACATTTTTTGTCTTTGCTAATTTATTCTTGAGATTGCCGATTTTGCGATGTCTAAAATTAGGAGAACATCAAAATATTACACATTTTTCATATATTTTGTACATTTTTTCACATTTAAAAAAAACAAAAAAAACAAAACTTAAATTAGATTAGTTCAATTAATTTCTCTTTTTTTTAAAAAAAAATATTAGTATCAGGTGTGGTTAGGATAGGCTATAATGAAGAGGTAGAGTTTGAACAAGTGCTTGAAAGATTGAAGGTTGGGGTAAATCTGGTAAATGGGGTAAGTTGATTCATAAGTTGTGAGCTGCATGTTGGAGGTTGTTATGAGGGGAAGGTGTTGCTGAGTAGCTTAAATTGGATTCTTGGGGTAATGATAATGCTGCAAGTTAATTGCACAAGCATCTCATCCTGATCGCATACCCAAGCACAGCTTAAGATCAATATTCTGTGTCACACAAGCAAAGACTTTTCAGTCTCACCCTTGTATTTAATCTCATGTATATTTCTTCTGTGTAAGATTGTATACCATTCTATTGTACCGCAAGATTCACCGTTATCCATCCCACTGCACACAACCATCTGCAACCACCTACCCTTGGGTTGCATTACATCCTATTACTGATAACAGTATTTGAGCGCACCTGGACTTTCCAAACTACATGACCTTAGGGGATTGGTTACCCCCGTCCTAAGTGCAGCTCATACTCCAATCACCACTCGTCCAGTGCATCCTCCTCCCCCCCCCCATTTTCTATCTATTAATTATCAACCATTGGAAGGATAGCACGGCGAACACACCTCATTAAAATGGTTAAACATATGGATAGGCATTCCACTAGGCTGAAGAAAGCGCACAAACTCTTCTCCAGCCTAAACATAGGCCCATCAAACATTGATCAAACACTCAAAGAAGGAGACCTCACCCTAACCCTTCTTCAACTAGAGAAATTGCTGAAAAAAGAAACCAACTTATGGTGGGACCTATACACCCTTGAATGGTATATACAGCAAGGCCTTATCCCCAAAGGTCTAACCATTCAAAAAGCACCCACACACAACCTTAACAATGAGACATTCATGAAACAGTGGGATGATATTCTCCACCAATGTTCCAAATCACTTATGGGTTTAATTATCAGCACTAGGAAACAAGAACTTGAAACCCTAGCCCTCGAAATATCCACAGTAGATTCAAGCCTAGATCACATGAGATCACACACACCAACCTCACCAGCTTAGAATACCTTATGGAGCAGAGATTAGAGATGGAAGAAAGAGATATCATCAATAAGAAACAGAATAAGGCCCTCAGAGACAAATATGCGATAAGAAACCATACCCTGAAGAAACGATTCACCAACACCTACACTAGGGACACCAAATGCACCACTAACAAAACACCAATATACAAAAAACTAGGACTCGCTTACCAACAATACATGAAAGGGATCCATACGAACATGAACTTCGTTAACACCAACAATTCTTGCACATCTATCTCAGTCGATTCCAGCCACTCACCAAATTCCTCCATCCTTACCACACACGATCACCCCTACAACCCCACAGTTGACATTACTCCCCCAGACAAATCCAGATATGAGACGTTGGTCATCCGGTCATTTGAACAAGGATGGATTGATGCTAACCTCTGCTTGTCCAACAATATAGCCACTCAGAATTCATCAGAGAATTTATCCACTATCCCAATCACCTCTAATAATCCTACAGAGCATCAGATCCACAAGGAAACCCCATCTGATAAGCTGCACACACCACGTTCCCAAACCGGAGCGCATAACCTGAGTACCTCACTACACACACACCTCACCGATACAATCACCACTCCCAACGAGCCTTTTTTTAGCCAAGGGCCACCCTCCCCCCACAGCGCCAGACCCACCAATACACACACGCACACAGCACAAAAAATTAAACCTTTCAAAATCAGACGAGGAGGAAGAGGTTGTAAATTACACCAACAAAAAGATAAAATCACGCCCATACCCCAGCCCTCCCCCACTATATTGGGGATCTTCAATTTGAGTGAGCATAATCTTACTGACTCAGAAATTGGAGTATTAAGTAAGGGACTTAAATTTGCGCCCACACGTCAACTCAACAAATTTGAGACATATCTTGACATTCAACGTTTCACCAGGAAAATTTGTCTCAAGAAGTATTTCGCTCAAAGCCAACTACAACATCGCCCACCACCAGACTCATTACACACACACACCAACCTTAAGCCAAAATCTACTTTTTATCCCATCCAGTCCAAATCCAGTCACATAGACACGTTCGAAAAATTAGTTACTGACGAACTAGAGACCATGGACATCAAACCCAACCTCACGAAAGCAGAAACTATGGCTCTCAATAATCTCAAGTCCAACACCAAGATTGTCATTAAACCAGCTGACAAAGGTGGCGGTCTGGTCTTTCTCAATAAACAGGATTATATACATCAAGCCCAACACATACTAGATGACAAGTCCACATACAGCAAGCTCAAGACAGACCCCACCTCAATGTTCCAAAAAGAACTCCGGGACTTACTTCAACTTGGTAAAGAGTCTGGTATTCTAAACACCAAAGAATACGACTTCCTACATAAACAGCACCCCATCATACCGGTCTTCTACTACCTGCCTAAACTGCACAAAGACCCCATCAACCCACCAGGCAGACCCATCATATCTGGGATAAATTCACTAACATCTAATCTGTCCCAGTACCTTGATCATTTCCTCCAGGAATATGTCGCCATACAAAAATCATACCTCAGAGACACCAAAGCAGCCATACAAGCACTACAGGATGTCAACTGGACCCAGGACATGTGGTTGGCATCCACTGACGTCACCTCTCTATACACCATCATAGAACACCAAACAGGAATCAATAGCGTACAACACTTCCTTGAAAAAGAAGGATCACTGGCCCAAGACCAAATTGACTTCATCCTTAA
This sequence comes from Mixophyes fleayi, assembly GCF_038048845.1. Classification (NCBI taxonomy): domain Eukaryota; kingdom Metazoa; phylum Chordata; class Amphibia; order Anura; family Limnodynastidae; genus Mixophyes; species Mixophyes fleayi. Next base: position 132,578,622 of record NC_134405.1, on the reverse strand, counting down.
AGGGATCAGTTTCATACTTGCACACAACTACACCTGGTTTCAAGACAATTTTTACCTACAACACAGGGGCACCGCTATGGGCACCAAGTTTGTGCCGAGTTACGTGAACCTCTTCATGGCCAAGTGGGAAGAGGATCACATTTGGGGGAACGGGAACCTCGGTGCAAACTTGGTGCTGTGGAAAAGATACATTGACGATATACTGTTCATTTGGAAAGGGGACATACACTCCCTTAACACATTCCTAGATTACATCAATGACAACCAAGATAATATCAAATTCACTACCCAAATCAGTCAATCCAAAATAGAATTTCTAGATTTGGAAATTTACATACATAATCATGCGATCAGTACTAAAGCATTTCATAAGAGAGTAGATGTAAACGGCTATATCTTAGCTTCAAGCCACCATCACCCTCTCTGGCTATACAGTTTGCCCCTCGGCCAATTTACACGCATACGCCGTAATTGCTCACATCTCAGTGATTACGATATACAAGGTCAGGCACTCAAGAAACAATTTCTTGACAAAAAATATTGTCCAGAACAAATCAATAAGGCCTTCAATCAGGCCAGAGAATCAGACAGAACATCCCTGATTACATACAAAAAACACCCCAATCATGAGGAAAACAACCCAGCCAGCTCATCCAATAACGACATCTACTTCATTACTCAATTTTCATCAGCAGCCAACAAAATCAGTAAAATAATCAAGAAACATTGGAACATCCTCTTTAAGGATCCCTCATTGGAGCACATCCTCCCCACACAACCTAAAGTAGTTTTCACCAAAGCCAAAAGTCTGCACAGATCCTTGGTGCATAACCATATACCCCCCTCAACACTACAACAATTGACTATTAACCAGGCATCTCCACCCAAAGGATTCTACCACTGTGGTAGGTGCATAGGATGCAAAAACATGCACATTAAATCAACCAGACCAATCAGCCATTTCCAATCTTACGTCACGAAGCAACAATTCCCAAACAAAGATTTCATCTTGACAGCAACAATGTAATCTACCTTCTGGAATGCTCATGTCACCTACAGTATGTAGGAAGGACCATTAGACAACTAAAAATCCGTATCAATGAGCACATACGTAACATAAAGAAAGGGTTTCAATTGCACAGCGTACCAGAGCACTTTCATAAAGTCCACAATTCTAAGCCAGAAGGCCTCCATTTTACAGCCATCAAACAAGTTAAAAAGAATTGGCGAGGTGGGGACATTCTGAAACTAATCAATAAGGAAGAAGCAGCTTGGATCTATAACCTTAGGACCTTCAATCCCAGAGGCCTGAACATAGATTTTGATCTCAAACCGCCACTGTCATAATTTCATCTGTGCAGATATTAAAGCCCGTCTGCCACATCTCATCTCTATAGCTTTCTACATGGCTCCCCCTCCCCCCTTGTTATATACTATCAATTAGCTATCCTTTCTCAAGTTCCCATCACTCACTATTAAGGCATACCATACTTACAACCGATGCCTTCCCACACTGTTTTTAAACTTATGTTTCCTCCGGTCCACTCACCCGGTACACATGACTATTGGTTCCAAAGTCCATCCATATGTACACTTTTAGACCTCTATCCTCCCCCACTAAGAAGGTACTACCTAAGATGACCGCTTAAGGTATTACTTACTTTATACCTATGAGCAAGGCGGAATCGACTAGCCTTTTACCTCCATGTTTAGAGACACCCCGCATCATGCAAGCTTTTCAGCCCCTCTACTATCCTGATTCTCAGTAAGGAATCCCATTCACACCTGTCACTCACTGTCCATCCGCTCCATACATTCGGCTGCACGTAATCCCTCAGCTCAACCCCCATCCCGACAACCAATCAACCAGCAGGTCTCCCGTCCAATCAAGAGACACCATCCCCTACTAATACAAGTAACGGCCCATACATATTCACTCCTTGAAAACGTCCACAGGACGAAACGCGTCGGAGTATACGCTCCCACCAACCAATTAACCTTACCTGCCTACTACCAAGTACCTATGATGTAAGTGCTACTTTGTTTTTTTTAATAAATTGCCGTGAGTTACTTCACTATGTAGCTTTACATTTTGTCCCGGCAATGTACCGCGCATGCGCGGGATCCAGCGTCTATCGGACCTGCATCACTTCCTGATCACGCCGCTCACGCAGCGCAGGCCCGCCCGACACATTGGAAGAGCCTCAGCCGGCGTCCCTAGCAATACACGTTGCCTCACCATTTCCATGCCACAATAACAACGTACCGACCTGACCACAGATCCACATCGGAGAACGGCAGGACAGGCACCCAAGGACAACACAGTGCTCCCTTGTTTGCGCATGGTCTTGCGCTGCAAGGTAATTGCACAAGCATCTCATCCTGATCGCATACCCAAGCACAGCTTAAGATCAATATTCTGTGTCACACAAGCAAAGACTTTTCAGTCTCACCCTTGTATTTAATCTCATGTATATTTCTTCTGTGTAAGATTGTATACCATTCTATTGTACCGCAAGATTCACCGTTATCCATCCCACTGCACACAACCATCTGCAACCACCTACCCTTGGGTTGCATTACATCCTATTACTGATAACAGTATTTGAGCGCACCTGGACTTTCCAAACTACATGACCTTAGGGGATTGGTTACCCCCATCCTAAGTGCAGCTCATACTCCAATCACCACTCGTCCAGTGCATCCTCCCCCCCCCCCCATTTACTATCTTACAGCCTAAACATAGGCCCATCAAACATTGATCAAACACTCAAAGAAGGAGACCTCACCCTAACCCTTCTTCAACTAGAGAAATTGCTGAAAAAAGAAACCAACTTATGGTGGGACCTATACACCCTTGAATGGTATATACAGCAAGGCCTTATCCCCAAAGGTCTAACCATTCAAAAAGCACCCACACACAACCTTAACAATGAGACATTCATGAAACAGTGGGATGATATTCTCCACCAATGTTCCAAATCACTTATGGGTTTAAGCTCATACTCCAATCACCACTCGTCCAGTGCATCCTCCCCCACCCCCCCCCCCCCATTTTCTATCTAAGCAACTGTGAGTAACTGCATTCATTTGTTATCATCTTTAAATAAACCTGTTTAAGTTAAAAAAAAAAAAAAAAAAAAGCGTTATGACATCCACATTAACACTGTTGAACACCTTTAGTAACAACAGAAGGTATAACCAACAGGTAAGACAGTTTAGTGATGTGAAGAGTGGTACAGCGGATAAGGCGCGACAAAGGAAAATCACTTGCTGCAGTATTTAGGATGGATTACACTAGAGAGGGCCAGATAAGCAGATATTGCAATAGCAAAGTCAATGGATAATGAGAGAATGGATAGTGGTTTTGTAATGTCCAGAGTGAGAAAAGGGGGTATTCTTGCAATGTTTCAAAGGAGGAGGTGGCATCATAGTGTAAAATATTGGATGTGTGGAGAAAAACCGAGGGAGAAGTTGAGAATGACATGAAGGCACAAACATGGGCATCTGGGGAGAATGTGATTTCAATCGGGAGGGAGATGATAATCTCTGTTTTGGACATGTTGATTTTTAGATAGTGTTGGGACATCCAAGTGGAGATGTTGGAAACATTAGATAAATTGAACAGAGACTTGAGGTCCACAACCATTCTAGGGGAGAGGAAGGAAAGATGTAGCCATAGAGACACTGAATAAGTGTTTATAGAGATTGGAGGTGGAGCAGGAGAGAACAGTTGTGTGAAGTTTGTACAGAAGAGGGTGGTCAATTGCAAGTGTCAGAGAGCTCATAGAGTAGGGAGAAATTACCTTTTTGACTTAGCTGTGAGTACAGTATATCATTGGTCATTTCAGTGAGGGCAGTCTTGGAGATTTAATAGACAATATAATAATGAATTAAATATTTAATGGAACTTTACATATTTGTACTTTTTTGTTTTGTTTGAGCAGACTCATTTTGTCATTGTTTCCAGGGCTTGGAGGTTGTTCAGAGACTTTCCTATCTTTAAGGGTGCTCTGGAGGTGTAGGTAACCAGGAATTGTCTTATACTTTTTCTAGGTGCATACACACACATGTAGTTAATATGTACAAATGTCACATATTAAAAAAAAAAATGCATCCTTACTTTAATGCTTCTTAGACAGGATGGACCTCCTATGCCACCCTGTAATGCTGCTGCAGACCAGCTGAGCTTTCCTTGCCACCGTCCCCTTTCTTTCTCCCAATTGGGCCACCCTAAACGCAGTAGGAGGGGCTCTGCTGCCACCACTAAGCTCCTTCACCGGACCCTAGAACCGCTTCCTTCTGGCTTACTCTTGCTGCTAGTGTACCCCCCTTGCTGGACACCTGGACTGGTCCCCCTGACCTCTTCAATCAGATAAGGGTTGCTGTGGATGGTTCCCCCTGTCCTATCAGTGGCCAGAGCTGCAGTGTAGCGGGCAGAACGTTCTTAGTTGCTGGGTCCCAACCACAGAACAGCCGGATAACTGATTAGATTGATCTAATCTGCCGGTCACAGGAATTACAGCAGGTAAGTAGGTGTCAAAGCAGGATCCTTAAGCATTGAGGTTTATTAGCTCAAGAAGTTCTGATGAGGACAGTTACACACTAGTTTGAGGTACCAGTGATCTCTAGAAGTCACAGGTGGTAGAATACATAACATGGTCAAACAGGGCTATTTTTATACAGTTTTGGACTGATAACCTGGCAGGAGATAATCCATCCTCCAGCCCTAGCTGGCACCACAAAGTCTAAGATATTACATCAGATATTTAGCAATAGGATGTAATATATTCTTTAGTCTTGGATTTAACAAACTTCACATCCCTCTAAGACACAGGATAAAAAACTGCACCGAATAGAAAGTTACAGACCCCCTGCTGTGATCGGTGGGATTTTTATAAAAAAATTGTAATGCTTTGGGAGTGGACTAACAATAGAAGTGGAAAACAGAGGATACAGTTCCAGGATATGGCTGCAAAGCAGATTCATCAGGAAGCTAAACAGACTGACCAGCTAATTGCACCAAACACTAAAACGCACAAAGCCACCTGCCAGGATGTTGCATGAAAATTACATCTTTATTGTATGTAAATTAAAACCATGTATTCATACATTCAGGTTCAGCGTAGTTGCTTTTTCAAGCATAAAAAAACAAATTAGCAAATCGGAGTGTTTGAGGGACTACTGTACATGCATAGCATCAAAGAGTAAGTATTACATCAATTAATTACATTGTATACATCTGATGCCTGAAAATCATTAGAAACTGTTAAGTAGGAAAAGAAACTCACAGGGGCCAGTTGAATAGTAAACAATTACATTATAAAACATAGAAACTTATTTAAAGTGTACACCTAAAAATGTATCCAGGAAATCTTTCCTCTTTATAAAATTATGTATAGCACCACATCTAAGATCTGATGTGGTTTTCACTATGCCAATAATCCTCAAATAAGGCATTTGACCTGCATGACACTTGCTATATTTTACACCATTTTCACTCTTGTGCTTCATTTTAATCCATGCACTACATGGGGTTAATGTTATAAAGTGGTGCAGCCCAACTAGTAAGGACTACATGGACATGTGCAGTAATAAATGTATGCCATATCTAATTAATTAAATCATGTGACATTTTTTGCCTTGTAAGATGTATAATATAAATCTTTTGGGAAACATTTTCTATTGAGCACATGATGCCGCCTGGCTGATATCCTTCTTGAGATATAGTGTGTTTTTTGGCAAAATATGTGATCTTGGAATATCTGATATACTTTTGCAAAGGGGCATTTTTAAGGATGATGTTATTATGTTTAGATGTGGCAGAGAACTTTAGTAATACAATTTAGATTTCTTTTTTATTTTGACTAATTCATTTTGGCCCTTTTTGTAAGATAAATTGAAACCCTCTGTATGTCTTGCTTTGGTAAACTGGACATTTTTAAAGACTTCATGTAACATAAGGGTTAACTCCTTAGTCAGCTGAAAAGCAACAGGAAAAATAAACACCTGGAATGTACATAAGGCGGGTCCTCCTTCCTTTCTGGTATCTGTTTGTTTTTTTTTGTTTTTTTTTTTGCTTTGGATAAGTGTGCGTGTTTTTAGTCCTACTTGGCTTACCTGGTCCAAGCATGTCAGAATGGTCCATGCAACACACCTCTGCGAGTGAAAGCAGGGACATATGGGTGGCTCACTGAGCCATCCTCATGCAAACACAAGGTTGGCGATTTTGAACCTCCTTTTCTACAAAGGAGACTGGAACATTTGGAGTTAAACACTGGTTGATGCAATTCTAGCCCAGACAAGATGACTATAAAGAAAATATAAATATCAAATTGGGAAAATGGTCAGTGTGACCTGAGAGTCCCTGGTTTGAATACCAAAAAAGTATGATGAGATTCAGAACTGATTATTTTTTTTTTTTTTCCTTCTTCCATATAAAAGTGCAACAGAACCTCACTGGCACCTATATGATGTTCCTGTGTGCTGGCTGGCAGTGAAGCCACGTGGAACACTGAGGACATACTCTATTAGAGTCTACGTTTCTTCTGTAGCAGCATCATCTTTCCCTATCGTTAAATGGAGGCCCTGGCACAAGTTTACAACTGATGGTGATGCCAGACTCATACGCCCCATGTGGTCAACTGACTCCTCCACCTCTGACCCAACAATAGCACCTCTGTTACCCAGTTGAATCTCCACAGCCCAGAGAACTCCAGATCCTCCAACATGACCAGACTGCTCTATAGCTAAGAAAGTATTTTTGCAGTTCGGTGTTAATTGTTTTGTCTGCTCCCCACAAATGTACGTCTCCCTTTTCCCTGTTTCTTTTTACTGTGACCCCACCCCCCCATACCCGTAAACCTTTAATAAAAACTATTGATGTTGGGGGGGAGAAACAACCTACATTTCTTCAGCAATTCTACATTATGATGCCTGGAATGAAACACAGAGCACCTGCTCCAGGTCTACAAAGTTTTTAAGACCGTTTAGGCGAGTTAGTATCCTTTTCTTTTTAGTACTCAGAGCCTGTTGCAGGAAACAAGACAAATCCCATCATGTGTGTGCAGCATCTGATAAGTCTTTAAATGAGGATTATGATGGAACTTTGTAGATTGTGTACCTCCTACACAAGGAAACCATGGCTCAGCCTCCTAAACAAATGAAAGCATTCATTTCATGGCTGTTAACCTTTTGCTACTAAGGAAAATATATGTGTACAAGGACATGAGACCCAGATCACATAGATGATGAGCAACCTGGGGCTACAATTGCAGGTTAATCCCTGGATTCTTTAATTGAGCTTGATTGGTCATCTAGAGTCAAGAGAGACTGGAAGATCCCACGGTTTTTAACCTTGTTGTGGTGAGCGTTCTAATTAAGCACACTAACAAAGCTATCGTCACAATGAGGGTTTCATTATACACCAATGTTGGCCTCTTCACAGGATTCTCCATTTGAGGATCCACAAAGGAATGGCAGTGTGTTATTTCTACATCCAGATATTAAAGTGATCATTTATAAAAAAAAAAATGGGATCAAAATAGCAGGAGTCAATGAATTTTTAAAATAATTGATCGTATGATTACAGCCATAATCTGGATGGCGAGTGAAAATGAAATGAAACCGTGGTGGCACAAAAGGTACACTCACACTAGCAGGAACTGTGAGGAGAAAACAATATAAAATTTGGTCAAGATGGACAAAGCCCAAGTATGCAGTTTAGTCATTGCCAGATAGCCTATGGAGGTTCCTAGCCCTAAGCTCCAATTCCATCATAGAAACCTAATGCTGTATAGTATTTTTATTGCATGTTGACTCATCTTGGTACAACGATCACTAGACTTCCTACATGCCTGTAAGTCACAGGTTGGTCACTTGCTTTTCTACCTATTTCTGGTTTGCACTCGGCAATCCTTGTTCAGTATCTGCAACACTCAGTTTGTACCATTCTGCATTATCTGGATCATATCTGTTCAATAAATATCATTCGCTTTCACCATATTCTGGGCTCCATAGCTGTCATTTCCAGCTTTCAGCATTGAGGTGTGACAGTCAGATTCAGCAACTAGGAGGCTAACGTTTAACGCTGTCACTGGTAATGAGTACAGGACCGGTGAGATCTTATAAAGTGAAGGCATCCGATCTGCATGCAGAGAAGGACATGTCTCAATTGCATACCAAGTCTGCGTAAGAAGCAGAGTGCACAGCTTATTTAACTTAGCGCAATGAGTGTTCCTCTCACAACCATAATGGACTGTGCTCACTACAGACTCCGGCTATGAGGGCTCAGGATCTCATCTGCTTACAGAAGTAGCACAAGGAGTGCTATAAAAAACTTGCACAGTTGAATATTTTAAAAATAAGATCAGTATGGCATGTGATTCAGCACTTTCAAACCCTTTTCCAACAACTGGACAGTGCTTTCTTTTATAAACCACCAGGGTAGAATAGGAAGCTAGAACATGATGGCAGAAGTGTTAAGTCATGAAATGGGCAGAAAAAAATTGAATTTCACTTTGTTCTAGATGTAGCAGACAAAAATAGCATAGCAGATCTCAATCTATTCCACGTTCCTTCATAAAAATGGGCCTTGTATAAAAGGTTTTTCCATTGATGGTTAATACTAATATTATCATAGACCTGTAAGGAGCCACAGTGCTCCACCGCGCTGTACAGTAGGAAAAACAGGACATGCATAAAACAAGGACATACAAGGCAGACATGAAAACAAAGAGGACCCTGCTCATTAGAAGAGGGCTTACATTCTATGTGGAAGAGGGCACAGCTGAAATAAGAGGAGCAAGTGTGGCTTAGATTGGCGTTTGGGTTAGCTGTGAGGGTGTATTGGTGTGAATAGTATCGGGGATAAGGTTAAGCTTTAAAAAAGGAGATGGGTTTTTAGAGAACATCTAATGATTTGAAGGCTGTGGGAAAGCCTGATTCGATGTGGTAGGGAATCCCATAAGTGAAGAGCAGCACGGGAGAAGTCTTGCAGGTGCGAGAAAGAGGTGGGTACCAGAGATGTGACAAGACAATCGTTCAGAAATTTTGATGGTTTCAAATAGACCTAATGGGGGAATACTCCAACAACAAGGTAGCGTAGTTCTCTTCTTGGCATAACAATACCAGAATAAATCAATAGATGCTCTGTCAATTCCACAGAACTTTCCACTAAGGTCTGTCTTCCCTCCTTTTTTCCTCTCATTGCCTGCACAGTACGTAAAATTAAGAAAGAAACTGCAGAAGTAGTAGCAGTACTTTTTTTGGCCATGACACCTGTGGTTTTCAATATTATGGGGAATGCTTTTGGAACAACCTTGATCTCTACCAGCCCAGTCAGATCTGCATCAGGGATCAATATTTACCTCCCAACCCAAAAGCTTTGTCTTTCATGTTATGGAGATTGAGTGGTTATTTCTGAAACACAAGGGTGTCCCAGATAAGTGAATGAAGTACTTCTGTAAGCTATAAAACAAAATTGCTCTCTTTTTATTATAGCATTTGGAAGACCTTCATTCTGTAGTGCAAACCTAAATCATTTCACCCAGCTTCTGCTACCATTTCACAAATTCTAGATTTTCTCCAGGATGTATTAGGCAAGAGTCTTGCTCTCGCTCTCTCTCTACCCTGAGTTGTATGCACGTTGTGTGTTGTCATGTATTGGGTTTGGTTTACTTTATTATTTTATCCTCAAGCAGTGTAGAAAAAAAAATCTTATATTAATCCTTTTGAGGCAACTTGGTACCTTTAATTTAGTGCGAGATGCTCTGAAATCTGATTGTTTTGAACCCCTGCAGAGTCACTCAAATGGCACTTAAGCTAGCAATCACATCTGCCCATCAAGTGGGAGATCTACATGCTCTATAGTGGTAATGAACCCTTTCTAAACAGAAATATGTTCAGTGGTATTAAGAACCAATCCTACTTTTCTATTTTAAGTAGTTTCCAGTTTTCATATTGATGAAGAAATTATACTTCCTTCCCTCTATCCGTAACCAACTAATGATGAAAAAGAACAATTACATACCCTGGATCTTGTCAGGGCAATTTCAGTTTACCTTTCCAGAGAAAGGAACTCTAGAAAACAGATCAACATTTTATTCTGCCTACAGGACCTGTCAAGGATATTCTTCATTTAAACACAGTCTTGCAAGTTGGATCTCCCAAAAGGAACGGACGAAATGTCAGAAAGAGTAAGAGCAAATTTTACAAGGGTGGTGGTGACCTCCTGGGCACAGAAAGCTCAGACCTATTCAGACTATCTGTGCAAAACTGTAAGGTGTGGTCATTCGTTCATACCTTTACCAGACGTCACCTTCCAGATGTCGCATCTTCTACTGAAACTCTATTTCAAAGGAATATGCTGCAAACAATTATTCAATAAAAATCTTTTTTGATGTCTCAGTACAGTCTCTTTTACAGTAGCCCTGCTATGTCATATATTGCTTGGGTACATGTCCTACATTATGGCTGCCATGAAGTCACCGTTCATTTTATTTTCTTGAAAGACTACATAGCAGCCAGATATTGTCATCCGTGTTGTCTGCTTGTTTTTAGGACAGCTTGGGAAGATTCTCAAAGACATGAAAAGGAAGGAGGGGTTACTTTATATAATTTCCGGGGGTGTTTCTTTTACTCGTCTGTAATCTGCTGACTATGGAATTTATAGCTGCTGTGGAGTCTTTCAAGGAAAAAGTTAATATTATTCCATATCTAGCTTTTGACCTACCGTAATGTCATCCATTTTGATTGAAAGGATTTTCCTTGTATATGTAAAAAATTTCTGAAATCTCCTACATATCAACTTAAAACTGTTGGTTCTTTGGACTTCCATATTTCTTGCCGGGTTTCACTGTACGCAGCTGAGTTTAATCTGCTACATATGGGCAGGATAAGTTAGGGAATTTAGACTTTAAACTCCAATGGGACAGGGACTGATGTGCGTGAGTTTTCTGTACAACGCTGCGGAATTAGTGGTGCTATATAAATGATAAACACCAAGAGTCTCCCAAGGCAGACAAACTAGATCTTGATCATGAAGAATCTGCAGAAAAAACATCAGGAACTGGTAGACACCCCACTGGCTCCAAAGATTGTATCTAGAACTGAATGCGCCAATGTTGCATTGCCCTCCATCTCCAATTGCTAGCCCTCAGGTACCTTCCTTTCTACTTCCCTGTGCAATCCTTTGATTGTTCTTTCATCTGTCAGGTGCAAAGCTATAATTGGGAAAAAATTAAGGGTAAAAGTTCAAAGTTACTTTAGCACAGGCATGCTACATAAATTGGCCTATACCATAATTTTTTCAGGAGCGCCCATATCCAATAGGTAGTTTTGCCTGTTTCTAATAGCAACACTTAGAAGGGTGGGTGGAAGGTGGGAGTGACCTCCCTCCTTTTTTTTTTTTTTTTTTAAAAAAATCCCTGATCACCTTGAGTGGTGCCCAGACTACTTGATTGTGCTTTATTGTATGTATGTAGGAAGTGAGGAGCATCCGCTTGGTATCTATTGTGTATGACTTATACCTTAGACACTCTTCTTCCCATTGACAGTAATCCAGCTATTCTGCTACCCAGTGCGTTCTTGATTATATTGTTATGTGCGTATTGTCGCTAACCAATAACGATTGTCGAACCTCGAGTTGTGTTTTCAAAGCACAAAGATTTATTCGCAAATAGTAGAATAAATATGCTCAAGCGAAGTAATAGTAAATACAGCCGTTACTTATCGCAGGCGCTCTGGATCCAGTGCAGTCATTCAATCCTGAAGTCTGGGGACAAGATGTCTGCATGCTGGATCACAAGCTGCTGCTTATATACACAATAAAATACAGTAATACAATGAAGATGGTATAGCTTGCATCTATTGGTCCAGGTCTCAGGAATGTCCAAGGGGTTTTCAATCATTGGCTGGTTCATCCTAAGGAATCCAAAGGAGGGGGTCATCTCTGCAGGGGGTATGCTCTGCTCTTCCCGCCAAGATTCCTTAGTCTTAAGTAGTTCATAATTCCCTATCTTTCATAACTTGTGTATGCACTCTGCGATTCCCTCGCAGAGTGAACCAAACAGTAGGATATGTAACAAGGTTCATTATGATACCACTCATGATGTTATTCCTTCAACCCGTTCCGTGTATTTCACTAATATATATGTAACTATGATATAATATATAAATACTACTATATTTCGACATAACTGACTATGTGTTGCAACTACCATTAATGTGTACTATTTTATAAGTATGCATGTTTGTGTGAATGTATGGTAAAAGACCAATTACTGCTGCTGCCACGTGTAGTTGATGCGTACGCCCTTTCACGCCGTATCGTGCCCTTGTACGTAGATGCGTACCATACGCATCTTTTCAGATAGCGACAACCAAGTTTGCTAGACTTTAATTAAAATGACTTTTATCCAATTTGCTGACTTCGACAGCTCCACCCTTTGATAGTGTGCTAAACTATCACCCAATCACCGTTTCAAGTTCAGGATTATACAATACTTCTTCACAGACCATGATCTTGGTATCTGGTACCACCCTTTCAGTCTCTTTCTCAGTGTTACTCCCATGAGACCGTTTTCCACACTTCAACACAGTAGGAACACATTTGATAACTAAACCAATTGCTAAGATGACACCCAGTATAAGGAGAAGGAGCTTTACCTACACTAGCAACCATTTCCTGTACCCACTCCCCCAGACCGGAGAACCATTTCACAGGGTTCAACCATGAGAACCAACCCGCCACCTTTTCCCCGACCTCATATAACGAAGAATTATGGCTCTTTCGAAATTCCCATTTCAGCTGTAAAATTTCATCCATCTTCCGGTCTATAATCTCTTTAGGGTCATCCGTATTATTAGTAATGTACGTGCAACATTTGACACCGAACTGGGTGGCTAGTGTCACACAGTACCCACCAGTAATAGAGGTGAGATAATTTCGTACCAGTCTATGTTGCACCAACTCCTTCTTGTACGCTTATAGCTCCCTTCCAGTATACCTGAAAGTGTCATCATACATCTCGGTGAGATTATCTATTAATTTAGCTAGGTCTTGGATATATTTAAAGTTTAATGTTCCCCGAGCGGTCCTGGCGAGATCTAGAGCAACCATAACTTGGAAACCAGCAGTTTCACTAATCAATTTTGTAGCTATGGGTTTCTCACCAGGAATCATATTTCTCTTGCCACGGTGTTCATACTGTGTGTGTATGTATGGTGGTGATGTAGTCTTGTGAATATCAACCATTTCTTCATGAGTAATAGTCATGATTTCAGGAACCAGTTTAGCTAAGAAACACAAGCCCTTGGAACTCGGAGTCACCCAGGAATAAGCTTTCCTCCCACAAACAAAATACACATAATCGGGGAGAACATAAGGAGCAGTATGCCCATGAATTATATCACACAGAGTTTTGATAAAACTACCCATGCCTAGTGTCTCCATTTGTTCTAGACACGTGTCGGCATTAATGACATTTTTACATTTATCTGTAGAGACTTTTCCAATGGATACCTTCTTATGTTTGGTTATACGCCCTAATTTGTGACCTCCATCAACATTCCTGCCTAGTAGTGACCTTGTTAGTCTCCCTCTAAAATGATTGTGGCGAGCCATTGTCTGATCTGATAGGTCAGCCTCCCAATTCTCCAGGCGCTTTGCATGAGATATGTTTAGGCACAGCAAAGATCTGCCTATGGAGTATTGTCGAAGCGTCAGACTAGGGGACCTAGTGTTATTGTACCTCCCGTCTATGGGCCTCCCACCCCTCAATTCGAGTACTTCAGATATGTTTAGAGGGAATGGCACTAGTCCTATATTATGCTGCCCTTGAGGCACGTGAGAGCACACCCAACACTCGGTTTGGTTTAGTACCTTACCCACCACGTGAGTCATAATCCTCCAAAGGATGCCCGCCTATATTCAGAGTACTGGGGACTGGCATCGTTGGATGCATCTCTCTTCAACTAGGGAGTTGCAGAACTTGCAGATACAATACTCATCAGACAATAGCCTCTCACACTGCCTCCGAGTTCCTGAGCTAGCAGACCTTTTCATAACCCCTGGACCAAGTTTGATAATGGGCTGCTCTGAGTATCCTATTAACTTTTCTTCGGCCTCCGTTTCATCAGTACCACTCCCAGAACTCTCCTCCATCCTCCATCCTCCTTCACAAAAATAGAATGTCCTAGAAAGAGTAAAAACAAGGAAAATCCTGGAACAAAATAAAAACAAAAACCGCCACTCCATCGCTGGAAAGATAGTTCTGAGGCAACGTCTCTGGTTCAGATGTCTCGACTGCAGGCTTTAGGTCTCCCGGAACAGGCTCACAAGTGACAGCTCTATGTCGTCTGTCTTAGTTTTATCTTGCACTTTCTCCGGATTATGGACTCTCCTGCAGTGGGTGGAATGGACCCAAGTGTCTCTCTCTGCAACCTTCAGTGATGTAGTACTGGTCAGCAGCAGTTGGTACGGGCCTTCCCAACGGTCTGTTAAACAACCTGAACGTAAGAAATTGCGGATCATAACATAGTCTCCAGGTTCAACATCATGACAGTTCGTCTCTGGCATACCAGGTGACAGCATTTTTAGTTTTTGTTGTTGTTGTTTTAGCTGTCTACTTATTCTTATAAGATATTGTACAGTCACTTCATTATTACACTTTTTAAGTCGTCTTGTGGACTCACAATCAAATGAGGCTGTCGTCCGAACAGTATATCAAAGGGGGACAGATTAAGAGGAGGTCTAGGAGTGGTTCGAATGCTATGGAGGACCAACGGCAAAGCCTCAGGCCATGCCAACCCAGTTTCAGCCATTATTTTACCCAGTTTGTTCTTTATAGTACCGTTTACTCTCTCCACCTTACCACTGGCTTGTGGTCGGTAAGGGGTGTGAAGTCTGCTACTGATTCCCATGAGTTTACACACATTTTGGAAGATATCACCAGTAAAATGGGTACCCCTATCACTTTCAATGATTCTAGGGCTACCGAACCTACACACAAAGTCTTGTACAATTTTCTTTGCAGTGAACACAGCAGTATTAGTGGCTGCCGGATATGCTTCCACCCAACCGGAAAACACATCAATACACACTAACACATACTTTAGATTCCTGCACGGTGGTAATTGGATATAGTCAATTTGTATTACCTGAAAAGGTCCGTCTGTAGGAGGGATGTGGGATGGCTCAGTTGGAATAGTTTTCCCAACATTTTTCCTCAAACAAGTAATACATGACATTGCTTTCTTACCAGCTTGAGAGGAAAATCCGGGAGCACACCAGTATGCTCTCACCAGTTTGCACATACCTTCTTTACCCAGGTCAGGCCGTGTGCTGCTTCAGCCAGGCTTGGATAGTATGTTCGGGGAGCTACAGGCTTACCTTGTCCATCCCTCCAGAGTCCTGAGGACTCTTGACCACATCCCTTCGCCTTCCAGACCGCCTTTTCCTGCAGAGAACACAAATCTTGCATTTCAATTAATTTCTGCATGTCTAATGTCTGAAAAACCATCATAGTCTCGGTCGATACAGTTATAGGTTGCCCTGCTGCCCATTTAGCAGCTTCGTCTGCCCTGTTGTTGCCCAATGACACTGGGTCTTCTTCAAAGGTATGGGCTTTGCACTTTATGACGGCTACTGTTCTGGGTAACTGTATCGCTGTCAGAAGTCCTTTTATGTGTTGTGAGTGCGCTACTGGTGTACCTGCTTCTGTCGTAAAGTTTCTAAGACGCCAAAGGGCCCCAAAATCGTGCACTACCCCGAAGGCGTACCTAGAGTCAGTATATATATTGGCTGATTTACCCTCTGCCAATTCACACGCTCTCCTTAGTGCTACCAGTTCCGCCACCTGGGCTGAGTGAGGTGAACCAAGTGGTTCAGCTTCTACCACATCCTGATCGTCTACAACAGCGTAACCAGTTCCGCCACCTGGGCTGAGTGAGGTGGACCAAGGGGTTCAGCTTCTACCACATCCTGATCGTCTACAACAGCGTAACCAGTACATACCTCTCCTGTCTCTGTCTGTCTATGACCACTTCCGTCTGTATAAAACGTAAAATCTACATTTTCTAAGGGGGTGTCACGTATGTCGGGCCTTGCAGTAAAGGTCTGATTCAGGTGTTCCATACAGTCATGCGTGTCAGTATTCTTGCCTAACTCATCATCAACCAGGGTCTCCTCACCTCCCACCCTTTGTGTCTCTAGAGACACATACGGAAGGTATGTAGCTGGATTTAAGGTGCTACATCGTTTGATGGTGATGTTTGAGGGTGCCATCAGGGCTAGTTCCCACTTTGTGAATCTAGCTGAAGAAACATGTCTGGTTTGGGCTGAATTTAACAGAGCTGATACAGCATGGGGTGTATAGATGGTTGAATTATGTCCTAATACTACATCCTCGCTCTTACTTACTAGATGGGCCGTTGCTGCTACACTTCTGAGACATGTTGGGAGTGATCTTGCCACATTGTCTAATTGTGCACTGTAGTATGCTACCGGTCTGCTAGCGTCACCATGTTTCTGTGCGAGGATACCTGCTGCACAGCCATCAGCTTCTGTACAAAATAGCTCAAAATGGTTTTCATAATCAGGTATTCCCAATGAAGGTGCTCTTGTCAGACTATCTTTAAGATTAAAGAACGCTTGCTCTGACTCTTCTGTGTGTACAACACGTTCTGGTTTTGAGGAAGAGACTAGCTCCTGCAATGGTAATGCCAGAATAGATAAACCTGGGATCCAGGACCTACAGTATCCACACATCCCCAAGAAAGTACGAATCTGCTTCTGGCTCTGCGGCAGGGTCATGTGTTGTATGGCCTCAATTCTGTCGGTTGTCAGGTGTCTTAGCCCCTTAGTAAGGCAGTGTCCTAAGTATTTGACCTTAGTCTGACATGGCTGTAATTTATCCTTTGCCACCTTGTGCCCTGTTTGTGAAAGATGAAGCAACAACAATTTAGTATCATGTAAACATGACATAAAAGAATCAGAGCACAACAACAAATCGTCCACATATTGAATTAGAACAGACCCATTGTGGGGTTGAAAGGATTGCAAACAGTCATGTAAGGCTTGGGAGAAAATACTGGGGCTGTCAATGAACCCCTGGGGTAGTCTGGTCCATGTGTATTGCACTCCCCTGTAGGAGAATGCAAAAAGGTATTGGCAGTCAGGGTGAAGAGGGACTGAAAAGAAAGCAGAACATAGATCAATGACAATAAAATGACTGGCAGACGGTGGAATCTGCATGAGGATGACAGCTGGATTCGGCACTACGGGGAATTGGCTCTCAACCACTTTGTTAATTCCCCTTAAGTCCTGGACTAATCTATAGCCCCTCCCCCCACTCTTCTTCACAGGGAAAATGGGACTATTTGCTGTACTGGCTGTACGGATTAAAATCCCTTGTTGTATCAGCCTCTCAATAACAGGAAATACCCCTAGTTCCACCTCCGGTTTCAATGGTTACTGTGGGATTTTTGGAGCTATCCTACCACTTTTTAGATTGACCATGACAGGGGCAACGTTTGCCATCAGTCCAGTGTCCTGTCCATCTCTGGTCCATAGGGAACCTGGTATTTCCAGCAACATCCCCTTTACTTTAGATGGACTTTGTTCTATAACAGGAGAGTGTAACATTAACCTTTGAGGGGTGTCCAATATGTCCTGTACCTCATGTGCAACCTTCTCGGGTATATCTAGGAACACACCATCTGAAGTACAGTATATGACACATCCCATTTTACATAACAAGTCTCTCCCTAGCAAGTTAGTAGGAGCCGCTGCAGCTAAGAGAAACGAATGCTTAGTATGCAGAGGGCCGATAGTAACTTCAGCGGGTTTAGTTAGAGGATAATGTAACACTTTTCCCGTTACCCCCATAGCTGGAATAGTTTTACCGGTCACCTGTAGATTGAAAGGAGAGGTTATCACAGATCGGGCCGCCCCTGTATCTACAAGAAAAGTTTGTTTCCTACCAGCTATGTCAACTATCATTGTTGGTTCTTCACTCTGACTCTCAGTTAACCTCACTGGCTGTAGACTACAGGTATGACCTGACCCCTAGCGCTGACTATTGATTTCCCGCGCAGCATTTGCTGCCGTAATATGCGCGGGTAGATGTGAGTCTTCTAGTCTATGTGAATCCCTCCTTGGAGGATATCTATGTGACCCACCCCTATGTGTATTGAGTCTTTCCTTTTTACAATCTCTCATGTAATGTCCTTCCTCATTGCAGTTGAAACACCTGATCACTTTAGGTTTCCTGTTATATGGGTTGTATGCTGGTGGTCGTGTATGCACCCCTTCTAGAGCCTGTATACTTACCGTCATTAACCTATCACTTTTCTCCTCCCTTTTTCTCAAAAGGTTCTTGTCATGCTCCACAGCAGACTCCCTAAGAGAGTCTACCGTGACGCCTCTCCAATTAAGTAATGTGGTTTGTACTCTCGTCTTTAAATTTTCTCTAAGGCCGTCCATCAGTACTCCTACAGCTACCTCTCTGTGATGTGGGTCCTCACTTATGTTGCATATCCCAGTAAACCGTGCGATCGCTGTTATAGCTCTAGCAAAGTAATCTGAGGCAGTTTCACTATCCTTTTGTTTAATGGTGAAAATCTTACTCCAATTTGCTACTACTGGAAAACAGATGGCTAAGTGTTTGACAATTTGTTCTATATTCCGTTGGTTAATCTCATCAGTCAAGGTGTCATCTTCCTCCAACAAACAATCTTCAATAAATTTTTGTATGTTAGTATTGGGAGGAAGACACGCCCTCAACACTACCCGCCAATCCTTACTGGTTGGTTCGTGAGCATTTCCTAAGTCTTTAACAAATTTCTGACATTTAGCTAACTCCTTTCTAGGATCTGGGAATTCAGTCATAATGGAACATAATTCTGATCTAGTCCAGGGACAATGCATTGTAACATTTCTTAAAGGAACTACACCATCCTTATCCGGTTTCCCATTGGGAACTGATATTGTGCGGACCGGGAACGCACCTTCTGGTACACTGACTTCAGGGGACACTACAGGATTTACTGGTCCTAGATTTAGAACGCTTTTACTCCTAGTGATCACGCTACTCTCACCTATCTCAGCCATTTTCTCATACTTGCGCTGAGCCTCTAGTACACTAACAGCATGGGCAATGGCCGAAATCACAGTGGGTTCATCTTCATTTTCAGATACACTTGATTGAAACTGGCTTAAAACAGGGTACAACTTAGCAATTTTTCTAGTTTCGGTTTTAACAACGGCTGTACTTACCCCTCTCGCCACATAAGGTGGCGGGGCCGCGCTTGCGCTGAGTTCGCAACGGTTACATCCGCCTTGCACGCGCTTTTCGTCACGCCTATTTCCGGTTTGCATTCGCTGCTCTGCCACGTGTTACCTTCCATTTGCCACAATTTTAAACAATCATTATGTCTATTTCTCTTTTTCGTTGACTTGATCAACCATACTTTATCTTTTACAGTATTTAGTACCTCTGCATTAAAACTTCCTATTGTTGGGAAAGGCCTATCACAGTCTTTGGTCATCTCGACCCATGTGTCACAATACACAGTTGCGTATGCACCATATTTCTTACACATGAGAAACCTAGCTGAACCAATAGGGCCTTCCTTAGGCAGTACACTGACCATCTCTAGCGTATGCTTAGCACCCATGTTGAACAATATACCTTCTACCCGGAACACAGACACACCGCAATGCTCTGTTCCTTCCGGCCAATAATTTCAACTCTGTTGCTATACTCACCGCTAGAGATCTATAATGCTCGGTGAACGTATTTCCTTTAGCCGCGTTCACTCGCTTTTCTCGCACCAGGCGAGGATCCCTAATACAGAAATATCACTGTGGGCCCCAAGGGCTATCAGCTCCTCGATACCCTGGCTCAACCACAAAAATCTGCTGAGTTTATTATCGCTGGGAGCGCAAGTTGATACAATCGACCTGCCTTACCAGTATAATTCCTCCTAGCTGCTTCACCAATTTGCACTAACGGTGCGATTGGATCGCACTGCCTACCAATACTAATTATTAGCAAACCTTGTGATCTATTGGTAGCGCTTTGCGAAAAACACGTTTTCGCATTCGGTATACCTGCCCTGTATACCGTCCTTCAGTTGGGCAATCCGCCTCGTCAGACAGCAACTGAGAACCAATGAATAATAAACAGTGTATCTACGTTACAACATCACACACTATACACCTGCGCAGAAAATCAAAAGTTCCCAACAATAGTAATAATGTCTCAGAGGCTTTCACAAGTAATTATACTATGCATGTATAATAACTATCAAAACGATTGTTTAACCACGTGGCAAATCTACCGGAAGTCCGCGTACGCACAGCAGGAAATACACATACGCTAAGCAATGCAATACAGTTAAAACGCACACTGACAGTAAAAAGAAACAGTTTTCTCTTTTGTCCCTAGGTTCTAGTTAGCGTGCCCTAGATAATGCAAAACGGACATTCGGTTTCACAACACCGAGTAAAATTCAGGTTTTGAACACCATGCGTTCTTACCCGTTTATGACGCGTCTCCACCCTTTGTTGAGGAACCGAAATCCGTTGGTCTTGCGTATCATCGGCAACGAAACCTCCAAAGCTCACGAGCCCCCAAACTGTTATGTGCGTATTGTCGCTAACCAATAACGATTGCCGTGCCTCGAGTGTTTCCAAAGCACAGAGATTTATTCGCAAATAATAGAATATATATATGCTCAGGCGAATTAATAGTAAATACAGCTGTTACTTATCGCAGGCGCTCTGGATCCAGTGCAGTCATTCAATCCTATGTCTGGGGACAAGATGTCTGCACTCTGGATCACAAGCTGCTGCTTATATACACAATCACATACAGTAATACAATGAAGATGGAATAGCATGCATCTATTGGTCCAGGTCTCAGGAAGGTCCAAGGGGTCGTCATCATTGGCTGGTTCAGACAAAGGAATCCAAAGGAGGGGGTCATCTCTGCAGGGGGTATGCTCTGCTCTTCCCGCCAAGATTCCTTAGTCTTGAGTAGTTCATAATTCCCTATCATTCATAACTTGCGTATGCACTCTGCGATTCCCTCGCAGAGTGAACCAAACAGTAGGATATGTGACAAGGTTCATTATGATACCACTCATGATGTTATTCCTTCAACCCGTTCCGTGTATTTCACTAATATGCATGTAACTCTGATATAACATATAAATACTACTATATTTCGACATAACTGACTATGTGTTGCAACTACCATTAATGTGTGCTATTTTATAAGTATGCGTGTTTGTGCGAATGTATGGTAAAAGACCGATTACCGTTGCCACGTGTAGTGGATGCGTACGCCCTTTCACGCCGTATCGTGCGCTTGTACGTCGTAGCGTACCGTACGCATCTTTTCAGACAAAGACAACCAAGTTTGCTAGACTTTAATTGAAATGACTTTATCCAATTTACTGACTTCGACAATACATACATACATACATACATACATACATACATACATACATACATACATACAGATCTGCCTAGAGAAATTCATGGCCCCAGTACAGCAACTCCATGGGTCCTCCCTTATAGTTAAGTATGGTTAAAAAAATGTTGTGCCGCCGCAAACCATGCAAGTGGTCGTACAATTGGGGGTGTGGCAGTACATCATTGGGGGCATGTCTAGCAGGTGAAAAGCACCAGGCCACCCTCTTACAGAAAAATGCATTACTCACACATGCTTTGCTCACATATGTTCCCACTGCCCACATGCTTTAATCACACGTGCCTCCCTCTGCCCAGCACACCTTATTCTTACCTTATTCTCCACTGCACAGCATGGGAAGATATCCAGCAGCCCGCCGAGTACCATGTGACCACTGCAGTCACATGACCTGGCATCTGAAGGTACCTGAGCTGAAGGGGATTTAGCCACTACCGATCCCCCTGCACTCATTTTTTTTTTAAAAAAAGTACTTTTAAAATATTTTTTTTTTTTTTCAAAATTAGGTCTCTAGAAGGGACTCGGGCCACCAAGCAGGCCAAAGGCAATTTGTAGCCGCCCCCTCCCCTCTCTGCGGCTATAAATATATATATATATATATATATATATATATATATATATATATATATATATATTTTTCTCATTTTATGAGGCTAATATATTAACAGTAAGGAACCAGCAAAAAAAAAGTTATGCCGCACAGTAGTGCCCCAGTTCACATCATACCTCATAATTGTGCCCCCAATTCATCTTATGCCACATAGTTGTGCCCCCAATTCATACCTTGCCACAGTTGCCCCCAGAAACACATAATATGCCACAGTTGCCCCCAGAAACACATAATATGCCACAGTTGCCCTCAGAAACACATAGTATGCCACAGTTGCCCCCAGAAACACATAATATGCCACAGTTGCCCCCAGAAACACATAATATGCCACAGTTGCCCTCAGAAACACATAGTATGCCACAGTTGCCCCCAATATCTTTTATGCCACAGTAATGCCCCCAATGACTCTTATGGCCTCAGAATTGCATCAAATTTTTTTTTAGGACACTAATAAATGAATAAAAAATGATATAATTTTATACTTGCCTCTTCCAGGCGTGAAGCGGTCCGCAAAGGTGCTTGGGAGGAAGTGTTAGCCGGCACTTGCTTGCGCAGCAGTTCAGCTCTTCTCCGACTGTCATAAATGACAGCCGGAGAAGTGCTGAACTGTTGCGCTTGCGCAGCAGTTCAATGTGGGGAAGAAATGACAGCCATTGTCATTTAGACAGCGGACGGCGTGCCAGGACTCAGGGGTCTGCATGCCACTCCCGGCACGCGTGCCGGGGGTTGCCGACCCCTGGCTTATGCCATCCCCACTCCTTCTGGGTACTACCAGCTAGCTAGCTACAATCTCAATTTCCACTAGTTTCTGTGGCCTCAGCATTGCAGCAGGGCCCTCTGCCCCTTCATCTCACATTTGCACCTTCTTTCGTCTGTACTTGTCCTGTGTGTTGTTTGTTTTTGTTTTTATAAGCAAAGAGTTTATTGAAGGATCACCAGTGTTAAAGTAAAACCAAGAATTACAATAGGAGGTAAGACTGAATGAAAACAATGAAGACTGTAAAATGTTTGACCCAGACATGCTCTGTAAAGCTCTTCTGATCCTCCTTTTTTGAAAAAAGAGAAAGGTGGATGGTGAGAAGGAGGGAATGTTGTGTCTTAATAGAAGTTTATATGTATTTTCCTTTA
The DNA here is from genome assembly GCF_038048845.1 of Mixophyes fleayi. Lineage (NCBI taxonomy): Eukaryota > Metazoa > Chordata > Amphibia > Anura > Limnodynastidae > Mixophyes > Mixophyes fleayi. Next base: position 132,555,387 of record NC_134405.1, on the reverse strand, counting down.
ATTTGACACGCCTAGATCTCCTTCTGGCTGTTTTGTCCTGCATACCTCTTGTTGTCCAAAGACTATTGCAAGTCGTCTCCATAGAACAAAGTTTAAGACCTTTTGAAGAGATCATGTGGGGGGGGGGGGGGACAAGAGCGACTAGGGAGGTGAGAGTCTGTTTTGTTAAAAAAAAACACAAAAAACCCACCTTTTTTTTGCAGTTTGGAAGTTCCTAATCTGAATGTATTGATAATTTTTTTTGGAAAGGATATTGTCATTTTCCTATATGTGAGAAAGGAGGGAAGGTGTATGAGGAGCCCAAGCTATTTGGAAGCCTGATACAACCTTGATAAAGACCCAGGATATCGGGTTGAAACGCGTTGGCTGATAACCCGATGATCAAATGCCCTGGTGAAATTATTGTGTACTTTGGACCTGAACTGCAGCAGTGTTTTATTGTATACAGGCACTTTTATCTTGGACATTTGGTACGGGGCCATTTTTATTGATTCTGATCATATTCATTGATTTTACTAGTTGCACTGTTTTATCAGGAATAAATGTATTTGTGAGATAATGCACCAGTGCGGTTGCTTTGTTTCCTTCTTTTGTATATTTCTATATGTTTGGTGTGGAGTGTGACAACACACGTGCTCAGACGTCTGTAAGGAAACGGAGAATTCTTCTACAGGCCTATATTTGACTTCCTGAATGTAAGCTCATACCCTGAGGGGGAGGAAATTGGAGGAAGGATCACCGGTGCTGTATTGAAACTTATTATCACCAAGTTTTGAACACTCCATACATGCCCATAGTGGTGGTGGACTATACTTGATGTTTTACGTTGTTATGCTATGTTGGTTTTCTTTCTTTTTTATTATGTACCTCACATGATGAGGGGATTGAGGGAGTGTATCTCTCTGATTTAGAAGTTCTCTGTGTTTCGAGAACGGTAGCGCCAGTGTACGTACCATTTTGTGTATTACAGTGTATTTTATTGTAGAATTGTGTGTGGAAACTCTGAGGTATTTACACAGCTGCACACCTGAGTGAAGCGCCCTATTAGATCTTGTCTAAGTAGATTCACTGATACAACCTGCCAACTAGGGACCAAAGTATTTTGCATTCCATACCAAGGGGAAATCTTGATTACTCCAGAGTTAAGACTAGAGAGGTTGGGTTCAGAGCTAGCGAGTAGAATTTGCGGGAGTCATCCCAGATTGCGAGACTGTTAACTGGGTGGAATTTAGCACTTATTGGCCATCGATGCCTGTGGAGAGATCCCGAACCTCAATGCTTTTTACTTCTAAGCTGGACCATATCTTGGACGAAAAAGGATCGTTCATGGCACACACTGCGTAAGTTGCCAACACTAGATGGTATTTTATGAAATCTGCGAATCCCAGGCTCCCTCCCTGAGTTGACCGCTGTAGGATAACCTTGTATACGGTCACCACCTAGCCCAACAAATAGTGCATTTGTTGTTCGATCAAGTAGTATGCAAATAATTGTTTACCCTGTCTTGGGAACACTTGCTCTATTTTTATGTATGATTTGTTATACTGGGTGTCTAGCGATGGAGAAATTTGTGGTGCCATACAAAATGATGATCATAAAGTACTATTCATGATAAATGGCTCTAGGTGACTAAAGCAGAGTTAGTGCTTATTGCTAAATAAATTTAATTAACAACTAATATAAAATAGTTCCTATATTTATATCTTGAAATGCTATTTTGGCTCATCTGCATCTGGAGAAGGAGAAATACACCCCCTCACTTTACTTCACTTTTTTTCTCCACACCTGAATGAACAGGTCAGAGATGAACTGCAATTTGCAGAACTGGCAAACATGAGAGGTTTTAGTATATTACCCCCCTGTATTTCTAATCAAATGAACAATTGTGGAATAAATCAACAGAAAAGGTTTAGCACTGGGTTTTTTTGTTTTGTTTCTCTAATAATATCTAAAGTTTGATGCAATAATTTTCTGTTATATCAGATATTTCTTCTGTTTATCATATCAGATTTTCAAAATAATAATCCTACTTTGGTAACCTGTTTACATTACTCCAAGAATGTATATGTACTGTAGGCAATAAAGGTACAGAGAGCACTGGAAATCTGAATCAGAAAAATATGCAAATCCAGGTAAAGTAGAAGATTAGAATACATGTATTGTAATAAAGGCAGCTTAAAAATTAATTTTGCCTTCAAATCCTCTTCATCTGAGATAAAGTTCCAATAATTTAGCCCAAACCTTACAAAGTTCTGATTGCATTTGGACTATTTGTGTATTTCTTCAGATGAAGATTTCATTAAGCCACTTTAAACCTCACCTTGTTATCCATTATATTGTATCAAAGCTGTGTGTCTTATTCATACCATTGCTCAACACCTAAAGTTTGTATTCTATAAGCTTGTAATATACAGTAGTCAAAGTGACGGTATAGAAAATGTAAGTGAATGGAATTGTTTTACAAAGGGGTAGGAGAAATGGCAGTATGGCATAGCAACATATACCCACTAAAATACCACTGAGTACGTATGTAGAGTATGAATACTTTAGCTTTCCTAGGGTGTCGCTACAAGCCACTTTACTGCACTCTTATATTGCTGACAATTTGCTCCTCACTTGTGTTTGGGTAGATAGTGTGTGTCTGTGTTGGAATAAGGTACCATCTCCAGATTTCTTTGATCCAAGCACATATTGAGCTTTTTGAAAGATTTTCTCTTTGACGCCTTCTCTTCAGAGCCTGAGATTTCTCCTATGTCCATTTCCCACTTAGGCCTTGTTTGTTTCATTGTGTGCCAATAGCAGTTGATAAATTGTCAAGATGAATCTGTTAGAGGGAGATCTGTGTGGACCCTAGTTCTTCCAGGTAGTGGCCATGTAAAATTTTGAGCCCTGTGAAATGAAATTGAATAACCTGACCCACCTGGGGAACAGTGCTCAAACACATTTCTTACAGTAAAGGTTGTAAATTTGAGGAGCACTTAGATTATGTAATTATATATCCGTAGTTATTAGTGTAGGGACATCTCATGATAAACCAGTCCGTGGGATTTTAAGGACCAGTACTGGGGGATACGTTGCTAATATAGTGTACTGTCATGTGTTTTGACTGAATCTGTGGCAGATTACCTGTGTGACCCTATAAATCCAGATGGCTGCCGCTATTGGCATTATAAGTCTATAACTCCAAGTGTGACCCCATGAAAAAGTTGGCAAGGACCTGTTTGTTCAGTGTAAAAATAAATAAATATATATATACATTGTAATCTATCAATCTTCTATTTTTTCCAACACCTGTGACTAATTTGCTACCAGATGAGAATTTTTTTTATCATTTTTTTTTTTACCACTACATTGAAAGCACAAAATAATCTGTGTCAGGTGAAAAACTGGAAGGCAGCAGTACCCTCACGTGAGATATTAAAGCAGTGTAGTATTTTTCTATCCAAAACAGACATTTGTCAGCGCTTCTCCTTTACACTGCATGTCTGTGTGTGTTTAGCATAATGAAAACATAAGTTGAGCCACACCCAATTGTGCCTTAAATAGGCTTGATGGACAGCTGCTAGGACAATAAGGCTCCCAAGCCAGCCCTTGCTAGATGTAAACCCCTATACCTGGGAGGTGAGTGCATCTGATTTTATCTGCATTTTAATGGTGTTTAAAGCATATGGGTCAGTGTAGGACCTGCATATAATGAGGTGCCCTTGATGCTGGCTTAAATAGTTTGATCAAAATATGAACTAATACCTCATGTTTTCACTATGCTAGATACACACAGACATGCAGTGTAAAGGATAAGCGCTGACAACTGTCTTTTTTTTTTTATATATACATATATGGGCATTTATATTGCCACGCAGTTGGTACCACATACAATATGGGATATACCGAGCGCGGGCTTATTGCCAAGCAGCTGGTACCATATATAATGTGGGATATACCGAGCACGGGCTTGTATTTTCTCCAGTATTTCTCTATCCGCCTCCTGGGGGTAAATGTATCAAGCTGAGAGTTTTCCGGCTGGTTTGAAAAACCAATCAGATTCTAGCTATCATTTATTTAGTACATTCTACAAAATGATAGCTAGAATTTGATTGGTTGCTATAGGCAACATTTCCACCTTTCAAACCCGCCAGAAAACGCTCAGCTTGATACATTTACCCCCAGGTGTGCTTTGCAGGTCTCTAACATTTCCTTCATATGACTTGGCTTTGTTTTTCCAACTGGCTACCAAACTTTTTATCTTGCATGGAGGATGGCTTTGAAAGGTAGACTGTTAACTTATCTTGTTTTAGAATAAGATAGGAGGGTTGTCATATTAATATTTTCAGTATTTGTAGAGTCTGTGATTTTGTTCTTAACAGGTTTCTTTTTTGCATTGCATGGAGTTCTTGAGTGAATTTTTGAAGTAGGTATCGAAGAGTAAATAAGTTTCATAATACTTCAGTAGAGTGGACTCTATTTTCTTGTTTAATTCAATTGCAGGTCATGGCATCTTTTCACATATGATGGGTTTGTCAGTGCTTGTCATTCCATCAAGGACAATGGCCAAAAATGATTTGGAACCTGTTTCCTCAGGTGCAGATGATCTGTCCTCAATACCAAATGGAGGAATCTGTCACATGTTTGGTGTGTTTTTCTTGAGTCTTTGGTCTGAAATGCTTCCATTTTGGCCAGCACATTCAAATCTGGCAGGACTTTTACAGCACCTTTTGTGGACAGATTTTGTATCTTGGGGAAACATTTCCTTGTAAACTTTGATGTAACTTGTCAAGCTCATGCTCCAACCTTTCCTTATTTTCAATATACTGTTTGTAAACTTCATCAAGCATTTAATAGAGTGGGCTGCAGTTGTTCAAATGGCCCACTGATGACAGACTGGACTGATATTCCCAATGTAAGGCCTGGATCTGTCACATACCTCCCCCTTATTAAATCAAGGGGACATTTGGAGTCTGGTGGTCAGGCACCAGATGTTCTCTTTGGCCTGGCGGGTTCCTTGGTGAAGGGTTCTCCTCCTCTCTTCTGGAGAGTTCATCCCCTTTTTGTGTGAGAAAGTAAAGTTATAACCTTGTAATGCTAAATTTCAACGTAATAATCACCCATTCTCCCTAGCAGATCTTTATATTCAGTAAAGGGGGTTGTGATCTGTAATTACTGTGAACTCTTGCCCATAGATGTATGGTTGTAATTTCTTTAGGGGCCACACTATGGCCAGGCATTCCTTTTTTTTTTTTTTTTTAAAGATGTGTTATTGAGTTTTACAATGCAGACAATGAGGGAAACAGGCAATACAGGTAAAACAAAATTGCAATGAACTTTCCACGTAATATAAGCAGCGTATTGTTATTAATATGAAAATACAAAAGAAAATTTAGGAAGAGTTGGTGGAAGAGAGAGGAAAGAGTAGGGATGAGAGGGATAGGGGAAATCACTAGCCAAAGCGATAGGAAAAAAAGTAAGGAGAATATGGTGAACCATAACAAGGCTCAAGATTGGTAGTAAGGGCTCAGAGGCCTTAAAATGCAAGAGGAGGGGAGGCTCCATGAAACTTAGTCCAAGGACTCCAGACCTCATCGAATTGAACAGGAGTGCGGCGGAGAATGCTAGTCATATACTCCATATGATAGACTTGCCAAGTGTGATTGATCACAGAGGGCAGGGAGGGAGGGGTAGGGTTTTTCCAAAGAAGGGCAATTTGGCATCAAGCAGCACTAAGTATATGTGTGATAAGTTTCTGAGTTTATTTTGATATTGCGGGAGTAAGGAATACGAAAGAGGTGGAGGGAGAGAAATCTGAGTGATACTGGAGATTAACCGATGGACTGACTTCCAGAAAGAAAGTAGTTTTGGACAATGCCACCATATATGAGACAGGGTGCCCTCCCGACCACACTGGCGCCAGCATAACGATGAAGAGCTTGGATAAATCATGTGAAGATGGTGAGGCACCAAGTACCAACGATAGAAGATCTTGCGACTATTTTCGCTGATCTTAACGCAAATAGAAGTCTTTGAGAGGTTCAGACGAATCTTAACCCATTCCTCGGGAGGGAGCGACTCCCCCATGTCCTCCTCCCATTTAAGCTCGTGAGAATCCTTAGGGGGGCAATTGTATTTTACCATAAGGCGATAGAACGTGGAAATCAAGCCCTGAGAAGAGGAGCGGAGATGACAGAACGAGACCAAGGGAGAAGTCAAGTGTATATCAGTGACTGTACGTCGGATAGAATCATATAAATGTGGAAGTTGTAGATATTGAAAGAAGCAGGACGAGGGGATATGAAAGCGCGTTTGAATATCAGCAAAAGAGGGAAAGATTTGTAGCGGAGTGATGTCGGAGAGGAAGTTGATGCCACATCGCGTCCAGTAAGGGAATTGAATCGGTCGAAGTCCAGGAGGGAAGGCGAGATTGTTCCAAAGTGGCGTCATTCGCCATGAGTTAGGAGCTAAATTATATGAGGAGACTGAATGAGTCCAGGAAGCAAGTGAGAATGCTAGTGGAGGGGGGAGGCATGAGGGAGGAGGCCGATGTTGTGGTTTCAGCCAAAGAAGCAAGGAGGGCGAGGTAGTATCTGTGAGAGCAGCTTCAATATCGTCCCAAACTCTATGTCCCGGGGGAGAATGAAGGAGAACACACTGGGCGAGATGGGTAGCCCGATAATATTTAAGAAAATGGGGAACTCCCAGGCCCACCTCCTGGATTGATTTAATGAGAGCCTGCATACGAATCCTGGGCTTCCTAGCTTACCAAACGAATTTAGTAGCCATTTGTTGGAGGAGTTTAAAGGAGTTAGCGGGGACTTTAAGGGGTAAGGTCTGAAACAGGTATAAAAGACGAGGGAGGATGTAAATAGAGTAGGGGGGATGTTAAGGTCGAGGATTTCTGATTTGGAGGCATTGATTTTATAGTTAGAAAGAGTGCCAAAGAGGAAGATGTCCTTGACTAAGTTTAAAAGTGAAATAAGAGGGCTTGTGAGTGACAACAGGATATCATCTGCATATAAAGATATTTTGTGTTCAAAGAGACCTACTCGGAACACCCGAAATATCAGGATTGATACGGATTTTGTGGGCCAGTGGTTCATTCATTAATGCGAAGATGAGTGGGGATAATGGGCACGCCTGTCGAGTACCATTTCGGATTTCAAAGGGAGAGGACTGAAAGCCGTTGGCGAGAACAGAGGCAGTCGGATTAAAGTAAAGAGAAGCGATGCCCCGGAGGAAGGGACCTCCAAGACCCATAATCTCAAGAGTCTGTTGCATATAGGGCCAGCCCACTCTGTCAAAGGCCTTCTCCGCATCTAATGCTAAGAGCAGAGTGGGGATGTTGCGGGAGTTAGAGATATAAGTCAGGTCAATTGCACGTCGGTTGTTGTCCGATGCCTGACGGCCCGGGATGAATCTGACCTGGTCGGGGTGAACAAGGGAGGTGATGACAGAATTCAGACGGTTAGCAAGGAGTTTTGCGAACAATTTGAGATCTACATTCAGTAGAGATATTGGCCTATAGTTTCCACAGAGTTGGGGGTCGCGATCAGGTTTGGGTATAACCACAATGTCTGCCCGAGTTGTTACCTGATCGAATTTAGAGCCGAGGGGTATAGAATTAAAGAGTTCCAGGATCGTGGGCATAAGGGAGTTGGCAAAAGTTTTGTAATATACAGTCGTGAAGCCATCGGGACCAGGAGCTGAAGTATTTTTGAGTTCCTTAATAATTTGAGCAATTTCATCGGATGTAAACGGCTCATTGAGAAAATCCAATTGTGAAGAGGTAAGTGCGGGCAGGGCAATAGAGGACAAGAAATCACTAATTTTAGATTGTAAAGAAATCGGATCTGAAATTGGAGATGGGAGATTAGGGAGGAGTAGAAGTCTCTAAAGGTATCGGCTATAAGTTTTGGGTCATAAGTAGGGTCTCCTGAGTGATTCTTGATAGAGGCAATGCGGTTGCGAGTACGTTTATCTCGTAATTTCTGTGCTGGGAGTCTGTCCACTCTGTCTCCCTTCTCATAGAACTTCTGGTGAAGCCAACCAAGAGTTTTGGCTCAGGCATTCCTTTTCAATGGTGGCATAGGCTACCTCTCTATGCACCAGGTTTTGGGATAAATAGACCACTGGGTCTTCATGCCCATCCTCCCCCACTTGGCTGAGCACAGAAGCATCTGGCTGTACCACAAATCCTTTCTTGAAGTTTGGGGGTTGCTAACACTGGGGGCTGGGTCAATGCTGCCTTCAGGGTCTCAAAAGTTTCCTTATGCTCTGGGGTCCATTCTGTCTGCCTGGAGTATGTCTTCTTTGTCAAGTCAGTCAGGGCACGGGCAACAGTGCTATTCTAGGGCACGAATCTTCTGTAGTATCCTGCGATATTGAGGAACGCTTGTACTTCTGTTTGGTTGGTGGGTAGGGGGCACTGGACAATGGCTTCGACTTTTGCCGGTTCAGGTCGAATGATTCCCCCACCAATTCTGTGCCCCAAATATTTCTCTTCTGCTGTGCCCATGAAGATCTTGTCTGGTTGAATGATCTACCCAGCCTTCCCGACTCTCCTCTGGACCTCTGAGACTTGCACGAAGTGGTTTTGCGCGTCTGGCAGAAAATGGTAATATCCTCTAAGTAAGCCTGGGCAAATTCCTGACACACCTTCCTACAGGTAGGTGGAATCCGATGGAATGTGGCTGAAGAATTTTTCTACTTGGGCCTGTACTATAGGGGTCATGCGGTATGCCACCGGCATTATGGGCTTCACCTCACCCGTGTCTACATGGTTGGTGGCAACACCGGGGTTTCCAGGTAAATTGGGCATGCTTCTTCTCCAGCACCTCTCACATTTCCTGCCTCTGCCCCTCTTCTAGTGACGTACCCACTGTCACTGACTTCACAACTTTTTCCTCTCTCACCTCCCCTATGATCTCCAGTAGGGGGTTTACCTCTGTGGGACCCATGGGAGGAAAACACACCACCATTGCTGCCATAACCATTTAGTCGACGGATGTGGAAGGTTTTCAGCCAGATTTCCTGATCATCCTGTGCTACTACATGCTGAACCAGCCCTACCTGCCTCACACTTTGTATGGGCTGTCCCAGGTGGCTTGAAGTTTATCCCACCTCACTGAGACTAGCACCATCACCTTCTGTACAGGGGTTAGCTTCCTATCCTGAGCGTGGGCATTGTACCACTCTTTCCGTCTAGCCTGGGATCCCTTTAAATGGCCTTGCGCTAGCTGTGCTAATCTCTTCATCCTCTCCCTCATCTCCTCTACATACTCCAGGATGGGCTGCTCATTGGCCTGTAACGTTCCTAACCAGGTCTAGGGGGCCTCATACCCTCCGGCCATACAACATTTCGAAAGGAAAGTAACTGGTCGAGTCCTAGGACACCTTCCTGTATGCGAACGGGAGCTGCTGTAGGGCTTTTCCCAGTCTCTCCCTTCAGACTGTACATCCATCTTCAGGGGTGTTTCAGCGGTTTCTTGAAACGCTCACAAAACCCATTGGTCTGAGGATGGTACGGGATGATTTGCAGAGGATTAATGCCACATTTCTCCCATAAGGTCGGGACTAGGTCCCCTGGTCAGTAACCACTTCTCTGGGATATCCTAGCCGGCTGAAAATGTCCACCAGAGCCTGGGCCAGATGCTCTGCATCTATGTACAACAGAGTTACGGACTCTGGGTATCTGGTGGCAAAGTCCACCAAGGTCAGGATGAATCTTTTCCCTGTGTGACTGGGAATGACTAACGAACCTACAATATCTAAAGGCACCCAGGCAAAGGGCTCCTCAATTATGGGCTTGGGTTGCAGTGGGCCTTTCTTAGGAGCTCTCCCTATACTCTGGTAGGGGTCACAGAAGGCTTCACATCCTGGGTGACTTTTGGCCAGAAAAAAGCAACAACCGGGCCAATGTTTTTTGGTCCCAAAATGCCCCACTGTCAGAATGTCACATTTGGGCCCGATAAGTACTTCTAAATTCTTCACTTGTCCCCTGATCCTGATCTAGGTTGGGGGCAACTATTCTGTATAATGGTCCATTGCCTCACACTACCTTACTGTCGGCCACTTTTCCTCCCTCAGCACCAGCTGTATGGCTAGGGATGGGTCAGTCTGTTGGGCCTTCCTAAATTCCCTTCTGTCCTTCTCCCCCAAATCCGTTTCTGGTATAACATCAGATATTTTTGGGTTATTCGCCAACTGTGCTGCTTCTGGCTCCTTGACTCTGGTTGGGGTGGGGCTTGGTTGTTGTCCCCATGTCATTGGGGTGGCTCATGGTGCTGCTCTGGCTCCTGGGTCGGACCTCTGGTTTGTGGACTATCTCTTGGGAAGTGCCCCACCTGGCTGCACCAATAGCACAGCACCTCTTTAGATTCAGGTCCAGGGTCTTGATCAGCCTGGTTCTTCTCTGGGATTCTGGGAACAGTTCTCCCTCCTCCACTGGAATTGGTCAGCTCCTCCTCCCTGCAGCTGCTTAATTGGGCATACTAGGGGCTATCCACCTGGGCTGGCTCGCCACATAGTCATCAGCTAGCCCTGCTGCCTCCTTCTCCAGGGTGTCAGGTTTTCTGTTGGCCAGCCATTCCCAGATCTATGGCTGGCATATCTGGGATTGGCTGGCAGACAGGATCCATTTTTAGGGTTGGCTGTTCCAGCATAACAAGCTCTTTTATTTGCTTAGCTGAATGGTTCCCTTTCACCTATTTCTCGCATGCCCCTCTGTAGCTGGCTGGCAAATTTCTGTTTAGACTGTGACCCACCTTTATTCAAAGTTATGGGGGTAAATTTATCAAGCTTCCGGTTTTGAAAAAGTGGAGATGTTGCCTATAGCAACCAATCAAATTCCAGCTGTCATTTTTTAGTACATTCTACAAAATTACAGCTAGAATCTGGTTGCTATAAGCAACATGTCCACTTTTCAAACCCACGACTTGATAAATTTACCCCCTGGGGATAAATGTACCAAGCTACGATTTTTATTATTTTTTCCCATCGGTTTGTCCCAGCACTCGCGATTGGAAGTTTTACATGCAAAACTCGCACAATTTTGACCTCGCCAACATAATAAAAAGCAAGGTGCTTCCTTATTTGTGTTGATAGGGATTCAGGAGCATAGAGAGAACAGGTGACAGGAGAGAGTTACATTTGTTTAAAGGCGTGTGGAAAGTGATTTTTTATTTTTGTGGGTCCTGATTTGATTTATCTGTCCTTTTTGTTTTATTGTCTGTGTGTTAATTAATATTTGTTTTTTGGTGAGTGTTTTCTGTATTTACCCTGTATTTTCTTTGTGAGTGTATTTGTTTGTTGTTTTGTCTTTCCCCTGTGTGTTTGTCTGTCAGCATGGTGAGAGGAAGGAGAGATGAGGAGGATAGGGACAGTAGGGAGGAGGAGAGAGAGGAGCTAGGCGTTGAGGAGGAGCAGGAGGAAGAGGCAAGCCCTTCTGTTGGCAAAACTAGGTCTGGGCACAATGTGTACTTCAGTTTTGCTGAAAATTGTGCACTCCCGTGAATGAGCGCATTTTGGGTAGCCAGCTGCAAACACAACGTTTACATGCAAGAAGCTGCTATGGTCATAATTGTGTGATGTGGTGAATGGGGTGGGCCCCATTAAGCGTTAATTTGAAAACTGCTGCAAAATAATTGGTAACAGAGTGAAAGAAAAGATGGCAGAGGAGAGCAGCTGCAGGGACTGGTGGTGAGACCACTCTGGTGATGATCAACGCGTCCTATGAGGAGGAGTTTAAGCAGCTGATCCCAATAGAGCTCCTCGAGGGAATTAATGTGCGGGACACTGACAGACTTGTCACAACCTAAGGCTGGTGAGTAATGTATGATGGTGCAAATGTTCATTGTTCTTTGCAGTCCTTCCTTTGTTCTTGTCTTACTCTGCTTTGTCAGCCCATATCTAACTCGACCACTCTGGCCCACTTCTGGCCCCCGTTGCTGCCCTCACCTCGGCGCTAATTGCCCTTACCCTCTTCTTGCCCCTTCTCTCATTCCCAGTCCTCTCCTGTCTCCCACCATGCCGCCCCGCTCCTTTCCTATACCCATCCTCTCCCCTAGCCCCTTTCTCTCGCCCAACTCTCACTGCCCCACCCCTCACCCTCCCGCTCCCCCTCGCTCCATCAACCCTGATAATCTCATCTGCATCTCCCCTCTTCCCTCCCTCCCTTTCTCTTGTGCCCTCTGGAACTCCAGGTCCATCTGCAAGAAACTTTCCTCCATCCATGACCTCTTCATCTCCAACTCTCAATCTTATTGCCATCACTGAAACCTGGCTTACTTCTTCTGACACCGTTTCACCCGCCGCTCTCTCCTACGGGGGCCACTCCTTTACCCACTCCACCAGACCAGACGAGCGTCCAGGAGGCGGAGTGGGCCTCTTCCTATCCCCTAACTGCACTTTTTGTGTAATTCCTACTGTACCTTCCCTCTCCTTCTCCTCCTTTGAAGTACACTCCATCCGTCTCTTCTCCCCATCCACCTCCGTGTCTCCGTCATCTACCGTCCCCCAGGCCCCTCCTCCCTTTTCCTTGACAACTTCGCTGCCTGGCTCCCCCACTACCTTTCCTCTGACCTTCCCTCCATCATACTTGGCGACTTTAATATCCCTATTGACAACTGTTCTGACCCCGCCACCATTAAACTTCTCGCCCTTTCCTCCTCCCTAGGCCTTACTCAGTGGACCTCTTCCCCCACCCACTGTCTTGGTCACTCCCTTGACCTTCTCTTCTCTCATCTCTGTGATCTCTCTGACTTCTCCAACTCTCCCTTCCCACTATCTGACCACCACCACCTCTCCTTCACTCTGTCCTCCTCCCCTGCTCCTGCCTCGCCCCAAAGCCATCGTCACTAGACGTAACCTGGATGCTATTGACCCCACCTCCTTCTCCTCTCTCGAAACTCTCCTTTCACCCCTTCCCTCCCCGACCTGTCCCGACCAGGCCTCGTCTCTCTACAATCACTCCCTCACCACTGCCCTGGACGCTGTTGCCCCAGCCTCTTCTATCCGCCGACGGCGCATTATTCCCCAACCCTGGCACTCAAAACTCACCCGCTTCCTCCAAAGATGCTCTCGCACTGCTGAACGCCTCTGGAGGAAATCTCGCTCCGTGGCTGACTTCCTCCACTTTAAATTCATACTCTCTTCTTTCTCCTCTGCCCTCGCTACACAATCCTTCTTTAAGTCCCTCATTTCTTCTCAGTCCTCCAATCGCCGCCTCTTTGCCACCTTCAGCTCCCTCCTCTCCCCTGCCCCCCCCCTCTGTCCCGCCTTCCCTCTCCGCTTCTGACTTCGCCACTTTCTTCTCTTCCAAGATTGAGGCCATCAGACTGAACATCTCCTTATCGTCTTCTCCCGCCACCCTCATCGCTTCACCTCCCCCCATCAACCAACTCTGGTGCTCCTTAAGCCCTACAACCGGTGAAGAAGTTCGCTCCCTTATTCTTCCTCTCCACCCTCTACCTGCCCTCCCGATCCCATCCCCTCCAACCTCCTTCGCGCTCTCTCTCTCCAACGGCCTGCTCTTACCTAGCACACCTTTTCAACTTATCACTCTCCTTTGGTGTAGTACCCTCCTCTTGTAAACACGCTCTTATCTCCCCTATCCTCAAAAAACCCAATCTTCCCACCTCTGTTGCTAATTATCGCAATATCTCACTTCTCCCCATGCCTCCAAATTACTTGAGCGGATTGTCTGCAGCCGCCTAACCAGGAACCTTGCGGACAATTCCCTCCTCGACCCTCTCCAATCTGGCTACCGCCCCCTCCATTCTACCGAAACTGCCCTGGCCATGGTTACTAATGATCTCCTATCAGCCAAATCCAAGGGTCACTTCTCCTTGACTCATCCTCCTTGACCTCTCTGCAGCCTTTGACACCGTGGACCACCCCCTCCTACTGCAAACTGTTCTCTCTCTCGGCCTCTCTCTGGTTCTGTCCATGTCTGGTTCGCCTCATACCTCGCTAATCGCTCCTTCTCTGTATCCACGTCTGGTTCTTCCTCTACTCCCTCCCCTCTCCCTGTAGGAGTCCCTAGGCTCTGTTCTCGGTCCTCTACTCTTCTCGCTCTATACTTCTTCCCTTGGTCCTCTCATCTTCTCCTTCGGTCTTCAGTATCACCTTTATGCTGACGACATTCAACTCTATATCTCCTCTCCTGATCTTTCCTCCACCCTCCTCGCTCGGGTATCAGACTGCCTCTCCGCCATCTCCTCCTGGATGTCCGAGCGCTTTCTCAAAATCAATATCTCTAAAACTGAACTCATTGTCTTTCCTCCGCCCAGACTCCCATCCCACCATGACCTCTCTATTGTGGTCAATAACACCACCATCTCCTCTGTCACCCAACTTCGCTGCCTGGGTGTCACCCTCGACTCCTCTCTCTCTTTTGCCCCCCACATTCACTCCCTTGCCCAAGCCTGTCGCTTCCAACTATGCAACATCGCCAGCATCCGGCCCTTCCTCTCTCGATGCCACCAAAACTATCATCCACGCACTCATCATCTCCCGCCTCGATTATTGTAACCTCCTCCTCACTGGCCTCCCCCACTCCCGTCTCTCCCCCTCCGCTCTATGATGACTCCTTAGAAGGTGAATCCACCTATGTCGTAATGGGAGAGGAAAAAATGATATTAAACATTTGACTGTAATGAAGAACACCTGTAACTGCTTTTGTCCAGATTTATTTTTATTTTTTCCATTTTCTAAGGAAAATCACAAGGTGCAAGGGAGGCCAATGTGGACACACCACAAAGAGAGGCACCACATGTAGAATTTAAGGAGATCATCACCTTAGAGACTGTGTCACCATTCCCTGAAGTTGCAGAGTCTCTGCTGGGTGCACCAAGTCCACCTAACCTCAACCTGCAGTACTATCTAATTTAGCAGAATCAATTCGGCAGTTTAGCAAGCTACAGGAAATTTTGGTGGCATTCCACCAGGACTCCCTGAGAGGAATTCAGGACCAGCTCAGCAAAGGCTTCAGATGTCTGCGGAATATGCAAGACAATCAACAACGGATGTCTACTTCCTTGGAAATGCTTGATGCCAGCATTATCAAATTGAACACCGTACTAAATAATCTTACTGGCGCTATTCGTGAACTGTTCGAGAATTTGGTGTCTGTGTGTGGGCAATTATTCTCATGGCTACCATTATCAGTTGGCAGCACCGTAAGCACTATCCCAAGCTTGTCAATGCCCACTACTCCAGTGCGTAGCAACAGGAGGATCAGGGTTGGCAAACGGGCATCCACCAGCTGGGCCAAGTCTCCTGAGCCTGCAGCTAAGACAAAAATAAAATAAACGATTTCATGTTTTTGGTTATGTATTTATTTTTTTATTTTTAGTGCCTTTTTTATTTCTGCTAAGTGACATTGTGCAGAATGTGTTATTTATGTTGATTTTAAATTTAGTTAGAAAATAAATATTCTTTTTTTATGCACACTGGTATTAACAGTTGATTGTCCTTAAAATGTTTACATGAGTAATCTGGGTAAATTTATGATATTATTTTTTATCTTCCAATGGTGTTTAAATGGTTATTTCAACAAACGTACACATACCCTTAAAATTAGGCAATTGGTGTTTCAAAAAAAGTCCTGTGCGTATGATAATGATGTTGGTTCTACAAGAATAGGTAAAAATAAAAAATAAGGTTACTGATAATTACGAAACAATTACACATACAAACCATGATCACTTGAAAAATAAGTCCTGAAAGTGCACCCCTTTTGGTTCTGCAGAACCCCTGCAAGTGTTGTTTCCTGGCTTTCATATAGAATCTCTCTGTGGCTTTTAAACTGCTCTTCCCAGCTTCTGTGGCCATTCCTGCTGACTTCCCAGCTAGGTTTTTCACTAACACTGGTACTGACAGACTGTTGCCTTGTGTCCTTACAGAGCCTGACTGTATATGGATACATACACTCTACCCAAACGTTGGGACTACACTCTACCCAAATGTTGGGACTGTGTGATCCCACTGCTTGCCACTGAAAATGTGAGGACCGAAGCTCACTAGATACCCTGTCCGCTAGGTTCACAGATGTACACAATTAGTAAAATGCAACGGTGCTCCCCAAGGAGAAAACGTGTTTCCCCACCAAAATTAATAAGTGTCATAATATCACCAGTGCAAGTAAATTCCTCAACAAAGTTCCCAGCAAGTTACCTCCGCAGCACAGAATCCTAGCAGCCACACAGACCACAGAAGATAGTTCAAGTGGGCCATGAGTTCTGGTCTGTAGGTAGGTCCGTGTTCCTTGAGGATCCCAGTCATTCGGCCAACTCTCCACCAGCTTGGTGGGCATTTGTCTCACTGACGATGCAGACTCACTAATTCCCCAGAATCTGAGTGGACTGGTGATAGAGTGGGCGGTGTATCTCTAGGACTGATTCTATCTGAAGATGCTCCTGCTGTAGCAGGCCCTGGCCCTGAGACAAAGCAGTTACTCTCAATCAGTCCAAGTCCTTGCTCTCAAGATTCTACAATGACCCTCTCCCCTCCCTGGGCATCCCTTTTTGTCCCTTCTCATAAGACATCAGATCCTGGCCCCCTCCCTGGGTCAACCTCCCCCATCCCCGCTCATTGTCCCCTTGTGATTGGTGGTGTGAAGAATTTGGGTGGTAACAGGGGTGGAGGTAGAGCATGACGTCAAATGTCTCAACTGCTCTCTCTGTGCCATCCAGTCTGGGTTGAAGAGGTGCTAGAACAAGAGCAAACAGGCAGAGTCCACTTCCTGATTTTAGAATCCTGGCCATCCTGTTTTTAACCCTCACTCTTTTTTTGATGTCCAGGGTCCACAGCTGTTTCACACTTTCTGTGTGCTGCCTACCCCCTCCCTGTTCTGGACACCACAGCAATAAGATCTTTCCACCACAGTATTTAGTAACAGAGTGGGCTGCAGTTGTTTAGTTGGCCCACTGATGACAGACGAAGCTGGCACGATAGTCCCAATGTAAGGCCCAGATCTGACAGTCTTATTTGAAAAAGGCAAGCCTTATAGACGTGTGCTTTAAGAGCTCTCCTTACACATTTCATTGCTACAATTTTAGAAGTATCTAAAATGTCGTACACAACATTCTCAGCATACAGTTAAGATGGCTTCAATGCCTGTGCCATCCAAATTAGAACCAATAACTCGCAACATTGCAATTATTATTTGTAGTTCACCAGGTCCAAGAACCCAGTGCTTTGATAATTTGTTTTATTTTTAACAGTCATAGCTAGATTTAAAATGGGCTTATAGATGCCAAGGTCCAATGAGACAGCTGTTTTGATTCAGGAGTTACAACAGATGTTATGTTCTTCAACTTGTTCATGAGTGTGAGCTGTGTTTGTTTGCTAGTTGGACTGTTATCTATGAGTGCTAATACACATACTCTAGATTCTTTCCTTGGCTCACTTATAATTGAATTGTAATCTGGCCAAGTTGGGATAGTAGTGAGTGGTTCTGACACTGATGTGGCTCTATCATCCCTTTTGGTTTCTTCTGGTAGATTAGGATTCATATCCAACAATTCTTCAGCAACAATTTTTTTGACAACCACTCTATGGCAAGATTTCCTCCATCATCCAAAGCAGTTCCTCGTGTCAGTAGAAATATTTACTGTATAAGCAGTGCTTTGACTGCCATTGGATTCTATGGTCTGCCCGCTTTGAGAATATTACAAGGATTGATCACTGATAAGAACTTCTAGATATCCGGTTAGAAATCAGTGGCCTTCATGAGCTCTACTATAATTTGTTAGATGCTATTTCAATGGGACTGTATATCGTGATAAAAATTGATGACTTGGCAGCACTGCATAAGAGTGCGCTGCTGATTCCAATGACTAATTTCTTCTCAATTATTGCAAACAGAAAATTACATTACAAAACTCAATTTTGATATAACTTCTAACTGTTAGAGAGAGAGCAAAAAAAATAGCTAATATCCTGCCCTGTTCCGTTTCTTGTGCTGAACAATAAAAGGTCTGTGGCCATTTTGGATTTATGACGTCTCGCAGGCAGCCTGCCAGTACATGATACTACAGTATATTAGCTATGTATCCCCAGTACTCATTCCTTCCCTTCAGTCAAAATCCCACAACATTACATATGCCTCTCTACTATATGTCTATTAAGTTATCATCGTTAAGACTGCGTTTGCTGGGGTAGTTAACAGGTGTACTCGGTTTTGGCTTTTAGTTTCACATGGTCTGTTATATGGTGATTTAAATTCTATAACAAGTTGTTTAGACCCGAAAGTGGTTAGATATTTCTGTCCTTTTCGAATTTAAAATATTATGTGATTAGTGTTTTTTCTTTTATGGAGATTATGCTGTTACGGGTGTGCTTAGCCTTTAGTTTCTGGGCCAGGATATTGTCCAATCTGCCTCACCTCTCATAAAATTTCTGCTGAAGACATAGTACTGTTCGAACAGCTTTACTGGATAACCCTTTATTGATTTATCTTTACAGAATTGTCTGTATTTGCCCCTTAGAGATAACACATAAACTGGGAAGAATTTACGTTCTAAATAAAAAAAAAAAAAAAAGATTGATGGTTTAATTGGAGCTTTTCATGTTCATTTCTTTTTTGTTGTATGTGGGTCAGTTGTAGAAGAGTCTTGCTCATTAGAGAGCTTCCAATCTAGTGAGAAAAGGGCACCACTGAGATGAGAGGACAGTGGAGATTGGAACAGTTGGGAGGTTGTACCAGTGTGAAGATTATATTATTGGGACTTTCAAAGAGTGTTTAAACATTTGAGGACTGGGCGAGAAAAGTGGTCAAAGGCAAGGAGCAAATAGATGTAAGATGGCATGAAGGAGATTATTTCAAGATAAGGCTTACATTGTTTGAAGGGATGGTGTTTAAGGCTTTTTAAGTGATGGCCTTCGAAATACAATCCAAATTACTTACTATGAGAAACCAGTGTAGAGATTTGCAGAGGGGTGGCACAGATGTGGGGTGGTGCATCCTTTAGGCAGAATCCCATATGCAGTTTAAAGGGAGTAACAATGTGTGATACCATATAGGAGAAGGTTGCAGTAGTCAAGGTTAGAGAATGAATAGGAGTTTTGGTTGCAAGGACGCAAGGGAAAATGAGCAAGGTTTTTAGTAAACATGCAATGTGTCTGCACGGACTGTTTCAGAGACGCATTGCGGCACAGAATTGAATCTGCCCCTATGTTTGAATCCATTGCACAGAGTATCTCCAGCACTGAAGTCTTATTCCTCCTTCCAGATTGACCCCATTGTAATGTGGTTAGTACTTAAAGTAAAAGGGGGATTTCTCAGAGTGGGCAGTTCTTTTAATGCACATATGAAGTATAAAGAATGGTATTGCAACATAATGTACAGAAGTACATATTTTTTAAATATCTATGCTGCTTTCTCTCAGGGAATAGAAAGGATTGATATACGCGGATGAGAAGACCGTTCCAGAATGCACTCTGACACAGTTTTATCTGGGACACTTGTTTAGCATTATGTCCCTCATTTTAATTCCTCTCTGTGAATTAGTGGCAGTGCATTTAGAGATTTAAGCATTATTTTGTTGGGAGACGGACTTTAAAATGGGTTCAGTATTAAAAAACGAAATCACATCAAAGGGTCAATTTGAAAATGCTTCTGTTGTACATCAGGCCATCTGCTTAGAAAAAAAGGAAGAGCAGATTAATTTAAATGTCTCAACATTATGCAAACATGACAACTTCAGTCTTTACTATATAATAATTCTGGAAGTATATTACTGTAGCTGCATTTATATAATGTTTCAATTGTTGATTTATTTGTCCGTCTTAATATATATGAATACCATGAAGTTGTGCGGAAAAAACAAAACTGCAATTCAAAATTGGCCTGTAGTGTACATTATCAAGCAATCATTTTATAATAACGTAAAACTTCTTCACTGTATATTTCTGATTGTCTGTTTAATAAAAAAAACCTGTTAATGCATACATTGTATCAGAGAATCAGATTTTCTCAAAAATATGGTGGCATATAATGAGCACTTTGTAAATGGTAATGTCCAAACAATCCTTTCAGATTTAGTTTATATTTAACAGTGCAATTTCTTGCTTTTATATATTGTAAGGTAAATCTAGTTGTTACAGATCCATTTTGCACATATGGTTTCCTTTTCCTTATTTGTTCAGTTATTGATAGTTATACACATGTTGTGTGTTGGAAGGCCAATTGGGGTGTTTTAGATCTAATTGGGTGCAAATTGACAATTTCTTGCAATCTATACTCAATAGGACACCATCAGAATTTACTGCCGTTTCAACAGGATATATGGTAGATGTGATTGTATGTATACAATCATAGTCTGACTGTGCTAATATAGCTCTGAACAATTGGCCTGAATGTCTGTATCTTTCAAATTGGTGTATGGCCAGCTTATTCCAGGCCTTGATGAATTTCTCCAAAGGATAATAGTCAGTCATTTAGTAAGCTTGTTTCAGAAGTGTGATATACACAATTGTTAGGTTTGGGTTTTCCTACAGTATCTAACATGTACCAACAGCTCCCAAAACTTTTTTCCCAGAGTGGAGCAGCAGTGTCCAATACATTTACACAACTATGCCAAATATGTAACAGAAATGCCTGGCACACTTACCCAGTAGTGCCAAACATGTGCTTGTAGCACACACACAAAAATACCCACATGTGCTGCCTGTAGCACCAAGCAGCTCTTCCTTCATCTAGTGGTCAGTATCACTGCCCACATCTGGTGCCAATCATGTGTCTGCAGCAGTCATCACATGCCAGCATGTTTCTCCTCATTCTCCCTGTGCTCACATCACTTCAGCTCCCACCTCTCTAGGCAGTAAGATTTTGTTCCTTGTACAGGCCAGAGTTCACTATAGGACTGTAATGTAAGCAGCCCGGGAATGCTCTTCCGCGGCATCAATAACTAAAGGACCACCCAACAATTGTGTCAGATAAGTTTACATTTTGGACTCCAAAGCAAGACCAGTAAGTCACAGATTAAAAGGAAACTTTTTTCTGCAATACAATTGTTTTCATGGACTGAGTTTAATTGCTGTAAAGCAGGTGTGTCCAGTAAGAAAATCCAAGTTCATTTTGCTGAAGTCTACAAAGTTGTTGTGCCTGCAAAAACAAAAATTGGGTGTGGCCTGTACCTGTGCAAAGACAAAGAGCAAAAGACTTTAAAGAGAAAAAAATATTGAGACATGCTGGGTGTTTTAGTGCCACACATCCTAAGTCAAGTGAAATGGTTCTTCTATAAAGAAACTGCTTCATCTGTGTGACGATAAAATTGGCTGTTTCTCAGGCTACAATGGACAAGAAAAAAGCCAGAAGCCCTACTGTCTCAACCCAGGAAGAGTGCATACAGGTGTGTCAAAGTGTCTGTATGGAGAGAGACTTTCTACAAACTGGTATGGCCAAGCAGACAGCCATTAGGCAGCTGCTGTTATAAGATGCTGCAGCCATGTCTAATAAAGGGTCAGATACACATTAGTCTGGACTCTGGGGAAAAGACTGGGTTGCAGTGCCCTGAGAAGGAGGAAGTGTTTAAAAGCTTGATACAAACTGCCCTCCAGAGGCAACAGTGCTTGATGAGTCCTGGGAACTGTTTAGACGTGTGAGATAAGAAAAAGCGTTGCTAAAACAAGGTTTGAAATTGCACAAACGGAATATCTGCAGTGTATGGGGCATATGGAGAGAGAAATAAATCTGCTACTATATAGTTTGAGTACAGAGCGTGGAAAAGCTCTTGTAACTACAAAGACAGTGGCCCAGCATAAAGAAAAAGTGGACTGTGAAATACAGCAACCTCAAGTTAAGATAAAGAAGCTTGAAGCAAATATGTTACTGTTGCAAGAATCTAACTCTAAACTCAGTGAGAAAAGAGAAAAGGTGCTGGCAGAAAAGAAGTTGCTTGAAAAAAGTTGGAGGGCCCACACCCAGCAGCTCACTGAAGAGTATGTCAAAGTGCAAATGAAGAAGCAGTAAAACTGAGGAAGGAAAAAGAAAATCTACAGAAAGAACTTAATGCCAAATTCACAGATATACAAGAGAAAATTAAGACCATAACACAGGATGAAAATATTGGAAAGTGATACAAAACTCAATATGAAGAGTTAAAGATTCAGCATGAAACGCTGGGTGTTGAGACCTTTTCTGCTCAGGCGGCACAATTAGAAGAGCTAGCTTCTCAAACAGAATTACAAGAGTTATGAGAGTCCTGTACCCAGGCTGAACCAAAGATAACAGCAAGACCCACAAAGGTCAATAAGTGGAAAAGAAAGGGAAGCTAAATGTCAACAGGAACAAACCCCTAAAATTCTAGCAGTGTTGTCCTCAGTTCAAAAAGACCTTCAGTACATTACTAAAGCTATTCAAGACAATGTTAGCAGAATACAAACTTAAGGATAACTGTGACAGGATGGCCCGCCTATGCCACCCTGTCTGTTGTTGCTGGGAACCGGCTGGGATTACTTTTCCACCGTTCTCTTCCGTTATCCCAAAAGTGCCCTCTTTCCGCAGTAGGCGGGGCTTATAATACTGCCACCACTGAACTCCTTTATGGCGCTCAGAACCACGTTCCTTCTGGGTAACTGTCACTGCTAGTGTACTCCTGTGCTGGTACACTTGGGCTGGTAACTCCGGACCTCTTCTATGGATCCGGGTTGCTGTGGATGGATCCTCCCTGGCCTATCACACTGACCAGAGCTGCAGGTAGCAGGCAGAGCGGTGGTACTGGAAAAGCTTGGGTCCAAACCTCAGAATCAGCTGGAGAACAAATTAGATTTAGGGTCTAATCGGCAGGTCACAGGATTACAGCGATATTGAAGAAGTTGTCAAGCAGGTCTTTGAAACAGAGTGATGTTTTATTGCTCAAGTGTCCTGACAAGGACAGTCCCACTGATTTTAAGGTATCAGTGGTCAGGTCAGATGGAACATCAGAATGATACATTACATGCTCACACAGCTCATCTTTAATACAGTTCTGACATAGGCTATTTTTAGAATCGGGATGTAACCCCGTTTACCAAAACATTGATTTACATACATTGCAAAGCCACTTATATTTTATACTTGGCTATGAAATTCTTAAAAACCTTGCTGTGATTACCTGGATCTTATTTCAGAGACAGGAGACTCACTAGCAAGTCAAAAGGTCTGACTAGCATGAATACTTCAGACAGCCGCCGAATTCACATTTCCACAGAACAACAAAAGGACCCACAACAAGCCACTTCTGCAAATCACAATACACCAAAGGCTTTGTAAACACAGGCTCATTGTATCGGATATATACATCATAAATAGGCATATCCTATAGCAAGAGACTAATTTCTTCCCCTGGTCTCAGAAATAACGATTTCCTATCTTACAATATACACAATATCAAAAAATAAGTGCAAATGCAATTACATAAATAAGTGTCCTGCGCTATTTGCTTTAAATAAATTTTTACCAAAAGTTATTTAATAGTGGTCCAGTTACAATAACTAGGAGTGGTTTGACCCTGACTTTGAAACACCTTCGCCTTGGCTTTCAGGAAAAGAAAAGCAGCTAAGTGATCCAGGATTATCCAAGATTTTACCGGAGCCTCAAGTCACAAGAACTCAGGAAATTAATAATATGCTTCAAAAGGTGCCACAGACTACGAATATTACCGACCTGCCTCTGGGCTGAAAAGTCAGCCACTCCAGGAAGCTGAGTTCCTGTCCTCATTTATTGCTCTGTGGAAAGTGGTACAAAGTGTATGGTGTGAGAGAAACTGATAAGAACACCCCACCAACCCCTAGTTCTGCAACAACGACCTCCAGTGAAGTCTGGTAAGACTGTTCCAGGGGAAAAGGGTGCTGGACAGTGGAATGAACTGAAATGTACATAGACTGTAGGCTTAGAACCTGGAGATTAGCCTATTATGCCAATAATGTTCCGGCCTCGTATGAGATGTGATTGAAATGTGATTACCTGGTTTAGATGGGACTTAAGCCATATGGCTGCTAGTTGTTCACATACCTTTGAAACTATGCAATGTGATAATGCTTATGTACATCGCAGAATGTCTTTGTGTCCAGCTAGCCTATACTGCAGACAGACAGGCTGAGCCAGAAAAACTAATGTGTGAAAGTACTATAGATTGTAAATAGAGAAAAAGCTCTGCTAGATTCTGGTAGTACAATTTCTCTTGTAAAAACAGATTTGGTGAGCACCTTTAAAGCATCAAATGAAAACTGTTGGTGTAACCTGCATACACAGGGATACTCTGTGTTTATATTGAGGCCTGGAAACATGGTATGGGCCTCGCTTAGGGGGTGTGGCATAGGAATGACACAGTCATGTCACTGTAGCACATGTTTTGCTGGTCACATGGGACCCGAGTCCATAAAGGGCTCGGGATTCCCACACTGTAGATCTTAGTGATGTAGTGGCTGGGGAGGCAGGATGGCGGAGAAGAGATCCCATGATCTCCCAGCTTTTCCAGGAGTGGGTTTACGGCAAGAACAGTTTGAATATCCCCCCAGGAGTAGGGAGACTCCTACTATGTAAGACAGGGAAGAGTTATTCCTTATCAAATCAACACAATTTTAGAAAACAATTCTACCTTACATTCTCTAATTTAAATTAAATTTAGTATAATAAATTCTGCCATGGGTGTACAGAAAAACCCCAAATCTTAGGCTAATATGTACACTGGTTTTAAAATTGCATTTGTAGCTCACCCCATAGAGCAAGAGAATCTCATTTTAAACCCCATTTTATGGGCTTTTATATGATATATAAGACAGCAGTGTTTCAATAAAAATTAAAAATGTAAAATTTTCTAAATCAAAATTTTGATTTTCTCAAAAAGTCATATTTTTAAATTTTATGAAAAATATCACAAAAATTGTTCATACTGTTCTTAATAAATCCCCAAAGTTTTGTTATGGAATCATCTGCTACAAGAGCTTTCAGTTTTCAGTGATTCATGAAAATTGTATTTATTGAGGCACTACACATCTGAGAAAATCAACAAAACAATATATTTTGCAGTTCACTTCATTAAAGGAATGCACGTTCCTCTTCAGGTGTGTTTGGGGACGATATTTTACAGACAGCGCCTGCTCCCACTTCTGCACCGCGTGTAAACTTATGTGGAAAGATACTTTATGTGGAAAGATACTTCAATTGTGTTGAATAGACCCGCCTTTTACAGGGACAGGTTAGGTTTGGGTGGGCTTTAATTAGTGAAGAAAAGCCCCTTGGTCACTAATTTAAGCCCACCCAAACCTTTCCTGACCCTGGACCATTTGTGTTACATTTGAAAATCGGAGTGTTTAATTGCAGTGAAGTATCAGACTGGGAGAATGTGTGCTGGGAGCAGGGAGGAACAGCAACATGGAGACAGGGTGCTGTGAGGGAGAGAGACAGCGGACTAGGAGCAACACTGTACTCACAAGAAGAAGCCTCAGTCACAGGGGAGGATCTAGAAAATTATTTTAGAGGGGGCAATTTAGTCCCCGCCCCTTTTTTGACAGCTAAGGCTGCCTATGGCTGCACACTGTGCGGGTCCGTTTCACAGAGACAGGCAGGGAGAGTGTGCTGCCTGGCTGCTCCTGATTGTTTTTAAAACACAATCAGAGCAGCCGGGCAGCAATCTCTCCCCGCCTGTCTCTGCCGAACGGACCTGCACATAGTGTGCAGCCACCGGCAGCAAGCCCCTGCTAGGGGAGGCCATTGCCCCGATCGCCCCCCTGGATCCGCTACTGCTCAGTCACCCAGCCAGGCAGAGAAGACAAGGCACAGCCCATGTGGCTGCTGCTGATCTCTACTTGTCAGAGGAGCATGTGATGGGCTCCTCCAATAAGAGCTCAGCACATGCTCCTCTCATCCCTCAGCAGAGTCTGGTAGAAATTATTTTCCCGACTCGCCGGCAGTCCAGTCCGAGCCTGCTGTGATATTTAAATTGGTTTAGAGCAGTGTTTGCAGTATTTGATGTTTAGATTAGATTCGATTAGATTAGAGAAGTAAAGAAGAATAACGATGTAGGAAATTGACAGGTACCTTATTGTTTCAACCCATTTAAAAAGGCTAACTTGCCTCCCTCCATCCGTCTGTCCCCTAATCTTGGCTCCTTCAAACAGGCTCTCAAAACCCATCTGTTCCTCAAGGCCTACCATCCATCCACTTAACCTCTCCTTCCTTGCTCTCCTTTTCTCCCTCTCCCTCTATCCTCATGCGCTTGATCCCCTCTACTGAATCCTCTTGTGCCTGCTGTCTGCCTCCCCGTCCCTTAGTTTGTAAGCTCCTATGAGCAGGGCATTCTTCCCTTCTGTCACACTACCATTTCTTCCTCTCCTACTCCACTGTACCTATTATACTTGGAGATAAAAGTCTTGGTTACAATTGTTTTACCCTGTCCTGTGACACCCTGGTATACTATCTGTGCTGTTAATCTGTATTTTGTATGGCGCTGCAGATACCTTGTGGTGCCATATAAATAAAGAATAATAATAATAATAATAACCATACTTCTAATAAGAAGTAGGGATGAGCGGGCTCGGATTTCCGAAATCCGAGCCCACCCGAACAGTGCGGATCCGACGGGATCCGAGCACTATTCGGGAACTTCTGGGCGCCAAACGGAGCCAAACCGAGGCTATGACATCCAAGTCTCGCGTCGGATCTCGCGAGACTCGGATGTCATAAATTCAGCGCTAGCGGCCGCCATCTTCATTCTGACTGCAATCACTCGTGAGAGAGGTTGCAGTTAGGGAGCTCCTGTCCTTGTTTTAATCTTAGTGGTACTTTTGTGCTTTGTCCAGTGCTCTGTTCTGCTGAGTCTAGTGGTGCTGTGTCCTGTGCTCTGTCCTGCTGAGTCCAGTGGTGCTGTGTCCTGTGCTCTGTCCTGCTGAGTCCAGTGGTGCTGCCTGTGTCCTGTGCTCTGTCCTGCTAAAAACTAAATTAAAAAGTTATACAAAAATTATTTAAAAAAAATAAGAAAATAAATTAAAAAATTATACACAGATAATTGTAAAAAAATATAAAAAAAATATTTTTAAAATACTAGGTACTGCTGTATAACTCCAGTACAGTGGTACTCTCCTGTGCCGCAGATAATTTGTAAAGGCTTTGCTGAGTGTGTGTGGTTTAGGGGTATGCTCTCTTGTGCTGCATATAATGGAGTACAAAAATTTGGAGGATAAAGTAGGGAAAGATCAACACCCACTTCCTCCTAATGCTGAAGCTGCTGCCACTAGTCATGACATACACGATGAAATGCCATCAACGTCGTCTGGCAAGGGCGATGCCCAATCTCCTAGAGGGCATGTAAAATCCCAAAAACCAAAGTTCTCTAAAATTAGCTAAAAAAGAAAATTGAAAACATCTGAGGAGAAACGTAAACTTGCCAATATGCCATTTACGACACAGAGTGCCAAGGACCGGCTTAAGCCCTGGCCCGTGTTCAGGACTAGTGGTTCAGCTTCACCCAAGGATCTAAGCCCTCCTCCTCCCCCCCCTCCAAATCTATGGGGCAGGTCAAGACTCTGTACTCTTTATATACACACTGCATTCTTTATATACTGCAGTATGGTGCTAGCTGTCATTCATTGGCTTACCACACTCCCTCTAGTGGTTTTGTTACACCTTTCTAGTGGCTGGCCACACCCCCTCTGACAGGCCTCTACTATTGTATGTGAACTGTGACATATGCCATTCACCAATGCTGGAGGAGCTAGGAAATGTCTGACTTTATAACCACTTCGAACTGGGCTACTACGTTAAGAATTGTGCTGAAGGAAATGGTAGCTTTACATATCAGTATTATTTCTAACTCAAGTATTGCGCGTTATTGCAAGTTATATCACCTGTGTCCCAAGATCTTTGAAGAGACTTTGTTGAAAAATCTGCATGTAGGGTGGGGGGGCCCTCTGGTCATTTATACCCATGCCAAAGAGCTAGCAAAGATCTAGACTCTAATTAGTGCATTTCTTTCTCTAGACTCTAGCTAAAGAGATGCACTAATTAGCTCATGCACCCTGGACCACATCCATAGTGACAGGAGGTTACATGCATTTGACACGTAATGGAGGCTTGCATGGTCTTGCTGCACACAGCTCCCTCCTGGTCTTAGGTCTATGCACCCTCCACTGCCCTGTGTCACACAATATGTCTCCAACCCTCCCCTGTTACATAAGCCCTCCTCCCACCATTTATTATATATTAAGTGTGATAAAGTGAGAGAGGGTGCAGGTCATATGCATCAGGAGGAGAATGGTGAGAGAGAATATGCTCCCTTACAGTTCTCTCACACACAAATAGGTTCCTAACTGCTGTGGTGGTAGGGCTCTGGTCTTCTTCACAGAAATTCCTGTCACCAGCATTCTGCATGGATTGCCCAAATCTTGGAGCAACAGCATGAACTGCTACACTATATGGACAAAAGTATTTGGCCACACCTGTTAATTATTGAATTGAGGTGTTTCAATCAGACCCGTTGCCAGAGGTGTATAAAATCAAGCACCTAGACATGCAGTCTCCATTTGCAAACATTTGTGGTACAAAATTGGTCATTCTGAAGAGCTCAGTGACTTCAACTGTGGTACTGTGATAGGAAGCAACCTTTGCAATAAGACGGTTCATGAAATTTCATCTTTGCTGAATATTCCAGGGTCAACTGTAAGTGATATTATTAGAAAGTGGAAGCGTTTAGGAACAACAGCAACTCAGCAACGAAGAAGAAGACCAGATAAAATCACAGAGCGGGTTAATGACTGCTAAGGAGCGTGGTGCATAAAAATCACCAATGCTCTGCTGATTCCGTAGCGGAAAAGTTCAGATCTTCCACTGACATTAATGTAAGAACAAAAACTGTGCGACGAGAACTTAATGGAATGGGTTTCCATGGCTGAACAGTTGCATGCAAGCGTCTTATCACTAAGGCCAATGCCAAGCACCTGATGGAGTGGTGTAAAGTACACCGACCCTGGACTATGGAGCAATGGAAACATGGTCAGTGTAGTGACGAATCACACTTCTCTGTTTGGCAGTCATATGGGCAAGTCTGGGTTTGACGGATGCCGGGAAAACGTTACCTGCATGATTGCATTATGCCAACTGTGGAGTTTGGTGGCAGAGGGATAATGGTATGGGGCTGTTTTTCAGGCTTTGGGCTAGGCCCCTTATCTAAAGTGAAGGACAAGCTTAATGCTTCAGCATACCAAGTCATTTTGGCCAATACAATGCTTCCAACTGTGTGGCAACAGTTTGTGGAAGGCTCCTTTCTATTCCAACATGACTGTGCCCCAATGCACAAAGCATGGACTACAAGGACACAGAGCCCTAACCTCAACCCCCTCGAACACCATTGGGATGAACTGGAACAGAGATTGTAAGCTAGGCTTTCTCGTCCAACATCAGTGCCTGAAACCTTCCAAGAAGAGGGGAAGCTGTTATCATTGCAAAAGGGGGACCAACTTCATATTGAAGTAAATGTATTTGAATACAATGTCATTACAGTCCTGTCACGGTAATGAACTTTTAGAGGATGCCACGGCCTGCTATTGGCTAATCAGGGAGGCGCGGAGTCTTAACGCACCCCCGGTATACCAAGGACCCCTACAAGGAAGTATGGGCTTGGCGTGAGATGCGCAGGTCTCGGTTCTACAAGTTAGTAATCAGGGCAGCGGGAGAAACAGGAGTGGTCAAAAGCCAAATGATGGTGCAGTACAGAAGGGCGATCAAGAGGGGATGTCAGAAGCAAGCCGAGTGTCAGATTCCAGGAAACAACAGAGCCAAATTGCAGGAGAGAGAGTAGTCCGGAACAAAGCCAAAAGTTAAGAAACAAGGTACAAACAACAGGAATAATCAGGTAACAGGACGCTGGAGCTGATGAAACCAATACTCTGGCACCAGACTGATGAAGGGAGGTGCCAGATATAGCTAATGGTGGCCCCTGATAGGGTGGAGGAGATTTCGGCGGTCAGATGCAACTGACCGACAACAAACAGAGGAAAAGAAGCGTCCTGTTGCCTAGCAACGGGAGGTGGGTCTATTGCGCCTGCGCACGCAGGGTGAACCCAGAAGTCCATCCCGTTGCTAAGCAACGGGCCGCAAGTCTGCCGAGAAGACAGGTGTCCGTCCCTGGCATGTATGGACAGTGCGGAGAAGGCGCCTGACAAGTCCCTATTGTTGTAATGGTCATGCGGCCCTATACTTTTGTCCATATAGTGTACTTTGTGCAGTACCCTGAATTGGCTAAGGGGAGAACAGTCCTCGGATGCACCCACTTTCCACGCGCATCGCATCTCAGTCCTGAGCCAGCACGGTCTGGGATGAAAAAACCCCACAAGCAGTGGCAGCCCCCAGTGCATATTAGGTTGGACCAAGGGTCCCCCTATGGCCCTGAGCCTAGCTCTATACCGAATCACATAGGTTTGCAGAGCAAGTTTTTTAGATTTTTTAGAGTTCCAGCATTTTTCCTCATCCGCTAGAAGCAGTTGAATGGGGAAAGGACTTTTACTAGACTGTTCTAATGGGAATTAAGATGATCTGGGGCCCTGGGCTTTACAAACATAATGGAAAACTGGATTCTGTGCCTCTGACATTAATTTCTCAAGAATCGGATTACATTTTATGATGATGGCCTCTGTATGAAGCCCATCCCATGTTATGCAATGAGCGCTTTTAGTCATAGACTAAACTCACATTTTACAGTAGCTCTCCTATAAGGTCAGCATGTTAGTAAATGATAGTAAAGATGTCTTTATAAATTAATAGCTAAATGTTTTATCCACATATTTAAAATATGATCAAAGAAAATTACTGTTTATATAAAAAATAAAATAAGTTCTGTTTTGCTTATTACATTATATGCAGATAAGTACAAATATAACCTTATATGTATGTATTTTTCTTCTATAAATGTTTGTAACTTTCAGAATAAATGTGCATGAAACATTTATAATTTGGGATGCATGTATATAGCGGTGCTTAGACAACAATTAAATAAATCACATATTTGATATTTATAGTATTAATAGTTACTAGTCACTTGCTGCTACAGTAACCCTTCAGGCAGAATCTAATGTTATTCTATACCCCATGCTGTCTACACACTTATTCACTGAGCTATGCTGTGTCACCGAAAAGCAGCATTGTGCTGATTTTTGTTCACAGAAAGATAAAAAATAGCAACAGGCACCTCCTTTGTCTCCCCCTAGTTGTAAAAGATCAAGCTTTGCTACAGCAGTGTTGCTGCTTTAGAAATCCTCAGAAATAAAGGTGTACGTGAGCAGCATTTATATCAAACCAGCTGTCGGGGGACTTTGGCTCTGCTCTCCCAGAATGCTTTGTATTGTCATTAAAACATGATTTGCTTTATTTCATTGGCTGAAACTGTCCTCATATTAAGAATTTGATTATAAGGTTCACGATCATGTAATCAAAATATACAATATATCACCCTCCATACTGCATTTATTTTTATCAAGTGACTTGAAAGAATATAATGTCAGTTAATAAATGATTGCCTATGAAGATCAACAAGCAGAATTTATTTAACCCGTTGGCAAACCAGGGAATAAATGTACCCCCTCATATGCTGTGGTTTTGTGTACGTGGCATACATTACGCCCTGCATTTAGAATTCAGGCGTATGTCTATTCTACACTTTTTATTACAGTGAACGGCTTCAGATCATGGTATAGTGCAGGCCTGTCCAACCTGCGGCCCTCCAGATGTTGTGAAACTACAAGCCCCAGCATGCTTTGTCAATAGACAACCTGTTGATGGCTGGAAGGACATGCTGGGACTTGTAGTTTCACAACATCTGGAGGGCCGCAGGTTGGACAGGCCTGGTATAGTGGCTAGGAACCAATTACTGTGGTTCCCGGCATTGATCACCTGGTCAGTCACCGTGATCACATGACATAGTAGTGTTTTGGGTAGGGTTGAGTGGTAGGCTTCCTGTGCAGAGAACCCTTTGGCTTTTGCTAATTGTTTTGTAACATTGTCTGGTTTGTAAATATACGAGAGAGTAGCATATTTAGCTGACTTTTAATAATTTTGATTTAGGTGAGGAGATCTGAAGAGGGAATCAGTTTGCAAAAAGAGAGGCCAAATGATCATCATCATCATTTATTTAAATAGCGCCACTGATTCCGCAGTGCTGTACAGAGAACTCATTCACATCAGTCCCTGCCCCATTGGAGCTTACAGTCTAAATTCCCTAACATACACACACAGACAGAGAGGGAAACTAGGGTCAATTTGTGATAGCAGCCAATTAACCTACCAGTATGTTTTTGGAGTGTGGGAGGAAACCGGAGCACCCGGAGGAAACTCACGCAAACACGGGGAGAACATACAAACTCCACACAGATACGGCCATGATCGGGAATTGAACTCATGATCCCAGCGCTGTGAGGCAGAAGTGCTAATCACTAAGCCACCGTGCTGCCCAAATGATGCTCAAGAGAGGCGATATCTTCAGCTGCTAGGTTTCTAGCTGCAGCTGCAATTCTAAAAAGTTTGCTTCTTATAGATGCTTCGTTAGCCTCCTTAATTAAACCTGGTGGCAAGTCATCCAATGCCTTCAGAAAAAAGTATAATTAGATCTTTATTTTGTAAGAACAAGTTGTCAAGACGCCACCTGAGAAAACTAGGAGAAGGTTGAATCCGTTCAAGAAGAATACATATACCAGCGAGATCTGTCCATGAAAAAGTAGTCTTACCTGCCTCAGTAACTAAATAAGTGAATGTAAACAGCATTCAAGGGCATGTTTTGTGTGGTACTAAGGAGTGTGTATAGTCTCTAGCTGTTGAGATGTTTAAACACCAGCACTTGTGTTCATGTGCATACTGCCACTTGTAGTGGCACAAGTATGTACTTTAAATGGTGTCCCCATCTGGAAATATTAAGTGTAGCCACATGAGAAAAAAACATAATTATTGCCTCACTGGTAATGAATTAGTAAGCCACTATAATATAATAATGTTTTTTTTTAAAAATCCCATACAATCCATACAGAAATTTGGCCCACTAATTTATTCTTAAAATAATTTGGCCCCTGTAAGAAAATGAATAATTATTTTTACCCCTCTAAACAAGAAATCACAATTACCCTCATAAATAAACTTGTATTGTGTCTCCTGTTATGTTAACATTTGCCAGATAGTTCTAACAGCATGCTTTTTTTTTCTGTTAAATCTCGAGTTTCTGTTTCTGTTGAAACTCGGGCGAGTTTCTGTTTAATTCCGGGCGAGTTTGACTAAGCACGGACAGGAGAGGTGATTTAAAATCAACACAAATTGACTGAGATTGGATTTTGGAATGTCAAAATCGCAGGTTAATACATATTGCGATTTTGCAAATAAAATCACCTGTTATCTCTAGCGATTTGCGGCAATTTCAGACTGCTGGAAAAATCTCAGCTTGATTCATTTACCCCCAGTTGTTATGGAGATTAAGGACCTGATGCAGAGTTGAACGCCATTTTGGACATAATTTATGGACCAAAATTGTGCAAACAAACATAGTGGTTTATGGCAGACACACTTACACCAACATAAACAGAACCAGCTCATAAACACAATAACACTTTGTTTTCATAGAGAAAAATGTATCTTCTATTAGGCCTAATCTAATACAGCAGATACAGCGGGTGAAATAAGTGTTGAACACATCAACATTTTTTCAGTAAATATATATATCTAATGTGGCTATTCTAATTAAATTTACACTTTTACAAGTTTACAATGTCAGCAACAACCCTTGTAGTCCACAAATGCAAAGAAATCAAACCATAGATGTCCATAATTTAAGTTTTGTGTAATGCTGTGAAATGACACAGGGAAAAAGTATTGAACACATGAAGAAAGAGATGTGCGAGAAGGCATGGAAAGCCATTTATGTTTTGAAAATTCTCTATTGTAATCCATAAAGAATCATAGGTTATTTTTTAAGAAAACATGTGTTTACTAAATTTTCTTTTAAATGTTCATATGTTTTTTACATTTTCTTATAAATATTCTCCTAGTCTACCATGTGGAAAATATTTCTGTAAATAAAAAAAAAAAAAACAGGAAACAAGATGATAAAGTGGACCACCATCCATCTGAACAACTAGTTACATTTAAAGAAAAGCTGAAATGTAGCGAAGGCCTGCTTTGCGCAGAGGTGTTAATAAGTTTTCTTAAACTAGGATGGCCACCCTGTCAATTCCTTCTCAAGCATGACACTTTCATTCCCAATTGTAGTCTCAGCTGCAAAATTAAATCATTGTATGCATAGAAAGACATGCATGGACACGATCACCCTTAATGTAATGTGCCTATTAATGACTTTGTGTGATAGGAGTGGGGTTATTCTGCAAAGTATCAACACCTCCAGCAGATTTGCTGTACGTCATTACCTTAATCATGCAGTGGGATAAATAACTGTCACATGCCAAAGAATGCTATCTCACATCCTGTGCCTTGTGTGTATCATCTGCACCTCATTATAGTCTTTTACAAGCTGCATTTACAATTAGTGATAAAAAAAACATTTGATCTAAAAAGTGTATGTTTTCACCCTGCAGAACTCATACCAATTTTATCATGACAGGGACATTCCAAATGTTTGCAGGACTGTCCTGGCTCAGAAGCACCAGTACAGGGAAAGATCTCTTTTCTGTAGCACTACTTTTTGCCTTCCAAGGGAATGGTTGACTTGCGTGTAGAAGACTGCCATAATGTGCCTTGCATTGCACTCTGATGCAACAATTAGGTTTTGTGTTGCTAACAGGATATTCGAAGGAGCACCAGGGTGTAGAAGTTGTGCATTTTGACAAGATTTTTCAGTAAGCTGGTGGACACAACCTATTTCTTATTGCAAAGTTATCTGTTTTGTTTGTTCGGTTTTTTTTTTACATATCCTTAGAAGTTTTAGTTATTTGGTGTCAGAATATAGCTTCATTGGTAACCTTTCTTGCACCATTCAGGCACATTTTATACAGAAAAGCACATTTAACAGCACAGTTCTAGAAAACAATTAGTACTACAAATGTGACATGAAATGAAGAAAGTCCCTATGACCCCTAAGTTCCAAGACTTACTTGTTTAATACTTGAAAGGGGCTTGAATAAGCAATAGTTTATGAGGAAAATAATCAGGTAATGTTACTTTCAGTAATAATTATAATAATAATCAGTAATTTTACTGTTCACCGCATGCAGATTCCCATCTAAGCCCACAATCCTATGAATGGACTGTCGAAGTCAGTAAATTGGATAAATTTCATTTTAATTAAAATCAAGAAAACTTGGTTGTCTCTGTCTGAAAAGATGCGTATGGCACGCTACGGCGTGGAAGGGCGTACGCAGCCGCAACACGTGGCAACAACAGTATTTACGCTTTTACATACATTCGCACCAACACACACATTTGTAAAATAGTACACATTAATGGTATTTGCAACACATAGTTATTTATGTTGAAATATAGTTGTGTTTATGTGTAATATTATAAGTTATATGCATATTAGTGATGTCTAATATCATATTAATCCCCTTTACATCAGCAGCTGTTCGGTGCATTCGGCGAAGAGATCGCACATTGCATACTCTAGTTATTGATGTTAGGGAATAAACCTTTAATATGATATTAACTGTCAAGTGCAAATGGACTGATTGTAATTGGAGTGTCGCGGGAAGAACAGAGCTCATCCCCTGGAGAGACCCCCACCTTTGGATTTCTTAGATTAAATCAGCCTATGATGTGTAACCCCCTGGACCCTCCTGATGCCTGGACCAATAGAAGCAAGCTATACCACCTGCATTGTTTCACTGTATCTCTGTTTGCATATAAGCAGTAGCTCTCATGTAGTGTTCAGTCACCTTGACCACAGACTTCAGACCTGAATGACTGTACACTGGATCCAGAGCGCCTGCGATAAGTAACGGCTGTACTTATTATTATTTCACTTGAATATATTCTGCTACTTTTTGAGAATAAATATTTGTGCGTTGGAAACACAAATCGAGATTCGACAATCGTTATTGGATAGCGACAAAACGCTCATAACAATTTGGGTGCTCTTGAGTTTGGAGGTTTCGTTGCCAGACGATACGCAAGACCAACGGATTTCGGTTCCCCAACAAAGGGTGGAGACGCTCCATGTACGGGTAAGAACGCAATGTGTTCAAAACCTGAATTTTACTCTGTGTTTTGAAACCGAATGTCCGTTTTGCATTATCTAAGGTACGCTAACTGAATCTAGGGACAAAAGAGAAAACTGTTTCTTTTTACTGTCATTGTGCGTTTTAACTGTATTGCATTGCTTAGCATAAGTGTACTTCCTGTTTTGCGTACGCGAACTTCCGGTAGATTTGCCACATGGTTAAACAATCGTTTTGACAGTTGTTATACATGCATAGTATAATTAAAACCTCTGGGACATTATTACTATTGTTGGGAACTTTGA
Organism: Mixophyes fleayi; assembly: GCF_038048845.1. Taxonomy (NCBI): domain Eukaryota; kingdom Metazoa; phylum Chordata; class Amphibia; order Anura; family Limnodynastidae; genus Mixophyes; species Mixophyes fleayi. The sequence goes on along the minus strand of NC_134405.1, from coordinate 132,518,974 downwards.
TTTTCTGCGCAGAAAAGGTGTATGTCGAGTGATTTGTTGACTTTAAATACACTAAGGTTTGATCTATTGTTAAATAGAGTGTCAGTTGCTGTCTGACGAGGCAGGTGCCCAACTGGTGTACGGTATACAAGGCAGGTATACGGGGGGCGGAAACTAAGCGAGTTTTCGCGACGTGCACCCAAGGGTAATCGCATTGCTTACTGATAAGCTTTAAGTGTTGTGATTGCACCGCACAGCAAGGAAAGCCGTGATTGCGACTTGGGGGTAACAGGGAGGAATTACGTTGGTAAGGCTGGTAATTGACTTTACCGGATGCTGCCAGGCGTAATAAACTCAACAGATTTTGTTGGAGAGTCAGGGCTAATTAAGGAGCTGATAACCCGTTAGTCCGCATTGATATTTCTGTATTAGGGGTCCTCGTTCAATACGAGAGAAAGCAAGTGGACGCGGCTTGTAGCAAATACGTTCACGGGCCAGTAAAATATCTCTAGCGGCAGATTGCCGGTAGCAGAGTGTTGAAATTAGTGGCAGGATTTTGTGATATTTCTGGAACCCTATTTTTGTGGCAGGATATTGTGATATTACTGGGACCCTATTGTTGAATATGGGTGCTAAGCAGACCCTAGAGATGGCCGAGGTACTGCCTAAGGAAGGGCCTATTGGTTCAGCGAGATTTCTCATGTGTAAGAAATATGGTGCATACGCAACTACGTATTGCGACACGTGGGTCAAGATGACCAAAGATTGTGTTAGGCCTTTCCCAACAATAGGGAGTTTTAATGCAGAGGTACTAAATAACGTAAAAGATAAAGTGTGGTTGATTAAGTCAACAAAAGTGAGAAATAAACATAATGACTGTTTAAAATTTTGGCAAATGGAAGGCAACACGTGGCAGAGCAGTGAGTGCACAGCGGAAGTAGGCGTGGTAAAAAGCACGCGCACAACAGAAGTAGCCGTTGAGAAGCGTGGAGAACTCAGCGCAAGCGCACCCCCACCACCCTATGTGGCGGGAGGGGAGTAAGTACAGCCATTATTAAAAATGAAAAAAATGAAATTGCTAAGTTATATCCTGTTTTAAGTCAGTTTAAAGCAAGTGTTTCTGAAGAAGAGGATGAACCCACGGTAATTTTAGCCATTGCCCATGCTGTTAATATGTTAGAGGTTCAGCGTAAGTATGGAAAGGGGGCAATGGCTGAGATAGGTGAGATTAGTGTGACCACTAGGAGAAACAATATTCAAAGTACTGAAGTAGCTAACCCTGAAGATAGTGTACCAGTGGGTACGTATCAGTTCCTAATGGGAAGGTGGATAAGTATGGTGTAGTTCCTTTACCTTCTGACTCCCCCTGTCCTCCTCTCCCGACCCTCTGCTTCAGACGATTCTTCGGTTCCCCCTACTTCTTCCACTCCTCCCCCACCCCTCCCTCACCTCACCATGCCTCCCTGTTCACTTGCCATACCCATACTCTCACCTCTCCCAACTTCACGCTCCTGTCCCCGCACTCCCCCGCGCACCGCTAACCTTGCCAACCTTATCCCCATCTCCCCTCTCCCCTCCCTCCCTTTCTCCTGTGCCCTCTGGAATGCTAGATCCGTCCGCAACAAACTCCCCTCTATCCATGACCTCTTCTTATCTAACTCTCTTAACCTTCTTGCCATTACCGAAACCTGGCTCACCGATTCCGACACTGCCTCCCCTGCCGCTCTCTCCTATGGCGGCCTCTCCTTCACCCACTCCGCCAGACCTGGAGACCGCCCAGGCGGAGGAGTGGGCATTCTCCTATCCTCCACCTGTACTTTCAGACTCATTCCTCCTGAACCCTCCCTCTCCTTCTCCTCTTTTGAAGTCCACTCTATCCGTCTCTTCTACCCCATCCATCTTCGCGTCTCTGTCATATACCGCCCCCCTGGGCCCTCCTCCCTTTTCCTTGACAACTTTGCTGCCTGGCTCCCACACCACCTCTCCTCTGACATCCCCTCCTTTATCCTTGGCGACTTCAATATCCCTATTGACAACCCCACCGACCCTGCTTCCGTCAAACTCCTTGCCCTTTCTGCCTCCCTTGGCCTCTCCCAATGGACCTCCTCTTCTACCCACTGCCTTGGTCACTCCCTTGACCTTGTCTTCTCCCACCGTTGCAGTCTGTCCGACTTCTCTATCTCCCCCTTTCCACTCTCGGACCACCATCTCCTCTCATTCTCTCTCTCCTACTCCTGCACCCCTCCCCCCACCCAAATCTACCCGGTCCAGGCGCGATCTCGACACCCTTGATCCTGCTATTCTATCCTCTTCTCTCGGAACTCTCCTCTCTCCCCTTTCCACCCTGTCCTGCCCTAATCAGGCGGCCTCCCTCTATAACCAAACCCTCTCCTCCGCCCTTGATGCGGTTGCCCCTGCCCAGCCCATCCACCTTCACTGCTCCAATCCCCAACCCTGGCACTCCAAACTTACCTGTTTCCTCCAAAAATGCTCTCGTACTGCCGAACGCCACTGGAGAAAATCTCGCTCCCTGGCTGATTTCCTCCACTTCAAGTTTGTCCTCTCCTCCTACAGCTCTGCCCTCTAGCTCGCTAAGCAATCCTTCTTTACATCCCTCATCTCCTCCCAGTCCTCCAACCCCCGCCGCCTCTTCGCTACCTTTAACACTCTCCTGTCTCCCCACCTCCCCCCCTCCCTTCCTCCTTATCTGCCACTGACTTCACCTCCTTTTTCTCCTCTAAAATTGCGGCCATCAGACTTGAAATCTCCTCCACCCACTCTTCCGCCACCCCCCCTCTCGCCCTTCCTCCCCCCTCCACTCTCCCCCCCTCTCCTCCCAGCCACCAACTCTTTCTCTCCTTCCGCCACACCTCGGGTAAGGAAGTCCACTCTCTCATTTCTTCTTCCCCCCCCTTCTACCTGCCCCCAGGACCCCATCCCTTCTCACCTTCTTCGCTCCCTTTCCACCTCCACCTGCTCCCACCTCGCTCACCTCTTTTATCTGTCCCTCTCCACCGGCATCTTCCCCTCCACCTTTAAACATGCTCTCGTCTCACCCATTCTCAAGAAACCCAATCTTGACCCCACCTCACTCTCTAATTACCGCCCCATTTCCCTTCTCCCATTTGCCTCCAAAATACTCGAGAGACTTGTCTGCAACCGTCTCTCCACCTACCTCTCTGAACACTCCCTCCTTGACCCTCTCCAATCAGGCTTCCGCCCCCTCCATTCCACTGAAACTGCCCTGTCTCAAGTTACGAACGATCTCCTCTCGGCTAAAGCCATGGGCCACTACTCCCTCCTGATTCTCCTCGACCCCTCAGCGGCCTTTGACACCGTTGACCACCCCCTTCTGCTTCACACCCTTCAGTCCATTGGCCTCTCCGGTACCGTCCTCTCCTGGTTCACCTCTTACCTTGCCGACCATTCCTTCTCTGTTTCCACCTCTGATTCTCTCTCCCCTTCTTCCTCCCTTCCAGTCGGGGTCCCTCAGGGCTCTGTCCTTGGACCCTTACTATTCTCACTATACACCTCTTCTCTGGGTGCACTCATCAGCTCCTTCGGCCTCAAGTACCACCTTTATGCTGATGACACTCAACTCTACCTTTCCTCTCCTGATCTCTCTCCCTCCCTTCTTTCCAGGGTATCCGCATGCCTCTCTGCCATCTCCTCCTGGATGTCCTCTAGATTTCTTAAACTCAATCTTGCTAAAACTGAACTCATTGTCTTTCCTCCCTCTCGTACCTCCTTCCCCTCTGACCTCTCCATCACTGTTGACAACTCATCTATCTCCCCTGTTCCCCAACTCCGCTGCCTAGGTGTCATCCTCGACTCCTCTCTCTCCTTTGCCCCTCACATTCACTCTCTCGCCAAATCCTGCCGTTTCCAGCTTCGCAACATTGCCCGCATTCGGCCCTTCCTCTCCCAGGATGCCACCAAATCTCTCGTCCACTCTCTGATTATCTCCCGCTTGGACTACTGCAACCTTCTCCTTATCGGCCTCCCCCTCTCTCATCTCGCTCCCCTTAGATCTGTACTTAACGCCGCTGCTAGGCTTATTTTCCTCTCTCGCCGTTCCACCTCTGTATCCCCACTCTACCAAGCCCTTCACTGGCTCCTCTTCCCCTACAGAATCCCTTTCAAGCTCCTCACTCTGACTTACAAGGCCCTCGCCAACTCCACTGCTCCCTACATCTCTAACCTTATCTCTATTCACACTCCCTCCCGCTCACTGCGATCATCCAACGATCGTCGCCTCTCTTCCCCTCTGATTACCTCCTCTCACGCACGTATCCAAGACTTCTCCCGCGCCGCTCCCCTTCATTGGAACAAGCTCCCCCGCTCCCTCAGAACTTCCCCTAATCTGTCCTCTTTCAAACAAACATTAAAAACCCACCTTTTCCTTAAAGCCTTCCAGTCTCATGCCTAAACTCCCACCGGTCGGCTACCTCTCTTTCTCATCCCTTCTTCACTTCTCCCCCTTCCTCCCGTCTCTCCGTCTCATCCATGTGTCTGTCTGTCTTCCCCTCCCTTTAGATTGTTCGCTCCTTTGAGCAGGGCTCTCCTTCCTTCTGTTTCCATCACTTTTAACTGCGCTCTCCAGCTACTCAGCTCACCTCCTCTCAGTCCCTCTGCCCTCTGTCTCCTCTCGCTTCTCTCCGCTCCCCTCAGTGACTCTCAACCTGTCATCCGTGCCCACCCTCTTGGGCCATAGTTACCTGCCTGTACTCACCTTTCCCCTCCCTCCCTCTCTTTCATGCTGTGCCTGAGCCCCCAGAGTTATAGTGCTTACTGTTACTTGTACTGTGCTGTTTCACCTTGTACTGTGCCATTGTTTGTCCTTGTACGGCGCTACGGATACTTTGTGGCGCCCTATAAATAAAAATAATAATAATAATAAAGAAATGTTACAATGCATTGTGCCTGGACTAGATCAGAATTACGTTCCATTATGACTGAATTCCCAGATCCTAGAAAAGAGTTGGCTAAGTGTCAGAAGTTTGTTAAAGACTTGGGAAATGCACACGAACCAACCGATAAGGATTGGAGTGTAGTGTTGAGGGCGTGTCTTCCTCCCAATACTAACGTACAACAATTTAATAAAGATTGTTCGTTGGAGGAAGACGACACCTTGACGGATGAGATTAATCAAGAGAATAAAGAACAGATTGTCAAACATTTAGCCATCTATTTTCCAGTAGTAGCGAATTGGAGTAAGATTTTCACCATAAAACAAAAAGATAGTGAAACAGCATCAGATTACTTTAGTAGAGCTATAGCAGCGATAACACGGTACACTGGGATATCAAACATAGGTGAGGACCCACATCACAGGGAAGTAGCTGTAGGAGTACTAATGGATGGTCTTAGGGAAAATTTAAAAACCAGAGTACAAACCTCATTACCTAATTGGAGAGGCATCATGGTAGATTCCCTTAGGGAGTCTGCTGTGGAGCATGATAAAAATATCTTTAGGAAAAAGGAAGAAAAGAGTGACAAGTTGATGACGGTGAGTATACAAGCATTAGAGGGAATGCATACACGACCACCAGCCTATAACCCACATAACAGGAAACGCAGAATGTTGAGATGTTATAATTGAAAAGAAGAAGGACATATGAGGAAAGATTGTACTAAGGGAAGATATAATCCTAATGAAGGGTCGCATAGATATCCTCCAAGGAGGGATTCACATAGACTAGAAGACTCACACCTGTCCGCGCATATTACAGCAGCAAATGCTGCGCGGGAAAGCAATAGCACTAGGGGTCAGTTCATACCTGTAGTTTACAGCCAGTGAGGTTAACTGAGTCTGAGAGAAGAACTAACAATGATAGTTGACATAGCTGGTAGGAAGCAAATTTTTCTTGTAGATACAGGGGCGGCCAGATCTGTGATAACCTCTCCTTTTAATCTACAGGTGACCAGTAAAACTATTCCAGCTATGGGGGTAACGGGAGGAGTGTTACATTATCCTCTAACTAAACCCGCTGAAGTTACTATCGGGCCCCTGCATACTAAGCATTCGTTTCTCTTAGCTGCAGCGGCTCCTACTAACTTGCTAGGGAGAGACTTGTTATGCAAAATGGGATGTGTCTTATACTGTACTTCAGATGGTGTGTTCTTAGATATACCAGAGAAGGTCGCGCATGAGGTACAGGATATATTGGACACCCCTCAAAGGTTAATGTTGCACTCTACCGTTGTAGAGCAAAGTCCATCTCAAGTAAAGGGGATGTTGCTGGAAATACCGGGTTCACTATGGACCAGAGATGGACAGGACACTGGATTGATGGCAAACATAGCCCCTGTCATGGTAAATCTAAAAAGTGGTAGGATAGCTCCAAAAATCCCACAGTACCCATTGAAACCGGAGGTGAAATTAGGAGATATATCCTGTTATTGAAAGGCTGTTGCAACAAGGGATTTTAATTCGTACATCGAGCACAGCAAATAGTCCCATTTTCCCTGTGAAGAAGAGTGGGGGGAGGGGCTATAAATTAGTCCAGGACTTAAGGGGTATTAATAAAGTTGTTGAGAGCCAATTCCCCGTAGTTCCGAATCCAGCTGTCATCTTCATGCAGATTCCACCGTCTGCTAGTCATTTTACTGTCATTGATCTCTGTTCTGCTTTCTTCTCAGTCCCACTTCACCCTGACTGCCAATACCTATTTGCATTCTCCTACCGGGGAGTGCAATACACATGGACCAGACTTCCCCAGGGGTTCATTGACAGCCCCAGTATTTTCTCCCAAGCCTTACATGACTGTTTGCAATCCTTTCATCCCTGCAATGGGTCTGTTCTAATTCAATATGTGGACGATTTGTTGCTGTGCTCTGATTCTTTTATGTCATGTTTACATGATACTAAATTGTTGTTGCTCCATCTCTCACAAACAGGGCACAAGGTGGCAAAGGACAAGTTACAGCCATGTCAGACTAAGGTCAAATACTTAGGGCACTGTCTCACCCAGGGGCTAAGACATCTGATGACTGACAAAATTGAGGCCATACAACACATGACTCTGCCGCAGAGCCAGAAGAAAATTTGTGCCTTCTTGGGAATGTGTGGATACTGTAGATCCTGGATCCCAGGTTTTTCTATTCTAGCATTACCATTGCAGGAGCTAGTCTCTTCCTCGAAACCAGAACGTGTCGTACACACAGAAGAGTCAGAGCAAGCGTTCTTTAATCTCAAAGATAGTCTGACTAGAGCACCTGCATTGGGAATACCTGATTGTGAAAAGCCTTTTGATCTATACTGTACGGAAGCTGATGGTTGTGCAGCAGGTGTCCTCACACAGAAACATGGTGACGCTAGCAGACCGGTAGCATACTATAGTGCACAATTGGACACTGTGGCAAGATCACTCCCAACATGTCTCAGAAGTGTAGCAGCAACTGCTCTTCTGGTAAGTAAGAGCGAGGACGTAGTATTAGGACATAATTCAACTGTCTATACACCCCATGCTGTATCAGCTCTGTTAAATTCAGCTCAAACCAGACATGTTTCTTCAGCTAGATTCACAAAGTGGGAACTAGCTCTGATGGCACCCTCAAACATCACCATCAAACGATGTAGCACCTTAAATCGAGCTACATACCTTCCATATGTGTCTCTAGAGACACAAAGGGTGGGAGGTGAGGAGACCCTGGTTGATGATGAGTTAGGCAAGAGTACTGATACGCATGATTGTATGGAACACTTGAACCAGACCTATACTGCAAGGCCCGACATACGTGACACCCCCTTAGAAAATGTGGATTTTACGTTTTATACAGACGGGCGTTGTCATAGACAGACAGAGACGGGAGAACTATGTACTGGTTACGCTGTTGTAGACGTTTAGGATGTGGTAGAAGCTGAACCCCTTGGCCCACCTCACTCAGCCCAAGTGGCGGAACTAGTAGCATTAAGGAGAACGTGTGAGTTGGCAGAAGGTAAATCAGCTAATATATATACTGACTCTAGGTACGCCTTCAGGGTAGTGCATGATTTTGGGGCCCTTTGGCATCTTAGAAACTTTACGACAGCAGCAGGTACGCCAGTGGCACACTCACAACACATAAAAGGACTTTTGACAGCGATACAGTTACCCAAGACGGTAGCCGTCATAAAGTGCAAAGCCCATACCTCTGAAGAAGACCCGGTGTCATTGGGCAATAATAGGGCAGACGAAGCTGCTAAATGGGCAGCAGGGCAACCTATGACTGTATCGACCGAAACTATGATGGTTTTTCAGACATTAGACATGCAGAAATTAATTGAAATGCAGGATTTGTGTTCCCTGCAGGAAAAGGCGGTCTGGAAGGCGAAGGGATGTGGTCAAGAGTCCTCAGGACTCTGGAGGGATGGACAAGGTAAGCCTGTAGCTCCCCGAACATATTATCCAAGCCTGGCTGAAGCAGCACGCAGTCTGACTCACCTGGGTAAAGAAGGTATGTGCAAACTGGTGAGAGCATACTGGTGTGCTCCTGGATTTTCTCCAGGCTGGTAAGAAAGCAATGTCATGTCTTACTAGTTTGAGGAAAAATGTTGGGAAAACTATTCCAACTGAGCCATCCAACATCCCTCCTACAGACGGACCTTTTCAGGTAATACAAATTGACTATATCCAATTACCACCGTGCAGGAATCTAAAGTATTTGTTAGTATGTATTGATGTGTTTTCCGGTTGGGTAGAAGCATATCCAGCAGCCACTAATACTGCTGCGTTCACTGCAAAGAAAATTGTACAAGAGTTTGTGTGTAGGTTTGGTACTTTACTGGTGATATCTTCCAAAATATGTGTAAGCTCATGGGAATCAGTAGCAGACTTCACACCCCTTACCGACCACAAGCCAGTGGTAAGGTGGAAAGAGTAAATGGTACTATAAAGAACAAGCTTGGTAAGATAATGGCTGAAACTGGGTTGGCGTGGCATGAAGCTTCGCCACTAGTCCTCCATAGCATTCGAACCACTCCTAGACCATCTCTTAATCTGTCCCCCTTTGAGATACTGTTCGGCCGACAACCTTATTTGATCGTGAGTCCACAAGACAACTTGAAGTGTAAAAATGAAGTGACTGTACAATATCTTATAAAAATGAGCAGACAGCTAAAGCAACAACAACAAAAACTAAAAATGCTTTCACCTGGTATGCCTGAAACGAACTGTCATGATGTTGAACCTGGGGACTATGTTATGATCCGCAATTTCTTACGTTCAGGTTGTTTAACAGACCGTTGGGAAGGCCCGTACCAAGTGCTGCTGACGAGTACTACATCACTGAAGGTTGCAGAGAGAGACACTTGGGTCCATTCCACCCACTGCAGGAAAGTCAGTAACCCGGAGAAAGTGCGAGATAAAACTGAGACCGACGACACAGATCTGTCACTCGTAAATCTGTTCCGGGAGACCTAAAGCCTGCAGTCAAGACACCTAAACCAGAGACGTTGCATCAGAACTATCTTTCCAGCGATGGAGTGGCGGTTTTTGTTTTTCTTTTGTTCCAGGATTTTCCTTGTTTTTACTTTTTCTAGGACATTCTATTTTTGTGAAGGAGGATGGAGGACAGAGGAAGGTTCTGGCAGTGATACGGATGAGATGGAGATCAAGGAAAAATTACTAGAGTACTCAGAGCAGCCCATTATCAAGCTTGGTCCAGGGGTTATGAAAAGGTCTGCTAGCTCAGGAACTCGTAGACAGTGTGAGGGGCTATTGTTTGATGAGTATTGTATCTGCAAGTTCTGTGACTCCCTAGTTGAAGAGAGATGCATCCAGTGATGCCAGTCCACTGGTAATCTGAATGTGGGCCGGCATCCTCTGGAGGATTATCACTCCTTGGTGGGTAAGGTTCTAAACCAAACCGAGTGCTGGGTGTGCTCTCACGTGCCGCAGGGGCAGCATAACATAGGACTAGTGCCATTCCCTTTAAACATCTCCGATGTACTCGAATTGAGGGGTGGGAGGCCCATAGAAGGGAGGTACAATAACACTAGGTACCCTAGTCTGACACTTCGACAATTCTCCGTAGACAGATCTTTGCTGTGCCTAAATATCTCTCATGCAAAGCGTCTGGAGAATTGGGAAGCTGACCTATCAGATCTGACAATGGCTCGCCACGCTCATTTTGGAGGGAGACGTACAAGGTCACCAATAGGCAGGAATGTTGATGGAAGTCACAAATTAGGGCGTATAACCAAACATAAGAAAGTATCCATTGGAAAAGTCTCTATAGGTAATTGTAAGAATGTCATCCATGCTGACACGTGTCTTAAGCGAATGGAGACACTAGGCATGGGTAGTTTTAGCAAAACCCTGTGTGATATAATTAATGTGCATACTGTTCCTTATGTTCTCCCTGATGATGTGTACTTTGTGTGTGGGAGGAAGGCTTATTCCTGGGTTACTCCGAGCTCCAAGGGCTTGTGTTTCTTAGCTAAACTGGTTCCTAAAATCATGACTATTACTCATGAAGAAATGGTTGGTATTCACAAGACTACATCACCACCATACATACATACACACACACACACACACACACACACACAATATGAACACCGTGGCAAGAGAAATATGATTCCTGGTGAGGAACCCATAGCTACAAAATTGATTAGTGAAACCGCTGGTTTTCAAGTTATGGTTGCTCTAGATCTCATCAGAACCGCTCGGGGAACATTAAACTTTAAATATATACAAGACCTAGCTAAATTGATAGACAATATCACCGAGATGTATGATGACACTTTCAGGTATACTGGAAGGGAGCTACAAGCGTACAAGAAGGAGTTGGTGCAACATAGACTGGTACTAAATTATCTCACCTCTATTACTGGTGGGTACTGTGTGACGTCGGCCACCCAGTTTGGTTTCAAATGTTGCACGTACATCACCAATAGTACGGATGACCCTAAGGAGGTTATAGACCGGAAGATGGATGAAATTCTGCAACTGAAATGGGAATTTCGAAGGAACCATAATTCTTCGTTATATGAGATCGGGGAAAAGGTGGCAGGATGGTTCTCGTGGTTGAATCCTGTGAAATGGTTCTCTGGTCTGGGGGAATGGGTACAGGAAATGGTTGCTAGTGTAGGTAAGCTCCTCCTTATACTGGGTGTCATCTTAGCAATTGGTTTATGTGTCAAATGTGTTCCTACTGTGTTGAAGTGTAGAAAACAGTCTTCTAGGAGAAACACTGAGAACGAGACTGAGAGGGAGGTGCAAGATACCGAGATCATGGTATGTGAAGAAGTGTTGTATAACCCTGAACTTGAAACGGTGATTAGGTGATAGTTTATTACACTATCAAAGGGTGGAACTGTCGAAGTCCATAAATTGGATAAAGTAATTTCAATTAAAATCGAGCAAACTTGGTTGTCTTTGTCTGAAAATATGCGTATGGCACTCTACGGCGTGGAAGGGCGTACGCAGCCGCAACACGTGGCAACAACAGTATTTACGCTTTTACATACATTCGCACCAACACACACATTTGTAAAATAGTACACATTAATGGTATTTGCAACACATAGTTATTTATGTCGAAATATAGTAGTGTTTATGTGTAATATTATAAGTTATATGCATATTAGTGATACATATGGTTCAGGTTAAAAGAAATGTCATATCTAATATCATATTAATCCCCTTTACATCAGCAGCTGTTTAGTGCATTCGGCGAAGAGATCGCACATTGCATAATCTAGTTATTGATGTTAGGGAATAAACCTTTAATATGATATGAACTGTCAAATGCAAATGGACTGATTGTAATTGGAGTGTGGCGGGAAGAACAGAGCTCATCCCCTGGAGAGACACCCACCTTTGGATTCCTTAGATTGAATCAGCCTATGATGTGTAACCCCCTGGACCCTCCTGATGCCTGGACCAATAGAAGCAAGCTATACCACCTGCATTGTTTCACTGTATCTCTGTTTGCATATAAGCAGTAGCTCTCATGTAGTGTTCAGTCACCTTGACCACAGACTTCAGACCTGAATGACTGTACACTGGATCCAGAGCGCCTGCGATAAGTAACGGCTGTACTTATTATTATTTCGCTTAAATATTTTCTGCTACTTTTTGAGAATAAATATTTGTGCGTTGGAAACACAAATCGAGATTCGACAATCGTTGTTGGATAGCGACAAAACGCTCATAACAGGACACACACAGCTTTTGCATGGGGAACGCATACCAAATTCATGCACAAAACGTAATGCACTGCGCATCCACATATTTTGTGTTTAGTAAAGTGAATTGACTATTTTTAGGATTCCTATATGAGCCATACAAGCTACCCATGCACTTGTTAGTGGTAATTTAAATTCACAGTTTTAGGAATAATACCATAAATGTCTAATCCTTTCTGTATGTGTAATTGTGTATCATGTCTGTGAAATCACAGTTTACCTTTTTGTTTGTTTTTTTAAAATTCCACTTCTATTTGTTTTCAGGAGGGTTTCTCTCTCATATCTGCAAAGTCATGGCTAAAGGTTGGAAAGAACTCTGATTGTCTTCTCTTTGGGACAAAAGCAAAGGTAATCAATAAATTGTACTTTATATCATCATCATCATCATCATCCTCATTTATTTTTGACTGCAGACAGTCAGTATAACAAATCATACAAAACACACATCATACATAAAAAATAGGGTAAAGATGCCATGTTCATGAGAGCTTGCTCCTCATTGCTTGTGTTTTAATCTGACAGTATAAATATTTTGCACTGTATTATGTTTTATATTTTGATGGCCACACAGAGACGTACAGTAACTGCACTTCAGGAGCCGTAACCAACGTCCAGGAGGGCAGGAGGAGTGTATGGGTAGAGGGGCGCCCAGTGACGTAATGCATGTTAAGGGTCTATTGCAGAGGGGGGCGGGGCCAAAATGATGCGATTTCCCATAGAATTTCATCATTCCGGCTCTAATCTGCCCACTCCACTAGTGGAGTGGGCAGATGCAGAGGATGCTTTACTCTCCTGGAATTTCGGGAGAACTACCGGATATTCCGTGAGAGTTGCCATGTATGAGTTATTGGTAGAATACATCTAAGTGGAAACTTAGAAGTGGTGGTATGGAAAATGTAAGTGAATGGAATTTGATAGTTTCAGAATGAAGGCAGTAGCAAAAGTGACAATATGGCATGCCACCATGTACCAAACCTCTTCGACCAATATACATACATACATGCATACATACATACATACATACAGTGGTCGAATTTCCATACCATATTAACACATTATTATCTTTTGTGTTACTAACCGTATTATCTTATTTGGACACAACATAATAATGTATTAAAATATGTTTTATTACATTATTAGATTGTGTGCAAACAGGGTAATGACACTTTTGCATTGAGTACTTACACATACACCTTTCCCTTGAATCACTACAATTAATTTAAATACGAACATAGCATGAATTAATAACATCCCACTCCAAGTATTTAAATGGTGACTCAGTCCCAACAATGGGGTGCAGTCCATTAAGGAAGATAGTGTGGCAAAACCTTATGCGGGCTAAGAAGACTACTTTGAAGACATCCAGGTATGCAGCTGAGGAAATATAATGCAGATAAAAGCATTTGGCTACTCCTCTATAGGCTATTGGGTGCTTTTGGGACTTTAGTTTGAGACATATATTGTATAGACTTTTTAAGAATTTTGAGGTCCAGGTATCTTTTGGAGCCATGATCTGGTTGGGATGCTAAGATGTCAATTGAGGAATTACCTTATTGTTTGGGAACAATTCATCACCACCTTATTAGAATACTTATTTTTTCTTACTTACGATGCGACCAAAACTCTTACCTATTCTCTCATTGGATCTAATGCTGAGATGGACGCATGTAGTGTACAACTTGCTCTCAAAAACAATTGCCCATAAAAATAGTGTATTTAGACCAGAGATGCTAATGCTCGGTTCCCAGAGAACCGAACACACCCGAACTTAGCAGATTTGAGTATGGAGCCGACGCGGATCGGTACTTTTGCGCACTTTCTGAATTGAAAACGAGGCAAAATGTTATTGTTAAATCGTTGGATCTCGAGAGTTTTGAATTCTATAAGTACCGCCCTCCACGGCGATCTAGCGCCATTTCACAGAGGGACACAGAAGGGGTAGTAGCACAGTCTGTAGAGCAGTTTGGCAGCATCATAGGTAGCATAGAAAAAAGGAGGGGGTAGCAGTGTTGTTCAAAGTCTACAGTGACATTCAGGAGCGCTCCATTGCTTAATTGCTAATTGTCATTGCTGAAATAGAATTAATAATAGGATTAGCAGGCTTGGTCTTCTAAATCTGCAGTCCCATAATGTACAGTGTTATATAAGTAACACACAAAGAGAAGAGCTCCATTGCGAATTGTCAAGCAAAGAATGGGGCCTTTCTCTATGAGTGCGAGTTCTGCAACTGTCACCAGGGCATCTTCTTGTAAGGTCAGTCGTGAAGACCTTGTCATTCGGACTTCAGAAGTGGTTTCCAAATACTTTTATGTGTAAAAACCGAGCTGGAAGAAAACAGTAAGGCATTAGAGGAAAATGTATGTTCAGATTCAGAAATGACACAAATCCCTGAGAAGAGTCTATCCACGAGTACTATGTGTAATCCTGATCATTCTGATATTGTACCCATAAATAAGGCCCCTTTCAGCATTTCTACAGATGTGTGCCTGAACAGGCCAAGTGTTGCCGGTGATACACAAATTGAGGACGCCACTTTGGAATTGCAACAGGATGAGGGGGATACTTGTGTAGCCGATGAGGGCGCTAATGAAGATGTTGATGAGGATGATGATGTTTGTGTAAGTCCTGCATCGGTGGAAGCAGTTCTTGCACGTGATAAGAAGAAGGCCATTGTCATGCCTGGACATAAGACCAAAAAATCCACCGGAACTATTTTTACCCAAATTCGGACAACAGTTGTCTAGCCATTTGTAGCGTTTGTAAAACCACTGTCAGTAGAGGTAGGGACCTTAACCATCTAGGAACCTCATCCATGTTACGCCATTTGAAGCAAGTTCATGGCAAGCTGTTGGGAAAATCAGAAACTTATGCTAAAAAAATAACAGCAAGCAGTCCATCATCAGCTAGGTCCCTTCGCTCACCTACATCCCGACTTGAGCATTAGTCCCGCTGCTGCTGGAGATGAATCTTCATCCCAGAAGCAGACCAAGAAGAAGACTAATAGTAGTTTACAACAATTGGATGTTAAACAATCCTTTGCAAGAGAAATCAAGTATGAATGCTGTCACCCAGTGCATGACAGACGCCATGGCAACTATGCTAGTATTAGATATGCGCCCAATATCCACTATTAATGCAGCTGGTTTTAGACAGTTACTTGAGGATTTGTGTCCCCGTTACCAGATTTCATCACGACACCATTTCACTAGTAAAGCTATTCCTCAAAAAAATGTAATTATTGGCCCACGAAATGCCATTCTACCCACTGTACACTTAACCACAGATATGTGGACAAGCGAAACTGGGCAAACTAAACATTATATGACTGTAACAGCCCACTGGGTTGGAGATTCGCCTTCACCAGCAGCAGCATGTACCCAAGTACGTCACATTTGTCAGAGGCAGGCTACTCTGTGTATCACCGGCATCACTAAGAGGCATACAGCTGACAATCTTACAAAAAGGAAGGGATGTCATTGCAACATGGCTTATCCCACTTGGACTCTCCTCAGGATATGTCATTTCTCATAATGCAACCAATATTGTGAGAGCATTACAGCTGGGTGAATTCTCTCACATTCCCTGTTTTTGCTCACACAATAAACTTGGTGGTGCAGAGCTGTTTAAAAAATGTCAGGGACGTGCAGGAGATGCTGTCTGTGGCCCGGAAAATATCTGGACATTTCTGATATTCTGCAACAGCGTGTAGGAGATTGCAGCAGCTACAAGAGCAATTTAATTTGCCCTGCCACCAACTGAAACAAGGGCTGGTGACAAGGTGGAATTCCTGTATATGCTTCTGCGAATGGAGGAACAGCGAAAAGCCATCAACGCTTACTCCACAAGCCATGACATTGGGAAAAGTCGGGGTATTCTGCTAGTCTACAATAAACGCAGCTGTTTTTTCACAGTTAATTGAGGTTTTGTGTCCGCGTTACAGAATTCCATTGCGACACCATTTTTCCCGTAAAGCTATTCCACAACTCTACCAAAAAGTGTGTACAAATGTAGAGATTGCGCTGAAAAAATGCCATTATTCCCACTGTCCAGTTAACCACAGATATGTGGACAAGTGGAAGTGGTCAAACAATAGACTGTATGACTGTGACAGCTCACTGGGTTGGTCATTCACCTTCACCAGCAGGAACAGCAGCAGCGTGTACACCTCTACGTAACATTTGTCACAGGCAGGCCACTCTTTCTATCACCGGCTTCACTAACAGGCATACAGCTGACAATTTGTTACGCAAACTAAGAGATGTGATTGATACATGGCTTATACCACTTGGACTCTCCCCAGGATTTGTCATTTCTGATAACGCCAACAATATAGTGCGAGCATTACAGCTGGGTGAATTCCCTCACATTCCCTATTTTGCTCACACCATCAACTTGGTGGTGCAGAGCTTCCTACGAAATAACCGTGAGGTGCAGGAGCTGCTTTCGGTGGCCCGTAAAATTTCAGGCCATTTCAGGCATTCTGCCACAGCATGTAGGAGATTGCAGCAGCTCCAAGAGCAGTTTAACTTGCCCTGCCACCAACTTAAGCAAGAGGTGGTAACTAGGTGGAATTCCACCCTGTACATGTTTTAGAGGATGGAGGAACAGCGCAAAGCCATCCAAGCGTATTGCACAAGCCATGACATTGGTAAAGGAGGGGGGATATATTTCACTCTTGCACAGTGGGGAATCCTTTCAGTGCTGTGCAAGGTGCTGAAACCATTTGAAGTTGTGACGTGTGAAGTGAGTGCAGATTCTGCTAGTTTGAGTCAAGTCATTCCTTTAATTTGACTATTGGAAAAGCAGCTTGAGAAACTGAAGGAGGAGATGAAAGCAAGCAATTCCGCAAAGTATGTTGGCCTTGTCGATCAAGTACTTAATTCTCTTCACAATGATCCTCGAGTTGTTACGATCTTGACCTCGGATCAGTACGTTTTGGCCACTGTGCTTGATCCAAGGTATAAGACCTACATTGAGTCTTTGCTTCAAAATGAACGAGATGTGAACTTTTGCAAGGAGCTATTGCTCAGCAAGTTGTCCGCTGAACTGGGCCTTGGCTTGACGATGTGTCCTCCTTCAGTTTCTCAAGCAGCTGCTGCTCGTAAAAAATAAACTTTTCAAAAAAGAAGCAGGGAAGACGCAGAGGGCAGACCAAAACAGTTTAACATCTGGGCTGGTTTAAAGGATTTTTTAAAAAAAATGTGTGACCATGCCCATAACTCCATCCAATACGAGTATAAACATGCAAAGGATGGTGGAGGATTATTTTCAAGAGGTAATTGATATGGAAATGTCAGACAGTCCCTTTCCTTACTGGGAAGAAAAGCAGGCCATTTGGAAACCCATGTACAAACTTGCTTTGCAATACCTAAGCTGCCCACCCTCCAGTGTGTACTCTGAACGAGTGTTCAGCACAGTCGGGAACTAAGTCGGTGATCGCCGTAGAAGGTTACTTCCCAAAATTGTGGAGAAAATGATGTTTATAAAAATGAACGACATCTTCCACGAGGAAGGCCTTCACCATCAGACATTCAAGCACTGACTGTTCTCTAATGGCGGATTCAAGCTGTGATGAATTGATAGTCTGTGATGATGACGTACACACTGATGAGGGTGAGGATGAAGATGATGACGATAACATCTTTTTAAAACTTTCTATTTTAATGTAGGGTGCAATCTACCGCCAAAGAGGAAAGGGACTTGGGGCATTTCTATATCACGTACCGTCTTGAAAGGCTGCTGTTTGGGCAATTTCTCATTAAGGGTAGGGTGTCATACACAGACTGCCCCCAAACTGGCTTTGTCTGTTTCAATTAATATTGTACAGTCTATAACGGCTGAATTTTTTGGTATTTTATATAAGTGGAGGGGGGCCTATAGAGACAGAAACCAAACTGCCTTTGTCCATTTCTTTACATATTTAACTATAAGTGTAGGGTGTAATATACATCCAAAGATGATGGCTGCATTGCCAATATGCATAGATGGAGAGGAAGACAATCTGGTTTGTGTGTAGAATTAATGAAGGCCTACCAGGAATTAAACTGTTTTTTGGATAATTTATTAGCTTTACAATTACATTACTTATCCAAGAAACAGGTGGAGCACTAAATTTGGTTATTTTATGCCTAAAAACATTGATTTTTTTAAACTAATAGCAAAACAAAACCAAAACACGCAATGCTGGTTTGGCAAAACCGAAAACCAAAACACAACGGTAATACAGATCCAAAACCAAAACACGGGGGTCAGTGAGCATCTCTAAACAGAACACATGCAGAGAACTCCTTATTAAAGGCAAGGTGTGAGTGTTATCTGTCGATCTAGTTAGGGCTGTGGAAGGAGTGTTAACGGTTTTTATCTTTTTCATTTGTACAGGGTGACTAGTGTTGAATTAATTGTCCGGTGTCTAGGTAGTTGGTCTCTTGTTTATTTAGCATTAGGGTGACAAGAAAGTGTGTGGAACTTTGTCACTTTGCTATTTTGACAATAAAAGTGAAGAACCAAGCAAGAAGTTTTCCGTGTTGGTGTTGACTTCACCACAATATACATACATATAGTGTGTGTGTGTGTGTGTGTGTGTGTATATGTATACGTATATATATATATACACGTGTGTATATATATATATATATATATATATATATATATATATATATATATATATATATATATATATATATATATATATATATATAATATAGACAAAAACAGACATAGATCCTCTGCACTCACCATGCACAGAATGGGGTGCAAGAGGGGGTTGCCCATATTATATAGACAAAAAAACAGGGATATTTTGCACTCTCCAAACACATAATGCTGTAATAAGTACTGTTCTATATTAAAAACAGGGAATGTTAGTTCCACATATTGCAATATATGTTAAGCTGACCAACTCACGCCAAAGTCTTCCCAATCTGGTCAGTCCTAACATGATCAAATCCTATGCTTTCTTATCTGGGCTTAAGGCTTACCTGCACACAGCTTTTAAAGGCAAGTCGTTCCCAAGCTTTAGTAGCCATGGGAGACCATAGCATTTGATCATGCATAGCATTTGATCATGTTAGGACTGACCAGATCGGGAAGACTTTGGCGTGAGTTGGTCAGCTTAACATATATTGCAATATGTGGAACTAACATTCCCTGTTTTTAATATAGAACAGTACTTATTACAGCATTATGTGTTTGGAGAGTGCAAAATATCCCTGTTTTTTTGTCTATATAATATGGGCAACCCCCTCTTGCACCCCATTCTGTGCATGGTGAGTGCAGAGGATCTATGTCTGTCTTTGTCTATACAATGTTAATCCCATCATCCTTGCACCCTATTCTTTACACTAATTAATTCCAACTTGTGTCAGGTGAGTCCCAGGTCTCCCATGGCTGCTAGTGCTTGGGAACGACTTGCCTTTAAAAGCTGTGTGCAGGTAAGCCTTAAGCCCAGATAAGAAAGCATAGCATTTGATCATGTTAGCACTGACCAGATTGGGAAGACTTTGGCGTGAGTTGGTCAGCTTAACATATATTGCAATATGTGGAACTAATATTCCCTGTTTTTAATATAGAACAATACTTATTACAGCATTAATTATGTGTTTGGAGAGTGCAGAGTAACCCTGTTTTTTTTGTGTGTGTGTATATATATATATATATATATATATATATATATATATATATATACCGTATATACTCGAGTATAATCCGACCCGAATATAAGCCGAGGCACATAAATTTGCCTAGGGTGGGAAATGCAGCAGCTAAATAAATGTTCGTATAATTCCTGTTCCTGTTAAGTGCACTTTTCACGCTATTACCTGTGTCTAATGAAGAACATATCCACAGGATACCAATGTACCCACATTCATAATTATAGGAGTGTTTCTAATATTCTAGAATCTTGCGCTCCTATGGATGTCCAACCTGGCCTGCTTTTGGATTGGCCAACTGATTTCCTTGCATGCAAATAGAATCACTATACTAAATAAGTTGTCTGAATTTAAGAACCTCCTATTATTTGCACAACTTCAAACCCTTTGCCAGATCCAGTCATAACATTTATAACTACTAACAAATTAGGCACTGGTTACATGGGGTATATATTGTCCCCTAGTAGTAATTTACAAATCTAGTGTGCCTGTAATAGGAGGCACTGTTCTAAAAATGTAGTTACTTCTAGATGATTGTTTTGTATTTGTAACATTGCTAGCCTTGCATACCATACAAGAGAGAGAGAGAGATCAGCCTTTTACTTACCTCCGAAGTGGAAAGCATGCAGGAAGTTGCATTTAGAACACAAGTTTACGTTCCAAATGCCGAACTTCCTGTGAGCCCATGCGTTCCACTGCGGAAGTTAAGAGCTGAGGGACCGGAGAACAGATACTTCACTCGTGTATAAGCTGAGGGGAAATTTTTCAGCATAAAAAAATGTGCTGAAAAAGTCGCCTCATACACGAGTATATACGGTGTGTGTGTGTGTGTGTGTGTGTGTGTGTGTGTATATATATGTATGTGTATATATATATATATATATATGTTTGTGTATATGTGTGTATTTATATATACAAGGTATGTCTATTAAATAACGAGACTGTGATTCCACCTAGTAAAGCAGTCAGAACCGGTTATAACTGCATGTGTTGTAACTTTGAACCTGACAAGCTGCAACACTCTATGACGTTCAGTTAATTGTGAGTCGGGCATTTAGTTTGGTTGCGTTTTCTGTTGAGTCCCGAAAAAATGCTAAGTTTAAAAGTTGAAAGTGTCAATTTGAAATTTTTAGTAAAATTGTACAAAACACCGACAGAATGTTTTCAAATGCTTACTACGGCCTATACGGCCTGTCTCGCATGTGTGTGTTTTAGTGGCACAACACAGATTTAGCGAGGGACGTGAGAATGTCGAAGATGATGAACGCCCTGGATGACCTTGCACTTCAAGAACCAAAGAAAATGTAGAAAAAATCAATCACATTGTTCGAAAAGACCGCCGACTCAGTGTTCGAATGATAGCTGAATCTTTGAACATTAGCGAAGACACCGTATGGAAAATTTTGCGTGAGGATCTTAACATGACGAAAGTTTATGCAAAGATGGTTCCAAGGGTTCTCACACCAGAGCAAAAAGAACGTCGCAAGAAATGTTGTGTTGACATTCTGCAGAAACTTGACACAGATCCAAACCTGTTTCATAAAGTAATCACTTGTGATGAGACCTGGATCTTCCAGTGCGATCCTGAAACCAAAAGACAGTCAATGCACTGGAAAACACCGTCATCACCAAGAATGAAAAGCTTGTCAAAGCAAGTCAAAATTCAAAGCAATGCTTATTGGGTTTTTTTTTATATCAAGGGTGTAATTTTGGAAGAATGGATTCCAGAAGGCACAACAGTTAATCAGCATTATTATAAGGAAGTTTTGAAAAAGCTGAGAGAAAGAGTCAGAAAAATGCGTCCAACTGTGAAAAAATGGTTTCTTTCTTCACCAGGACAATGCGCCTGCTCACACAGCACTTTCTGTGAAGCAGTTTTTGACCGACAAACACATTACTACACTTGAACAACCTACATATTTGCCTGATTTAGCACCTTGCGATTTTGATCTTTTCCCAAAACTTAAATCTGTGCTTAAAGGGACACATTTTGAGTCAGTTGATGCTGTAAAGAAGAAAACGGCAGATATGTTGAAACAAGTGACAGAAATTGATTTGCTCCATGCCTTCGACCAGTGGAAAAGAAGACTACAGCAATGTATTAGTGCAAATGGGGAATATATTGAAGGGGACAAACATTAAATTTGTAATACCATTAAATAAAGGTGAGTTATTTAATCAATCTCGTTATTTAATAGACATACCTCGTATATGGGCAATGCAAATGTTTTTCTCTAACTACATCTGACCCATATGAGACTTCTCCCATGCCACTACACATTCACTACTGTCCCAATATTCACTATAGTTTCTCTTGTCTCAGCTGTGAAATTTTCCCACTAGAATGTAAGCTAGTTCCTATTTTTAAATTTACATTTATTTTGCCTGCCTTGTATGTCCCTGTTTTATGTGTGCCTTGTTTTCCAATCTGTCCAGGGCTATGGAGCACTGTGACACGTTATTAAGTCAGACTTAGTCCTCCAGAGCTACCATCAGTTCAGGATTGTTTTATCAAAAAAAAATAATTCTGGGTCAGTAATTATTCCACCTGTTTCTGCAGACAGAAATTCTGAAAACATGACCTGTTGGTAGAACTTGACGACTGGGTTTGAGCACATCTGCTATAAGTCAACAATAATAATAATAATTGCTACACTTATGTTTAGTTCATATTTTTCCTAGTTGTGTAGCCTGCTTAAAGTGTAAATAGTTACAGTACTAGAGATGATTCTACATCTTTGAGCATTCACACCTGCATTGCTTTTGATCGGTACACAACTACTTTGAAAGCAATCACCTGCATTATACATCTTTTAGGACATGGATATAAAAAAGAGAGCTCTATCCACATATCCATTTGCTGCCTAGCTTGAATCCTCTGTAATTGTTTGAAGAATGAAAAGCTCATTGAAAATCAGCTGGAATTGTTCGATAATGAGAGATGTTATGTGTTAAAGGTAGATCCTGGGCCCAATGTCTCATCTGGCTCAGAAATCCCTCAGCATGCATCCTCTCTCTATGATTTTTATTTCTAAGTCAGTCTACGCAATACTTCCTATTTACAAAGCACAGATAACACAGACAGATGAGAAGAAGATTGCAGATTACAGGAAAATTTCTGTCACAGGCATGTTTCATTTTAAATTCTTTTGAAACACAAAGCCCTATATAGTGATGTTCTTTTATTTTAGAGAAGTTTTATAGTGTGTAAACCCATAGCAGTCAATTAAAACACAATGTATTGCATTTCTGGTAATAATAATTAATGTAATAAGTGTCAATATAAATGTGAAACAATGGGGCCTCTTTACAGTTATTTATTATTAAAGCGCCAATGATATTACGCAGCTGTGTACCAAGAATATGTAATCATTCACATCAGTCCTTTGTCTGTTGGAGCCTACAGTTTAAATTCCCTACCACACACTCTCACATACATACATACATACATACATACATACATACATACATACATACATACATACATGCTAGGGCCATTTTGTCAGAAGCCAATTAACCTTCAGGTATGTTTTTGAGTTGTGGGAGGAAACATACAAACTCCACACAGATTGAGCACTGGTTGGAATTTAACCCATGACCACTGTGCTGAAAAACAGCAATGCTAACCACTATACGTACGTCAGTTTCTTAGCTTAAGATACTCATTTCCATACTGCGCATACACATCAAAATGTGTACTCTTATGTCCATATATAGTTTATTTGCATATCGTTGACTTTGGTCTACTAATTCCCGGATAAGTCGGAGCAGGGGTGCCAGACATAGCAGGAGTGCTATAAGTTGTGTTCATATAATATTGGTAGTTGGACATTGACGCATTTGTAGATACTCCTTTATGGAGGTGTGACTCTTGCACACGCTGAAGGACTGATGCAACGATAAGAAGTGATGATGACTATCAGCAGCATTATCTAGCCACGTCTGATCTATATTTATAAAGTGTTGTATCAGTTTAACCTTCCTCATAGCCTAGCCATACACAATGGCACTGGTAATATGGCTGGAAGATGGATCAGATGGATTCAATGTATATCAAACCTACTGCAATTGAGAGGAATAAGCCTAATCACTCTTAAGAGGGGTTGAGTACGTTTTAACGATCCTGCCATGTCCGACAGCCTTCAGTCCTACAAAAGAAGACTGATTTGTGAAAAAAACGGAAGCAATCTAGAGAGACTAGATGTGATGAGACCGAAAATCCAGCTTTCTGACGGAACCGCCATGCTGACAGCCAGTGATTCCGAACACACAGGACTCCGGCACTTCAGTTTCACGTCGGTGCGACTCACATCAATGTTATTTTAAAGTGGCAATGTGTGGACCCCGCAGTAATCTCTTGTAGGACTGAAGGCTTTCGGATTTGCCAGGATCGTGAAAACGACTACCACCGCTTAAGAGTGTATTAGTAGCCCTACCATGACCCATCAGATGCTGTGTGGGGCTGGGCGATAATAAAACAATACTAACTCATCTGCTGGGGATGGGGTTATTCCTGGCCCCATGTGGTCAATACGGGGTGAGGCAATAGTATATTAAACTCACTGAGACGCACACAAGGAACACAAATCGCCTAATACTTACTGATGTTTGTTTTGTGTGGACTCAATCTCCACTAGATGTAATCCAATATTGTCCTAATCAAATTATTTTAAAAAAATACAGAATGTGGATGAGATATACCAATGACACACTGATCTACCTTCAGCCCACCAGAGGAGATTATTATGGGACCCACCCTTGGCTTGAAAAATCAAAACGCTGCTAAGCAACCCCATATACTCTGTCCAGCAGGGTCCCATATAGTATGCCAGGCCTGGACATATTTACTCTAAAATTAGAAATCAGTAGTTTGAGTTATTTTTTAGGTTTGCAAACATTTTAATAGTGTTTTGATGAATTTTATCAGGCAACATAGCATCACAGTTTACTATGGCCATCATATACTGACTTTATTATAGTATATACCACCACTCAAAGGGTGAGCCAGTGCAATCCACCACTCACATTGGAAGCCTGTGCCTCCCATAGTGCACATGGACAGGCAAGTGAATTCTACCCCTTCCTTAGTGCATCCTCAGGGAAACGCAAAAACATATTTCAGCAATTAGACATTCAAACATGTGAAGATACATTCAAGTTATTAGTTTATAAAAGATAATAATAATTATAAAACCTTCCAAGGCTCCGGCTAGCGTAACAACACTGTGTATAATCCTGTGCATAAGAGCTGTATCACCAGGAACCAGCTACAGTGTTTCCTGGTAAATGCATTGGAGAGCCAGATGTCATTCACAGTGTACGGAGGACAGAGTGATAACAGAAGGAACATATACTCAGGTTGCCATGGCAATTCTTTTAGTTGACCTGGCAACTGGGATTTGTCCATCCCTGTATTATGCCCCAAAAATACCACATACATTATGTTCAACAGTGACTATATACTTTATTCCTGCAATCTTGTTATGCACAGCAGTGATGAGACACACTTTACTCCCCACAACCATATCTAGTCACTAGTATGCAGAAGCTAACATAGATCTAATTACTAGTATGCAAATGCTAAGTTGTTTCTCTTGATGGATATTCAAAAGCTAAGCCATATATGGTGAAAAATATACAGAATCTGAGTCATATCTGGTGATTACTATACAGAAACTGAACCATATTTGTTGAAGAGTATATATAAGCTGAGCCATATCTGGTTAATAGTATACAGAATACATACTTATCTGGTGGCTAGTATACAAAGCCTTTCAAGTTCTGTCTAGTTGCTAGTATACACATGTTAAGCTATATCTGGTGGTAAGTATAAAATATAGTAGTAAGTGTGTAGCAAGTAGTAGTAAGTATTGAATTCTGAGTCATATCTGATAACAAGTGTATAGTGAAAGGGAGCATATCTGGTGGCTAGTATATAGGAGATGAGCCATATTTGGTGACTACTATACAGAACCTTATCCATATCTGCTAGCTAGTATATGGAGGTTGAGCCATATCTGGTGTTGCTATTATACAGAAGCTAAACCATACTGTGTCAGATGGTTATTATACAGGAGCTGAGGTGGTGTAAAGGTTTGGCCAGGGACATGTTTTATCCAATCAGAGAATACCTCAGGACAGGTGGGCTGTCAGTTCCCATGGTAGCCCTGGTTGAGGGATAAAAGGGAGCAGAGGTGTGTTTATTTTTGGAAAGAGTGACCTAAGAGGTGATGATCTGGTCAGAGTAAACTTGCCATCAGGACTCCATTGGATTTGCATGCAGTTGGGACTTTTGCCAGTCATCTACTTTGGGGACTGTAACCTGCCATTTACCGGACTCTGTTACACACTTGGTGATTGTATTTACCGCTGGTGTGTTCTGTTGATGTTCCTGACTTCTAAGGGTACCTTCAACACTTAAATTAATTTCTTTGGATTTATACCTGATGTCGGTCCGAGTGATATAAAGAACCCCACATCCTCACATTTGGTGGCAGTGGAGTAGGAATGCTCTCCGACCAGGGAAATTAAACCAAGCAGAGATGGCTTACAAAGCACATCTAAAAGAGCTATGTCAGCTGCGAGGAATTAAGACAGCCATAGCAGACAGACGAGTGGTGATGATAAGGATACTAGCTCAATGGAACCAGAAGAATCCATCTACAGAGGAAGAGGACTCTGAAATTTAAGAGCCGGAAACAGGGCCAAGTCAATGCTATAAATGGCCATGTTGGAACAAGAGGCACCGCCACATGACAGGGCAGCAGTATTGAAAGGGGTTTTGAAGGTGCAAGTCCGCTTACCTGCCAATAGGATCTTCACCAAGGTTGGGATATTGAGACGTGCCAACCTATGTGGAAACTATCCCTGATGTCGATACTCATTTAAATGTGTTTGAATCACTGATGATATTATATAGGATAGGGGAGGAGAAGAGAGTTTGATATCTAGTACCCAGTCTCACAGGGAAACTCTGAATGCGTGTCAGACTGTGAGTCTGGAGGAAAGTGTAGATTATGTGGAAATCAAAACTCTCTGTTCATGACAAGTTATTCTGTCACCCCAGAGACTTTTCAAATTTTGAGACTTGGTGCGATGAGGTGTTTCCTCCCATGTAGAATTCACCAAAGGGCTGCAGAGAAATTGTATCCAATGGTTGGATGGGAAACATGCCATCACCGCAGCCCAAATCAAGGATATTATTATTCTGGAGTAGCTGCCTAATAAAGTGACTCCAGAAGTCAAGCAATAGGTTGCGTATTGGAAGCCTAGAACCCCGGAGCAGGCAGAACAGTTGACTGACAAATTTTTGGCCAACTACTCCAAGTGAAGAGGGTCCACTAAAGGAGACGGCACATCTAACTGGAGGCATCAGCGAGGGCTGGTGATACCACTGACAGTAGCCCAGCCACTTCTGCAGCTTCCCCTTGCAGCACAGACTGTCCTAACCAGATGGCGAGGACCGGTCTTTTTCAAGCCTTGCAGATGTTATAGTTGCCAACAACCAGGGCACCTGAATCTGGAATGCCCACGTTGCCGAGGGCACCAGACAGCCAACACCACGGGCCGCTGTGTACTGAGAGGAGCAAGATTTGGGGCAGGAGGAGTACGACCATCTTGATGCGTTAGAGGTGGAGGAGATAATATAGCAGGTGGAGGTTGTATCAGCTGTGGAGAAGGCTACTCCTGAGAATATGCAAGGTCACCTGCAACCTGTTAAGTTGCATGGGCAAGATCATCAGGGCCTGCGGATGCTTCCATATCTTTAGTAGTACACCCCGTATTGGTCACCAGGCAAACCTTTACAAGCCAGCGCCGCTTTAAATTTTACATGCAAAGTCGCCGATCTCCCGCGAGATGAAAAAACCAGAGCATAATACATTTACCCCCTGATATGATATAGTAGCCTCTTCCCTAAGCAACAACCTGCTCAAATGCTTGCCTGCAACCCCTAGCGCCTTCTCTTCATTTGATCTTACAAATGAAGATAAAGTACTACTTTCTTCTCCTGCCACTCTACTTCTTGTTCATTAGTCCAGACACCCTCACAAATTAGTTGAACACTATCTCGTATGCTTATTTCAGCCTTAACTCTCATTTGGAATCTCTCACCTTTTGGAATTTCATTCATTATTAAGCATATGTTTATTACTCCTATTCTGGAAAAAAATATAATTTAATACTTAAAAAGAACACCAGGCACACAGCTACTGCCGGTGGTGCTCACTTTTACTATGCTGATTATCCCAACACTACTTACCCCGGCAGGATTACAGCGAAGACCGCATCGCCATGTACCCCAACTGCGCACTCTAGTATGCCCAGAACTCGTGGTCCAGTAGTATCCGACCCTAGGAGGTGCTACACTTGCCAACAACCGGGACACATACAAAGAAATTGCCCACGTGGAGGAAGACTGTTCTCTGGATTGAGACCAGCTGTGTCCCCAGTGTCAGTGTGCCACGGAACATCAATTGAGGGTGGAGAGGGATACTACGATCCTTATGCGCCAGAGGCGGAGGAAGTAGTCTATCAGGTGGAAATGGTAGCGGCAATCGGGAAGGCTACCACTGCAATTATGATGGGACACCTGCAGTCTCTAAAAGTGAATGGCCACGAACTTCAGGGACTCTGGGGCTTCTATTACTCTGATACGACCCAGTTTAGTCCCACCTAATCAATGGCTAAAGAACCAGAAAATCAAAATTTCGATGGCAGGAGGCCAGATTAGAGTTATCCCCATGTCCAGAGTTTATTTGGGTTGGGGCCAGGGATCGGGGGAGGTGAATGTGGGACTTTTGGGTGGATTACTTACCAACGTTATTTTGGGGAATGATCTGGGTGGTGAATTAGCCAGTTACTTTGTGAGAGCTATCACACGGAGTCGAGCACGGGCTTTGGAGACAGTTCCCGAGGACCCACCCATACCAGCACCGGAAGTCCCTGTTGGATCAGCTGCAACACCACCTGAACCGCTGTCGGTGAGTAACGCTGTACTAGACTTACCTGACATTGACATGAATCTGGGGGAGGTAGATAGGACTGCATTTAGGGAAGCCCAACGGACTGACCCATCCTTAGATGGTCTCTGCAGTGTGGCGGAAAGGACAAATTGGGGACCTCAGGAGGATAGGATCATGTGGAAAGAAGGGAGGTTGTACCGGGTGCCCGCCAAGGCTGACCCTCTAGACCCAGGAGTGGCTAGGAAACAGCTGATTGTTCCCCAGCAGTACCGTCGCCAGTTACTAGCACTAGCCCATGACATCCCCCTTGCTGGCCATCTAGAGGTTCGTAAAACCTGTGCCCGGTTTCAAAGACATTTCTTCTGGCTTGGAGTTAACTAGGAGGTCAAACACTATAGGTCCTCATGCGATGTATGCTAATGCCTCGAGGGACCCCCACAGTCCATGTCCATCATAGGTGAGCTATTTAGTAGGGTAGCCATGGACATTGTGGGACCTTCTAAGAAACCTAGCCGAACAGGGAGGAAGTAAATCCTAACACGACTATATACCCTGAGGCAGTGGCACTAGCATCCATAGATGCTGAACATATTGACCAGGCTGTCATGGATATCTTTAGCCATGTAGGATTCCCTCAAGAAGTAGTCACCGACCAGGGGAAGCAATTTCAAGGGGACTTGCTGCAGACAGCATGGGCCAATTTTGGGGTCCATCCCTTACGTACAACCCCCTACCGTCACCAGACTAATGGTCTTTGCGAAAGATTTAATGGGACTCTTAAGCAGTTGCTGCAGGCATATGCCGAGTCGCAGGGGGGAGACTGGGAGAGGTCATTGCAGCAGCTATTATTCACGTACTGCGAAGTGCCGCAGGATTCTACCGGGTTCTCTCGACCTAGTCTGGGAAGGGTCATTCCAGGAACCTGAGGTTCCAGTCTTGGAATATGTGGTACAAATGAGGGATAGACTGCATAGGTTGATGCAGCTCACTCATGACCATACTTTGGGGGCGCTGGAACGGCAGCGCCATTATTACAAACAGGGGGCTCGAGAAAGGGAGTTAGAAGTTGGACAGAAAGTGATGGTGCTAGTAACTGCCAGAAAGCACAAGTTACAGGTGACCTGGGCAGGGCCCTATACCCTAGTGGACAGACAGGGCAGGGTAGATTACTTTATTGCACTAGATCGAACCGGGAAGCAGGTGGGTACTTATCACATTAATAGGTTAAATAAATTTGTCACCAGGGAAATAGGGGCCGTGGCAATCTGCTGCCCACCTATGGACGACCCTGAGACTGACCCCATACCCGACATTCTTGCAGCAGCCAAAAAGGACCTAGGGGTGGAGGCAGTGCCCATAGGCCAGCAGTTAACAGATGCCCAGACTCAACCGATGAAGGGAGTATTGGAGGTAGAGCGGCCTCAGTTCACCAGCAGGCCTGAACGCACTCATGTAGTGGCCCATCATGTCGACACCGGGGAGGCTTGGACCATTCGGCAACCCACGTATCGAGTGAGTCCAGAGGTGCTTGACATGATCAAAACAGAGGTCGTTGAAATGCTGGCACTGGTCGTCATTATACCATCCAGTAGTCCTTGGGCATCCAGTGTGGTGTTAGTGCCAAAGAAAGACCGGAGTACATGCTTCTGCGTAGATTATAGGAAACTGAACGAATTGACGGTGACAGACGCGTATCCTGTGCCCCGGGTAGATGAGCTGTTAGCAGGCTGGGGGCAGCTCGCTATGTGTCCACGCTGGACCTTAGTAAGGCGTACTGGCAGATACCCCTTACCAGGGAGGCACAGGAGTGGTCTGCATTCACCACTCCGTTTGGACTATTTGAGTTTACTGCCATGCCCTTCGGAATGAAGAATGCCCCGGCCACCTTTCAGCGTAAAGTAGACCGTTTGCGGACAGGATGTGAGGAGTTTGCTCAGGCATACCTGGACAATATAACTATTTTTATTGAGACCTGGAAGGACCACCTGCAACATGTGGCCCAAGTATTATCCCGGATTAGCCAGGCAGGGTTGATGATCAAACCAGACAAATGTCAGATGGGGATGGCAGATGTGTTGTACCTCGGGCACAGGGTTGGTGGAGGAAATATTCGACCAGAGGCGGCAAAAAAATTGATGCCACCGCTGACTGATTTGACGACCAAAAAGAACTCCCGACAAATTGACTGGACCCCCTGATTGTGAGCAGGCCTTTTACCAGAATATCTTGTCCCGTCCCCAGTATTATTAGCCCCCAATTTCCGAAGGCGGTTCAATGAGCAAACAGATGCCTCGGGCTGCGGAATAGGAGCTGTCTTCAGTAAAATAGGGGAGGATGGTTGTGAACACCCAGTGGCATATCTCTCCTGTAAACTTGTTGATCGCGAGATAGCATACGCCACTATTGAAAAGGATTGCCTGGCCATAGTTTGGGCTCTCAGAAAGTTGCAGCCGTACTTATATGGGCGGGAGTTTTCGTTGGTCACAGATCATAATCCCCTTTGTTGGCTACAACGCACCGCAGGGGACAATAGACAGTTGCTGCGATGGCCTTACAACTGTATAACTTTTCCATCTCTCACGCGGATGGCCTGTCTCATTAGCAGGAACCAGACTCCAAGCCTCATTGCGCCTCTGGAACTGTCCAGCCAGTCTCTCTCACCACTGGGTACATGGACTAAAAAGTGGAATGTAAAGCAACGGGCATGGTGTATGGTGTTGCAACCCCCTAATTTAATCCATACCTGAACTGTACTTTTTAGCCATGTTGCTATCAGTGATGTAACTATAACATCTCCTTGGAAAAGTACTTCAGGGGTTCAATTCCACCTCCACAGGGAACACTCAGGAGTTGAGGGAAATAAGCTACCATTGTTATTTCTGATTGCTCCCTATTGTCCACTAGTGAGCTCTACAGTCAGTCAGGAGCCTGCCCAACAGGGGTCACCTGAAGGAAGACACCTGGGGAAGTAGGGGAGGGGGGCTGGATAGTGTAAGCAGCCCACCAATCGAGACTTGTTACAACTTCCATGGGCAGGCAGTTCCCAAGGTGGGATTTGGAGGTGATAAAAGAGGCTACCCTGGGAGCTGGACACATGTATGACTAACTTTTGGCCAAGATAGTCACACATGGAACATATCTCACTAAATTTATTTGAACTGATTTCCTCACTTGTTGGACTTGCTATCGTTGCGGGGCCGTGCGCTATTTAATCCTGTTCTGCAGAATAAATCATCCTTCTATTTTTCCTCTAATACCGTGTCTGAGTGATTTGGGAACCACGAATCTTCACATGTTTAGGTGTCATTTATCCTTTGTACATGTGACAGGATGTACCTCCTATGCCACCCTGTCTGTTGTGTTGCTGGGGACCAGCTGGGCTTGCCTTGCCATCATCCCCCAAATGCGCCCTCTGACCGCAGTAGAAGAGGCTTTTGCTGCTGCCACCACTAGGCTCCTTAGCAGCACCTAGAACCGCGTCCTTCTGGGTAACTCTCGCTGCTAGTGTACCCCCTTGCTGGTTTACCTGACATCTTGCCTTCAGATCAGGGTTGCTATGGATGGTTCCCTCTGGCCTATTGTAACGCTCTGTAATGCTCTTACCTGTTTCCCATTCCAGCGCTCTTTCTTGCTGCCGTGATCGGCACTTCCGGGTAGCGGGTCACATGATTCGACTGCTGGGGTAGGCTATTTGAATCTCCTCTATATAACTCGTCACTGACACTTGCTCTGTGTCAGCCCAACTTGGTTGCTAGCGTCTGACTGCTGTATCCTGTGGGTGCTCTGCTGTCTGTGAGTTGTGTATTGCTGAATCCTCTGTGTACCTTTCCTGGATTGTCTGACTACGCTTGCTGTATCATCTGTGTACTGAACTTGGCTTGGCTGACTACGCTTTGCTGGAGCACATGTGTACCAGACCTGGCTCGCCTGACTATGCATTGTCTGACTACCCGAGTACCCGATCCTAACTGGCCCTTGCTTACTTATTGTACTAGATCCTGTCTGCCTGTTATCCATGTGCATTTATACATTTGATTCCACCGTTATTATCACATCTGTATTGCTCTTCTGGGATGATTATACTCCTTGAGACCTGTGTTACTTCCTGAGACAGTTCAGGGGGTCGTGATCTGCGAGTTCCTGGCAGCGAAGTCTATCCCGCCTTGCTGCGGTTCTTGGTGAACATCGGGAAACTCGTTAGACTCTGCGGCCCTAGTTTGCCAGTGCTAATCAGGAATATTACAGGCTTTTCATCCTCAGATCATAACACCTATCACACTGGCCAGAATTGCAGGTTGTGGACAGAGCATTGGTACTGGATGCAGGGTTCCAACCTCAGAACAGCTAGGTGTGATGTTTATTAGCTCAAGTGCCCTAATAAGGGCAGTTACATACACTAGTTCAAGTTACTAGGGATCTACAGACATACAGATGGTATAATAATAATACATGGTCAAACTGCGCTTTTTATACAGATTTACACAGATACCCTGGCAGGAGGTAATCTAGCCTCCTGCCCTTCTAACCAAAATCCAGGTGCTTCATATAGTTTGCTAATAAATCAGCCTGGAGGGTTTAACACCTTTTTACATTGCTACTAGCGGTGCCACTACGTCTGAGGTTTTTTTTATTGAATGTTTACCATCAGAATATAACATTTCTTTAATCTTGCTTTGAACGCAATTTAATTTTCAAAATTCACATACCAGCAAGTATAATTACATCCTCCTGTCTTTCAAGCTCAACAGACATTTTGGTCAGTCAGCGATGAAGAGATCTAATTAACATGAGATTACCTGTCTCTAGACCGTTGCAAAACCCAAACATGACATGCTGTCTCTGAAGTCCATACATTTCCATACAAAACACATACTAATATAAAAAGATATAAAAAGGTGCATTGCACTCCTAATTAAAATGAATATCTACAATAAGTTATTTCTACGTGATCCGGCCATAAATAAATTATTTATAAGTGATCCAGCCACAGTACTCCACATCCAATTTTTATCCAAATCATATTACATACATCTAAGAAACATTTCCAGAGTATGCACATATCACACACAACT
The DNA here is from genome assembly GCF_038048845.1 of Mixophyes fleayi. NCBI lineage: Eukaryota > Metazoa > Chordata > Amphibia > Anura > Limnodynastidae > Mixophyes > Mixophyes fleayi. The sequence goes on along the minus strand of NC_134405.1, from coordinate 132,485,136 downwards.
TCTCACATAACATTGATATTATGCAATGTCCCACATTGACTACTGCAATTCCCTTCTTTCTGTTTCACTCACCAGACTTTCACCCTTACAATCTATTTTGAATACAGCAAACCATACAACCGTAACATATTCTTAACCTCCCTAGGCTATTCTACACAATTACTACACATCTACACAGTTCATGCAAAATTTACACTCAACTTATACTCAAACAACCCTCTGACCAACATTGCTGTGGGACTGCATCATATTTTCCCATTAAGCACTTTTTCCCTTTGCAATCTGACTGGACCAATATGGAATATGTGGCACTAAACCTCAAGTATCAAACTCATATTTTCATATAGATTGCAAGCTTGTGAGTAGGGTCCGCTCACCTCTTTGTTTGTTAATCCAAGGTTTTATTTTATCACTTTGTTTCCAATCGTTAAGCACTGTGGAGTGTGCTGGCAATATATAACTATATGGTAATAATAAATAGAGCGATTGGCATTTACTAACATCCTTGAATACTCCAAATCAGAATAGAATATGTTTAACAAAATTTTTTCAGCTTGGTTTTAATTTGTCTTAAAAGGCCAATAAAGAATATGTTATAGTTTTCGTACCTCAACGTGTATAAAGCGGTATACTCTTCATTTTAGTTAAGTAGCATAGGAACAAACTAAAGTACTAGTGTAAAAAGATTTAATCTGGTTGTGCAGACTGGATATTGCCATTCTCTGGATTCTAGAAACAGGAACAAATATGTCTTATCTGTAGCCCAGGAAGCACTCTTTCTCTTTTGGATGTATTACAATATCATGCAGTACAGTCATTAGCATTACTTAAAAGCTCTTATCACTTTTTAATAGTATTCCTGCTTGATCTATTGAAGTGGTGCTGAGATGGAGCAGGCTTTAAAGAAATGGTGCTTAGGTTTGGGTGTGATTTTATGGAATATTAGTCTCTGTGTTGATATGAAAATAACTTCATTTAAATAAACCAAACTATAATATAAATTTTAATTCTACCATGTTTAAGTGCACATAGATATTTACTCGTGGACAGGGGAGGACTGGAAAATTTTAGCCCAGGGGCAAGACTCGACTATTAGAAACATTTTTAAGGAAAAAAATGCCCAGTAACACAACCCAAGATAGCCCACTCTGGGACAGGCCCTGCCCTCAGCCCAGGCCTGCCCTTGCTAGTGGATCTACGCTAATGGAAAATATACACAGGATTTTAAAAAATTTGCTAAATTCTTATGCCTTTTAGAAATTCATAATTTACTATTGTCAGTATTTTCTAAGGTTATATCCCAGGGGATGTTTTATTTCTTTTTTATATAAAGCCATGGTGTTTTTTACCTCACACATATACATTGCATGTTGTTACAAAATGTAATAATAAGTGTTCATGAGCGTTTTCTTTGCTATATTATGGTGGGGTTTTATATTAGAATTCCATTCTGCTGAATGGATGGACGTTTTATGGAACCCATCTTTCTGGATGTACTGTGAGAGTACTAAATTAAATTATGCTATTAAAAACAAGGGACATTTAGTGACTAAGTGATTGGTATCACACCATGTTTTGATTTATCAAACACCTGGGCCAAAATAAATACACACAGAACATCTAATTGGTCTGTCAGAATATTATATAACAAATAATTAACATATTTAGTGTTGGCTCAGGAATTTAAATACAAATGTGAAAGGTTTCAAAGTAAAGATAAAAAGAAAACATGAAAGCACATATTTCAACACTATAAATAAATTATTGAAAGCTTTTTGTGGGGCTAAATATGTAAAAGAGACACCATAGCTTCTTTTCTGAAAATATAACTCTATCGCCATGTCAGCAGTGGTAACTAGCATGATAATGTATTTATGCTAGTCAGTTGAAACCTGATGATTGTGGCTATATGCCACATGTCGGTAGGCTTGAATAACGGCTCTCCTGGCTAACATAGAAAACATCCTACAGTCTCAAAAGACCTCAATTCCTGTTACTCCTTTGTTACCTCAATCACCAATGTCTTGACAGTGGGTGCTGCTGGAGGCAATGGTATCCACCAACAATGCGGCACAAACGCCCAAACCATGGAATCTATGCGTCCTCAGGCTATCCAAATCTGTCCAAACACATGACTGCTACCAGCCTCCTGACTGCCTCTGCGCCTGAGGCCCTTGCATCTGATTCAGACACTCCATCTCCAGCAACTACCTGGTCCTCAAAACCTCAACCAAGGAATGTAAAGACTCTAGTTGGGCTCTCTAGGCATCTCCCTGTGGATTGTCTCCTGGGATCCTCAATAACAGGTCCACGCCATACATCCTCCACATACAGATCCTATTTTAAGCTTCAACCATCAGGGCAATATTTATTTTCATCTGGTCTCTGGCCTCTCTCATCACCCTCTTCTGGGTTGATTCTGCCCATACTGCAAATAGGCTCTTTATCCTTTCTTCACAAAACTTGTGTCCTTTAAATATGATCTAGCCATGGCACATTAATCATCCATGCCTGATAGTCATTCACAGCATATGTGTGCTTCCAATTTCAAGCATCAAAACCTCAAAAATCATTATGCCCCAATGAAGCAAAAAGGCAACTCAGAGTGACCCCTCATCCCATTTCTTCAACAATTATGAACAGGCCTGCCATCCTCTTAGCAACCCAGCTAATGCTCTAGGAAATTCACTAGTTCCACCCATCTGAAGGAGAAAGACCTGGGTGCTAGCACACAAATACTCATCACCAACCTGCAGGATATTGAATCAACATTCCAGGAGCCAAAAAAGCAGTTGGAAACTTTAAAGCCAAGATCACAGCTGTGGGCAAAAGAACTGACTCCCTCTAGACAAAATGGCTGCAACTTGAATCAAGCTAGAAAACCTGAAAGACAAGCAAGCCCTTCAAAGTAGGGTACATTAATAAAATCATAATAAAAAATATCCCTGAATCTTATCTTAATTTAAAGCTGCCAAATTCTCCTCCCCATTGCATTATTTTTATTTTTTTTATTTTCTTCTTCTTTAACAATAAAAAGTTTTTATTGAGGTTTTCAGTTTTACAAGGTATGAAAAATGACAGAAATCAAGCTAAAAAACAGGAGAGAAGGGTGGGAAAACCTCCACAGTGGGGAATGGGTCACACGTTAGCATACAAGTGCAGCAAAGTACATTGGTAAAATACACATGTGCCGCACATCGTCCAAATAATAATCACAGAGCGAAGGAGGAAAGTGGTGTGGCTAAATGCTCCGTATAATAATTGCTCCAATTGAGGCATTTGATTATGGGAGACGAAGCAGAAGCTGAATATGGGAAGTTTCCATATCGCAGCTTTTCTGAATTTTAGCAATTATCAGACATAGGAAGCAGGTAACGGGGTGTCCAATATTGGGTAATTGAAGCTCTAGTAGCAACAAGGATGTGACCCACTACGTAGTGTTTATGGTGTTGAATTTGCAGGAGGTAATGGTGTAAAAGAGCTACCTCTGAAGAGGGAGTGAGAGACACATTTAGTACTTGATTTATTAATATAAAGATTTTGAACCAAAGGGGTTGATACTGTGGGCAGCTCTAGAAAATATGAAAGAGACCTCCAACCTCACCACAATTCCTCCAGTCGAATTTCGAAACAATAGGCTGGAATTTATGTAGCTTCTCAGGTGTTAAATACATTCTATGGATAAGTTTGTCCAACATTTCAGAGTAAGTAATGCATTTAGACAGTTTGAAAACATTTTGAAAAATGCGATCCCAATCCTCCTCCTCTATAGAGACAACCAGTGATCAAACTCCTATAGAAGTTGGGTAGGTAATTTGTGGACTTCTATTTGTGGAGACCTTTATACCAAGAGGATATACCAGCTATACACCTACGGGAGGACAGACAAATGAAATGAAGGGGGGTATCAAAGTAGGTAAGGAGCAATCCTGAGATTGGATCCAGTGCCAGACCTGCAAGCATTTGTAAAAGTCCCTGGTAGGAATATTATACATATATGATACAAATGTATAAAAGAAAGCAGCATACCGCCTTCAAAGAGTTGATGGAGTTTACTTATACCTACCAAGATAAAAGTTGCAAATTTGGGATCAATTTAGAGAGACCACCAATCAAGAGATGAGAGGACGAAGTCAGAAGTGAATTGTAACAATTTGTCCCAAGCTGTAAAAGAATCTCTAATGCTAATTAAAGTGTGAGATGAACAGAGTTTTGATGAGCAGTATCCTTTTCACTGCCGCTATTCTCCCCTGTCACAAGACCTCATTGTTAGCCCACATTTTTGTCAAAGATGTGAAGTGAGTCAACAGAATAATTACAGTTCATTAAATCCAAACAACAAAATTCTTTTGGTGCAAAATTATTAGAGATGAGCGGGCTCGGATATCTGAAATCCGAGCCCACCCGAACGTTGCCGATCCGAGACAGATCCGGGTATTCCCGCCAATTGCAAAACTGAAACCGAGGCTCTGAGTCATAATCCCGCTGTCGAATCCCGCTGTCGGATCTCGCAATACTCGGATCCTATAAATTCCCCGCCATCTTCACTCGGGCATTGATCAGGGTAGAGGGAGGTTGTGTTAGGTGGTCCTCTGTCCTGCTATATCTCGTGCTGTGCTGTTCAGTTCTGTGCTGTGCTGTGCTGTGTTCTGCTCAGTCCAGTGGTGCTGTGTCCTGTGCTCTGTCCTTCTGAGTTCAGTGGTGCTGCTGGGTCCTGTCCTGTGTCCTGTTCAGTCCAGTGGTGCTGTGTCCTGTGCTCTGTCCTTCTAAGGGCATTGTGTTATTTCCCCATTATTCCCAAGTTAAAAATTTTTTTTTAAAAAGTTGTAAAAAAAAAATAATTATAAAAAAAAGAAATTAAAAAAAAATATCCAAAAATAATCCTGCAGTATAAGTCCATTGGTACTGCAATATTACAAAGTTCACTGATTCTGCAGTATAAGTCCAGTGGTACTGCTATATTACAAAGTTCACTGATTCAGCAGTATAAGTCCAGTGGTACTGCTATATTACAAAGTTCACTGATTCAGCAGTATAAGTCCAGTGGTACTGCTATATTACAAAGTTCACTGATTCAGCAGTATAAGTCCAGTGGTACTGCTATATTACAAAGTTCACTGATTCAGCAGTATAAGTCCAGTGGTACTGCTATATTACAAAGTTCACTGATTCAGCAGTATAAGTCCAGTGGTACTGCTATATTACAAAGTTCACTGATTCAGCAGTATAAGTCCAGTGGTACTGCTATATTACAAAGTTCACTGATTCAGCAGTATAAGTCCAGTGGTACTGCTATATTACAAAGTTCACTGATTCAGCAGTATAAGTCCAGTGGTACTGCTATATTACAAAGTTCACTGATTCAGCAGTATAAGTCCAGTGGTACTGCTATATTACAAACTTCACTGATTCAGCAGTATAAGTCCAGTGGTACTGCTATATTACAAAGTTCACTGATTCAGCAGTATAAGTCCAGTGGTACTGCTATATTACAAAGTTCACTGATTCAGCAGTATAAGTCCAGTGGTACTGCTATATTACAAAGTTCACTGATTCAGCAGTATAAGTCCAGTGGTACTGCAATATTACAAAGTTCACTGATTCAGCAGTATAAGTCCAGTGGTACTCTCCTGTGCCGCATATAATTTTTAAAGGCTTTGCCGAGTGTGTGTGGCTTAGGGGTACGCTCTCTTGTGCTACATATAATGGAAAACAAAAATTTGGAGGATAAAGTAGGGAAAGATCAAGACCCACTTCCTCCTAATGCTGAAGCTGCTTCCACTAGTCATGACATAGACGATGAAATGCCATCAACGTCATCTGGCAAGCCCGATGCCCAATCTCCTAGTACAGGGCATGTAAAATCCAAAAAGCCCAAGTTCTCAAAAAGTAGCAAAAAGAGAAACTTAAAATCATCTGAGGAGAAACGTAAAGTTGGCAATATGCCATTTACGACACGTAGTGGCAAGGAATGGCTTAGGCCCTGGCCCGTGTTCATGACTAGTGGTCCAGCTTCACCCAAGGATCTAAGCCCTCCTCCTTCCCCCCCTACAAAAAATTTAAGAGAGTTATGCTGTCAGCAACAACAACAAAACAGCAAAGAACTCTGCCTTCTAAACAGATGACATCACAAATCCCCAAGGCGAGTCCAAGGGTGTTGGTGGTTGTGAAGCCTGACCTTCCCATCACTGTACGGGAAGAGGTGACTCCATCCAGCATTTGCAGCACACCCTCTGCATATGTGTGAAGGATCACCCACAGTGTAGATCCAGATTTGGATAATCAAGGTGTCAATGTTGTACACCGGGAGGAGGCTATTGATGTAGCTGGCGCTGTGGAGGAACTTGATGATGACGATGGTGATGTGGTTATTGTAAATGAGGCACCAGAGGGGGAAACAGCTGATGTCCATGGGATGAGAAAGCCCATTGTCATGCCTGGTCAGAAGACCAAAAAATGCACCTCTTCGGTCTGGAGTTATTTTTATCCAAATCCGGACAACCAATGTATGGCCATATGTAGCTTATGTAAAGCTCAAATAAGCAGGGGTAAGGATCTTGCCCACCTAGGGACATCCTCCCTTATACGTCACCTGAATAACCTTCATAGTTCAGTGGTTAGTTCAGGAACTGGGCCTAGGACCGTCATCAGTACAAGGACACCTAAATCCCTTGGTCCTGTTGGATACACACCACCAACACCTTCCTCGTCAACTTCCTCCACGATCTCCATCAGATTTAGAACTGCAGGCCATGTCACCAGCCAGACTGAGTCCTCTTCTATACGGGATTCATCCGAGGAATCCTGCAGCGGTACGCCTACTACTGCCACTGCTGCTGTTGCTGCTGTTAGTCGGTCATCTTCCCAGAGGGGAAGTCGTAAGACCGCTACGTCTTTCAAAAAACAATTGACCGTCCAACAGTCATTTGCCATGACCACAAAATACGATAGTAGTCACCCTATTGCAAAGCGTATAACTGCGGCTGTAACTGCTATGTTGGTGTTAGACGTGCGCCCGGTGTCCGCCATCAGTGGAGTGGGATTTAGAGGGTTGATGGAGGTATTGTGTCCCCGGTACCAAATCCCGTCGAGATTCCACTTCACTAGGCAGGCGATACCAAAGATGTACAGAGAAGTACGAGCAAGTGTCCTCAGTGCTCTTAAAAATGCGGTTGTACCCACTGTCCACTTAACCACGGAGGACTATATGACTGTGACAGCCCACTGGGTAGATGCATCCCCTTCCACAGCAACAGCAGCAGCTGCATCAGTAGCAGCATCTACACAACGTCTGCTCGTGCCAAGGCAGGCAACATTGTGTATTACAGGCTTTAATAAGAGGCACAACGCTGACAACCTATTAGAGAAAATGAGGGAAATTATTTCGCAGTGGCTTACCCCACTTAGACTGTCCTGGGGATTTGTTGTGTCAGACAACGCCAGTAACATTGTGCGGGCATTGCATATGGGCAATTTCCAGCACGTCCCATGTTTTGCCCACATCGGTAATTTGGTGGTGCAGCATTACCTCAAGAGTGACAGGGGTGTGCAGGAGATGCTTGCGGTGGCCCGCAAAATTGCTGGACACTTTCGGCATTCTGCCAGTGCCTACCGCAGGCTCGAGGCACATCAAAAAAGCATGAACCTGCACTGCCATCACCTCAAACAAGAGGTTGTGACCCGCTGAAACTCCACCCTCTATATGCTGCAGAGGATGGAGGAGTATCCTCAAAGGAGTGGGGATGCGCCTGAGTCAAGCGCAGTGGAGACTGATTTCCGTGTTGTGCAAGGTTCTCCAGCCGTTTGAACTTGCCACACGAGAAGTCAGTTCCGACACTGCCAGCTTGAGTCAGGTGATTCCCCTGATCAGGCTGTTGCAGAAGCAGCTGGAGAAAGTGAGGGAGGAGCTGGTAAACCATTGCCATTCCACCAAGCATGTAGCTCTTGTGGATGAAGCCCTTCGTACGCTTTGCCAGGATCCGCGGGTGGTCACTATTTTAAAGGCAGAGGAATACATTCTGGCCACCGTTCTCGATCCTCGGTTTAAAGCGTATGTTTTGTCTCTGTTTCTGGCGGACACAAGTCTGCAGCGGTGCAAAGACCTGCTGGTGAGGAGATTGTCCTCTGAAGAAGACCGTGACATGCCAACAGCTCCACCCTCATTTTCTTCCACATCTGTGGCTGCGAGGAAAAAGCTCAGTTTTCCTAAAAGAGCCGCTGGCGGGGATGCTGATAACATCTGGGCCGGACTGAAGGACCTGCCAACCATTGCAGACATGTCTACTGTTGCTGCATTGGATGCTGTCACAATAGAAAAAATGGTGGAGGATTATTTTGCTGACACCATCCAAATAGACATGTCAGACAGTCCATATTGTTACTGGCAGGAAAAAAAGGCAGTTTGGAAGCCCCTGTACAAACTGGCTCTATTTTACCTGAGTTGTCCCCCCTCCAGTGTGTACTCGGAAAGAGTTTTTAGTGCAGCGGGGAACCTGGTCAGTGAGCGGCGAAGGAGGTTGCTTCCTCAGAACGTTGAAAAAATGATGTTCATAAAAATTAATTATCAATTCCTCAATCAAGTACAGCACTGCCCTCCAGATAGTACAGAGGGACCTGTGGTTGTGGAGGCCAGCGGGGACGAATTGATAATGTGTGAGGAGGAGGAAGTACACACTGTAGGGGGAGAGGAATCAGAGGTTGAGGATGAGGACGACATCTTGCCTCAGTAGAGCCTGTTTATTTTGTACAGGGAGAGATGAATAGCTTTTTTGGTGTGGGGGCCCAAACAAACCAATCATTTCAGGCACGGTTTGGTAGGCCCTTTTGCTGAAATGATTGGTTTGTTAAAGGGTGCATGTCCTATTTCAACAACATAAGGGTGGGTGGGAGGGCCCAAGGACAATTCCATCTTGCAACTCTTTTATTGCCATTATGTGACCATTCAACAGTCGTTTGCCATGAGCACAAAGTAAAACAAAATTAAAACAAATTCAACAAATTAAACCAAAAGTAAAATGCCCTGTCATAATCAAAAACAAGAGGTATTGACGTGCTTGAACTACTGTAGTGTTTATAAGTTAGAAACACTACACTTGAAAGCTTGAGCCTTTAATAGAAAAAGTCACTCTTCATTGCACGAATATTTGCAACAGTGACAATTTTTTGGTTAACAAATAACACTTCAACCCTGTCTGTCTTTCACATACTTGATGGGATCTCAATGATGAATGCTCTGTACCATGGTCGTCTAAAACAAGAGGTGTGGACGTGCTTGAACTACTGTAGTGTTTATAAGTTAGAAACACTACACTTGAAAGCTTGAGCCTTTAATAGAAAAAGTCACTCTTCATTGCACGAATATTTGCAACAGCGACAATTTTTTGGTTAACAAAGTCAACAAATAACACTTCGACCCTGTCTGTTTTTCACATACTTGATGGGATCTCAATGATGAATGCTCTGTACCATGGTCGTCTAAAACAAGAGGTGTGGACGTGCTTGAATTACTGTAGTGTTTATAAGTTAGAAACACTACACTTGAAAGCTTGAGCCTTTAATAGAAAAAGTCACTCTTCATTGCACGAGTATTTGCAAAAGCGACAATTTTTGGGTTAAGAAAGTCAACAAATAACACTTCGACCCTGTCTGTCTTTCACATACTTGATGGGATCTCAATGATGAATGCTCTGTACCATGGTCGTCTAAAACAAGAGGTATTGACGTGCTTGAACTACTGTAGTGTTTATAAGTTAGAAACACTACACTTGAAAGCTTGAGCCTTTAATAGAAAAAGTCACTCTTCATTGCACGAGTATTTGCAACAGCGACAATTTTTGGGTTGAGAAAGTCAACAAATAACACTTCGACCCTGTCTGTCTTTCACATACTTGATGGGATCTCAATGATGAATGCTCTGTACCATGGTCGTCTAAAACAAGAGGTATTGACGTGCTTGAACTACTGTAGTGTTTATAAGTTAGAAACACTACACTTGAAAGCTTGAGCCTTTAATAGAAAAAGTCACTCTTCATTGCACGAATATTTGCAACAGCGACAATTTTTTGGTTAACAAAATCAACAAATAACACTTCGACCCTGTCTGTCTTTCACATACTTGATGGGATCTCAATGATGAATGCTCTGTACCATGGTCGTCTAAAACAAGAGGTGTGGACGTGCTTGAACTACTGTAGTGTTTATAAGTTAGAAACACTACACTTGAAAGCTTGAGCCTTTAATAGAAAAAGTCACTCTTCATTGCACGAATATTTGCAACAGCGACAATTTTTGGGTTAACAAAGTCAACAAATAACACTTCGACCCTGTCTGTCTTTCACATACTTGATGGGATCTCAATGATGAATGCTCTGTACCATGGTCGTCTAAAACAAGAGGTATTGACGTGCTTGAACTACTGTAGTGTTTATAAGTTAGAAACAATACACTTGAAAGCTTGAGCCTTTAATAGAAAAAGTCACTCTTCATTGCACGAATATTTGCAACAGCGACAATTTTTGGGTTAACAAAGTCAACAAATAACACTTCAACCCTGTCTGTCTTTCACATACTTGATGGGATCTCAATGATGAATGCTCTGTACCATGGTCGTCTAAAACAAGAGGTATTGACGTGCTTGAACTACTGTAGTGTTTATAAGTTAGAAACACTACACTTGAAAGCTTGAGCCTTTAATAGAAAAAGTCACTCTTCATTGCACGAGTATTTGCAACAGCGACAATTTTTGGGTTGAGAAAGTCAACAAATAACACTTCGACCCTGTCTGTCTTTCACATACTTGATGGGATCTCAATGATGAATGCTCTGTACCATGGTCGTCTAAAACAAGAGGTATTGACGTGCTTGAACTACTGTAGTGTTTATAAGTTAGAAACACTACACTTGAAAGCTTGAGCCTTTAATAGAAAAAGTCACTCTTCATTGCACGAATATTTGCAACAGCGACAATTTTTTGGTTTACAAAGTCAACCAATAACACTTCGACCCTGTCTGTCTTTAACATACTTGATGGGATCTCAATGACGAATGGTCTGTACCATGTTTGGAGGAGGTATTGTGGCCCCGGTACCAAATTGGGTACCGGGGCTACTCCACTATGCAGTCCAGATAGAGGTGTATCAGATATTAAACAACGTTGACTGTTGCTGCAAAAATTTTAAATAATATTGTGGGGAACACTACACTACGCAGTCCATAAACTTTTTGGGTGGAATTCAGACCTGTGTAGGGTTTTTTAATAATATTGTGGTGACCCACTCCTCTACGCAGTCCAGGTACATTATTCGGTGAGATTCATACCAGTTGATGGTTTTCTTATTATATATATTGTAGTGACCCACTCCTCTACGCAGTCCAGGTACATTATTGGTGCGAATCATACAAGTTCAGGGTTTTTAATTTATATTGTGGTGACCCACTCCTCTACGCAGTCCAGGTACATTATTGGAGCGAATCATACAAGTTCAGGGTTTTTAATTTATATTGTGGTGACCCACTCCTCTACGCAGTCCAGGTACATTATTGGAGCGAATCATACAAGTTCAGGGTTTTTAATTTATATTGTGGTGACCCACTCCTCTACGCAGTCCAGGTACATTATTGGTGCGAATCATACAAGTTGATGGTTTTCTTATTATATATATTGTGGTGACCCACTCCTCTACGCAGTCCAGGTACATTATTCGGTGCGATTCATACCAGTTGATGGTTTTCTTATTATATATATTGTGGTGACCCACTCCTCTACGCAGTCCAGGTACATTATTCGGTGCGATTCATACCAGTTGGTTTTCTTTTTTCGTTTTACTTTTTGGGTGGAATTCAGACCTGTGTAGGGTTTTTAATTTATATTGTGGTGACCCACTCCTCTACGCAGTCCAGGTACATTATTGGTGCGAATCATACAAGTTGATGGTTTTCTTATTATATATATTGTGGTGACCCACTCCTCTACGCAGTCCAGGTACATTATTGGTGCGAATCATACAAGTTCAGGGTTTTTAATTTATATTGTGGTGACCCACTCCTCTACGCAGTCCAGGTACATTATTGGTGCGAATCATACAAGTTGATGGTTTTCTTATTATATATATTGTGGTGACCCACTCCTCTACGCAGTCCAGGTACATTATTGGTGCGAATCATACAAGTTCAGGGTTTTTAATTTATATTGTGGTGACCCACTCCTCTACGCAGTCCAGGTACATTATTTGGTGCGATTCATACCAGTTGATGGTTTTCTTATTATATATATTGTGGTGACCCACTCCTCTACGCAGTCCAGGTACATTATTGGTGCGAATCATACAAGTTCAGGGTTTTTAATTTATATTGTGGTGACCCACTCCTCTACGCAGTCCAGGTACATGTTTTGGTGCGATTAAGACCAGTTGATGGTTTTCTTATTATATTGTGGGGACCACTCCACTACGCAGTCCAGAAAGATAGCTCATTGCAACGTTTTGGACTAAGAACTATATTGTGAGGTGTTCAGAATACACGCTAAATTAGTGGAAATGCTTGTTATTGAATGTTATTGCGGTCAATAATAGCGTAGGAGTGAAAATAAGCCCAAAAAATTGATTTTTTTTAACTTTTTATGCTTTTTTCAAAAAAAATCCGAATCCAAAACCTTAAATCCGAACCAAAACCTTTCGGCAGGTGTTTTGCGAAACAAATCCGAACCCAAAACATCGAGAAAATCCGGATCCAAAACACAAAACACGAGACCTCAAAAGTCGCCCGTGCACATCCCTACATTTAACCCCAATGAAGCCTGTCAAAAGCTTTTCCCTCATCAAGCAAAAGCAATAACCGGGGTCGTTGGTTGGTTGAGTGGTGATCTACATTACCAAGGACTCATCTAACATTGTCCGGGCTTGCCTACCAAGCATGAAGCCTACTTGGTCTTGTTGTAGTAATTGGGGACAATTTGATTACATTTTGTGGCTAAGTTGTTTGCAAAGATTTTGATATCAGAATTTAAGAGAGCTATAGGATGGTACTTTTTGGCAATGGGAGGGATCTTTACCTTGTTTAGAGATAGTAATAATTTGGGCTTCTAACATTTTTGGGAGGGAATGAAGAAATGGCGGTAGCATGGGTAACCAAACAAGCCAAAATGAAAAGTGAAAAAAGTTGTTAGTGGAGCCATCAGGCAAAGGTGCGTTATCTTATTTCAGAGTTTTAATACTCCTCTGAATTTCATCCTCCGTCCACAGAGAACACAAAGATTTGTTTAAGTCCGAGGACAGATTCAGAGTGTTTAAAAAATGATGTATGGAGTCTGGTGCAGGTTATGGAATAGAGGTATCAGAGTGGAGATTGTACAGTTTTTCATAATTGATGGCAAATTCTGGTAAAGATTACAGAAAATCTGGTGATTTTTGGCCCTATTCCTTACAAAGGGTTAATGCAAAAACTAAGGAATTTAACCTTTTTCTCTATGGTAATCATCCTCTCCAGATATACCTAAAAACAGTCCCCATGCTACAGTAGTAGAAACAGCACATGGGAGATTTTCAGAATAGGGGAATACAGTGCCCAATATTACTATTTTTGAAAATACAGTGCCTATTATTTGAATTGAGCACATTTTTCTCCAAACTATCTAGATATAGGACCATAATTAAAACATATAGATGAACTTCACTCTTTCCCCATGAGAGACAAGATTGAAGACAGGTCAGTTCTCCCATACGTTTGTTTAAGTAACAAATAATAGGAGAAAGGATTTGAGAAATTAACCTTGCTAAAAAAAATAATATTGAGAAATGAATATTGTGCATATGATCTGAGGACATGAAAGGTCAAAAACAAGAACAGTATAAATTATGCTGACTTACCAAAATATGTCAAAAAGTAGAGTAAGGTTAATGATTTGACCAAACAATGTGTACATTTGCATGCAATTGATCTAAAATGAAAAGTGTGCAACAGAACAGATATGGACCGTGCCTGTTATTTGCATTTGTTTGTAAACATGAGTATTTGCTACATGTATTTGCCAAGTTTGTTAGGACAATGTTAATACACTTGACTTTATGGATCAAACGAAGGATACCTCTGATTGGACAAGGGGCACATTTAAACGGATCATGAACCTAGAACGGTATTCCCTGATGAAGTTATTCGTGACGAAACAAGTAACGAGACAAGCAACTTATCAGATGTCACAAGGTTCCCGTCAGCAGAGCAGAATCTGCAGCATCAATGTCTGTAAGCGAATATACTTGCCTGCAATTGAAAACAAGATGAGACTCCCCTGACGATCAGCGGCAAAAGAAACCTTTATATGCATGACTAGTACCACTGATATAATGCTGAAACAAATGTTTTGAGGAGTAGATATGTTAAGAACTACACAGCTTTATGTTGAACATTGGGCTGATAAAGCATGGAAAGTGGTTTTTGATCTGTGTCTGTTATTTAGTTTGAAACCACTTATGGACATAGAGTCCTTTTTGTTTTGGGACACTATTACAATACTGACTTACAACTGATTGAATTAATCATAATTGGACAATTCAATATATATTGGCACTATCTTAATATGTGTATTTATTGATATGCTACCACTTGCATTGGATAGCTGTTTGCAAGGAAAACAGGAGGCTATTAGTGTATGGGTGTATATATATATATATATATATATATATATATATATATATATATATATATATATATATATATATAAAACCAAAAATGAGAGAAGCGCAAGTATATCCTCTCTAGAGTAAAATACCACCAAAAAACAATTGACATTTTTGTTTAAAATTTATTACAAAATAGTGTCATTAAGAACATATAAACTAAACTAAATTCACATGCCAATAAATTGGACCAGTTCAATTATAATAAGTTGCATTCAAAAAAAGGATCACCTAAAGTGCACTTCTAGGAAACAATTATATCCAATGTCTATTATTGCTGAACGAACGTCTGGATTAATGTTATGTTATGTAAGATTAAAGGACCATTCATGCTTGCTGCAGATCACAATCACTTGGATATCCACTTAATCTGTGTGTCACTTTAGCAGAAGGAATCATCGTCAATCCATCTGAATGTAGTTCTATTAGCAGTTTCTACATTCCGCCCATTGGAACCGCATAACAAGTCTTTTTATTCCCCAGTCTAGTAAACATAATCTTGTTCACAGTGATCTTACCCTCCTTTGGGCATAATACCAAGTGATACTCGTCTAAAGTGGTGATCAGTTCTTTGTAACGATTGAAGTATTTAGCATATCACATCCACTAAAAAAGTTCACCTTGGGTCCTATTAATATTATTCGGCAGGGGATGAAATCTAGCTGACACGTAAATACACACATACTATATGGACAAAAGAATTTGGCCACACCTGTAAATTGTTGAATTGAAGTGTTTCAATCAGACCCGTTGCCAGAGGTGTATAAAATCAAGCACCTAGCCATGCAGTCTCCATTTGTAAACATTTGTAATACAAAATGGGTTGTTCTGAAGAAATCAGTGACTTCAAGCATGGTAATGTGATAGGATGCCACCTTTGCAATAAGACGGTTCGTGAAATTTTATCCCTGCTGGTTACTCCACGATCAACTGTAAGTGATATTATTAGAAAATGGAGGCATTTAGGAACAACCGAAACTCAGCCACGAAGCGGAAGACCACGTAAAATCACAGAGCTGGGTCAATGACTGCTAAGACGCATGGTGCGTAAAGTCGCCAACGCTTTGTTGATTCCGTAGCTGAAGAGTTCCGGACTTCCGCTGTCATTAATGTAAGCACAAAAACTGTGCGGTGGGAAATTAGTGGAATGGGTTTCCATGGCCGAGCAGCTGCATGCAAGCTTCACATTATCAAGACCAATGCCGAGCATCGGATGGAGTGGTGTTTAGCACACTGACACTGGACCGTGTAGCAGTGGAAACGTGTTCTGTGGAGTGACGTATTATGCTTCTCCGTTATGGCAGTCAGATGGGTGAGTCTGGGAGAACGTTACCTGCCTGACTGCATTATGCCAACTGTGAAGTTTGGTGGAGGAGAGATAATGGTATGAGGCTGTTTTCAGGGTTTGGGCTAAGCCCCTTATCTCCAGTGAAGGGCAATCTTAATGCTTCAGAATACCAAGTAATTTGAACACTGCTATGCTTTCAACTTTGTGGTAATAGTTTGGGGAAGGACCTTTACTATTCCAACATGACTATGCCCCAGTGCACAAAGCAAGAACTACAAAGACATGGTTTGATGAGTTCAGTGCAGAAGAACTTGAATGGCCCGCACAGAGCCCTGACCTCAACCCCAACGAACACCTTTGAGATAAACTAGAACGGAGATTGTGAGCTAGGCCTTCTCGTCCAGCATCAGTGCCTGAAGCCTTCCAAGAAGAGTGGAAGCTGTTATCACTGCAAAAGGGGACCAACTCCATATTAAAGTATATGTATCTGAATACAATGTCATCACAGTCTCTGTTGGTGTAATGGTCAAGCATCAGAATACTTTTGGCTATATAGTGCTTGTGTGTATGTGATATATGTGTGTGTATATATATATATATATATATATATATATATATATGTGTACATATATATATATATAAATATGTATATATATATACATACATACAAACACTCAGACAGAACACTTTAATAGCGTATTTGCATACTCTTATTCTCATTGCAATATGGCTATTTGTTGAAACCTATTCATTTTTTAAATATGTTCTGTGTCAGGCAGCAAGAAGGGTGACTGATATTAATACCGTTGATATATATGCCTACACGCAATCCTGTCTACTGCATTCATAGCAAATACCATTAGCAGCTATAAGTTATAATTAGGAATTTATAGATCACAATTTTATTATCCTATACCCTATCTCTATACCCACCCATTGCGCCACTTCCCTAATTTTGCAACATTTTTAACCTACCAGTAGGTCTCTGAAGTGTGGGAGGAAGCCCACACAAACACTTTGAGAACAATACAAACTCCACACAGATAAGGCTCTGGTCAGAATCTATAAATACACTATGATGATCTGAATTTATTCTGTCAATGTTATACCACCTCTCCAAATAATTTTGGATTATATCTTCACCTGATGGTAAAGTAGCTTTTTAGATTGAGATTAACGCATTGTATATAATGGATATAATAGAGGGAGGTGATGATAGGATCTTGGCAACTATAAAGCAATTTTGAGGTTACTCTTAACAATAAGGATACTGGACAAAACTAGTTTGGGAATCATGGCAGTCTTGCTAAAAAGGAATGATTGCAGTTACTTATATATCTAGATTACAAGGACTCCTGGTTTAGTTCTAAGTCAGAATGTGTGGTGTGTTTGAGTATTCCTTTCCGCATTTTGATGTTTTATCTTTTATGTTACTTGCCCCTGCATTAAGCTACAGGCAGTATAACATATATTATGTTCTACTTTGGTATGGTAACTTTTACATTGATCTTTGTGAATGCGAATGGGATCAATTTGTCCTGTCAATAGGCTTTATTGAGCATAGATCCATATCAAAAAATTGCTTTAGAATAACTTATTCCACTGTACACATGCATGTAAATTGAAACCTAATAAACAAACTAAGCAGAGCCCTATCTTCAAGCAAAAATGAGTGAAGATTTCTGCACCATAATTGCTTGTATTGTGGCAGAAACACCTTGCTGCCAATTGAATCTGTCCTAAATGTGTTGTTAATAAAGGTAACCAGAACTAAAGCATTATGTGGATATTGAATAGGGTAACAGTTTGATTTGCCTATGGTTCCTTATGGTTTTATTTGGTTAACTGGGACTGAATGGGATTCTTCAATAATCACTGCCCCCAATCTGCATGATAACAAACCAAAATTCCCTATACAATTTTCCCTTTCCCATAAGCATCAGTATAGCTCACACAATTACAAATTATTTGTTAGCCTTCATGTTATACTTTCACTAACTAGTTAATACTCAATAGAATAATATTCTAGAGAAATGGCAAAAAAAAACAGATTCAATTTTCTTAAACGCATCATTGTGAATCCTATTGACAAATTAATGGCATATATTTGTCCAGATGTGTGTCCATCTCTTGTATTATGCCAGTAATATCACAGTCACAGGTAGGAGATAGTAAGCATTCTAGAAGCGTAACAAGAATGGTGACCCCAAGTGTGTAGTGTTGAGGAGAAGAATGATAACATTGATTAAAAAGGTTCCCTACTGTTTATAGTGTTGTCTGGTAAGTGTTCTTAAAGAAGGGAATTCCATGAAATGATCAAAAGTGAAAACAAAAACATAAGTTAAAGGGAAAAAATATATATCTTTGGATAACAAAAAAAACTACTAACAACTGAAAATAAGAAATACAGATGTATTCCTTTGTGAGCCTTGCATTATAGACTGCAAGCACTTTGATAAAACATTTTTATTGTTAAAGTGTCTGTTTTAATACCCTATACGTTCAATATTTTTACTTCATATATTATATATTTTTTCAGAAATGAACAAGCAAAATCCTACTCAAAACTATGTTGTCGGCATCCACGTATTTTTTTTAAGATATAAAGAGTATTCATAGGTTTACAGAATGTAAGTCTTGTAATGAAAAATGTTATTATCACATTCCTGAGACATCTTGCATTTGCTATTGCTATATTATTTTCTTTGTATATGCATGCTTGTAGGGAAAACCAAAAGGTCAATTATGACAATCAACACTTACTGCAGCTTAGTAGCACCACCAACTGCTCGTTCAGAAGAAATGTCTGTTTTGTTTATATAGTGGGTTCTCTAGTCAGCTCTCCAGAATCCTCCAAAGTCATACTGAATTACTTTCATGCTTATATTACCACAGCTGCAGAACTGTGCACCTCAATGACAAGACCCAGCAATAGTTAACATGGTGTTTACTGAGACTGCCCATTGCCAAAGTAAATATAACACAATGATGTGTTACAGTAATTTTAGCACTGCAGCATTAGGCAATCTCTGGGTTGAGTACGATCTGGCGATGCTGAATCTGTCGACAGAATGTCACGAAAATGGCAACAGTCAGACTGTAGACAGATTCCGTGTATTGACATGGTTAAATGTTGAGAGTGTGACTGTCGACAGGTAGTAATATCGACAGTAACACGGAAAAGCCAGTGGACCCAACGTTACATCAACGCAGCCACCAGCACAATACAGTCAATAATACACTAAACAAATGATAAAACGTGAATATATCATTTGGAAAAAAAACAGCGTGCCCCCTCTCATCCCTCAGATTAATTCTAGCGCCACCAGCCGAGAGTAGTACCAGCAAATCAGGGGGACAAAAAGCATAGGGTCCCTCAATTTTACTTGTACCAGCACTAGGCTTTGCCAGCTGGGGCATTATAGTAGGGGAACCTGCAGCATGGGGTCACTCTGCCATAACGACATCTAAGCACAAGCTGGTCAGCATGGGGATGGATTTTCCTAGGGAGATGGGGTCTAAGAAAAAAAAAGCACTAGTGCTCTTCCCACACCCCTGGGTGGTGGGGTAATAAAATTTTATATTGAACACACCATTTTGACTTGGTGCACTATAGGTCCCAGCAAGCCCAGGCTGCCATTAACAGTTTGGGCATGCTGTCAGTGCTGAGGACATGGGAAAGCCCCATGTTATAAATAAATCTAGGAGTATATTTACTAAACGGCGGGTGTGGAGATGTTGCCTATAGCAGCCAATCAGATTCTAGTTATTTATTTAGTACGTTCTACAAAATGGCAGCTAGAATCTGATTGGTTGCTATAGGCAACATCTCCACCTTTCAAACCCGCAGTTTAGTAAATATAGCACCTAGTAGTTGTAATTCTTTCATTACGCAGCAGGAGCTCTTACTGTCAAGAGCTTGTATGTTTGTAATGTTTTTTTTATTTTTCCAAGCACCGTTCCTGTGGATTGTTTTGTTTTCTTACAAGCTGCAGGACTAGGAATGTATTTTTTTTTTTTAATGTACATGGCTTGTTTTTTAGGTGCTTAATCGAGGGATATAAACATTGAGAGTCCTATGAAGAACATGCATGTTGTATTATTCGGAATTACATGGGTGGGTGTTTTTTATTAATTTCCCAAAAAATTGTTTAAAATGAGGTGTGGTTTATTTACATTTTGTCTTGGTACACTACAGATCCTTGCGGTTCCCCAAGTGGCAGCATTCCCAAACTGTTAATTGCAGCCTAGGCTTACTAGGACCTGTAGTGCACAAAGCCAAAATTGTGTGATTACTATAAAATATATTTTATTAACCGACACCCACTGTCCAGAGGTGGCGGGAAGAGCCCGAGTGCTTTCAGCTCAGGGCTGGCCCTTGGGAGTCCGCTTTTTTGCTTTATTTAGCGTTTGTTTTTTAATTTGTTTCCTTAATTTGAGAAGTTATATTTCAGTGGCTAAGGGTATCTTAGTCACTCATCTTTCTCGTCTCCAGACACTGAACCCTAAACTGTAAGCTTAACTATGCCTAAACTATTCTGTGTACGTTGCTGTGTAAACCTATTTTAAAATAAAAATAATAGATAAGATAATAGTGCCCCCTCCATTGGGATGGGGGCATTTAGATATATGTATAAAGCCATGTATTAGCTCTTTTTGCCTATTACAGACAGTTGTATATTCAATAAACCAATATACAGCAATTGTTGTGTTAGCCTAGTCTGCTGTATAATCTCCTACAATCCTAGTGCTGTCAGTCTTGCACGCTCCTGTAAGCATATGAATCTGTCTGCCCTCTTTCAAAGTTCCCACATAAACAAAGTATTATGGAAAAGTGCATCATTAGGTGTGGGGTACCAAGTGCAGCCACAACCATTTTGTCACCATTTGCAATGCCAATGCACTCTAATAAGCTTCTTTAGCACTAATTGCTAGGGCAGAATTATTATTGTAGAATTGTAAGGCACCACATCGCTTTGCTGTGCAATATAGTAGGGAAAGCAGGACATACATAAACCAGGGACATACAAGCTAGACAAATAAATGCACACATGAAAACAAAGGGTAGTGAGGGCCTGTTCCCAGAGGGAGTAGTTGTTTGGATACAAAGGGCTAGATTTACTAAACTGCGGGTTTGAAAAAGTGGAGATGTTGCCTATAGCAACCAATCAGATTCTATCTGTCAATTATTTAGTGCACTCTACAAAATGACAGCTAGAATCTGATTGGTTGCTATAGGCAGCATCTCCATTTTTTCAAACCCGCAGTTTAGTAAATATACCCCAAAGTGTTAATCAGACGTACAAGAAAACAATATTCATTAGTTATTGCATTTATTGAGATACAAAGTGTATGCAATATACTTAGCTTCCTGGAATGTCTGAAACATATATCTATTCAGTCTGGTTGCCCCAAGCCAGAAAATCACATAGGAGGGAAAACGCTCTAGGCACCGCTGCTGTCTATGGTCCTAGTTGAGGCATAAAATCTCTAATTCCCTTCCTGCCCTAGAGGGTTATATAGTTAATTACTGGGGCTGTAATACTACACATTAATTTGTGCTACAAACACATAAACAAGTCTGATAGGCAAATTAAGTGCCCTTGACATTCTTTAGATATACATGTCCTATTCTATGTGATCAGTAGAAAGCTCATTCTATGTTACAATAAACAAGACTTGAGAAACAATTATTTTAACCCTTATTACAGAGCCCTGTTCATTATAGCTCCACTAACTGACCTCTGAACAGGACAGACGTGTCCTGCCAGCTCTCCGTTGGAGCCCAGCATGGAACCTCTCTGGGCCCCGAATCTCAACACGGAGATGCCTGCCTCTTCCACTGAGCGGTGCTGCTGATGGCTGGGGTACTCTGCCTTGCTGCCTCCGGGTACCTTCTACCTGTAGCTCGACCTCCAACCTGATGCCTGCCGCCTTCCGTTCTCACGCTGCCGTCTCCTGCCGCTCCTCCTCCCGCTCCACTCGCCTGTTCACAGCCTGCTGTGTGACTTCCACTGCTGCTTCCTGCCTCCACGTGGGCCAGCTTTGAAAGTGCTGGATGTGCAGAGCGCTACATCGCCGCCGTCTGACCACCATCTCCTCTCTTTAACTCTGTCCTCCTCCCCTGTTCCCCCCCGCCTTAAGCCACCCTCACCAGACGCAACCTTGAAGCAATTGACCCCCTCTCCTTCTCCTCCACTCTTGATTCTCTCCTCTCTCCCCTTCCCTCCCTGGCTTGCCCCGACCAGGCGTCCTGTCTCTACAACCACTCCCTCACTACTGCCCTTGACGCTGTCGCCCCTGCCTCTCCCATCCGCCGACGCTGTCTCATCCCCCAACCATGGCACTCCAAGCTCACCCGCTTCCTTAAAAAGTGCTCTCGCACTGCAGAGCGTCTCTGGAGGTAATCTCGCTCCCTGGCCGACTTCCTTCACTTTAAATTTATCCTCTCCTCATTCTGCTCGGCCTTTGCCCTGGCTAAACAAACCTTTATATCTCTCATTTCCTCTCAGTCCTCTAATCCCCGTCATCTCTTTTCCACTTTTAACTCCCTCCTTTCTCCCCCCCCCCTCCGGTCCCTCTTTCCCTCTCAGCTGGTGTCTTCGCCACTTTTTTTCTCCTCCAAAATTGAAGCCATCAGACTCAACATCTCCTCCTCCAACCCCTCTCCCGCTGCCATTACTGCTTCACCTCCCTCTAACAAACAACTCTGGAGCTCCTTCAGCCCCACATCAGGCGATGAAGTTCGCTCCCTTATTCTTTCCTCTCCTCCCTCCACTTGTCCTCTTGATCCAATCCCATCTAACCTCCTTCGCTCTCTCTCTCCCACTGCCTGCTCCTACCTGGCACACCTCTTCAACCTATCACTCTCCTCTGGTGTTGTACCCTCCTCATTCAAACACGCTCTCATCTCTCCTATCCTCAAAAAACCCACCTCCGTCCCTAATTATCGCCCTATCTCTCTTCTCCCCTATGCCTCCAAACTTCTTGAGCGGTTAGTCTGCTGTCATCTCACCAGATACCTCTCGGACAATTCCCTCCTTGACCCTCTCCAATCTGGTTACCGCCCCCTCCACTGAAACTGCCCTGGCTAAACTCACCAATGACCTCCTATCAGCCAAATCCAGGGGTCACTTCTCCTTACTTATCCTCCTCGACCTCTCCGCGGCCTTTGACACCGTGGACCACCCCCTCCTTCTGCAAACTCTTCTCTCTCTAGTTCTGTCCATGCCTGGTTCTGCTCTTACCTTGCAAACCGCACCTTCTCTGTCTCCACGTCCATCTCTTCCACCGCCCCCATGCCCCTCCAAGTAGGAGTCCCCCAGGGCTCTGTTCTCGGCCCCCTTCTCTTTTCGCTCTACACTTCCTCCCTTGGTGCGCTCATCTCCTCCTTTGGTCTTCAGTATCACCTTTATGCTGACGACATTCAACTCTACATCTCCTCTCCTGATCTCTCGTCCACCCTCCTGTCTTGTGTATCCGACTGCCTCTCTGCCATCTCCTCCTGAATGTCCTCACGTTCTCAAAATTAACATCTCCAAAACGGAACTCATAGTCTTTCCTCCTTCCAGACTCCCCTCTCACCACAACCTCTCTATCGTTGTTAACAACACCACCATCTCATCTGTCACCCAACTCCGTTGCCTGGGTGTCACTCTTGACTCCTCTCTCTCTTTTGCCCCCCACGTCCAATCCCTTGCTCAAGCCTGTCGCTTCCATATTGCGCAACATCGCCCGCATCCGAACCTTCCTCTCACTAGACGCCACCAAAACCATCATCCATGCACTCATCATCCCCCGCCTGGACTACTGCAACCTCCTCCTCACTGGCCTCCCTCTCTCCCATCTCGCCCCGCTCCGATCTGTACTCAATGCAGCTGCCAGACTTATCTTTCTTTCACGTCGCTCCTCCTATGCCTCCCCTCTCTACCAGGCCTTACACTGGCTCCCTTTCCCTTACAGAATCCTCTTTAAACTCCTTACTACCACTTACAAAGCTCTCTCCCAGTCTACTGCTCCCTACATCTCTAACCTCCTTACTATTCATACTCCCGCTCACTCCCTGCGCTCGGCAAACGACCGTCGCCTCTCCTCCACTCTTATTACCTCTTCCCACTCCAGAGTCCAAGACTTCTCCCGAGCTGCCCCCCTGCACTGGAATGACCTCCCTCGCTCCATCCGTCTCACTCCCAATCTGTGCTCCTTCAAACGGGCACTCAAAACTCACCTGTTCCTGAAAGCCTACCAACCATCCACTTAACCCCTCATCGACTCTGCTTGTTCTCCCTCCTCTCCCCTGGTCCCTTTTTCTCCCTTGCATCACTGCCTCCCTTCGTGCCTGTTTTGTCCACCCTCCGTGCCTGTTTTGTCCACCCTCCCTTAGGATGTAAGCTCGCATGAGCAGGGCCGTCTTCATACCGACTCTTCTGCTCCGCCTTCACTCCATATGTCTGCCTGGAGTTTCCGAAGCATTGGTACTTAGTGTTTATTGTTCTGTGATGTTTTACCCTGTATGGTCTATTGTTCGTATTATGTAAGGCGCTGCGAAAACCCTGTGGCGCCCAACAAATAAATGATAATAATAATATAGCTTACATTCTAATTGGAGGAGGGCACAGCTGAAACGAGGAGTGAGCATGGTCTAGAGTAGCGACTGGGACAGTTGTGATGTTGCATTAGTGTGAGTAGTATTGGCAGCAGTAGGATACACTCTTATAAAGAGATGGGTTTTCAGAAAACATTTGAATACTGATTGGGCATGGTAGAGAATTCCATAAGTAGGTAGCAGCACAGAAGTCTTGCAGGCGGGAGTGAGAGTTGGTTACCAGAGTCAAGGCACAGGTCAGAAGTAGATCTAAGAGAGCAAGTGAGTATTTTGATAGATGTATGAAAGGGTATGGTGTTAAAATGGTAACAGATTGCCTGTATAACGCCCCTAATCCTAACCCTTAGATTATATAAGCAGCAAGTCCTGGCATTGCCCCCTTAAAACTGACTGTTACCATTTTAAGTGAAGAGAATCCCACTGGCGGCATTTTCTCTAGTTAGAATTCTTATCAGGAGTGTCATGTAGTGTCTGTCTTTTATGGTAAGCCTGTATTTCCTCCATGTCTAGCTTATAGTATCTTCTTCGGAATAATGATTACCACCACATACAAATACCAATATTTATATAACTGCTTAAATTTTGACACCCCAAAATATTGATCTATTTAACTGGCATAGTTCAATTCGTTCTAAAATTGGGCTTGATCGTTAAACATCTATGAACGTATTACAGAGCACCCTCTACTGCAAATTATAATCTTAGGTTTAGGTGAAATGTGGTTCATTTTTTGCATTAAACCTTTCATGATTATGCTAGAACCACACAAGGCATATAGTGGCACATTACAGACAATAGTTGCTCATATTATGCAGTAATTCATGGCATCAATACTGTACTTGCAGGAACTTTGAAGTATACTTGCTTTAATGAGTTTGAATATTTTATGTAGGATGAGTCACGCATGTTCAGAGTTCAATTCAATGGGGAGTCCAAGGAGAAAGCCCAGGAAAACTGTGACCGCTGCTTTCAGAGGCTTCAATATTACTTGACAGACCAGGTGTGTCAACCTTCTCTTACTGTAAGAGAAGGTTGTTTACTATACTGACAAAACTAAATCAATGGTGGACACATTTCAACTTTATTTTTTATTGTTTTGTTTCAGAATGAATCAAGTCAAACTTTCAGAGAAGAAAGGATTCATGTGGCACAAGTCGCAGAGGTATGTTTTAGCACACAAGTAATGACTAGCTCAGACGTTTGGCAAAAAGATAATGGACAAGACCAGGCCCATATCTAAAATTTCTTGCAGTAGTGTTGATTGAAGTGCACCGGACAACTAATTTCTCAGTATGTTATGAAAGATCATGCATTACGCCCCCATCCCCCCTCTATTATTTTTAGGTCACACATTCACATTAACCTATTCTTTACAGTGCAGTGCATCGGATGTATATTATAGTTTTTGCATATATCTATCCCAAACCCAAATTGTTTCCGGGTCACAAGTGAAATTAGTACAACTTGTGGATCTTTCAAAATGTGCCAATAATGACCTGTGCTCCAGCAGAGGGATATGGGAAAACATGCTGTTAGGGCTGCCTGAGGACTGGGTTTGGGAAACACTGATCTATACTTTATGTAGTGTGGTATGATTGCTCAGGCAAACACCATGACCCTGCATTGTAAAATTTAATTACACCCCCTCATTCTAAAGGTAGTAGGAAACTGTGTCATTTGTTAAAATATAAGTATTTAAATGTAGTTTTGAAAGAAAAGTCTTGAATCTTCTGTTCACTAAAACTAGGAGCAGACAGCCTACAAAAGCAGTATTAGTTCACTAGATAAGCAATGTGTGTTTTTATTTTAAATAATATATATATATACACACTGAAAAGGTAAATATACTTCTCCATTGACCACATGAAGCCAATGCCAACTTTGGCTAAATTCCAGCTGTTTGACTTCACTGCCAGTCTCGCTCACAGTCATGAATGAATATGCTAATACGTGTCCCCATCCTGGCCTCGAAATTCAGATGTTTTTGTCCATGGGATAAATGCTATTCTCTTTAGTGTAGATGAGCCTTAACCCCTTCAGTGCTAAGGAAAGGTGGGACTTGCACACAGGGGATTTAAAGTTGTTAAAAGTTATACTTATGTCCCCCACAGCTATTTCCTGTTGGATGATGGGGGAGGGGCTTAATGATGGCATCACAATGATACACTTAATCCCACCCATCTACTGTCTGCAGAAAAATAATGAAGAGCAAGAGAATGGGAAGAACAAAAAGTTCATGATCTTCATCCTGGCACCTGGAAACTCAGGGGCTCCCTCATTTAAAAGTGGAGAGTCCTGTCTTACACATACACTACAGAAATAATTAGAAGCCATGTGATGGAAGAGAGCACATATTTACCACATCCTGGCTATAAAAAAACAGGAGCATTCTTATTTAAAATAGGGAAGTCACTTCTTTCAAATAATGTGGACCCTTAGTGTTGTTTAGTGATTACATGTGATCATCAGACAACACCCTACAGTACAAAAAAAACAATAAATGAACACAGGATTCGGGAAGGGTTTTGTAAGTCACAATATTCCCCCATCCCGGCACCTAGAAAATCCACGTCACCCTCGTTTGAAAGAGCGGAGTGCCCTCTTTCAAATAAGGCGCTCCTTATAACTCAGGGGTACCCACATTTAATGTGGTATGTTATCTAATGTTCTACACATTTTGTGTGCTTTATTGATAATGGTGCAAACTAGCAACACATTTTTTAATAAAAAGCATTAATTTTCAAGTGCAGATTTTATTATGAAAAACTGTGTGTAGAATCCTGCCTTTCACTGTTTTGGAAAGGTGGATTGATGTCAAAGCAAGACATAAAAAAAAATGCTGTTTATATAAAATAATATAAAAATGCTTTTAGCTCACCTTCCTGCAATTTCAATCAGGAAAAAAAAACCAATATTTTAGGTAGGTCTTTTTCGCCTCCTTGCCAGGGGGTATAAGCTAACTATAGGTATTTCCTGAAAATTCAAAAGAAAAAGAAAACAAAAAAGGTATAATTTGAGTGGGTGCTGCACAAACAAATTACTGCTATTGATGTAGGACAGTGACCAACTCAAAACCTGCCAAAATAAGCTAACTGGCAAAATAGGTTAATGCTTAGACCATCATATCTCATTCTCTCCATAGAGGCGTTCCCATGCTTTTGTCTAGTTACCAGAACTCCTTTACCTATATAATCTTTCCGTATGGCCATCTTCCTCCTTATCTCCAGTCCTGCAGCTATCCAGTAAATGTATCATGCTTTTACTGCAGTGAAATTTCACACAAGACACTTCTAAAATACAGGACAAGACTATAACTAGTTAGTTGCAGAGAATCCAATTGGCAGTAACCATCAACATTTATATAGCGCCAGCAAATTCTGTAGCACTTAATGGTGTTCAAAGTGATGCAAGTTAATGATCATATGAAAAATGGATTGTGGGTACAGGGGCAGGTAGTGATAGTGCAGTGACATGCGTACAGTAATGTATGCTTATATGAAGAGGAAAGTTGAGTGTTTGTGCAAATGGTATGGCTATTTACAGATAATTGCATATTCATTCTTGTGACTGAGTGAGGTCATTCAGATAAAGAAACTGTAGCTGCATATGGTGGTAGATCACTGTTAGTCCATGAAGACCTCCATCCATGGAGTTGATGGGTGGGTAGGTAAGTAATTTACCTTTCATATATTTAATATATGACAATATATTTGTCAATGGAGTTAGCTTTGATTTCAGACAAATGACAGCCATTTATATTAGACCGAATAATGTTGTACGTAAATAGTATAACCAAGCAACATTTTGAATTTTATTTACAGTCTATGTTAAGCCAACGGGTGAATGACCTAGGCACTACCTATCAGTATCCTGCCTTAAGTGTAGTAGAGCTTGGTTCATTTCTCAAACTGTGTCTGCTGGACAAGGACTTCCCAGCATTCGTTGAGGCAGTGGAACAGGAATTAAACAAACTCACACAGAAATGATTGCTTGAAGAAAGATAGAAGAACTTGATGCACACCAGTATAAAACTATTGTTTTAGTCACTTTGTTTTATCAAGTGTATTTGCCACACACATTATTACACTTCAATTGCACAATCCATGGGCTCATGCAACTAGAACATTCCCCCACCCCTTTGCCCCGTAAAAAGATATTACAGCTCTGATATACGGACACATTTACATCTAGTTGCATAGAATAGAACCATGCTTTAAAAGAACAATGTAAAAATCTTTTATATAACCCAAATTAAATTAAAAACACAAATCCCCTTCAAACAAAGAAAATATATATATATATATTATAACTTATAAAAATTTGCCTGCATGAATGTACAATTTGGACTTAACAGTGCAAAAAGGATTTAAGAATATACATGATTGAACCAATGTTCACTTATAAAGCATCCCACCTAAATTATGTATTTAGTCTCAATTGTCTAATGTAGCAGGACATTTCATTTATGCGCACTAATAAAACAATCAGCCCCCCTCCCTCCCCTATACCAGGAGTTCAGCGAATGGTCACGTATTACATTTATTAGATATTTAACCTTCCATAATTAAAGTCTAAAAGATAAGCTGCAGCTAAAACAGTCCTTTTGAGAGCATTCTGTACCAAGTACTGGACATTTTAGGAAGGACATTATGATAGTATAGTACAAAAAATGCACAGTGTATATACATGTATATTATGAAATCAAGAATTGTTGTGCTACGCTGTAATCTCCAAGAGTCAGGCTTGTATTTTGCAGTGTAAGTACTTTATGTGAGACCAGTGAGTCCCTTTTCTCTTATCAGAGAAACTTTCAAACTGGCAAAATGTTGGTAGAATGTTGGTAGAATGGCGATTCAACTGACCATCTTTCCATGGCAGCTATAGCATGCAAAAAAAAACTTATTACACTGAGTGCTTGGTAAACCTGATCAGCTGCAACGAGAAAAATACAGACCAAAAAACATGCATGCACCCCTACTAACCATTTGGAAGGCTTATATTTTCTCTCTCTCTCTCTCTCTCCTTTATACCCGATCAGTTTTAATCGCCTTGGAGGCTATATAAGGCATGCTTTTAAGAAATAGTTTTGTACCCTCACTCAAATGAGAGAGACAAAATAAAAAAGAGAAAACACGCACACAAAAGAAAAAAGGAATATTGAAGATATCTGAAGAAAGTCTTCAGCAATGAAAATTTGTAGTGGTCTGGCAAAATCCGTGAATGCCTAAAATGGTTGAAAGAGAAAAAAAAAAAGTAAATTAGAATAAATCCTAAACAATGGATTTATGACAGGGAACAGGGAGGAGTGTTATTCACCAGCAATAAATTTAGTATGCAAATTTGCACCAAACCATAGCAAGTGCCTTTTAGCTGTGCGCATATAACTTAAACAAAGCCAAAATGTGATTGGTTGATATGGTTTAGTGTAAAACTGCACCTAAACAAGTTAGTCATATTCAGTGTTTCATTTCCGGTACTGTCAGTCACCTTCTGGTTAGACCATATATTGCTCACAATGTTATGTTTAGCACCAGTTTTGATACATTTTTACTTAAGACTTTGCAATACATACATCAATAAGTCCAAGTTTTATCTTAAAGAAGGAAAATATATCTTGTGCATCAGGTGGATGAACTTTAAAACTTCGTTAGAACAAAATACGAGTGTGTATTTATGAATGTATGTACACACACTTCATATATATTACACACACACACACATATATATATATATATATATATATATATATATATATATACACACACACACACACACTAGTTTTGTTTAGAGAACTGAACACCCCGCCCCCCCTTGTTAAAACCAAGCTTCTCTACTTTTCTCCTTGATACATGTATAAATATTAAAAAGTGCCCAATGTAGATTCTATAATGCAGCAATCAACTAGTTGTGGTGGTTAAAAAGGCGTGGAACAAACTGGTGCTTGTTGCCAGGGCAAAACATGCCATTAAAACAAAAAAAACACATACATGAATATCTGTGTCCTAATGCAGGGAGTGAAAGTATGTTTCCCAACTGGTGAAATTCACTATTTGCACATCCGTGGCTTGGGTAAGCAGTGTACTGAATGGATGTTACAAATAAACTCTGCTGTATGTAGAGATTAATCTACACAATAATTGTGGCTCTCGTATAAAAGTGCAACATTGAGGTATCTTCCGCCTCAGTTAACCATGACACGATTAATATATTTTTTGTTTACAGCACCATTTACATCTTTATTTAACAGAAAAACTGCTCTACACAATCCAAGGTTTTGCTTTAGCAAGAACATTTTAGTAAAACACATCTGCAGTTTTTTTGTTATTTGTATTTCTTGAG
Organism: Mixophyes fleayi; assembly: GCF_038048845.1. Taxonomy (NCBI): domain Eukaryota; kingdom Metazoa; phylum Chordata; class Amphibia; order Anura; family Limnodynastidae; genus Mixophyes; species Mixophyes fleayi. The sequence goes on along the minus strand of NC_134405.1, from coordinate 132,454,235 downwards.
TTCTTCTTTAATGTTTCACGTTACCACACAATGTTAAATGCTAGTCTGATAGGTATAAATCATAATTTCATGGCTTTTTAAGCATGAAACACAGCCCTTACAATACACCATGAATTATGCTAATAAAAAAAAAATCACTCTTTACTTACAGAGTTTATTTAGTTTGTGTTTCTTTGTCTCAAATTTTTATCTTTGTGGTTGTTTGTTGAGTTACTTTTCCTGAAGGGAAAAAGAAACAAACACAGTAAATGTAAACTTCTTTTCAATACCATTACTGAATCGCATTGTTAATATTTGAATTTTTTGCAAAAATATTTTATTGAAGTGGCACATCAAAAGTCTACACAGAAATTAAACAAGGTAAGTGTGGTGACACAGCAATCCAATATCTCTAAACATGGAGTCATAAAGAACATAGTACCTTCAAATCTATCAAAGGAATAATGGGGAGATTCAATGGGTCAAAAGGGAAAGCCAGGAGGTGCCCATACAACCTCTGAGACTTAATGAGATAGAAAAATCCTAAAATCCAAACTCAAGTTGAGCATTAAAATGATCTACCCATAGGAGCCAGACTTTTGAAAAATAAACTGCAGAACTATGGGAGAGTGCTAGTGATGTCCTCCATGTATGTATTCCACATCAGACTGATCGTTGATGCTAGCAAAGGGGGGCTGGGATCTGTTCAAGAGGCAGTTGCAATAAAGCATAACAGTTTATTGGAAGCGAGTGAAACTGTAGGATATGACTTTAAGGAGGTTTGCCTTAAATTAGTTGGTGAAGAACAAAGGGTGGCTACAGAAGATAACTCCCTTAATTTATGTCCTATCCCTGAATTAACCCATAAGTGTTAATTCAGGGATAGGACCCATGCTGACCATCACTACTGGCTCAACATAACCAACCACTAGAGAGTAAGCTCTGCAAACACCACACTTTGAAATACACACATGCTATGCACTAGAACGTCATACAATGGGTAGTCTCAGTGAGCATAATATTAGCATCAAGGAGAGACATCTGACTTTGGGATAACTGGGGAGGTCTACACGTTAGTTCGCTTTGTCTCCTTTGACATAGAATCGCAGTTGTAGCCATTTTAACAATTTGGCTGCCGAGAGAATGGCATTCAGCTGGCTGTTGAGGCAGCTTACCTTTGGATCAATTTAGTGTTTGGGCAGATCCTCGACGGTGAGGGTATCAATTTGGGATTCTAATAATGCTACTCTCTCTGGTGTGCCTTTTCTGAGCTGTGGCAATGCAGATTAGTTTACTTTGAATACTTTCTCCAATTATTCAATTGTAAACACAATATGATTTCTAACTAAGGCAGTGAACTCCACTTCCATGTGCAACCACCTTAAGGAAATATATCACATTGTGTGAAGGATGTTTCAAAAAGTGTAATATTCAAATTGTATGCAATAAGTTTTTCTGCCACCATATGGCACTTTTCAGAAAATCATCACACAATGCATGGGTAGTCTGCTTTTTGAATCAAATTACTTTGCTACCTCCACTCAGTTCAGACACTGATTCATTAACTTGAACTGGAAAGTGGACAGTCAGTCATTTACAGGGAAAAAAAAAAAAAGCAAGTAGCTGAATAGCTGAGAAATGAAAATGATTGAATTACTATAGCTCAGAACCACTATTGCTACAATATGTAATAATATAATATAACAATTTAAAACAGACAGCATTCCCCTCCCTATATTGAACCACCTAACCCTGAGTGCTTGAGCTGGTTTCCACTATAATATGTAGACAAGAATATTTAGGCCTGCCTGTTTTACTGAAAACCTGTTTTTGTTGCAAGCGTGGGAAACTGCTTGTGAGTGGCAGGCAGTCAAGAGTAGTCCTGATTAAACCTAGCATTTAGCGACTATCATTTGTAGTGCGTAATTTTTGTAGGTTTTTTGAGGGAGTATTTCAATTCAAAATAACCACCTCCACTGCTACTGTTATTGCAGTCACTTTCTGTTTGCACTATTGTTGAGTGTAAACTGCTTTTCTCACCAAAACCTCACATTTACAATGAGCCAGGAAACATGCTGTTCATCATGGTACTGCAAGTACAACTAATCAAAGGTTTGTCATTTAACATTCACATTATCATACTGCATGGGCTACTTGATGGCAGCATATACTCGTAAAGTTAGCTAAAACAATTTGACTTGTGCTACATCTGAAAGTGTAAAATTTTTCCAGGCACTAAAAGCAAAGATTACACTGGGTAGAGGGTTCTTCTATACAAATAGTTTACTTACATTGGTCCAGCTGGTTCGTCATCTGCAGAAAGGATCCAAAGGATTGTAAAAGGGAGAAGGAACAAAAAGAAAAAAAAAACAAACAAAAAAAAGAGTTAATAGAAAAACTACACAAGATTTACAACTGCAGTGACTGCTGCTTACTCGGTTTAGTGCTACAGTCACTTGAAACTTTAGGCAACTTGCTATTATTGTTTTTATTATAAATGGTTGGTTATGTTCTTTAAGATGAAGCTCAAGTTTGATATCGGCCATGAAGAACTGCAACTGTAGTGGACAGATTGTTGTGATTTATTGAAACCATCTTGTCCCCTAGTTCCAGTGGTTCACTGAAAAAAACTTAATGACAAAACAAACCCAACATTTCAGTTGTAAAATCCTGCTGGTTGTTTTCTTACAGTGGGGTGATGGTGTATCAGTGATGACAACATGCCCTCCCTTACCCAGGCTCTGTTCTGTAAAATCGAAATAAAGTTTCTGCATATTAAACTATTTTTAGAAGTTAATATCTCCTAGCACTATAATCAGAATAACTGGGTAAAGAACAAGTAGTATGAAAATATCCCACTGCCTCTTGCCCCGCCAGACTTCAGCTACTTGACATCAGGTCACTTAGACCTGCAAATGTGGTGGGAAACATTTTCTGTAATGGCCAAATTTACTGCTTCCATTCCCTTTTTTAACAGAATGACCCACATTTTAATATTTTCATATAGTTTTAATTCCTTAAGTGGTTTCCTAGACATTTCAGTTTTTAAAAATTTGGGGAATTTTCACTGAAGTCTTTAAGAAAAAACTTACAGCAGGATTCCACAAGGAGACTAGTGCACATGAAGCAAATAGATGGAAATAAGATACAGTCTCTAAAACGATTATTGGCGCCTGCATGATCACAAACAGGGAGTAATATGATAACATGATCCCTATTACCTCCCTTCTACCTGCTGGCAACATATGGACAAAGTTCAACAGATAGCCAAAAATAATAATAAAAAAAATCTCAAGAAAAAAAACAGAAAAATAAAAAACAGATAATTCAAAGCAAGTATAAGAAAAAAAAACTGTGCACAGTCAACAAGCCTTTGTCCACAAACATTTGGTAAATTGGTAAAATGCATTTTGAAATGGGACAAAGAAGTCAGACTGGGGAGGACTACAGCGTGCTGTATTAATGCACAGGAGAGCTACATTTACACAGAAGGCCTGAGAGACACACCACCAACCAATCCCTACACAGACACACGCACGCACAAATGCAAAATCAAACCATTCACTAGCAGGAAAATGTATTTCTTCCAGTAAGTCTAAAGGGACTGCAAAGGGTTAGAAACGATACATATGACACAATCACTTGTCAATGGTACTGTATCACCCAATTTATTTATATGCTGTCTTTTGCATTTTCCTTACAAACTACATAGCCATTTTATGTGCATTCTTTACTTTCGTCTAGTACCCTATACTAGCAATAGTTTACACTAGTTTTAAAGGGAAAATTCTACCATATAAAAGAATGTGTAACATTCAGATTTACATGTAGATTATAGTCCAAATCTACTTTTAACAAGCTGATTTTAAAAATAAATCAACCCCTTATTTGACTGTAACCACCGTACATTATACCTATTAATGAAATCTCAAAAAACAACCAGATTTACAGAGCATGACGGCAGCAGAGTGTTATATGAGCGCCACCTCTTTCATCATTCCATAATTACACTTCAGTCTTAGCACATATGGTTATCATATTAGCTTCTTGACATTACACACTGCTGTGGCCTGCTCTTTTATGGAGTCCCGATTTCAACAGAGGCTCCCACTGATGCCAAGAAAAGGGTCACTGTGGGGGAAGGGAGCACCATATTTAGGTAAGTAGAGAGGTAAATTAATTTTTCAAAACAGTTTGTCGAGTGGATTTAGCCTGTATCTTGAGACATTTAATAAAGCAATTTTCTTTGGATGATTTTAATATGCAGTTCAGAAGTTGTATCATTCATCAGCTGGTAGGCTCATCAGTATGTTATAGTGGTCTTAAGGGATAACACCAGTCAAATTATAACTTTTTCAAGCCCCCACCCCTTAAATGGTAAAACCACAGGAGTCCTTTTACCTAAACGCCTCCAGTCCCTACCACAGCTACTTCTGAAGAATTTTGAAAATAAACAGGGTTTCCACTAGTTGTCAAGACACTGCTGACTGGTTGAGATCAAGAAGACATCTGAAGGAAGCTGGGCTGCAGTATAAATGCTTACTAGCAATCACACATATGAGAGCATGATTTGGGAGAAAACATAACTTATTAAGATATGGGCCCCTTAATACAGGTTATTTGTTTAAGGATATTATCTACCTGTAATTTTTCTTTGATTTTTATACAGTGTAAACATACATCATTACTTTTTTTTATTAATCTAAATACAGTGAACAAAGACCATAATATATATTTTATAAACTTATAAACCCTGGGGTGTAACAGTTGATCTCATGAAAGTCTATTGTCACCATGTAGTTAGCTGATAGGCTTTGTATTAGGCAGTGTGTGAAAATGCCCATTCCACACAAATGAATCAATGTAATGGCTATTATACATACACATATCAGAATGTGTCAGAAGGCAACAATATGATCAACCAACAATGTGTGGTGGAGTACTATCATGATATCTTTCAGTTTCAAGAAAAATATTAAAATATCTGTAAAGGCTTGCCTAGCTAAATAAGTTTTAGTTGCCAATATCTATTTCAGTGAGACTTGTGTTTTACACCGTATGGAAATGCTGCTTGGGGGGATGAATTCGAGAATTTATCCACCAACATTCTAAGACAAATTATTTCAGCAAATTAAGCACCATCATATGGATTAGATTCTAATAACGTGACTATTTTACCTTTATGGTAGTCGTTTTTACAAAATAAAGTATGGATTTCTTAACTCCAGCCACCCCCATGTTTTGAGGATTTGCTTGTTCAACTAAGGAATGAATCATTTTGAATGGGATACTAATTATCCCACCCATTCCTACAGAATGGATTCTTCAAATAGCTTGAGGAATAGAGTTACCTTTGTATGCTGCTATACTATTGATAAACACACTTTAAGACCCAGTACCATAACAAGAATAGAACAGGTCATTATCCTACTCAATGTGAAACATTAGGAAGGAGGAGGATAAGGAACATTATTACTGAAATTCTGTTTATAAACAAAAGCAGGGGGAAAACAAACAAGAAACCAAAACAAACTGAAGAATTAGTTGTGAAAGTGAATGAGGGAAATTCCAAGTGTTAACATCATGGGCTTGAGCAATCCCAACAACGGAAGTGAGATTAGACAAACTGGAAAAGCATGCAGAACTCGCACTTACCACCATAATATTTAGGGTTTGATGCAATTGAAGGGGGGAAAAAAAAAAGTCACAGTAACCGACAAGTATCATTAGAGAAGCTGCCTCCCAGGATTCCCCCTCCCAACCAACAAATAAAAATAAAAGAATTTAAAAAAAACCCTTTGGGAAAAAAAAACAAAACAGTGCCCGATCCGATCTGTGCTGCTGAGAAAGGAGGCAAGCAAAATGTGAAGCGGATAGGAAGCAATGGTGAAAGGAAGGGAAGGTAGACACAGGCAGTGCCCATTATGACCAGCAGGATACACTCAATTCCCACTAAAAATGATCCTTTTTCCAATGACAGCAAGAACTGCAGTGCATCATGCTAGAAACTTACATTTGAAGGAAGAATCCCAACACACACATACCCATGCACACACAATATCTTTCTACAAGTATGAAAACTGAAGAGCTCAGGCCTCTGGTTAACAATTAAACAGCAAAATTACTAGTCCATAACTGACCACCCTTGGGAACCAAGTACAATATAGTAGGGGGGTTAGAGGTGCAAACAGAAACATTACAGATTCAAATTGCTTTAAAATGTACCTTCTAATTCTACCCTTAAACAGTTAATGCTAGTTTTACAAGACACATATATAATAAATACTGCTTTGATTACAAAATGTTCATAAGATGTAACACATTAATTGAACCCTTTTGTCTGCAATAGGTTATATAACAGCTGGGATGGAAAGGAAGTCAAATTGTGTTTGTTCCATGTTAAATGTTGTACTATGACCGAAGGGGTGGAATTCGAATGCAAAGTCCCGTCAGAGCCTCACGTGAGGTACGTCTGCACGTATATGTCAGTGTATTACGTAAAGTAAAACATCACTGGTTTTTTTATTGCACTTCTATGAAGTGCAAACAAAAATCTGTGATGTTTTAGTGCCCTAACCCCACGAGGCTCCAATTTGACTTCCCTATTGACTCAATAAGAGTAAATGCTGTTTAAAAAATATTGTCACATTACTGACAATGTTTTGCAGATCCTTTGACTAATACAAACCATTCAGGTAGATTTATGTAGAGGGCCTTGAACAATTCTAGCTGCGGTGGCCTGTTATGCTGATAAAGCACTTTAAAGCAGCATAGCTCCATTCAACTAACTTGGCAGCTCAAGCAGGGCATAATGGCAAAGTTTGTTTCAAAACCAAAGCATCTATTTATGTTAAGGAGGAGCTTGAAACAGGTCAACTAAAACCTATTCAAGATGCATAGAACTAGATCTCACAAAGGGAAGCAAAGCTGAGCCAGAAAGAACAAACGTCAGGCCATGCTGGAGAGTATGAAATGCACTGCTGAATTACTGAGAGAAGCAAAACGACTTTTACATATTAGAAAGGAACCATTAATAGTGATGTATACATGATGCTGATCTATATGCACTATTTGACAGTATTATTTATATGTATTGAAAAGTTCATGGCAATCTTCACAGATGGTTTATTCCATTCGTTTAAGTTGTTATATTACCATGCAGTCATTTCAACAGTGTGTTTCATGCCCACAGCAAGATGGCACCATGGCTCAGACATAAGTGTTTCATACAAACCTCTGAACATAGAAACACATGACATTTATGGTGTTCCTGTGGAAAATCTTAACTTCAGCAAATACAGCATATAGGGCTCGCACTTACCAGATATACCAGGAAAGGGGGAAGAAATTTAAGTGACATTGTTAATTGTAAAAAAAATAATAAAAACCACCTTTTTAAAATTAGATATTCTGAAACTACTGTTCTAAAATCAATGATAGGCTGTTTTCCAGCACATCTGGACTGAAGATTGCTACTTTTCACTTGCCCCAACACACCAGCACTTATAGCTATAGGAAATATACATACATATTTTAATAAAGTTAGGACCAGCCACTAAGTTACTTATAATTATTAAGTGTATTTGGTTGGATTAGTAAATTAAGAATTTGTTTAATTATGGTAAATGGTCACATTCCATGGGAATAAAGTAAAAACTACAGTATCAGATTTTTGTTGGTGTAATCTGTATTAAAAAAAAAAAGTTACTTCACACTATGTGGAAAATTGATCTAATAAATTGTGCTGGATAGAACTGTTGGTACAATATGTTCTTACCCTATAAGAAGGAAGTTATTTTTTTCTGTATATTTTTTAAACCTTAGTAAATTGTAGTGTTAGCTTAATCGGCACAGGAAGCACTAAAAAAAGAAGTGTAAATTAAAAATTAAGAAATCCTTACCATTATGAGTGGGAGCTCCTAAAATTGGCTGGGACATGGGTGGGTAATAAGTTTTAGTGAAAAATCCCTTTATAAAATCTTTACATACTAAGATGAAAAAAGACAATCTTAAAAAAAAAAAAAAAAGTCTAATAAAAGAATCTAGGGAGCTCTTATTCTATTTTTACCACAAAGAGTCTTGTAACATGTATTATAGCTTCAGTGCACTCCACTAAAACTCTGAGGATGCCTCTTACGTCTGTCATATGTGCTGTACTGATATCAGCAACAGGTATTTGCAAATGTCAGACAAATCCAAGAATTAGTTTGGCACTTCCATAATCCATCTAGTGTTTGTAAAAACTTTATGGGGGGCAGCTCACGCATTTGTCACAGTAATCTATAGATCTCCAGTTTGAAAAACACAGGAAAAGGCACCATGGTTGGATGTAAAACCACCCAGGAGTACAAACTCTAAACTGGGAAATCGGCTGTGCCTGGTAGCAGGTATTTTCATGTGTGTAGAACAGAGCCAATACCATAAAGCAGGGGTGCCCACATACAGTCCTCAAGAGCTACCAACAGGTCATATTTTCAGGATTTCTGTCTGTAAAAACAGGTGGAATAATTACACCTCTACATAATTAAAGAAATCCTGAAAACATGAACTGTTGTTAGCTCTTAACGACTGTGTTTGAGCACCTCTTCCTAAAGATATCGGTAATGTAATGACTGATGGCATATCACATCACAGAAAGGCTGAGACAAGCCTGAATACTAGTCTTCTAAAAACTAAAACAAGTGAAGGGAAGGGAGTTAAAAACAGCACCTTAATGTGTATGAGTAATAATGTTTAGAACTGCTGCAGTTCCATATTGGTACTATATATCTACTGGTATATCTACTTTTTTTTGGTACGAAAGTAGGAAAACAACATTCAGGTTAAATCTAATTATAAGTAATTAAAATAAAAGGTTAATAAGCCTCAAATGTGTCTACTGAATATGAAACAAAGCAAATTGCGCTGCCACAGATGGTAGCATGTGTTGAAATTTGCATTTACAGCAACTAATGGCTTAAGTCAGGTGTTATTCTTTAGCATAGTGTAAGCTGGGACCTCACCTGGATAAGCAGCCTAACACGCTGGTGTGTAGGGGTAGCCCAATTGCAAAAATCTAAGAGCCAACTGCTGTTAAACAATGTGCAAGTAAACACTACACATTTGTGATCTAAACAGTGGCTTTTGATGGCAATTTGTTAGGGGACCCAGTTACATTCAGGGTTCTGAAGTTTAATTATTGACTAGGACAAGAATATCTCGTGTTTAATTGTTTAGTGTGCCCTTTCCTAAAAATGCAGTGGAAAAGATCTGTCAGTTAATCATTCCACAGTATATATTTGAGCATAACTTTAACAGTTTTGTATTGTTTAAGCAACATCACCAAAAATAATATGTGTATGTTAAAAAAGCATAAGTAGGTGTAACATTACTGCTCTGCCATAATTCACAGATTTATTTCTACATATAATGTCCAATTTGTCTCAGTTTCCATTAGAGCAAGCAAAGCTAGCATAAAACATCATGCCAACCTTGTGTTTATTGTGGTCTAATACTGCAGAAAAGTCTGACTGTTTTACTTGGAAAAAATATTGGGAGGTGAGTAATTGGTTGATCCCAGTGCACTGTAAGCATTTTATCCATCTCAATACATTCGGTAGTGCAAGACAGAAAAGTGTGATTTCGTCTAGAGGTGGATGGTTAACAGAGGTGACCAAAGTTATTAGACAACTCCCAAATAACAAACACAAAACTAATGGATAATTCGTTTGAAGGTCTCGCAGTTAGTGGCTTATTTAGAAAGCCTTAATTATTTAAAAACATTACAGTTATCACTTTTCCATTTCTTGACCATCTGCTTTGTCTCCAATGCTATTCATATCATTCAAAGGCTGGCCATATGCAAAGCCCATTGTGCCCTTCCCTACTCTTACCATCTGGCACCTCATCTGGTCTTTTGCGCTTCTCATACACCACAATGATGACCGCCAAGATGACGATCTCTGCAACAATGCCAAGGAAGGGCCATACTGGAGCCAAATGACTGCGTACACGCAAGATGATTCTGCTGCTTATGAAACCGACAGTATTTGTAGCATTACACTGGTACACGCCAGGGTCTTTGGTAATGTCCAGGTTTATGATTCTCAACTCTGTGTAGTTATCCTTGTTAGTGATAAAGATGCGCCCACTTTCATTACTTGGTTCCTGGAAAGGGAGAAAAGCAGCATTTAGGCGCCATTAAAATTCAGGAGAAATCAATAGCTCTTGATTTTAGAAATTAGCTTTGCATTAAAGTTTTCTCCTTACTAACACAGAGTACATTAAATTTGCAATTCTATTTTCCATGTGATTCAGAACTACAAAAAAAACCTCTGTCTCAAAAGCAGAAATGTGAATGCACAATTTCCCCAATAAATAAATGCTGAACTCTGCTGGTATAGCGCCCTCCTTGGGAACTCCTCACTACCTTGGTCCAGAAGCTTAGATCATGTAGCAGCTTGCTGCAAGCATTCATAGCTCAACAACAGAGCTCTAATGAAGAGGCAGGGAAAGACTTGGTCCTCCAGCACTAGGAATAATGGCAAGAGTCATCTTTTGGCTTCAGGTAAAGGTGGGTTCTCAGAGGAGGGAGGAGGGGAAAGTACACGATCCTTTTAACTTCTTGACTGCTAAATGTCAAGTGGGACTTGTCCTCTACCTGCAGAGGGTGAGACCAACATGCCACGATATTGAGGTGTTACAGGACAACCCACCAATTACTCCCAACTATGATTGGTGGTTTTCTTATAATGGTACAGTGTCACCTGCAATAAGCAGTGCAAATGTCAGGGATCGGGGGAAGCTCTTTCAGAGTCCATCTCCCTATCTCTACCTCAGAATAACTAGGGTGCACTCTTAATTTGAAAGGGAAGTCCCAACTTTTAAACAAGAGAGACCCTGTTTAATAGTTTTGCTCAGCAGGCAATAAATAACATTACAGAAAGGAGAATGGGGAGCTTAGGCTTAGACTTTGCCTGCACCCCTCCCCTCCCCTGAAAAAACAGCAGTCCTCCGCCGCCCCCCCCCCCCTTCGTCGTTCCCGCGCGCCAGTCCGCCCCCCCCCTTCGTCGTTCCCGCGCGCCAGTCCGACCCGACCCCCCCACCCCCCTTCGTCGTTCCCGCGCGCCAGTCCGACCCGACCCCCCACCCCCCCTTCGTCGTTCCCACCCGCCAGTCCGCGCCCCCCCCCCCCCCCTCGTCGTTCCCGCCCGTCCGCGCCCCCCCCCCCCTCGTCGTTCCCGCCCGCCAGTCCGCCCCCCCCCCTCGTCGTTCCCGCCCGCCAGTCCGCGCCCCCCCCTCGTCGTTCCCGCCCGCCAGTCCGCGCCCCCCCCTCGTCGTTCCCGCCCGCCAGTCCGCGCCCCCCCCCCTCGTCGTTCCCGCCCGCCAGTCCGCGCCCCCCCCCCCTCGTCGTTCCCGCCCGCCAGTCCGCGCCCCCCCCCCCCCTCGTCGTTCCCGCCCGCCAGTCCGCCGCCCCGCCCCCCCCTTCGTCGTTCCCGCCCACCAGTCCGCCGCCCCGCCCCCCCCCTTCGTCGTTCCCGCGCGCCAGTCCGCCGCCCCGCCCCCCCCTTCGTCGTTCCCGCGCGCCAGTCCGCCGCCCCGCCCCCCCTTCGTCGTTCCCGCGCGCCAGTCCGCCGCCGCCACCCCCCCCCCCCCCTTCGTCGTTCCCGCGCGCCAGTCCGCCGCCACCCCCCCCCTTCGTCGTTCCCGCGCGCCAGTCCGCCGCCACCCCCCCCCCCCTTCGTCGTTCCTGCGCGCCAGTCCGCCGCCACCCCCCCCTTCGTCGTTCCCGCGCGCCAGTCCGCCGCCACCCCCCCCCCCCCCCCCTTCGTCGTTCCCGCGCGCCAGTCCGCCGCCACCCCCCCCCCCCCCCCTTCGTCGTTCCCGCGCGCCAGTCCGACCCCCCCCCACCCCCCCCTTCGTCGTTCCCGCGCGCCAGTCCGACCCCCCCCCACCCCCCCTTCGTCGTTCCCGCGCGCCAGTCCGACCCCCCCCCACCCCCCCTTCGTCGTTCCCGCGCGCCAGTCCGACCCCCCCCACCCCCCTTCGTCGTTCCCGCGCGCCAGTCCGACCCCCCCCACCCCCCCTTCGTCGTTCCCGCGCGCCAGTCCGCCCGCCACCCTTCGTCGTTCCCGCGCGCCACACAGCCCCCCTTCATCGCTCCCGCTCGCCAGACCGCACGCGCAGTCCGTCCCCTCTTCGCGGCCCCCCCCCCTCCTCTCTTCGTCGTCCCCGCGCGCGCAGTCCGTTTTGTTTTGAAGTGATTGTTTTCGACTTGTCTGTTCGCAATAACAGCCCACACACTTCTATTGTGTACTTACAATTAGTTCATTATCAACCACCTTATGCCAAATCCAGTCTGGGTGAGGGTATCCTACACATTTACAATATAAAAGTGCCTCTTGTCCTTCATTCTTGTTTTCACTCTTTTTGTGCCCAGTGATTTCTGGAACAGCTGAAAAACAAAATCATCACTGATGATACAGATAGCCATGCTCTCTTACCTAATAACTTTTGCCAAATGGTATTGAACCATTGACTTCATAGCTACTTTCCCATGGTTACATTTAATAATATAGTTTCATAATCTTTCAATGACCTGTAAATGTATAGGAAATTAAATAGTAATGATTATAATTTGAGAACTACGTGACTACAAAGGAGAAAAGCAAACAACCTTTCAGAGCGCACACACACAGTATCTCTTTCTAATGAGAAGCTTTAAGGATATTCATTATAAGCACAGTCATGTTTACCACACATATTGTTACATTTTTTCACTGTATATAATGTACTACTTATAGTCTACACAGGGAACTATATTTGTCATGGGTAACCACTTTTGGTTGCAGTCACTCATGGGGGTGTATATTGTATATTTGTAGGGAAACTGGCAGATCACAAAGATCTCATTTGAACTCTGCCACCAAGAATTATGGGCCTGGTTTGGAGTTGAATATATGTTGTGTGCAAATTGCACAAAAAAAAGCTACCCATAAAAATAGCGTATTTACGCCCATATGCTCACACGTACTGCAAACTGCGTCAAGCTCTGCACTATATACGACAAGCATACTTACACCTAGGTCATAAGCACAAGAAAATCTTATTAACATTTGTTTTGATAGTGAAAACCACATTCACTATTAGGTTCATTAGTACGCCAGAAGGAATATTGTGTATGCTGTATTATATGAAGCCTAACAAAAAAAAAATATATTTTTAAATACTATCAGAAAATCCTAGAACATATTCACAGTAAGTGAAGAAAGCACCTATTAGTTTCAAGGTGACTTTGCAATCAGCAAATTAGAAGTTGTGATAACTAGCGCTGGAGATCTTTATCATCAACATGTACTTGCACTAGACTTCAGGCACCAGCAAATGATCCTCACTCATAAGCAATTACACAAACTCTATTATACCTTTACTCTATTCTGCCTATGTTAAACCTAAAGCACAAACATATCTACGTGCAACTCTGCAAATGCATGTGGCTTTTTTTTTGGTGGGCATGCGCAAAACGAATTTTACCTGCGCAAATGGGCATATGTCTAATTTAACATCAGGCTCTATATATATTATTTTGACATTAAAAGATACTAGTAAGCAACTAACTTTTGCCTTATGAATGATCTCTTACCTTTCACCTCAATGGTAGCATTGACAGGTGGATAATTGGGAAAGGTAAATACACACAAATATTCTCCAGAATCATCAGCTTTTGGTCTTGTAATCCTATAAGCAGAACATGAATATTATGATTAGATGCAAGGAGGATTAGGCAGATGCCATAAGAATGCATAGGATAACAACACATTCGGTTTCCAAGTAGGCATTAAACATCAGCATAAATATTTACAAGACGCAGAAATGCGGTAGGTTCAATAAACATTAAAAGAATGTGGTCAGTGGAGAGGAATATAGCCACAGTGTGTTGACTCCTGCTGTTGGCATTACTGCTGAGTGCAAGTCTAGTGGGAGAAAGCTCGAGTTCTGCAGTTTACAAATGATGTTGTACTGTGTGAATTTAGGCACCATCATTCCTAACCGGCGCTCAGGTATGGCTAAGAGTAGCACGAGAGAACAGAGGCAACTTACCATCTCGAGTATCCAATTTGCAGAGATTTTTGCCCTAATAAGCCACCCCCTTCAAAAAAAGGGGAGCAGAGTAAATGGACCTGTCAAATGCAGTCAAAATTCTGTGTTTCAGAGCAATCTATAAACCCCTTCCTAACGTGGAGTGGCCAGTCAGCTGCACAGACCGTTGGAGCACACAGAGCCTTGTGCCTGGATGTCCCATAAAACAAACATCCTTATTGTTGTGAAATTAAAAGCCTCTTGATGCAATCAGTGTTGATGCAGGTACCCTTTTCTTACCTCATCCAGATTTTGTTTTTTTTGCCTACAATTTGCAGACTACCACATATTAGCTTTCCTGGTTATCCTGCAGATTTGCAGCCGTATATTAGAAAGGCAGTACCTTTTGTGTGTATTATAGACGCCTTACTAAGTGGCTGTGGTCATTTTCATTTTCGTGTCTCAGCTCATTATGTTCTTGATCCGACATCCCAACATCCAGTAAAATTCAATGCAGTTTCTCAAGTAAGCTGTCTGTATAATAAGCACTATAACTATTCCATAAGGTTTCAGCTTTAAAATATATATAAAAAAAAAAATGAATATGGAAAAACTGATAAGGAAAAGATTAAATTGACTAAATTAGCTACATACCTTTACTGCAATTATTGTGTATATAGATAAGTGTTCTATAAATACAGTTTTTCTTGTTCTGCAATAGGCTTTTATACTTTGGATCCCCATACACTAGTTCAGTACAGGAACAAAAATGTGCATGCTTTTTTTTTTTTTTTTAAAATATTCTGGTATGGGTCCTCTTTATATATTTATTACCATCTATGGACTAGTTTTCTACCTCTCAATGAACAAACACATACAAATAAATCATAACTGTTTTAGTCAATCAAAAGGGCCTGTGTGGAATCTAAGAACAATAATTCATAGGGTGTTATTCTTCTAACCCCTTTTTTTTTTGTCTTAGTTCATGTGGTTATCACCCTCTTACTTCAGCTCCGTGCTAGTGCTGGCGATGGTCTTCAGAGTGTCTGCAACCTCCACACCATTCTTGGTCCAATATGTGCTCTGAACTGGCCCAAGGTTTCCGCCATTTTGGGTAAGATTGCACTGCAACAAAATGTTGCCAGCATCTTTCTTTATAGTAACTTCCTCACTGGCATTGATTTTTGGCTCTGAAAGGACAAAGTGTCAGTTGAGAACATTGATTAAAACAATAGACATGCAAAGGTCTCTTTTCAGCAGAGGTCATGATAAATTAGCGTATGCATATACTGGCATTTCAATATTGTACAAGAAAACACTCAAAATGAAACTATTTTTCGATTTAGTTTTCAAGAAGAAAAAAAAAAGGATCACAAGCAAAGACACCAATAGACAAATAATGGAGACACAAAAGGTCAAAATACAATATGAAACAAGTAAGATGCTGTCCAATAAAAACAGCATGTGTTTAAGTACCTCAATACAGAAACACTGCAACCACAGTTTTAAAAAAATAAATAAAATAAAATGTTATGACTGAAATAATTGGAACAGACAGCAAAGAGTAAAAGTAACTTCCGGTCTATTTAGCAAATATAGCCAACTATATTTTGTGAGCCACTACACATGATGCACAGTTCTCACCTGGGCCTTCCCTACAGTTTAGATGCCTGTTTTAAGATTTATAGTAAACCAATTCTTATCCAAGTACCACTATCTACATTTTTCCCCCAAATGTGCATTTACACAATATGCTATTGTATTTATAGGGACAATAAAAATGGTACATAACCAAGTGGTTTCTGGAATAAGCTAATTTTGTGTATGTTTTTGAAACTGAACTGCAATTTGTGAAGGTCACAATTATCTTGTAGGAAGCATTGGGGGGAATTTAATTCCCCCCCCCCGAAGTACCGCCACGCTAAAACGGTTACCGTTATTACGGTAATAGTGCGCGTAATTACCAGTATTACGGTAGTTCTAACGCAGCTCCTTGAGCTGTGAGCAGAAAGCCGGGTTAATATTACCGTAATAATGGTAATATCTATATGGCGGCAGGACTTCAAGAGGAATTGAATTCCCCCCATGGTGTTTGGTAAAATGCACAGAGCTAGACTGAAGTAGGTGATAATTTGTTACTTGTTAATTATATGGGCACCACTTGAAACAAACTCTGCCCACTTGTTAATACATGGAAGATTCAGCTATTGTGAGGGAGTATCTAATTGAAAGCAGAACTCGTTCTGCAAAACTGCCATCAGCTTCTATCAGACCACAAGTAATAGTATAGAAGGTTACTTGAGAGTGGTGCAGAAGGTTGGATATAAATAAAGCTTCTGCTATTTAAACAAAAAAGCTGACATCAAGCTTTTAGGCACAAAACAATAAAAAAAAAAAAAAAAAAAAAAAAAAAAAAGATATATATGGCATAAATCTTCCCCCGTGTTTATTTACATTGTGGAGTCCGTGTCAAGTAGTACTGTTACATATAGTTAGCAAGAAATTATTTCACACCAAAAAAAAATTACAAAACCACATCCTTCTTAGAAGTCGTATTCTAGTGTTTTAGTGCTAAATGCCCTAGTATTAAAAATCCTCATTTATTATCGTCTAGAGCAAATACATTTATCTATAAAAATGTATTTGATTTATAGTAAGGGACAGATTAATACACTACAAGAGAATGGGTACTTTATTATGGACACTTGAGCACTCAAAATATATAAAGAAATGACAAAGGCAGGATAATTAATTTTAATTCCATTGTGCACTAACCATGCCCGTTGTCACTTTTAATCTATTTAGGCAATTTGCATATTCTACCACCACACTTTTGTTGTGCTGCCCCCAGCATTTCATCGCTGCAGAGATCACAGCCCCATCCTATACAGTTCCACATAACAGTAAATGTGTTCAGTAATTAAAATGTTTTTATCGGTTTGCAGACATAGATTTTCCTTATAATTTGCAGCTATTGGGAGATACATGCAGTGTTTTCACTGCTATGAACAAGCCTGGAGGTAAATTTCATTTGTAGGTGTGATTCACATTCTAGGAACCAATCTTCTGGGACAGACCACAGCACTGGTAGTGATGAATGAGGCACACACGCAACAGTCAACAGGTGCCGAGGGCATGGTGGTTCTACTTGGAGGTTATGGAGAAAAAGGATTTGTTGCCCCTTTAATTCATGACTTTCATCCCCAATAAAGATTGCACTAAAAAGAAGGATAACACACCCAGTAACAGGAAGCATTGAAATCACAAATACAACAGAATGAAACAAGTCAGTTGCAGCAAGCCAACAAATTGCGGGTTGAATAAGCAAGTCAGTGGGTTTTGGCCCTACCACCTATCTGTAACGTTAGAGACTAAGGGGTATATTTACTAAACTGCGGGTTTAGAAAAGTGGAGATGTTGCCTATAGCAACCAATCAGATTCTAGCAGTCATTTTGTAGAATGTACTAAATAAATGATAGCTAGAATCTGATTGGTTGCTATAGGCAACATCTCCACTTTTTCAAACCCGCAATTTAGTAAATCTAGCCCTAAGAGTGCAGAGAGTTCCATATGTACACTAAGAAAAGTACCAACAACTACATGATAAAATCTCACCCAAAACGTTGAATAGATTTTCATTTCAGACAAATATTGTATGTGATAGTAGATAAGGCCAATGCACCAAACCAAAACTAAACATTACGGGTCTGATACATTAAGGAAAGTAAAGAAAAAAAAAATAATATAAAACCATGTTACAATGCAAGGGGTGTAAATTTGTTTATTATTATGCACATAAGTAAATACTGGCTGTTTTTTCATGTAGCGCACAAATGATAACTTTATTTGTACCCTGAAATTTAAAAGTTGATCTAGGACAGGCCTTTCCAACCTGCGGCCCTCCAGATGTTTATGAAACTACAAGTCCCAGCATGCCCTTCCAGCTATCAACTGGTTGTCTACCAGCAAAGCATGCTGGGGCTTGTAGTTTCACAACACCTGGAGGGCCGCAGGTTGGACAGGCCTGATCTAGGACATGTCCTACCCCAACTATAAATCTGCCATCACATTTTAAATTGACCCCCCCTCCAATGCAACATGGTTTTGCTAAGGTGCAAAGTTACTCATTTATTTTTGCTTTAATTTCCTTAATGAATCAGGCCCTACATACATAACGTAACATAGCAGGGTTAGGCTGGGTACACACTACAAGGATTTTAGCAGATTACTGGGCTAATCACACGATAAACAACCGTTAGGCCCGATATTGCATAAAGTGTGTACGCTCCAACTATAAACAATTGTCATTCCAAAGTATTGTTTCATTTGATTTTGAAACTGGGCTAAAAATGTCATTCAACAACGTCTTTCCAATCCTGCAGTGCACAACCAACAGTGTCCATAGATCTCTATGGAGTGTGCAGAAGCACAATCATTTCAGCCGATAGTTATGACAGATGAAGAGCACAGACCTGAAGGTAAATTGTGTAAAATGCGTTTAATGTGTACACATGACCCGGCATGTTGATCAGGTTTTTTTTTTTTTGTTTTTTATATATATATTTATATCGTTGGTATGGATAACGCATAGGGATAAAATTTCTGTAGTGGTGTGTACCCAGCCTTACACTATGCATTTGTGTTTTCGATCAAATCAATTTGCAAAGGAGTTCTCCATTTCTCCATACACTGTTCATGATGTCTGTCCTAACTTCCCATAGAGTAAAGGATATTTAGGCTCTATATATCCTGGGTCTATATAATCTGTTAATTCCTAGTGCCAATCAAAGTGTAAATGTATTGTAATACAAGAAAACAGTACATAAAATAAAATGTAATTTATAAAATACATATTTTTATAAATAGATAAGTGCTCATATGCTAAAGGCAGCTCAAATTTTTACTCTACACTGGACACATGGATCTGACAAACTGTAAAAGCAGTGTTCTGCCAAGCAAGTGTCAGACTGATCTCATAGTCTTTACTCTAGCCATGTTCCTCATAGAAGTGATCAATGCAAGCTCACTGTCATTAGTAATAAACTCCTCCAAAAAGTGTAGAGCCAAAAGGGTGTACACGGTCATGTATAAAAAGGTTTATTTAGCATTTGTCATAAGAGTTTTTATACTTTACATACTGAGTCAGTTAATTATTGCACATTATACAGTCACTAACCATATCCTTCTGAATGCATAATTTGAAGGCAAACATTCTTTCATATTCTACATAATCCTCAACTAACAATCTTTGTTCAAGTGAAAAGGAGGAGACAAGGAAGGGCATTTCCAGGATAATCATTGTGCTGGCATATGTAAGTGTAAGTTGGTAGTTCTCCAAAATTAGAGATATGACAGAACTGAAGCTGCCTTACAAGAGAATACTGAAGGATCTGGATGTGTGTGGACATAGAATGTTGCTGGAAAGATATGGTGTTGAACTGTTTCGGGCACCAGTCTGAACCCTTCATTATAATCACACAAGGGGGTAAATGTATGAACGTGTGGGTTCTTCAACACCCGCGTGTTCGGCGATTAAATTTCAAGCAACGCTGCATTGTAAAGGGAAGTTTCCCTTTACAATGCAGCGCCGCTTGAAATTTAATCGCCGAACACGCGGGTGTTGAAGAACCCGCACGTTCATACATTTACCCCAAGGTGTGCTGGTTTGCTGCAGGATCTCAATGTAGAATGAGCTGCCAAAACACAGAACAAGCTGCTTAATATTCTGGCCACTTGTTCCTGCAGCGCACTCGATTCAGAGTAAGCTTTCACCTTTCTGCAAGACATGAGATGAGGGAATACATTTTGTCGCATTACAACAAACGGGGAGTTAAAAGTGGCTTCTTTCACTATAAATACAAAAAGATTTGGCCTCTAAAAGTGAAAGAGTAGTATCTCTTAACTTTCATCAGCAAACCATTAAAACCACTGTAACATTAATAAGAAAAAGAACACTGTTCCCAAAGAAAACCTTTCGAATTAATCAGCCTGCTTCAATAAACAATACTACAAGTCATTAGCTTCCTGCCCAATGGAACCCACTATCCAGCATGAAAATTAAAACGTATTTAATATTTGCATGTGCTTTAAAGAAGTTGAATAAAACTGTACCTGCTCCAAAATGCTGAAATCTTGCTTGTGAAACAAGGTACCAAAACAGTTTTGAAAATGAGGTGTCAAACAGTATAAATTACACTAAAGTTACAAGAATATGAAAATAAGCAAACAAACCAAAAATACCTATAATAATTGGGCAAGAATTTTACAAGACCACAGATACACAAAACCATCATAACTGACAATTAAGATCAAAAACATAGAGCCCGGGCAGACTCCATATTTAAAACAGGAAAAAGCTGTCTAAATAATATACATACTTTCTCACAAAAATATGAAACATGGACAACTGATGCTCTGTTACTGGAATGTGGAAAATCTGAAGAGCTGTATCGCAGGATAAAAGAAAAATTAGTTAGGACTAAAGATGAGTCAGTTAAAACAGAAAAAAAATAAAGACAATACACACACACACATACAAAAACAAAGTTAGAATGGAACCTGCAAAAAGACATTAAATAAATTATATATTACACTGCATTAAAATTCCCCTCTTCTGCGAATCCTAGGATAAAAAAAAGTAGCAATTGAAGGAAGCTTCTAAGGACTACGTATGGTGGAAGAACCGAAGGATCAAAAAGACGAGACAACAAGATGGTTTACCAAGGATCTCAGGTGGTGGGTTGGTGAGGGAAGTGGGGCACACACAGTTTGACTAGAGCTCATCTAGCTACTACAAATCCACTACGATACGGGAGGAGGGTGGACTCACTCTGCAGGACGCTTACGGTGGCCTGGGCTCGGATCCATGTTATGGCTGGGTTTTGTCTCAGTTCATTCCGTCGGGGGTCGTTGCTTGCCCGGCACTCATACGTGCCAGAATCCTCCAGGGTCAGACTAGTTATTCTCAGCACACTCACACAATTTGTGCCACAGGCTGTATTAATCGTGACCCGGTGCTTCCTCGCACTGTCCCACAGCTGTTTGAAAGACTCAACCCGGTTGACTTCAGCATACCACCATTGGATCTCCGGTGTGGGGATCCCGGCCACATCACAGTATAGTTCAAAGGCATCCCCTGTTAGTTTAGTTTCTGACATAGGCGACTTGACAAACCCAGCTATGGTTAGAGGGGTTAGCGGAGAGGCAGTGATAGGCCAGTGGGAAGAAAAGAACAAGGTGTAGAAAGAAAAAGAAAAGCAAATAAGAATGCAGATAACGGAAAAGATAAAATAGAAGAAAAGACAATTTTGCCTATGCTTGAATGCTTATTATTAGCATGATTGGCAATTTAAAAAAAATAAAAATAAAAAAAGGGCAAACACTTTTATACCAGCATACAAACATTCACACTGTACCTAATTTTCACATCCTACACACAAAACCCCAACTAATAATCCCTTAATAGTTTTTTTTTAAATAAATATTAAAGTTACAGCTTTACTCAATAATGCATTGAATGGCCATGATATAGTGCACAGCTACATTACAGAGCAATAAATTTTAAGAGGATGCTTCAGGCCAGAGTCCTAAACGACCTTCAAAACAGGTTCCAATAATCTTAAGAAGATGAATAGTAGTACTGCATTAGCTTTTGCTGAAATTATGATTGTTTCAAGAATGTGCAGTTTATGGCACATAATTTATATTTGTTCTCAGCTTTGCTTAGCCAAAATATATCTTTTTAAAAAGGGAAATTTCTCCAATTCACAACTAAGGTTACTTAATGTATTTGTTCAGCGAGTATCCAGTAATACACATATGAATATTGATTACTTTGCAAGCCTAAAATAACATAGCCCAACATACATCTTAATAAAGTGTGATGCTGGCATCATAAAAAAAAAATGCATAAATCTTACATGACATTACCAAGTAATAATGTTTGAACATGTTTTACTCTACAACAAAAGACTTCTAGATGTGGAATGTTTTCAAAATAACTTTTCAAAAAGGATGTACTTGTGAGACATGAAACTAAATATGTACACCAACATTCACATATAAACCATCAGAATGTCTACAACATTTTTTCCCTATGCTGCTTTTGCAATAATAATAATAATAATAATATTGGTATTAATAAAACAACCCAAGCAAATACTTAATGCTAGCTAATCTACAGCAACCTCCATTATCTCCCTAGCACTGACGTCCCCCACAAGACCTCCCATCCCTGCTCCTCCACCCTGCATTGCAGCATTCTCTGCAGCTGCCTACCACCTTCCTTAGATTAGTTGCGCATACATGCACAACCTTACTGATGCCTTGATTGCTGAGCTGTAATCTGCTAATGAAGGGCTGGCATAAGCCAGAGTGATCACGCACAACACTTATTTAGCAAAGAACGGCCCCGACACACATAAAAACAACAATTATATTAACACTGCACAACACTGAGACACACAAGCGTACATTTCACAGAGATTAAAGTGCCAAGTCCAATTATGAAAAATGTCAATTAAGAAGCGGGTGTGCCACGTCTTTACACTGCCAATACACACCAAAAATCTGTAACCACTGAAATGTCATTTAAGATCTTCTTCCAGAAAAAACGCAAATCACTACAGGACTTGTAACCTATTAGCTGGCTGAATCATGTAAATCAGACTCAAACATGCATGCTAATTACCTATGCTCTAACACAGACTACCTGTTTACTTCATATTACAATTATATTTATAGAGCATTTCTGTGGGCTGCTATAGAGATGATTAACTTGTCAAAACCCCAGGTTGCCGTAGCAACTGTCTTGACTATTGCTCAAGGTGGCCCAGTTTTCATTTGTTCACTTTTATTACAGCAGAAAGAATAAAGAAAAAAAAAAGGATCACATTTGGTAATGTTCATACTTGCACTGTGTATTATGATATGGACACCACTGTTTGTACATAGTCAGCATGAGTGTGCCGAGGGCAGGCTTGGCTAACCTGTGGCACTCCAGGTGTTGTGAAACTACAAGCCCCAGTATGCTTTGTCAATGTATAGCAGCTTATTGCTGGATGGGTATGCTGGGACTTGTAGTTTCACAACAACTGGGAGTAAATGTATCAAGCTGAGAGTTTACCGGTGGGTCTGAAAAGTGGAGATGTTGCCTATACAAACAATCAGATTCTAGCATTTTGTAGAATGTACTAAATAAATGATAGCTAGAATCCGATTGGTTTTTCAAACCCGCCGCAAAACTCTCAGCTTGATACATTTACCCCCTGGAGTGCCACAGGTTACCCAAGCCTGGCCTAGGGGGAACACACAGTGTCTGCACAGTCAGGGCTGCAGAACATATACTAAGGCAGACTATTCTCTTATTCTATTATGATGCTAATAGTTGCAAGGACTGCACCCAAGAAGCATTTTAACAGGAAAAACAGTTAAAAAATACTGTTTTTTTCCTATTTTCTACAGTATTGTGTAAACCACACAATTCACATAAAAGGCAATTTTATTCAATAACTTTTTTTTAAAACAAATTTGCCTTTTTATCAAATAGTACATCTGCCACAATGCTTGCTATGCCAAGATAAAGTAAAATACCACAGACTCTTCTCATTGCTTTACAAGAAGAGCTAGAAAAGACAGCATTTACCAGATCTACATTGAGTATATGGTTATTAGCCAGAACTTGCAGGCAAAATAATTGTGTGATCATTAAGGCCAAATGGCGATATCTTCCCATGTGTTGCCAACTTTGGTTGGAAACCTGGGGAAACAAAGTAGAAATCTAAATATCTATGGCCTCCCGCAAAATAGTGTGGCCTATGCATATATGTAGGTAATGTGGCTATCTGATCCCTGGTATTTGTCCAGGCCTGTGATCACATAAGAAACCTACACATTCACATGATTTCACAACTAAGCATCGTTTAAATGCTTTTGCTTATAGCTGCGTTTTACATTAAATTAGAAACCCTTTTTCTGGTTTGCAATTAAACTAGAAAGTGTAAACTTACAATAAAATAAATTAATCACTATTATCCTTAAATTGCAAACCATGGTCAAGCACAGATTTAAAAACAGAGGTTTTGGAGTTTGACTCGCAGCTAAATATAAGTCCAGGTCAGATGGCTTAAGTGACTTGATTCTCTTACTGAGGCTCAGAGTCAAAGCCATGCTCTAAGCACACAAAAAGTTAATAAAAGATTGTGGATTTCTGGCAGCCAGCTGGATGATGGATAATACCCTGTGTTCACTTTCCAACCTTTGAATCAGGGCCAACTAAACAGTGAAGCCAGCACCTTGCCTGTCCTTGAGACATTAGAAGGGGTTAGGGGGTGCTTTTAAAAATGTGCTTATGAAGATTAATCTGAAAATCCAATACAGCATTTGTTAATATTCACCTGCTCTCTGTAAACAGTGCTGTAAGCTTTCAATGCCTGACGTGTACTGCACATCAAATGATGCCAGGAATTGTAAGCTAGACGTTAAGGGAA
This sequence comes from Mixophyes fleayi, assembly GCF_038048845.1. NCBI lineage: Eukaryota > Metazoa > Chordata > Amphibia > Anura > Limnodynastidae > Mixophyes > Mixophyes fleayi. Next base: position 132,429,710 of record NC_134405.1, on the reverse strand, counting down.
GCCATGGACATCTGTACACTAGGCCACCATTATAGATCATACTAAATGGAAGAGAGCAATATAACCACACCGTCAGAAGCAGTCACTATTGAAAACCAAATTTGTAAAATGCTGATGAAGAAATGTGGCTCAAGAACTATAGAAGTTGTTTGGGGTTGTTTCATGAACACATACATCTAGATTTGCAAAATGCATTTTGTTTTCTCTTACTTATTATCTTCTTAACTTATTTAAAAATGGAGTATAAAGCTCCATATCCACCAAACTTAAAGAAACCTCTTATAAAATCTATTACCGTTGGTATTATACCCCTACTCGACTCCACAGCATGTTTCCCTCTTCTTCACCTTATTGTTGGAGGGGTTGTGGCCACAGGGGAACTATGCTCCATATATGGTGGACCTGCCCAATTATCTCCTCCTTCTGGGATGTGGTTTGTGGCATTCTAAACTCTCTATTTGAGGCTCCCGTTGCAAAGGACCCCTGGGTGTTTCTACTATGCTATCCTCCTCCAGAGCTTGACAAATTTTCCAAAAAACTAGCTTCACATATACTGACAGCGGCTAAATCCCTTATCGCGCTAAACTGGAAAAAAACGTCCCCTCCCTCTCTAACAGCCCTTAAAAAACAAATCTGGCATGTCGCAGCCATGGAACAGATTACCTATTACCTCCATGATAGAGGCCATGTTTTTAACCAGGTTTGGGCTCCTTGGCAGTTTGTGGAAAGCTCGCGTCCCCCTAACAATTAGCCCCGTGATAAGGACCCATGTGGGGTAAGTCCAGCTCCCTTATACGCTTTGCCCCCTTATCTTCTTGAGTCGTCTACACACTCTCCACCCCCTGAGCTCTTTCATATACCTGCTTTGTGGTCTCCCCCCCCCCCCCCTCCTCTCTGACTCCCTTCCCCCCACTCCCACATTTCACACTTTCACTACAGTTATATACAATTTGATACCGCATATAAAATTGTAAAAATGGTTGTCTCATTATAAGCTTCTATGTACATGTTGATTCAATTGTTCTGACTGTTTTTGTACGTCTGTTCAATAATAACACTCTTATTCCCTGTATTTGCTTATATGACCAACCAAAATAAAGAATTTAAAAAAAAAAAAATGGAGTATAGTAGTTTATTCAACATACTTTTCTAACAATGACATTCAAAGTTTTAAAAATCACCACTCTTCATGCACTAAAAAAAAAAAAGCACATCGATGCTATATAAATGTTGTTCCTGAGCTTGTCCAAAATGTCACAAAGTAAACAAATACTGAAGCAAATAATTGCTCAGCCAGAAGAGTGAGCTCTTATAGAAGTCTTGTTTCTTGTAATATAGGAATGGAAAAAGATAAGTAGCAAAGGTTTAAGACTACTGTATAACCTTTGCTGTAACGTCTATGAGGCATTATAACAACAACAGTATCGGCTGGCTATCTACAGGCAAATTATGCTGGGACTTGTAAGTTCACAACACCTGGAGAGCCACATGTTGGCCAGTTCTGTACTAGACTACCTGCAAAAGCATGCAAAAATGCTGAACACTGCATGGCCACCATTACTGTTAAGAGACCATCTGATTCAGCAAACAATCAAGAGAAAGATGGTTATACAAAACTGTCACAAGTGGTGGGAGGAAAAAAAATGTCTTTAGAGTCAGTTTTTATAAATGATCTCAAAACACACATATATTGTACAAAAATAAGTACAATCTGCACCCGTCTTTGGTTGTATGCGCTGTTTAACATTCAAAAATGTTGTACTGTTCAGCCATGTACCACGATGACTATTGTGTCACACTTTTTGTGGGTGTTACAGCAAATGAAAATTTCTGCACACCCATCTATTATAAATTGATTGTCTGCCAAGCAACTATTTAAGAAATTAAATCTCTTTAGTTTGCTAAATGCACCCAAATGTAAAATGGCAACCTAAACATAAAAGTAAAATGTGAACAAATATATCTAACAAATGTGGATGTTTTATTTAACAATAAAGGGACGATTTAATTCGACCACGTTATTCTTGGGATAACGCAGCGCTAATAGTATTACCGTTAATACGGTAATTTTTAACCCATATTGTTGCTCGCAGCCCTGGGGGCTACAATTACTGTACGAACGGCAATACTGCGCGCTATTACGATAGGGTAATTGCGCAGTCCGCGCTATTCCTAGAATAATGAGCTCGAATTCAAATGGCCCTAAATTATCACTGCAAACTATTGTCCCTGCTGTAAGCCAATTAGACCAATAAAAGCCCCTTGCAGTGTTTATTTAATAGGCTTTGTATGTGGAAATCTGAACAGTCTTCTGGACTAGAAAGTCACAGCTTCTAAAAGTATTTAGATATAAATAATCATAAGTAACTGAAGCTTCTCAGAAAAGTGTCATGGGTCACAGTATCCCTTGAAATGAAGTCAATTTTGTAAACTTCCACCACATTCTAATCCAATAGCAGCTCCAACAAAGACCAAGGTGCATTAACACTCCCCATAGTACTTTTTCCCCCTCCAGAACGAACAGTGCACACAAAGTGTCTTCATGACTACTCTTTATGATTCAATTTGGACATCTTGGACATTTTATTTCCGTGTACTACGGTACCTGAACATCACAGATTTTCCTGTGCTATGGGGTGCAAGAAACAAATCTGTCATGTTACATTGCTGCAGAGTGTCTTCACGTTGGTTCCGGAGGCACGCCACAAAGCATCGCAGGGACTGAATTTCCTCACAACATTTTAAGGATGTTCTTGCAAAAACACTTTAAGATTTACTTGCATCATGTTGGAAACAGATTGCATGAAGGAAAACCCTTGTAAAATGCTGCAGGCTTATGGATCACTGAGGTCTAGAACTTCATGCATGTGCTATTCACAGGAGAAGCAAATAAAATGGGCATTCAGAACAAGCAATAAACATTCAGTATTTATAAAGTAACACTAGCTCTGAAAGCCCACTTGTTGCTATGTTAGTGTGCAAACCATTAAACTGCATTTAAACCAATGTTGTAGGGACCACCTGTCTGACTAATCCCCAAAGTCCCTCAAATGCTTATTTGCAACCAAGACCCTATTCTATTGGATGGCATAATATATAAACCATCCAATAAAAACACATCAGTAGTACAAAGCGAAGGACACCAGTCTCTTTGTGACTGTTCAGGAAATCCTTTACAAACGCTGTCCGCGTACATTAAGGGCGAGTTCATGTAACTGTGACCATGGCAGACCCACACAGAGAAGCAGATACGCCTATTAGTGGCTGCATCTCTTGTCTGAAGGAGGGTGCAAACACACACTAGATGAAGAGTTTTGTTTTCATGTGGGCTTATGACCTGGTTGGGTGCAATTATATCTGATGTACACCATACATAAACCTGGTGGAAGTGTTACTGGTGCACTGACTCAGTATATTGGCTGTAATACTCATCTTTGCATACATCTTTTTAATGCTTTTTTGGATAAATATGCATCCACTTCAACATCAACCTCATATAGCCTTATTACTGATATTATCAATGGCTTAAAAGAAAACTAACCCTCCCTTCAACCCCCCTATCCCCCGTGTGTGAGCAAAGAGCCTTATGGTGTTTTGAAAGATCTTTGAAGATTTTAAGAAACTAAAAGACCCTTTAGCTATAAATAAACCTGGTATATGGAATGGGCTATTTAAGAAACATAGGGGTGACCTGTGACTAACCAAAGTTATCTAAATAAACACAGCTGTTGTGCCATTTAATTAAATACCACATTAAATATAAGTTTAGTTCCTCTATAATCTAATTTTATAAAGGTGCATTTTAGCTACTACAGCAGGTTTTATTTAAAACTGCTAGCTGGAGTGGAAAAATCCCATCGTCATGGCAACTTTACTTTCATATAACGGACAGTGCTACACAAACAGAGAACACAGAGTCATAAATACACAATGTGTTGTGTAAAAATGTCAAATTTACTTTTCATTAGGTACTGGTCAGTTTTGTTTACTGTAGTTACTGCTGTTCATGAGGTGGTTTACTTTATAACCTAAACCATTCAAGATATTAGAAGTAAATAATTTGCCATGTTAGATCTTACACAATACAAAGCTGCATTTGGAGCATAGCTCTTCATGAAAGTTCACAATTAATGAAATTAGAGATTGTAAAAGCAGATGAATATTTCTAGTATCAGATATCAATGTTGGGAGAGATCTCAAATATGAAAATTTGGTAGTGATGGAAACAAGGTGGACTTTAAACCATGTAGCAGTTATCAAAAATGCTATGGGCTTGTCATTATATATTTAATTTATCCCAGATGGCCCCTGTATAAAAATGAGCAGTTTATAGATGGTAGGAAAAGCAGGAAAGAACACTAAATCAAAGGTGCTATTTTCTTGCATCCATTGTCCAGGCTTGTTTACTATGAAAGCTCCCGTGTACAGTGAGCTCTTACTTCATAGAGATCAATCTCCCCCAAGCTGCATCCAATTTGCTCTCACCATGCGCTGGAAAGCAAATGAATACATGGTGAGCAAACAAGTTGAAAACAGGATAAAAGGCTGCAGGAAATGCTGGTTTTCCTCTAAGGAGCACAGGTGTATTAATTAGTGACTAATGCAATCTAAGATTCACATGTTCCTTTGTAGACCCGAGAGGAGATAGGAAATACATGATCAGTCAGAGACACAGCATATGGTCTATAGAAATACTACCTAACATGGACCATTGATCTCCTTATATTACCACAGTTGGTATGTTCTCACCAAGGTTTCCTCCCACAGTCCTATAAAAACATACTAATAGATTGATTTCAACTAAGCGGTGTCTGTGCTTGTGTGGTAGAAAATTTAGATAATAACTTGGTTAGTGACCAATTTTTATGATGAAAAACATTCTCTTTAAAGTTCTGCAGAATATATTGTCAATTATACAAATAATATTTAACCACCTGATTGTCTGTGCCGAAAGTGCATTCAGGTGCAAAATATGTACTGTAGCAACCAGACACTTGCTTCCATTGTCTAACATGAGCAAGACATAAGCTACTGCTGTGGCTTAGTGTAGATGCTGCACTTAAATGCACTAAGTGTGCCTCACTGTCTTTAGGACAGACTGATAAACCAGAATTTGCGAACTAATGTTGAATGCTTCTGGCATTTTCCTATTAAAAGACATTTCAATTTTGCTTCAAACTGCAATGAGGAACATCCCTCCCAGGGATCCCTTGGATCTTAAATCAGAGCAATCAATGTGACCTTGGAAGAAAAGACCTTGGAGCTAGAGCAGCAGTGATGCTCTCATGAGAATGAACAATAAAACACACTGCTATTTCAAATTATACATTAGAATACCTTAAAAAGCATTGAAACCTTGTGAAAACAACCTGGAGGTCACTATGCAAATTGTTAACTCTTTCACGGAAAGACTGCATCCTTGTAAATCACCCTCCACCAACAAATGAAGATGCAAATCTACAAAATTTGAACAGTTTGAAAGGGAAAATGGAGGCTTAGTATCAAATATGACTCTCTTATGCCATGAAGACACTGGGTAAATGCACCCACTAAAGATAAGATGCAGTCAAGATAATTGGGTGTGGCCAAGTATTAAAGTGGCCAGTCTGACATTTTTCTTTAAAGAAAAAAAAAAAAAGGAAATTGCAGCTTCTAATTCTTGCTCAGCGCTGTATGATAGCATTAGTATACATGTGCCAATGAATGAAATCCACATAATTCATACTGAGCATAAAATCACACACCATGGGAAGCATGAAAACGTCACAGTCTGCAAGCTCTCTCCAATTCACCAACATCTCACAGGAAAGGAGAAAAAATTCTGACAGGAATGTTAATGGTGTCAAAATTAGCGCAGTAACTGTTGCTAAATAAATAAAACCCTAACTTTCCCATGTAATCATGGGTATGAATCTATTTTAGGCACCAACTGAAAATTTCACAAGGTGACCCAAATTGTACAGATCTAACCCTAGTGTATTTGACTACTCTTATTGCAATTAATAGCTCTGATCTGAAAATTCATCAAGACATGCATATAGCACAGAGATAGATTAATTATGTTGCCATTTATATCCACAATTCATTAAATGAGACACTATCAACCTTGAATCTATCATTTGAATTTTAGTGAGGGTCAAAACAGTTTTAGTTATATTTCTATACAAAGACTTAATTTCTCCTGTTTCTGCATGAACCTTCATGCAGATTAAGGCAGGCAATCCATTGCTGGTGATAGAAGGGAGAAACAGTTTGGAAGGGGGCTGAGCAGATTATATTTTTATGATGCTGGCTCCCTATGAGTAAGAGCTTAATATATATTTCCTGGGGACTAATTTGACAGACAGTCTATCCTGAAATACAGATGTAACAGTGACTGCATCCAGTTAATTCAAATGAATGATGCAGATAAGCAGACCTTTTAGGGTTTTAAGGGCCGATTCCAGATCCACTGTCAGAGTATCCATCTCAATACAGAGCTATGGACGGAAAAACAGTGTCTTGTTTACCTATTAGTTGAATGCAGGCTTAATAAATAATTACTGTCTAGCATCAGGTTTGTAAACACATTAATAATTTACTCTGATTGCTTCTGATCTTTACAAAACACTGGGAGACATGACTGAAAATACATTTCACCATGCTAACAACTAAATACATATAAAAAATAAACCCTTAGCTTGCCAGAAGTGATTGGATGTACCCTGCAGTTCAAGAACAAAAATAAGATCTTCAAGCTAGACAGCTCCTTCACTCCTAGATATGCATTGTTAATGGCTAGATTACAAGCCTTGCTAACATATGAAGACTGCACAACAGTTAACTCCTCACAAGCTCCTTACAGTCTGTTATTTCACTGGTGCAAGTATATAAATCAATATACACACTCCTGATAATTGAAACCTTGGCAGACACCAGTGCATGTATAAAAAAATAAATGTAGAAAAGATCTGTAGATGCATACACACCCCTCTCTGATAATGGAAGCCTTGACAAATATTGTATGAGAAAAATAATCTACTGTTCAGGTACACATTTACATATTTATAATAAGCACACATAACAGACTGCAATGGAGACGTAATACAGATTGACTAGTTTGCACAGGTAGACACAGACGGCTTGCTCAAATTCAATGTCAAAGAACAGGAGCGAAAAAAGGCCACAAAACAATTGTCATACATGCATATTAACAAGACATAGCCACTTGTGACTCAATTTGAAGTCACAAATGGCTAAAATAGATAGACAAGTTGCAAAAAATAAGAGTACAAACACAGCATGGATTGCTGTGTACACACTTTGAAGATAAGGGTAACAACAATACACATGACAATTAACTGCAGATATTCCTAAACATGTATTGCTCTGCAAATAACACATACTGCAATATTCAATCTGCTAGTCTAATATAGAAGATAGTGTTGTTCTATGCATACTAATGTGCATATGTACACTATAGTCTCTTGCAATTTGATAAAGCATTCAGATAAGAATATTCCCCTGTATTAAAGTACAATGTTAAATGTTAGTATTACGTTTTAATTGCAGTACGCAGAGACAGCAAAACAGAAGGGTGATAAATCTACTCTTCCCACAGTATCCCATCCCAAAAATGGCAACCGAATCATTCTGCAAGGCAAAGAAGGCAGATGTGTCACCCTTCATCGCCCTGCGCAGACATACTACTAATGTGTATATAGACATCTGCACTAACCCTTCCTCCATTACTATATCAGATAAACCTGCTGTATGTACATTTATAGGAGCAATCTAAGAGTCCCTATAGAAATGATTGTCTGCGCCAGCCCAATGCAGCTCTAACCTCATCTTCCTCTGTCAGCCGCAGCCCAACACACCATGCAGACCCCCTTCTTACCGTTCTGGGCGCCGGTGGCTGGTCCCGGGAGAAGGCCGCAGGAGACTAGCATCAGCCCCAGGAGGAGGGCTGCAGGCAGGGGGCGGAGGTCGCAGCGGTCCATGTGCGCACAGAGAGGGGAGACACAGCCAGCGGGGCTCGGTGTCCAATCTCTCGGGCCTGGGATCCGGTATCCGCCACTACCTCTCGGTCTCCTCCCGCAGCAAGCACCTGAGTCTCGCGAGAGCCTCCTGTCGGGTATGTGGGCAACTGAAGGAGGAGCCCGGTGCGTCAGTCCGCCTCGCTGCCTGCTCTCTGCTGGTGTGTAGTGTGTATTATGTGAGGTAATGTTATGTGTAATATGGTAACCAGCTACAATGGTATGCTCCTCTGTATGCACTGTCCTTTAAGCCTGTTCCTCTGCTACTCTGGATATACACAAGTCACTAGTGTTTTCTCTGCCCAACAGACATGCCTAATGCATTTGCTTATCTTTTGGCACTAGCATTACATTTTTAAATGAGCCAGCTTGTGTAATTCTGCTAGGTTTGAAGACTATCTTCCATTTTGTCTTTCTGGTTAGGTGTAGAATTAGTTCTAAGGTTTGCAATACATTATTTTCGACTGCAAAGTTCAGTAGTTTTGCAAAAAAAATATTTTTTTTTGCAAAAGTACCAAAATGCTTTTAGTGCAATATTTCAGCCACTGACATCTGCATTAAGATAGGATGAATGGTGTCTTGTGTGCTAGTTCCCATCATTGCATTCTAACATTTTTGACACAGCCTAAAAAATATTGAGCGCAACACAACCTATTTTTCATGTTTTAATGAGTACTACCAGTGCAATAGATGACATAGATAAAGTTTAACTATACAGAAAGTCAGTGCAAGCTTTCAATGTTCCTTTGTTTGACAAAGTCAAATGAATCTAAGATATGCTGCAAATATTCAAATATTTTTTTTTTAACTATTTATTTTGGAAAATAGCATTAACAAACAAACAAGAATCAGCAATTACTACATTGCCAAAGAACAACAACATATTGTCACAGAACAAACAAGTAAGCAAACATTGGTTGTGCCAAGTGCTCAGGATACTGCAACCATTTCTAAGAATATGAGGTGGAGAAAGAGGGGGGGGGGAGCGAGAGCACTGGTCGCCAAAATTAAATTACAGAAGAAAAGACTACCCAAAGACTCAGGGAGAAGGAACAACGTCCAACATCAGGTCACCTATGAATCGTGCACCATTAAGGACCCCAGAAGGTTCACTTAGCAGAAAGGAGCTAGTATAGAAGTAAGGGGATTACAAGTAGAGCCAGGGGGCCCAAATCTGGTGGAATTTATCATCCTTGTTATGTAAATGATATGTAATCTGTTCCATCTGGGCCATAAACCAAATATAGAAGCGTAAGACCGCCATAGTAGGAGGTTCAGCTTGCTTCCATGATATAGCTACTAGACATTGCGCTGCAGCAAGGATATGGGAAGCTAATTTCAAGGACTGCCTATCATTATCAAAGGATAGCAAAGGAGAAAGGACCATGGGTCCTTCCGAGTGGGACACGGGAGGAGAGAGGAAAGGAGGGCCCTAACACGGTCCCAAAAGGAGGATATTTTAGGACAGGTCCACCAGATATGTAAAAAGGATCCCATCTGGCCACAACCCGCCAACATAGTGGAGAACTAGAGGGAAACATTTTAGTAATTTTGTCGGGGGTGTAGTACCACCAGTAGAGTATTTTATATGCGCTCTCCTTGACCAAGGTGGAAATAGAGCTGGTTGCAACCTGATCCCTTATGATCTCCCAATAATCCTCCGGGGAGGGCCCAGATCACTCTCCCACTCATGCCTACCACCGGGAGGGAAAAGTATATCGAGAATTAGGGTGTAGATATAGGAAATCATGACTCTGCGCAAAGGCAAAGAAAGACATAGGGTTTCAAATGGGGAAACAGGAGTGGGGGAAGGAGTTACCCCGAGGAGAGAGCCCACAAAGTGACGTAACTGAAAATACTCATAAAAAATTTAGGATGGAGGTTTATATACTTAAAACGCAGGTCATCCCAAGAGATAAAGGTACCTTGGTATACTAGATCTTCAACAAACCGAACACCAGCAGTGGCCCAGGGTCTATGGAAAGCTGGGGAGAGCCGGGAGGGAAGGCAGGATTACATCAAAGAGAACAGGATGAGACAAGATTAGGATATTGAGATGAGGGCGGCAGACCTCCCAGATCGCAACTGAGAATAACAAGGTGGGTCATTGACAGACAAGGGGCGATCTAGCTTGTTTTGAGAGACCCCATACACAAGAAAGAATCGGAAATTTAAGATAGACGGATTCAATATCAACCCACGACAGTGTCGCTGGGGGGGCAAAGGTGGCTACAATCTGACTCAAGTGAGCTGCCCAATAATAAATCTTCAAATCCGGGAAGCCCCTACCACCACATCTGGTAGGTCTCTTTAGGAGGGCCAGCTTGACCCTGGGAGACCGGCCGTTCCATATAAATCTAGAAAGACACTTTTGGATAAAAGAGTGTTCCGAGAGGGAGATTCTAACAGGGAGGGTCTGAAAATAATAAAGAAGTTTAGGAAGAAGGTTCATCTTAACAGAGATGATCCTGCCCAGCCACGAGATAATGAGCGCCAGGAGACAAGTTCTGCCTTGATTTTAGCAAAAAGGCCCAGCTAGTTCTCTCGGTACAGGGAGTCGTAGGAGTTGGTAATAAAAATACCTAAATATCTGATTTTCTTTTTTTGCCACCGAAAACTAAAGCGGAAGGTGAGTACCAAACCTTCCCGATTAGAGATATTTAGCAGTAGGGCTTCTGATTTGGCAAATTTAATCTTATAACCAGAGAGGTGACCATAATGGTGTAATATTTTAAAGATAGCAGGGAGTGACTTCTCTGGCTGCTGCAGGGTCAGAAGGACATCGTCCGCGAAGAGAGAGAGCTTACTCTCCAGATCCCCCGTCTGCACACCTCGAATATCAGAGCAAGCTCGAATGGAAGCAGCAAGGGGCTCTATAACAAGGGCAAAGATGAGAAGGGAGAGGGGACAGCCATGGCGAGTACCGTTGGAGATATTAATAAGGTCAGACGGAGAACCATTGATCATAACTTTCGCAGAGGGTAGAGAGTACAAGGACTGAATCCTAGTACGGAGGCTACCTGAGATTCCAAACGCCGACAAGGCTCCAGACATAAAGTTCCAGGAGATCATGTCAAAAGCCTTCTCGGCGTCAAGAGAGAGAATGATAGCCGGAGCCCTCCTGGTATTAATGACATGAATCAAGTTAATGGTTCTCCTGGTGTTATCCCTGGCCTGACGGCCTGGGACAAAACCAACCTGGTCATAATGCACAAGGGAGGAAAGAACCAAATTTAATCTGTTAGCCAGAATTTTAGCGTACAATTTGTGAAACATCTTTATTAAGCAGGGAAATAGGGCGATAACTAGCACAGTCATAAACATCTTTACCCTCTTTATAAATAACAGAGATCCGAGCTTCCAAAAAGTCCCTAGACCAAGACCCCCCCAGCTAGGATTGAGTTGAAGAGAGTATGCAAACGGGGGACCAAGAGCCCAGCAAACCTTTTATAATAGGCAGCAGTGAAGCCACCTGGCCCCGGAGCCTTACCAGATTTCTGGGACTTTACCACCTGCTCAACCTCGTCCTTAGTGATCTCGGCTCCTAAGAGAGCATTGGTTTGTGGAGAGAGTTTCGGGAGTTTAGCAGAAGAGAGAAAAGAATCAATCAACTGTGAGTTCTGTTGGAAAAGCGAAGGGTCAGAAGGCCGAGGCACATTATAAAGTTTAGTGTAGTAAGATTGAAAGGTAGCCCTTATTCGCTGAGGATTATAATGTAGAACTCCGTCAGAGTCCCTAATATCCAGGCCGCTGTCTTGGCTCTAAGTTTAGTGGCCAGTAGTTTATCGGCTTTGTCACCCTTTTCATAGAAGCGCTGATTAAGCCACTTGAGCTTATTAGCAACCTGGTGGGATAATCAAAGGTTTAGTTTCCCCCTAACAGGCAATTTCCTGGAGAACCAACGGGTCAGGGTTCGATTTGTGATGTTGCTCTAAGGCTCTCAACGAATCTGTCAGCTGAATAGTTTTGGCCAGACGGAACCGCTTAGTCCGAGAAGCCAGAGCAATAAGTTGAGCCCGTATTACAGCCTTATGAGCATCCCAAAGAGTCATAAGAGAAATATCAGGGGTATCATTCGTCATAAAGTACTCTGAGAGAAGTGAGTTAAGGTGAGTAATAATCTCTTTGTCCTGCAGAAGCGACTCGTTAAGACTCCAGGTTGCCCCAGGGGGACATTGGGCAAGAGAGGTTAGTACCACTGAAACGGGGGCATGGTCCGACCAGGTAATAGGAAAAATTTTGGAAGAGCTAAGTCTAAGAGTAAGGTCGTGTCTGAGCAGGATCATATCGATCCTAGAGTAAGTGTTATGGGGAGAGGAGATAAAGGTGTAGTCCCTGGCCATTGGGTCTAATACTTTCCATGAATCATATAATTTATGAAGCCTCAGGAAAGCCTGTAAAGCTCCAGTATTGTAGGCATTTCTCCTCAGGGGAGGGGAAGAGGAATCTGAGGACCGATCTATAGTCGGGGCTAAAACAGCGTTGAAATCACCCGCAACAATAAGCTCGCCCTGGCGAACACGGGCCAGCAACGAACCCAACTTTTTGAAGAACCTATGCTGACCAGTGTTGGAAGCATAGAGGTTCACTAGAGTACAGGGGAGATTATTTAAGGAGCCTACGAGAATCAGAAATCTACCCTCCTTATCATTATGACAGTCGTGAAGATCAAAAATTAGATGGCTTGCAAACAAGATTGCAACACCTCGTTTTTTTTGTGTGAGATCACATGCAAGATATGTCAGGGGAAATTTTTTAGAACGGAGCTCCGGATGGATATGATTCACAAAATCTGTTACTTGCAGGAATATCAAATCTCCTTTAAGAGACTTGAGAGAGCAATGGAGTTTAGCTCGTTTCTGGGGAGAGTTGTGGCCCTTAACGTTATGGGACATAAGATTAAGAGTCATAGGTATGTTAATGTTCGATAAAAGACAAGAAAGTAGCTAGGGTAAAACAGGGTAGGTGACGACCAGTGAGGAAAAGGAGAAGGGGACCAAAGACTAAGGGTAGAAAATGATCGACATAGTGAAACAAAGTCCATTTGTCGCAGTTGCTGCTAAGGGATAGGAAATGATGAACAAGTCATCAGGGGAACCAGCATAGAGCCCTAGGCTCTAAGGGGGGTGGATGTCTAGCAACAATGAAAAACGGTTGGCCGGGGAACCAAATAGGAGATCCCAGGTGGCCAACTTAGAGTATATGACTTATAGAAGAGGAGGGGGAGGGAGAAGTTATGAGAAAATTATTGAACTCTGAGATAAGGAAGGGAATAGGGAGTAAAGGGAGGGAAGACAAGGGATGAAATCACCAGCATTCAACAAACTATATAAAACATAACATAAGTCAATAACAATACGCGTATCTTGATGTCCTCATGAGAAGCATCCGGACGTGATCAGATGTAAGAGCTGTAAGAACATAAGAAACAAAGAGACAAAACAAACAACAATACAACAGCAAATATAACCTAGAAAATAAATGAAACAGAGCATCACAATTACTTATCAGTAACATAACCAGGAGCTGGAGTCTGTATTTCGACAGTGTCTCATCAAGATCGCCTTGAGGATCCATAAGGGGAGGATGAGGTAGAAAGTTTAAAGTGCCCACCTTGGGGCGAAGGTGTTGAGCAACAACCCGACTCCTCTTGGAAACATCCAGAAACAGAACAACAGTCATTAGAGGCAGAACGGTGTCTGGTCATAGCAAAACAGTCCCAAGACACTAAGTTGTGAAGGGTGAATACAACTGAAGATGTGTCATCCCTGAGATCCACATCCCATTGTAGAACTACATCAGGCAATTGTAATGACCACATCGGGTTATGCGGAGAGAAGTACAAACTTTGAAGAATGAGCAGGAACGGGGACAAGCTGGCCAGGGATCTGTAGACTGCGGTTTGGAGTGCCGAGGAACAGTCGACCAGTCTCTATGCGGAGGCCGTTGAGCTTTCAGTGTAGAGGGCCCCACAGCATTAGCAGAAGCCTGAGAGGTTTCTGGGGAGGGAGGTGTGTTGGCTCAGTCCAATTCTGCGAAGAAGATTGCGTGCTTCACCTAAGCTTTTAGCTGACAATTGCTGGTTCTGATGCCAAAAATAAAGGCGAAAGGGGAACCCCCAACGGTATCTGATATTGCTCTCCCTGAGGACTGAAGTGACAGGCTGGAGTTCTCTTCTCCAAATTCAAAGTGGCGGGAGAGAGATTCTGGAAGATTTGGAGGGTATACCCCTCGTAGGTTAAAGAAGGGAGCTTTCTGGCAGCTTGAAAGACAACTTCTTTGGTCATGAAATAATGAAGACGGAGGATAACGTCTCTAGGTGCAGATTGATCAGAAGAGCGAGGTTTAAGGGCCCTATAGGCTCTATGCAACAAGAGCTGATCTACTGGGACTTCTGGTGCAAGCTGAGAAAACAGTTTCCAGAGATGGGTCCAGATACACGGATTCAAAGGACTCTGGGACGCCTTTAATCCGGAGGTTATTCCTCCGAGCTCTATTGTCCATATCTTCTTGACACTCATGGATAGTATTGAGCTCCTGCCGGAATTGAGAAAGGTCGTCAGCAGTTGATTCCTGGAATGTGACAATATCCTCCACCTTTCTTTCAATATGGTCCGTGCGAGAACCCAGAGAGGACACCTCTGATCTCAGACCATGAAGAGCATGTTGGACTTCAGCGTGAACTGAGGATCGCAGCTCTTTCATTTCCTTAATCAAAGAGTGAAAGTATTTTTTGGTGACTGGAGCGGACACATTCTCATCAGAGTCTGAATCCTCCAGGGAGCAAGGAGAAGCTGCTTGTTCAATTCCAGAATCTGAGGAAGCCTTATTAGGGTAATATTGAGGGATACCCTTAGAGTGGAGTTTTTTGTTTTTCGGCATAATTAAGTAGAGTAAGGACAGGGGCAGGAAGGGAGTCAGGGAGGGTAGGTCAAACTCAGTAGAAATCTTCAGAGCAGAAAATTCGATCAGAAAAGGCCACTCGGGCATGAAGAGACCTTTAAATCACAGGAACATATCAGATGAGATCCCTGGCCGCCCAAAATGAGCCAGTTGTGATGTTAAAACATAAGGACAAACCCGCAGGACCGCACAGGAAGCGGATGAGGTGAATAGATGAGGGCAATGGGAACTTGGCCGTTCCAGAAGTATACTTGTACCCAGAGCAGCACAGACAGATGCTGGCAGATAGGGAAAACAAGGCCTCACCTCAACCGCCGATGAGCGAACCAGCAGACAGCAGGGGACCAAGTCCAGGAACACAGCATCTACAGGGAGGTTTTTGGAGGGTCTCCTCAGGAGCACAGATGTGCGGAGATGCTCTTTTTTTATTTTTATTTTTTTTATTTTTTTTTCCCCTTTCTTTTTTATTCCTTCTTGTTATTTTTTTTTCTCTTTTTTTTCCCCCTTTTTTTTTTTCTGCAGGACCTCCCAAGCTGTAGGATCAACTGGAGGCCACTAGGTGGCAGCAGAGTACACTGTATGTTCAGCCCTGCGCCTCTGTGGTGGTGACGTGGACCTTCTCCTCGGAAATGAGGCGGCAATGGCGGGGATGCTGCTTCCGGTTCTTGTCCAGTTGAGTCAAGTATCCTGCAGAAGAGAGGGGGTCATCTAGGTGTTCGGGAGCCACACAGGTGAGTACTCTGTGTGTGAGCACTGGTCTGCGGAGCGGGTCTCTCGGGAGTATCTAAGCGGATAAAGCGGTCCAGGCTGTGGGAGTCAAGGTCACATAGCTGCTACAAAACAGGTGAGCCGGTCGGAAGGGGACAGGACCTGAGTCCTGGGGCCAGGGAGAGGGAGCCTTATGGCGTTCACAGCCGGCTGTTATGTATAGTGAAAGGCGATTGTTGGCTGGCCTCTCTAAAGTATTTGAATAGTGGCTCCCAAAAATATAGGTGGTGTTGCCTGGCAGCAGGTGACACTCTGCAGCAGTCTAGTCACTTTTGGGGAAGGGTGGACCCCAATATTGGTGAGATTTATGCTCTGGATAACGGAGCTCACAGACCCTGCATCCTGCTGGTATGGCATCCAGACCACACCCCTCATATATTCAAATATTTAAAGCACAATTCTTATATATGGTATAGATCAGGGCTAACCAGAGGATTAGGCAGAATACATTGCCAGGCCTCCTGGATTGCCCCAATAGTGTGAGTCCCAGGAAATAATCCATAAAATGTTGAATGGTATAAAAGGCAAGTCCTGGGCAAACTGTCCTTAAGTTTGTGTTCCAAGTCATCCAACAATGCCTGTGCTGTGGGGCAGTTCCACAAAATATGCTGTTTCCTTTCTGGTGATACAAAAGGGGCATTGGACATATGTGCATAGGTTCCGGAAGTGCATGAATGTCCTGAGAGGCAAACCCCCCTAGCTAGCCATCCATACAATGTCTTTATGTCTATTAGTCAGCCTCTTACAGGCCACGTTCTCTACCACATGTTTTTGCTGTAACAGCAAAACATGTCTTTAGCTCTGATGAGCTTGTGGACAGTTTTTGGCTTCCACAAGTCTGGTTTAAGTCCCTCCAGATGGTTCTCCCTCACAAATTGTCCAACATTCAGGTAAAACCAAGGTGTAGTCCAGTTGTAAGGAAAAGGGCTGTCCCACGTGTTCCAACCAAGGGCCCTCCAAAGAGACAGGAGGAAAAAGCGAGACATGAACTTTCCAGCAGAGTAAATGTTCTTTTCAATCAAAGTCCTGCAGATGCAGTTACTAACAAAGAAGTCTCACAGCATGGTGAGGATGTCTGGTATACCTTTCCCACCTTTGAGAGGCTCCTTGTACATAACTGACTGCTTCGCTCTGTCCATTTTGGAGCCCCAGATGAAGTGGAAGACTGTCCTTGTGATGGTCTTGCAGATGGCAGCAAGAAGTGGCCAAGTTTGGGTTGTAAACTGCAGAAGTATCTCGTTGCGCAGCACCAGTGCTTTCCCTTCGATGGTAAGGTCTCTGAGGCCCCACAAGTCAACTTTCTGGCGTCTTATGAATTGTTTTAATGACGCTATATGGCTTGCCAGGAATCGCCTCATCTTTAAAATGGAGAACGTGACCATCCAGGACTGTCGCAGGCTGATCCACAGCCTGCTTAGAGACTATACCATTGACAGACCCGAGGAAAAAGATGATTGATTTTTTTAGTCTCCCTCTTCTCCTCCCCCCATGTGTCTGTTTATTCAAAAATTCTTTGGACTTGTGTCTCCCCCTCCCTTTCCCACTTCAACCCATTCCATCACTGTTTGAAGTTTTGTTGAAATGGATTGCCTTTAATTTATGCACCCTCCACTATATTTGTGTCTGTCCTCAATAAAGCTTCAGGCCTGTAAGTATGAACGATTATGTTTCACTGTGTACTTTGTACACTTGAATGTAATGTATGGTATGTTTTTTGTACCTTTATACAAAATAAAGATACTTTTTCAATAAAAAACAAAAAGGCATGATGGGAATCAGCAAGGGCACAAAGTTTGAAAGGGGCTGATGGCGTAGCAATACTGGCAGAGGCGTAGTTGGACCAAGCCGGAGCAGAAAGTTTAAAGGACTCGCTAGGACAGTAGGCTTGGAAGAATTGTCAGCAAGGGTCAAAATCAACTAGTAATGGATAAACTGATCTTCATAGATTCACTTGTCCACTAATTAATGTACATTTAGCGCCGGCACTCATGACAGCGCATGTGAAAAAGACCACAAGGAGACTGGAAACTACATCCTCCATACTTCCTTGGTGTGAGACAGAGTTCAGAGAGACACAAAGAGGCTGTCATGGGTAGGAAAACTGTTTGAAGCTGGGAAAGCAGAGAGAGAAGGAGCTAGAGCACTGAAACGAGATTATATAGAGATATATAGCGGAATCAGCATGACAAAGTTACCCCAAAATCACTCTATTATGATTTGCAATAAAATGAGTGTTGACCAGTGTTATTTATTGAATAATCTATTTGCTGGACTAAGATTTGTTGCAACAGTTTAGTTAGACAGGAAATTGGTGGGTAGACCCGAAGTGTTTTAGTTTCCAGGGTAATAGTGCAGGTAGAGACAGCCAGGGATTCTAGGACTGAGATATCTAAACAAAATAGCTTGTTAAATACAAATGAGAAGCATTTCAGTCAGTAAACTGCAAGTTAAAAGTGTGACATACTCTGAAAGAAAGTGAAGTTTCATCAAGAGGCGGGAAGAGCCACTATTTTGTTTGCACATGTTTCTACCTACATTTTAAGAAAAATGAAGTGAGGAAGAAGGAGCGTTGGATTTTATATTTGTAAGAAGTAGTTGTGTGTTATTACTGCATTACCATTTTTTGCATGATTTCTGTATTGCACTTCTTGAACAAGCTTAATAAGTGTGTCAGCAGCTTATATTTTTGAACTGCCTATGTAATTAGAACATGATATATGGTTTCTAGTAACATCTATGGTCTGAGTCATTAAGGAGAGCAAAGTGTACAAAAGGAGTAACTTTGCACCTGGGAAAAACCATGTTGCATTGGAGGGGGTGGTAAATTTAAAATGTGGGGACAGATTTATAATTGGGATAGGGCATGACCTATATCAACTTTAAATTTAAGTATAAAAATAAAGCTATCAAGTATCTGTGTGCTAGATGAAAAAACAGCCAGCATTTAACTTATGTGCAAAATAATAAACTAATTGGCACCCCTTGCATTGTAACATGGTTTGTCCCAGAAAACACTTACTCCTCTTTTTTGCCTTACTTTCCTTAATGACTCAGGCCTCTACTGTCTAGTGTCTAGCTGGTGAACATAGTGGCAAATGGGGCTGATGTATCTCTTAATTTAATAAGGCAGGACAAGTAGAGCCACCCTCTATAGTGTAAAACATTGTTTATATGCATATTGCTGTTGTGTTTATGTCTTTGCACTGAAAAATCAGTTTGATACACTATTTCACTTGACCCTTTTTATTAGAGATGGACGGGTCCGGTTCCCCGAGAACCGAACCCACCCGAACTTTGGGTATCCAAGTACTCTCCCGCCCTCTCCGAATCCAAATCGAGGCCGAACGTCATTGTGACGTCGTCGGGGCTCGGTTCTTGCGTTACTTCAAGATTATAAATACACGCCTCCACAGCAATCCATCGCCATTTGACAGAGGGAGAGAGCAGGGTGTAGTCACATGCTGATTAGAGCAGGGACAGAGAATCCAATATTCTTATTCCAATTGTTGTAACAAAAATCGCTAGAGAAGAAAGATAGAGGGGTTTTTTCTTTTCAATATTTGGCACTCCCCAGTGCTTTTGGGGTGTCCCCCCTAATTGTGCATAAATATTTCTGGCTGTCAAAATTACTATCTGTCAGCAGTATCTACCAACTAATTTTTAGCACTCCCCAGTGCTTTTGGGGTGTCCCCCCTAATTGTGCATAAATATTTCTGGCTGTCAAAATTACTATCTGTCAGCAGTATATACCAACTAATTTTTATCACTCCCCAGTGCTTTTGTGGTGTCCCCCATAATCGTGCATAAATATTTCTGGCTGTCAAAATTACTATCTGTCAGCAGTATCTTACCAAATAATTTTAGCACTACAAGTCCTTTGGGCTGAGAATGGATTCAAAGCAGTCCACATAAGGGCAGAATGAGCAACCAGGTTCTGTCATCAGTCCTGATGTTAGTGTTCCCAGTACGTCATCTGGGCAAGGCGATGTCAAACAACAGAGTGTTTCGAAATCAGTCCAAAAAACAAAAAAAAAAAAAAAAAAAAAATTACTGTGTTGAAGCGAAAAAGAAGTGTTACTGAGCAAAAGTTAAGTGCCGATAAAAATTTTTTTGCCAACATGCCATTCTACACACGCAGTGGCAAAGAGAGAATGAGGCCTTCACCTTTGGCTATTAGTGGCAGATCCCAAAAAGTTACAGAGCCTACAATTGGTGCACAACTACTGTCACGCGTCAAAGCCGAGCTGCAAGATTCACAAATGACACCAATTCCTGTGGAGAGTCTATCCAACAGTGTGATGTCTAATCGTGAGCATTCTGCTGGTGTGTGCCTTAATAGCCCGACTGTAGCCGGTGATACACAAATTGATGATGCCACTTTGGAATTAGAAGAGGATGAGGGGGAGATTTGAGTAGGCGACGAGGGCGCTAATGAGGATGTTGATGAGGATGAGGTTGTTTGTGTAAGTCCTGCACCAGTGGCAGCAGTTCTGGCACGTGACAAGAAAAAGGCCATTGTCATGCCTGGGCATAAAACAAAAAAATCCACTTCTTATGTGTGGAATTATTTCTACCCAAATCCAGACAACAATTGTATAGCCATTTGTAGTGTATGTCAAGCCACAGTCAGTCGAGGGAGGGACCTTAACCATCTTGGAACCTCGTCTATGTTACGCCATTTAACGAGAGTTCATGGCAAAGTGTTGGGAAAAGCTTAAAGTTCTTCCCAAAAAGATACAAGCACTCCATCATCAGCTAAGACCCTCCGCTCACCGACATCCCGACGGCTACAAAATACACCCACCACACCATCCTCATCAATATCCTCAGTAACGCTCAGAGTTAGCTCAGCATCCCACTTAAGACTGGAAGACTCCTGCACTATTATTGATTCCTCTGAAGAAAGCATTAGTCCCACTGCTGTTGCTGCTGCTGGGGGTGAATCGTCATCCCAGAGGCAGGTGAAGAAAATGAGCAGTCCTACATTTCAGCAATTAACTGTGAAACAATCTATCAGACACCGTCCCCGTGCCGCCTCGCTAAGTGGGGACGGACGCTTGATTATGACGCAGCTCCCAGTTGCTAGGCAACGGGGATGCTTCTCCGGCGGTTGGGTGTGCATGCGCGCCCGTCGCCATAGCAACGGGACGCACAATAGGATTTCCGGGCGGCGGTCAGCGCGTCTGACCGCAGAGCCACTGCCCACCAATGAGTGATTAACACTTCCTTTATAAGGCCTGCTCTGACACCATTAGGGTGCCAGAGCAACTAGTATATTAGTCTCCAGCATACTTATTATATATATTTATATATTCTCTATCTGATTTCGTTACTGACCCGGCTTTCCCAGACTTCGCTTCTTGGATCCTCCTATTGTCCTGCACAAGTATCCTCCGGATTTCACCTTGGCCTGCTAACTATTCTTTGCCTCCTGATTTGGTACCTTGCCTGCCCGTTTGGTTCTGACTCCTGCCTGTACGTCCACGATTATCTCCATCATCTCGCAAGTAGCTACCTGGGAGGGCCGCGACCTGCACGTCGTTCGCCGCAAAGTCCAAACTTCCTTGCGGGGGTCCCTGGTGAAAACCGGCGGCGTATTAGACTCCGCGCCTCCTGGTCTAGCTGCGCCAATACTTGCAGGTGCGGATATCTTCCTTGTGACAGTTTGCTCTGGCCATGTCAACCGAGACGCCTAGCGAACCGTCTGCTCGAGATCTTCTACTCCACCTGGCTCACAGAGTTGAAAAACAGGAATCCGAGCAGGCGCAGTTGCTTCAATGTATTCAAGGAGTCGCAGCACGCCTCGAGTCTCTTCAGGCTTCCGTGATTTCTTCTCAACCCGTGCCTGTGACGACTTTGGTTGCCGCAGCAACCTCTTCTCCCGTGGTGGTTTCTTCTGATTCGTTAAAACTTCCCACGCCAGATAAATTTGATGGAGAGCCCAAGAAATGCAGAGGGTTCCTGCATCAATGCTGTCACGATCTGCCTACAGCTTATGCATTACATGCTGCCTTGCATGGCAGCTCCTGCCTTTTTGTCCTTATTATTGTATTTGTATTGGCAGTACCACCGTTCACCAGAGGTGCTGCTATTGTGCCTTATTGTGTGCATTAGGGGTTAACCTTCATGTTCACCAATTATCCCATGCACCTGGGTGTGATTTTCTCTTTATATACCTGTCACTCCCAGCACACATTGCTGGTTATTGTTGTCCCATCCTGTGATGTCATATCCTTGTTGCAATCTGTGGATTCTTCCTCCTGCCTTGCTCCTCTGGTTCATGCCTGCTTGGAATCTGTTCATACCTCCTGCTTCCCTGCATTAGCTGTTTACCTGCTGGTTTCTGAACATTTGTATTATTTCCTGCATCAGCTTGCACCTGGTATTTACTACTGCTCTCGATTACCTGCTATTTATACTTTTCTGCAAATAAACAGAGTGTTTTCACCATATTCGTGACTCCTAGCTGTACTCCTGTTTGTAACCGTGACAGTATAACCAGCCCACAAGACAGCTTTGGAGTCCGGTGAAAGTTTTGTTTTATTCTGGGACCTTTTTTCTGCAATCAAGTTTTCATTTGTTTTTTGCAACATGTCTATTTCACCAATCATGGAATTGCCACTGCTACAAACTTTACAGATGGACATTATATTGCTACGTTCTCAGCTTGCTAGATTTTCCTCTTTACTTGTGGACCCACCCAGGAGACTGTCAGATTCTGTCTCTCTTAATTCAGAAGCTGCTGAGCTGCCTCAATCCACCTTCTCTGCTGATGAACCTGTGCAAACATCACCTCTTAAAAGTACTTCTACAAATTTGCTGTTTTCTATGAACTATGGGGTAACAAATTCCCAGTACACAAGTGGTCCACGCTCCCATCTAACCGAAGAGGAACGGCGGCGCAGGATAACATACAAGTTGTGTCTCTACTGTGCCAGCAATGCACATTTCTTGCAGGACTGTCCTGTCCATAGACCACGTCAGCTTACTGAACCATCTCCTGTTATTTCCTCTCTGCATTCCAAAATTGTTTATGCTCCACCATTTCTGTTCTCTGGGAAGAGACCCAATCTGCCAGTTCCAGCCGCCTGTCCTGAGGCGCCAGCTCCAGCCGCCTGTCCTGAGGCGCCAGCTCCAGCCGCCTGTCCTGAGGCGCCAGCCTCTGTCTCCTGTGCCGAGGTGCCAGCCTCTGTCTCCTGTGCCGAGGTGCCAGCCTCTGTCTCCTGTGCCGAGGTGCCAGCCTCTGTCTCCTGTGCCGAGGTGCCAGCCTCTGTCTCCCGTGCCGAGGTGTCAGCATCTGCCTCCAGCTCTGAGGTCACATCATCTGCCTCCAGCTCTGAGGTCACATCATCTGCCTCCAGCTTGGAGCCTGCTGCCACTGTGTCCGGTCCTGAGCCTGCTGCCACTGTGTCCGGTCCTGAGTCTCTTGCCACTTTGTCCGGTCCTGAGCCTCCTGCCACTGTGTCCGGTCCTAAGTCTCCTGCCACTGTGTCCAGTTCCAAGTCTTCAGCCGCTGCCTTCAGTTCCGAGTCTTCAGCCGCTGCCTCTGATCCTGAGCTCCAGTCTGCTCCAGAGGGGGCGCTACCCTTCCAGTCTGCTCCAGAGTGGGCGCTGCCCTTCCAGTCCGCTCCAGAGGGGGCGCTGTCCTTCCAGTCCGCTCCAGAGGGGGCGCTGCCCTTCCAGTCCGCTCCAAAGGGGGCGCTGCCCTTCCAGTCCGCTCCAGAGGGGGCGCTGCCCTTACAGTCCATTCCAGAGAGGGCGCTGCCCTTACAGTCTGCTCCAGAGGGGGCGCTGCCCTTACAGTGCGCTCCAGAGGGGGCACTGCCCTTACAGTGCGCTCCAGAGGGGGCGCTGCCCTTACAGTCCGCTCCAGAGGGGATCCTGTCCCCCCAGGCCACTCCAGAGTTGCCAGTCCATGCGGTCCAGCCCAAGTTGCCAGTCCAGGCGGTCCAGCCCGAGTTGCCAGTCCATGCGGTCCAGCCAGAGTTGCCAGTCCATTCGGTCCAGCCCGAGTTGCCAGTCCATGCGGTCCAGCCCGAGTTGCCCGTCCATGCGGTCCAGCCCGAGTTGCCAGTCCATGCGGTTCAGCCCGAGTTACCACTTGGTGCTGTCTGTCCTCAGGCTTCTCAAAGTGCTGTCTGCCCTCAGGCTTCTCAAAGTGCTGTCTGCCCTCAGGCTTCTCAAAGTGCTGTCCCTGCCAAGCCTGCCGCCCAGTCCGGGCCTGCTGGCAAGCCTTCTGCCCAGTCCGGGCCCACTGCCCAGCCTTCTGCCCAGTCCGGGCCTGCTCTCAAGTCTGCCGCCCAGTCCGGGCCTGCTCCCAAGTCTGCCGCCCAGTCCGGGCCTGCTCCCAAGTCTGCCACCCAGTCCAGGCCTGCTCCCAAGTCTGACGCCCAGTCCGGGCCTGCTCCCAAGTCTGCCGCCCAGTTCAAGCCTGCTGCCAAGCCTGCCGCCCAGTCCGAGTCTCCTGTCAAGCCTGCTGCCAAGTCCGAACCATCCGTTGCCGAGGGTGCCAAGTCTGAGCTGCCACCTACCTTTGAGGGGCACCTTTCTCAATTTAGTGCTCTACTGAGGTTTTGTGCTTCTTATTTCCCCTCAGTACCTAGCCTTGTCAGTGACCCAAAGGGGCAAGTTTTGTTTTTGTTAACAAACTTTAGAGGAGAGGCTATGGAATGGGCGAACCCTTTGATTGAGACTAATCACCCCACACTATCTGACTTACCACTATTTGTCGAGGCAGTGATCAACAAGTTTTCACCAACACCTCCCGCTATGCCATCTTACGGGTACTCCGTATTGTCAGCAGTTCCACCCATCTCACCTGGCCTAGAGATTCCTTTGTGCTCCACCCAATTGGTTCAAACTGCTCTTCCAGGGAATTCTCGCAAGAAGAAAAAGCGAAAGAAGAGAGCAGGGTCTACGGAGCTTGAACTGGCAGCTGGCATAGTCTCCTTTGCCAGTCCACCCATGGACGAGGACTTTTCTGCCGGGCCCCCAATTCTGGACTATGATTCCGATGAATTCAGACATTTTTGGTAATTGGGCGTCTGGAATCCGCCCTTAAGGGAGGGGGTACTGTCACGATCTGCCTACAGCTTATGCATTACATGCTGCCTTGCATGGCAGCTCCTGCCTTTTTGTCCTTATTATTGTATTTGTATTGGCAGTACCTCCATTTACCAGAGGTGCTGCTATTGTGCCTTATTGTGTGCATTAGGGGTTAACCTTCATGTTCACCAATTATCCCATGCACCTGGGTGTGGTTTTCCCTTTATATACCTGTCACTCCCAGCACACATTGCTGGTTATTGTTGTCCCATCCTGTGATGTCATATCCTTGTTGCAATCTGTGGATTCTTCCTCCTGCCTTGCTCCTCTGGTTCATGCCTGCTTGGAATCTGTTCATACCTCCTGCTTCCCTGCATTAGCTGTTTACCTGCTGGTTTCTGAACATTTGTATTATTTCCTGCATCAGCTTGCACCTAGTATTTACTACTGCTCTCGATTACCTGCTATTTATACTTTTCTGCAAATAAACAGAGTGTTTTCACCATATTCGTGACTCCTAGCTGTACTCCTGTTTGTAACCGTGACAGTATAACCAGCCCACAAGACAGCTTTGGAGTCCGGTGAAAGTTTTGTTTTATTCTGGGACCTTTTTTCTGCAATCAAGTTTTCATTTGTTTTTTGCAACATGTCTATTTCACCAATCATGGAATTGCCACTGCTACAAACTTTACAGATGGACATTATATTGCTACGTTCTCAGCTTGCTAGATTTTCCTCTTTACTTGTGGACCCACCCAGGAGACTGTCAGATTCTGTCTCTCTTAATTCAGAAGCTGCTGAGCTGCCTCAATCCACCTTCTCTGCTGATGAACCTGTGCAAACATCACCTCTTAAAAGTACTTCTACAAATTTGCTGTTTTCTATGAACTATGGGGTAACAAATTCCCAGTACACAAGTGGTCCACGCTCCCATCTGACCGAAGAGGAACGGCGGCGCAGGATAACATACAAGTTGTGTCTCTACTGTGCCAGCAATGCACATTTCTTGCAGGACTGTCCTGTCCATAGACCACGTCAGCTTACTGAACCATCTCCTGTTATTTCCTCTCTGCATTCCAAAATTGTTTATGCTCCACCATTTCTGTTCTCTGGGAAGAGACCCAATCTGCCAGTTCCAGCCGCCTGTCCTGAGGCGCCAGCTCCAGCCGCCTGTCCTGAGGCGCCAGCTCCAGCCGCCTGTCCTGAGGCGCCAGCTCCAGCCGCCTGTCCTGAGGCGCCAGCCTCTGTCTCCTGTGCCGAGTGCCAGCCTCTGTCTCCTGTGCCGAGGTGCCAGCCTCTGTCTCCTGTGCCGAGGTGCCAGCCTCTGTCTCCTGTGCCGAGGTGCCAGCCTCTGTCTCCTGTGCCGAGGTGTCAGCATCTGCCTTCAGCTCTGAGGTCACATCATCTGCCTCCAGCTCTGAGGTCACATCATCTGCCTCCAGCTTGGAGCCTGCTGCCACTGTGTCCGGTCCTGAGCCTGCTGCCACTGTGTCCGGTCCTGAGTCTCCTGCCACTGTGTCCGGTCCTGAGTCTCCTGCCACTTTGTCCGGTCCTGAGCCTCCTGCCACTGTGTCCGGTCCTAAGTCTCCTGCCACTGTGTCCAGTTCCAAGTCTTCAGCCGCTGCCTTCAGTTCCCAGTCTTCAGCCGCTGCCTCTGATCCTGAGCTCCAGTCTGCTCCAGAGGGGGCGCTACCCTTCCAGTCTGCTCCAGAGTGGGCGCTGCCCTTCCAGTCTGCTCCAGAGGGGGCGCTGCCCTTCCAGTCCGCTCCAGAGGGGGCGCTGCCCTTCCAGTCCGCTCCAGAGGGGGCGCTGCCCTTCCAGTCCGCTCCAGAGGGGGCGCTGCCCTTCCAGTCCGCTCCAGAGGGGGCGCTGCCCTTACAGTCCGTTCCAGAGAGGGCGCTGCCCTTACAGTCCGTTCCAGAGAGGGCGCTGCCCTTACAGTGCGCTCCAGAGGGGGCGCTGCCCTTACAGTGCGCTCCAGAGGGGGCGCTGCCCTTACAGTCCGCTCCAGAGGGGATCCTGTCCCCCCAGGCCACTCCAGAGTTGCCAGTCCATGCGGTTAAGCCCGAGTTAGCACTTGGTGCTGTCTGCCCTCAGGCTTCTCAAAGTGCTGTCTGCCCTCAGGCTTCTCGAAGTGCTGTCTGCCCTCAGGCTTCTCAAAGTGCTGTCTGCCCTCAGGCTTCTCAAAGTGCTGTCCCTGCCAAGCCTGCCGCCCAGTCCGGGCCTGCTGGCAAGCCTTCTGCCCAGTCCGGGCCCACTGCCCAGCCTTCTGCCCAGTCCGGGCCTGCTCCCAAGTCTGCCGCCCAGTCCGGGCCTGCTCCCAAGTCTGCCGCCCAGTCCGGGCCTGCTCCCAAGTCTGCCGCCCAGTCCGGGCCTGCTCCCAAGTCTGCCACCCAGTCCAGGCCTGCTCCCAAGTCTGCCGCCCAGTCCGGGCCTGCTCCCAAGTCTGCCGCCCAGTTCAAGCCTGCTGCCAAGCCTGCCGCCCAGTCCGAGTCTCCTGTCAAGCCTGCTGCCAAGTCCGAACCATCCGTTGCCGAGGGTGCCAAGTCTGAGCTGCCACCTACCTTTGAGGGGCACCTTTCTTAATTTAGTGCTCTACTGAGGTTTTGTGCTTCTTATTTCCCCTCAGTACCTAGCCTTGTCAGTGACCCAAAGAGGCAAGTTTTGTTTTTGTTAACAAACTTTAGAGGAGAGGCTATGGAATGGGCGAACCCTTTGATTGAGACTAATCACTCCACCCTATCTGACTTACCACTATTTGTCGAGGCAGTGATCAACAAGTTTTCACCAACACCTCCCGCTATGCCATCTTACGGGTACTCCGTATTGTCAGCAGTTCCACCCATCTCACCTGGCCTAGAGATTCCTTTGTGCTCCACCCAATTGGTTCAAACTGCTCTTCCAGGGAATTCTCGCAAGAAGAAAAAGCGAAAGAAGAGAGCAGGGTCTACGGAGCTTGAACTGGCAGCTGGCATAGTCTCCTTTGCCCGTCCACCCATGGACGAGGACTTTTCTGCCGGGCCCCCAATTCTGGACTAAGATTCCGATGAATTCAGACATTTTTGGTAATTGGGCGTCTGGAATCCGCCCTTAAGGGAGGGGGTACTGTCACGATCTGCCTACAGCTTATGCATTACATGCTGCCTTGCATGGCAGCTCCTGCCTTTTTGTCCTTATTATTGTATTTGTATTGGCAGTACCTCCATTCACCAGAGGTGCTGCTATTGTGCCTTATTGTGTGCATTAGGGGTTAACCTTCATGTTCACCAATTATCCCATGCACCTGGGTGTGGTTTTCCCTTTATATACCTGTCACTCCCAGCACACATTGCTGGTTATTGTTGTCCCATCCTGTGATGTCATATCCTTGTTGCAACCTGTGGATTCTTCCTCCTGCCTTGCTCCTCTGGTTCATGCCTGCTTGGAATCTGTTCATACCTCCTGCTTCCCTGCATTAGCTGTTTACCTGCTGGTTTCTGAACATTCGTATTTCTTCCTGCATCAGCTTGCACCTGGTATTTACAACTGCTCTCGATTACCTGCTATTTATACTTTTCTGCAAATAAACAGTGTTTTCACCATATTCGTGACTCCTAGCTGTACTCCTGTTTGTAACCGTGATAAATGCCTTATCCACTTCGAGTGCAATCCAGCAACCTTTCCCTCGGAACGCATAAAGGTGGCCTTCATTATATCGCTATTTTCCGGACAAGCCCTAGCCTGGGCCTCCCCCCTGTGGGAACGGAATGACCCCATGTTGACCAGTGCCTCCTCATTTATTGAAGCATTCCGAAAGGTTTTTGATAAGCCCGGTCGCATATCTTAAGCGGCTTCCAGTCTTCTAAACCTACGCCAGGGATCTATGACAGTCGGTCAGTACGCTATTCAGTTCCGCACCCTATCCTCCGAGCTCAGCTGGAACAATGAGGCTTTGGTGGCGACATTCTGGCAGGGACTGGCAGATCGAGTTAAAGATGAGTTAACCTCACGAGAACTTCCGGCGGATCTGGACTCCTTGATCTTTCTATGCAACCGCATAGATCTACGCTTTTGGGAACGAACTCTGGAACGTTCCAACACCAGACGGACTTCTACTCGCCTCGCTCCCTTGTTCCAGAATCCCGTGCCTATGGAGGAACCAATGCAGATCGGCTGTTCCCGACTAACACTGGAGGAACGTCAGCGACGCTTTAAACAAAATCTTTTTTTATACTGCGGAGACCCTGCTCACGTTATATCTTCTTGCACCAAGAGACCGGGAAACGGTCTCTTGGTGCAAGAGACCGTAATCGGTGGCAGGGAGGCCGACTTAGGAGTTGGGGTAACTACTCCCTACTCTACCTCTGGTACTGATTGCCTCATGTCCATCTCCTTGGATACTCCTGTCGGCCCCTTTGTGACCGTAGCTTTTGTGGATTCCGGCTCTGCGGGGAATTTCATCTCTGCCACACTGGCATCGCAACTCCAATTAGCTACACGAAAATTGCCTTAGCCGTTATTTCTCACCGCGGTGGATGGGAATCAGATCACCAACGGTTCGGTTTCTCATATCTGCACTCCAATTCGGCTGACGGTAGGGGTGTTGCATTCTGAAGTAATCGAGTTTTTGGTTCTCCCTCGCTCTGTGAATGCTGTCATTCTAGGATTACCTTGGCTCAAGCTTCACTCTCCCCAATTTGATTGGAATTGTGCGATGGTCACTTCTTGGGGTCCCCGATGTTTTTAGTCCTGTTTGTCTGGCCTAAAACCTGGTCAGTCGTCTCTTCCTTGCCGTTTGACGTCTCCTCAGATCGAATTACCAGCTCCATATCTCTCCTTCCAGGATGTCTTCTGTAAAGCTGCTGCAGAGACCCTTCCTCCTCACCGTCCCTGGGATTGCGCTATTGAACTTCTTCCAGATAAACCTCTCCCTAAGGGCAGAATCTACCCATTATCTCTACCCGAAAATTCTGCCATGACCACCTATATTACCGAGAATCTTTAGCGTGGGTTCATCAGAAAGTCTACCTCTCCTGCTGGTGCGGGATTTTTCTTTGTTAAAAAGGAGGATGGCACTTTACGGCCTTGTATTGACTACAGGCGATTGAATGCCATTACTGTCAAAAACAGATACCCGCTGCCACTTATCTCTGAACTCTTCGATAGGATCTCTGGATCATCGTTCTCAGGTAAAAGAGGTCCTTTCTCGCTTACGCACAAATAAGCTATACTGTAAGCTTGAGAAATGCATCTTCGAGGTGCCACAGATTCCCTTCCTGGGCTACATTGTGTCGGGAGCTGGTCTACAGATGGATCCGGTAAAGTTATCTACTATCCTTAAGTGGCCAAGACCTGTGGGACTAAAAGCTACTCAGAGATTTATTGGCTTCGCCAACTATTACCGACAGTTTATACCACAGTTTTCCTCCATCATCGCACCCATCACCGCCCTGACCAAAAGGTCAGCTAACCCTCAGGTTTGGTCTCCAGAGGCTGTCTCCGCCTTTCAAATACTAAAGAAGGCCTTCTCTTCCGCTTCAGTACTCGCTCAGCCTGATCAAAGCAAACCATTTCTAGTCGAAGTGGATGCCTCCTCAGTAGGTGTTGGGGCAGTTCTGTCGCAGGAGTCTGTCTCGGGGAGACTTCTCCCTTGTGGTTTCTTCTCGAGAAAGTTCTCACCTTCCGAGTTCAACTACGGCATTGGAGATAAAGAGTTGCTAGCAGTGAAAACCGCGCTTGAGGAATGGCGTCATCTTCTGGAGGGCGCTCTACACCCGGTTACTGTCTAAACCGATCACAAGAACCTCATCTATATTCGGGATGCCCGGTGTCTAAACCCCCGTCAAGCCAGATGGTCCTCATTTTTTGGCCGGTTTAATCTTAAACTCACCTACCGTGCTGGTACGCTGAATTCCAAGGCTGATGCTCTCTCCCGTTCCTTTGACATCTCTGATACTCTCCCTCCTGTTGAGCCTCTTCCAGTGATTGAACCATCATGCATTGTGGCTATCACTCATACACCACCAGTCGGGTGTTCTTTCCTGGAACCCCATCTACGCCTGAAGGCGCTCCGTTGGGCACACGTCTCTAAATTTGCTGGTCATGCCGGTACTGAGAAGACCCACTCCCTGCTATCTCGATATTATTGGTGGCCAACTGCCCGTACGGATGTTCAGGAGTTCGTAGCCTCTTGTACTACCTGTGCCCAGAATACGGTACCTAGGCAACTTCCCGCAGGACTTTTACAAACTCTCCCGATTCCTGATCATCCATGGTCTAGCATTTCAATGGACTTCATCACTGATCTACCCCCCAGCTGGGGTTTTACCACCATTTGGGTAACTGTGGACAGATTTTCCAAGATGGCCCATGTCGTTCCACTAAAGGGTCTTCCATCAGCTTCCAAATTAGCTCTAATCTTTATCAAAGAGATCTTTCGCCTCCACGGTTGTCCTCAGGAGATAATATCTGACCGTGGCGTCCAGTTCATCTCCCGCTTCTGGAGGGCCCTTTTGCAAAGATTTGGGTATTGCTCTTAAATTCTCTTCGGGATATCACCCACAGACCAACGGCCAGACAGAGCGGGTAAATCAAGACTTGGAATTATTTCTCCACTGCTTCTCCTCACACAACCAATCCAATTGGAGTCTCTTGCTGCCTTGGGCAGAATTTGCCCATAACAACCATAATCATTCTTCCTCTGGATATTCACCATTCTTCACTGTGTATGGGACCCACCCTACCCTTCCCACCTTTTTGTCCCCATCTCCCACAGTTCCTGCCGCCCATGCCATGACTCAAGATATGGCTAAACTATGGGTTTCTACGAAGCAGAACCTGCTAAAATCAGGACGTCATTATAAGTCTTCCGCGGATCATCATAGAAGACTTGTACCGACCCTCCAGGTTGGGGACAAGGTGTGGTTGTCCACTCGGAATTTGAGATTACGGGTGCACTCCATGAAACTGGCACCCCGCTTTATTGGTCCTTTTGTAGTAATTCAAGTGATTAACCCAGTGACTGTTAGACTCCAGCTCCCTCCTGCACTGAAGATCCATAACACCTTTCATATCTCCCTTCTTAAACCCCTGGTACTCAACAAATTTTCTCAGGTCACTTCTGTTCCTCAAGCCATTCCAACCACTATTGGTGATGAATATGAGGTTAGTCAGGTCCTTGCTGAATGCAAATTCCGAGGACGTCTTCAGTACCTGGTGCATTGGAAGGGCTTCGGACCAGAGGAGAGGTCTTGGGTTTTTAAAGAGGACCTGCATGCTCCATGATTGTTAGCCGCTTTCCTTAAACGGCATTCTTTATCCGATGTTTCCCCCAATTGTGAGGAGGGGGGTACTATCAGACGCCGTCCCCGTGCCTCCTCGCTAAGCGGGGACGGACGCCTGATTTGGTACCTTGCCTGCCCGTTTGGTTCTGACTCCTGCCTGTACGACCACGATTATCTCCATCATCTCGCAAGTAGCTACCTGAGAGGGCCGCAACCTGCACGTCGTTCGCCGCGAAGTCCAAACTTCCTTGCAGGGGTCCCTGGTGAAAACCGGCGGCGTATTAGACTCCGCACCTCCTGGTCTAGCTGCGCCAATACTTGCAGGTGCGGATATCTTCCTTGTAACACAATCATTTGCGAGGGGAAGCAAATATGACAGCAGTCACCCAGTCGCCAAGCGAATCACAGATGCCATGGCTGCAATGTTAGTGTTAGATCTGCGTCCAATCTCCACAATAAACGCAGCTGGTTTTTCACAGTTAATTGAGGTTTTGTGTCCGCGTTACAGAATTCCATCGTGACACCATTTCTCCCGTAAAGCAATTCCACAACTATACCAAAAAGTGTGTAAAAATGTAGAGATTGCGCTGAAAAATGCCATTCTGTCCAGTTAACCACAGATATGTGGACAAGTGGAAGTGGCCAAACCAAAGACTATATGACTGTGACAGCCCACTGGGTTGGTCATTCACCTTCACCAGCAGGAACAGCAGCAGCATGTACACCACTACGTAACATTTGTCACAGGCAGGCCATTATTTGTATCACCGGCTTCACTAACAGGCATACGGCTGACAATTTGTTATGCAAACTGAGAGATGTGATTGATGCATGGCTTATACCACTTGGACTCTCCCCAGGGTAGGTCATTTCTGATAACGCCAACAATATAGCGCGAGCATTACAGCTGGGTGATTTCCAGCACATTCCCTGTTTTGCTCACACCATCAACTTGGTGGTGCAGAGCTTCCTACAAAATAACCGTGAGGTGCAGGAGATGCTTTCGGTGGCCCGTAAAATTTCAGGCCATTTCAGGCATTCAGCCACAGCATATAGGAGATTACAGCAGCTCCAAGAGCAGTTTAACTTGCCCTGCCACCAACTTAAGAGGTGGTAACTAGGTGGAATTCCACCCTGTACATGCTTCAGAGGATGGAGGAACAGCGCAAAGCCATCCAAGTATATTGCACAAGCCATGACATTGGGAAAGGAGGGGGAATGTATTTCACTCTTGCACAGTGGGGAATCCTTTCAGTGCTGTGCAAGGTGCTGAAACCATTTGAAGTTGTGACGTGTGAGGTGAGTGCAGACTCTGCTAGTTTGAGCCAAGTCATTCCTTTAATTAGACTATTGGAAAAGCAGCTTGAGAAAATGAAGGAGGAGCTGAAAGCAAGCAATTCAGCAAAGTATGTTGGCCTTGTCGATCAAGTACTTAATTCGCTTCACAATGATCCTCGAGTTATTAAGATCTTGAACTCGGATCAGTACGTTTTGGCCACTGTGCTTGATCCAAGGTTTAAAACCTACATTGAGTCTTTACTTGTAAATGAGCGAGATGTGAACTTTTGCAAGGAGCTATTGCTCAGCAAGTTGGCCGCTGAAATTAAATTTCCCAAAAAGAAGCAGGGAAGACGTAGGGGGCAGACCAGAACAATTTAACATCTGGGCTGGTTTGAAGGATTTTTCCAAAAAATGTGTCACTTTGCCCATAACTCCATCCAATACGAGTATAAACATGCAAAGGATGGTGGAGGTTTACTTTCAAGAGGTAGTTGATATGGAAATGTCAAACAGTCCCTTTCCTTACTGGGAAGAAAAGCAGGCCATTTGGAAACCCATGTACAAACTTGCTTTGCAATACTTAAGCTGCCCACCATCCAGTGTGTACTCTGAACGAGTGTTCAGCACAGCAGGGAACTTAGTCAGTGATCGCCGTAAAAGGTTACTTCCCAAAAATGTGGAGAAAATGATGTTTATAAAAATGAACTACATCTTCCACGAGGAAGGCCTTCACCATCCAAGACATCCAAGCACTGACTGTTCTCTAATGGCGGATTCAAGCGGCGATGAATTGATAGTCTGTGATGATGACGTACACACTGATGAGGGTGAGGATGAAGCTGAAGATGATGACGATAACATCTTTTTAAAACTTTCTATGTAAGTGTAGGGTGCAATCTACCCCCAAAGAGGAAAGGGACTTGTGGCATTTCCATATCACGTACCGTCTTGAAAGGCTGCTGTTTGGGCAATTTCTCCTTAAGGGTAGGGTGTCATAGACAGAGTAACCCCAAACTGGCTTTGTCCATTTCAATTAATATTGTACAGACTATAACGGCTGAATTTTTTTGTATTTTCGACAAGTGGAGGGGGGCCTAGAGAGCCAGAAACCAAACTGGCTTTGTCCATTTCAATTAATATTGTACAGTCTATAACGGCTGAATTTTTTTGTATTTTTGACAAGTGGAGGGGGGCCTATAGAAGCAGAAACCAAACTGGCTTTGTCTATTTCAATTAATATTGTACAGTCTATAACGGCTTAATTTTTGGGTTTTTTAAACAAGTGGAGGGGGGCCTATAGAGACAGAAAGCAAACTGCCTTTTTCCATTTCTTTACATATTGAACTATAAGTGTAGGGTGTAATGTACATCCAAAGACGATGGCTGCATTGCCAATATGCATAGATGAAGAGGAAGACAATCTGTTTTGTGTGTAGAATAAATGAAGGCCTACCTACCAGGAATTAAACTGTTTTTTTGATGATTTATTACCTCTACAATTAGATTACTTATCTATGAAACAGTTGGAGCACTAAATTGGGTTATTTTAGGCCCAAAAACATTGATTTTCCATCAAAATAGCAAAACAAAACCAAAACACGCAATGGCGGTTTTGCAAAACCAAAACACAATGGTAATCCAGATCCAAAACTGAATCCAAAACCAAAATACGGGAGTCAGTGACCATCTCTATTTTTATGTATATATTGCATAACAACATTCTTTTTAAAAAAATATATTTTTTGATATAAAAGTCAAAATAATTAGTGGACACCACGCTTATGAAATAAATGTGCTGGTTTGGCTTCTAAAGACCAGTCTGAAATGCCGCTATTTGATTTGTGTGTCTGAGGTCATAGATGGAGGCGGGCAGAGGGTTCAGTTAGTATCTCTCTGGTGTTGCAGATTTTCTGGACATTACCCAATAAAGACATCACATAATTCTGACTAAGGTGGAGGCACTGTATACTACTGTAAACACCTTTACCATAGGTACACCTAGGAAAGGGCTGTAACATACTGTAACAAAGGGAACCAAGCTAACAAGGTGTGCCTGCAGCAAGAGAAATCAAACAGAAGCAGTTAATGAGAACTCACTTTTAAAGGAAAGGTGGGAGTGTCAGATGCCCATCAAGCTAGGGCTGTGGGAGGAGTGTCAGCCATAAAAACCTCTTTGTTTCACTGTTCTGTGTGTCTGATGCTAGAGAAGCTGGCCGGTGGCTAAAGAGCTGGTCTCTGTTTATTTAGTGTTTAGGGTCACAAGAAACTGGAATATTTATATTGTCAAGTACTTTTACCATCCTGACATTAAAACAAAATAAAAAGGCAAGAAGTTGTTCGCGTATGTTTCACCAGATGTGTACTTTTGCCACAAGTAGTGTCAGAAGTGGGATGTTCAGGGAAGCAAGTTTCCGCTACCAACCCGCATAAACATTAACATGGAGGAAGTTTTGAGAGCCCTCGTGAACGTGGCTGCTGCTCAACAAGAACAGCAAGCTCAGGTGCTGCGAGTTGCAGATGCGCAGGAAGAAAACATCAGGCTCTTAAAGGAAGTTAGTTGAGGTGAGGCGTGTGTAACAATTTCAGAGGTAGGATTCCTTGTGTTTACCTAGATTGGAGCTGCCCGACCAAGGGTGTATAGTCTGACGGATTCCCTGGTTTTCACCAAGAACCGCCGCAAGGCGGGTGTCACGGATCAATGTAGAAATACAGCTAAGGAGCCATAGATAGGTGAAAAACAAACAATGTTTATTGCTGGAGAGACTGAACAGATGATGTAATAATGGTCTTGAAGAAATTACCAGGTATACATAGTTGCAGGTAAACGGGAGGTGTGGAAAGATTCCAGGCAGCAAGTACAGGGAGATGCACAGGAAAGTACCAGGTTCACAGATGAAAACAGGGCAGCAGAATGTATGTTGGGATCCCAATGCAGCATAATCACAGGAGCAAGGCAGGAGGAAGAATCCACAGGGTACAACAACATGATATGACATCAATAACCAGCAATGTTTGCTGGGAGTGACAGGTATATAAAGGGAAATGAGAACACACCCAGGTGCATGGAATAATTAGTGAAGCAGAGTTAACTCCTAAGTAACTAGGAGCACAACAGGCACAATAGCAGCACCTCTGGTGATCAGAGGTACTGCTGCTAACACATGAAATGAACACCAATGATAAAGTCTGATAGTCCTGGAGGCAGGAGCTGCCAGGCAAAGCAGTATGCTGCAGGCAGATCGTGACAGTACCCCCTCCCTTAAGGGCGGATTCCAGACGCCCAATTACCAAAAATGTCTGAGTTCATCAGAATCATAGTCCACAATAGGGGGCCCAGCAGAAAAGTCCTCGTCCATGGGTGGAAAGGTAAAGGAGACTATGCCAGCTGCCAGTTCAGGCACTGCAGAACCACCTCTCTTCTTACGTCCTCCTCTCTTTCGGGACTTCTTCGGAATTGGGGCCAACTGGGTGGAGCACAAAGGTTGTTCTCGGACTGTAGTGCTGGGAAGTGTTGCCGAAAGCACAGGTGACCCACAAGATGGCACTGCAGGGGTTGAAGAAAACTTTTTGATTACTGCCTCAACAAACAGTTGTAAGTCCGATAGGATGGAATGATCCGTTTCAATAAATGAATTTGCCCATTCCAAAGCTTCTCCTCTAAAATACGAAATAAGGAACAGTACCTGTCTCTTAGGGTTGTTAACAAGCTCTGGTATAAAAGGAATATAAGAAGCAGCAAATCTCAGAAGAGCACCAAGTTGGGAAATGTGCCCCTCAAATAAAGGTAACGGGTCAGACTTGGTACCCTCAGCACAGGATGACTCGGACTTGGCAGCAGACCCGGACTGGGCAGCAGACTTGGCAGCAGGCTCGGACTGGGCGGCAGACTTGGCAGCAGGCCCGGACTGGGTGGCAGACTTGGCAGCAGGCCCGGACTGGGTGGCAGACTTGGCAGCAGGCCCGGACTGGGCAGAAGGCTTGGCAGCAGGCCCGGACTGGGCAGAAGGCTTGGCAGCAGGCCCGGACTGGGCGGCAGGCTTGGCAGCAGGCCCGGACTGGGCGGCAGGCTTGGCAGCAGGCCTGGACTGGGTGGCAGACTTGGCAGCAGGCCCGGACTTGGTGGCAGACATGGCAGCAGGCCCGGACTGGGCAGAAGGCTTGGCAGCAGGCCCGGACTGGG
Organism: Mixophyes fleayi; assembly: GCF_038048845.1. NCBI lineage: Eukaryota > Metazoa > Chordata > Amphibia > Anura > Limnodynastidae > Mixophyes > Mixophyes fleayi. Next base: position 132,392,253 of record NC_134405.1, on the reverse strand, counting down.
CAGAAGGCTTGGCAGCAGGCCCGGACTGGGCAGAAGGCTTGGCAGCAGGCCCGGACTGGGTGGCAGGCTTGGCAGCAGGCCCGGACTGGGTGGCAGACTTGGCGGGGACAGCACTGTGAGAAGCTTCGGGGCAGACAGCACTGTGAGATCCTCGGGGCAGACAGCACTGTGAGATCCTCGGGGCAGACAGCACTGTGAGAAGCCTCGGGGCAGACAGCACTGTGAGAAGCCTTCGGGGCAGACAGCACTGTGAGAAGCCTCGGGGCAGACAGCACTGTGAGAAGCCTCGGGACAGACAGCACTAAGTGGCAACTCGGGCTGAACCGCATGGACAGGCAACTCGGGCTGAACCGCATGGACAGGTAACTCGGGCTGAACCGCATGGACAGGCAACTCGGGCTGAACCGCATGGACAGGCAACTCGGGCTGAACCGCATGGACAGGCAACTCGGGCTGAACCGCATGGACAGGCATCTCGGGCTGAACCGCATGGACAGGCAACTCTGGCTGAACCGCATGGACAGGCATCTCGGGCTGAACCGCATGGACAGGCAACTCTTCTGGAGCAGACTGTAAGGGCAGCGCCCCCTCTGGAGAGCACTGTAAGGGCAGCGCCCCCTCTGGAGAAGACTGTAAGGGCAGCGCCCCCTCTGGAGCAGGCTTTAAGGGCAGCGCCCCCTCTGGAGCAGGCTTTAAGGGCAGCGCCCCCTCTGGAGCAGGCTGTGACTCAGGACCGGACACAGTGGCATTAGACTCAGGACCGGACACCGTGGCAGGAGACTCAGGACCGGACACCGTGGCAGGAGAATCGGGACCGGACACCGTGGCAGGAGACTCAGGACCAGACACCGTGGCAGGAGACTCAGGAACAGACACCGTGGCAGGAGACTCAGGACCGGACATCGTGGCAGGAGACTCAGGACCAGACACCGTTTAGGAGACTCAGGACCAGACACAGTGGCAGGAGACTCAGGACCGGACACAGTGGCAGGAGACTCAGGATTGGACACAGTGGCAGGAGACTCAGGACCGGACACAGTGGCAGGAGACTCAGGACCGGACACAGTGGCAGGAGACTCAGGACCGGACACAGTGGCAGGAGACTCAGGACCGGACACAGTGGCAGGAGACTCAGGACCGGACACAGTGGCAGGAGACTCAGAGCAAGAGGCAGATGATGGCACCTCGGAGAAAGAGGCAGATGATGGCACCTCGGCACAGAAGACAGAGGCTGGCACCTCGCAACAGGAGACAGAGGCTGGCACCTCGCAACAGGAGACAGAGGCTGGCACCTCGCAACAGGAGACAGAGGCAGGCACCTCGCAACAGGAGACAGAGGCTGGCACCTCGCAACAGGAGACAGAGGCTGGCACCTCGCAACAGGAGACAGAGGCTGGCACCTCGCAACAGGAGACAGAGGGAGTTGGCGCCTCAGGACAGGCGGCTGGAGCTGGTGCCTCAGGACAGACGGCTGGAGCTGGCGCCTCTGAACAGGAGGCTGGAGCTGGCAGATTGGGTCTCCTCCCAGAGAACAGGAATGCTGGAGCATAAACAGATTTAGAATGTAGAGAGGAAACAACAGGAGATGGTTCAGTAAGCTGACGTGGTCTACAGATAGGACAGTCCTGCAAGAAATGTGCATTGCTGGCACAGTAGAGACACAACTTGTTTGTTATTCTGCGTTGTCTCTCCTCTTTGGTCAGATGGGGGCATGGACCACCTGTGAACTGGGAATTAGTTACCCCATATTTCTTAGAAAACAGCAAATTTGTAGGAGCACTTTTAAGAATTGCTATTTGCACAGGTTCATCAGCAGAGAAGGTGGATTGAGACAGATCAGTAGCTTCTGACAGTCTCCTGAGTGGGTCCATAAGCAAAGTGGAAAATTTAGCCAGCTGGGAGCGTAACAGGATTATGTCCATTTGTAAAGCCTGTAGCTGTGGCAATTCAAAAGCTGGTAAAGCAGACATGTTCCAAAAGTAAATGAAAAATGAATTGCAGAACAAAAAGGTCCCAGAATAAGAAACTTTCACCTGACTCCTAAGCTGTTTTTTAGGCTGGTTATACTGTCACGGATCAATGTAGAAATACAGCTAAGGAGCCATAGATAGGTGAAAAACAAACAATGTTTATTGCTGGAGAGACTGAACAGATGATGTAATAATGGTCTTGAAGAAATTACCAGGTATACACAGTTGCAGGTAAACGGGAGGTTGGAAAGATTCCAGGCAGCAAGTACAGGGAGATGCACAGGAAAGTACCAGGTTCACAGATGAAAACAGGGCAGCAGAATGTATGTTGGGATCCCAATGCAGCATAATCACAGGAGCAAGGCAGGAGGAAGAATCCACAGGTTGCAACAATAGGATATGACATCAATAACCAGCAATGTGTGCTGGGAGTGACAGGTATATAAAGGGAAATAAGAACACACCCAGGTACATGGAATAATTAGTGAAGCAGAGTTAACTCCTAAGTAACTAGGAGCACAACAGGCACAATAGCAGCACCTCTGGTGATCAGAGGTACTGCTGCTAACACATGAAATGAACACCAATGATAAAGTCTGATAGTCCTGGAGGCAGGAGCTGCCAGGCAAAGCAGTATGCTGCAGGCAGATCGTGACAGCGGGATGGACTTAACTGCTGAAAACCCGCAGGTCTCAGTCCCTTGGGCTGCCACTAGGTGTAACACACGATATTGAACACAGTAGGAGAGGAAAGAAGCACTTGGCTGCAGTCGGAGAAACGGAATCTGAATAGGTACACGAATGGTTAATAATAGGTTCTGGTGGCAGGTGGAATGTCAAAACAAGCCGGGGTCTGGTACACAGGAAGACAATGAGCTACAGAGTCAGGAGGCAGATGGATAGTCAGAACAGAGCCGGAGTCTGGTACACAGGAGAGCAATGCAGTAGCAGAATCAGGAGACAGATGGAGTGTCAGGACGGACCCAAAGTCTGGTATACAAATGGTCAATGAACAGAATAGCAACTCGGGGAGCGAGAGCACAGGAACCGAGCAAGGACCAGGGTCAGACAAGCTGAGAAACTTGTTGCTCTGACACTGCTATAGTCTCAGAGTGAGGTTTACATACTCTGCAGAAAGACTATGCTGCCTCCCAGCCACGATCATGTGACCGTCCGAACCAGGAAGTGCTGAGTTCTACACAGAGGGAGAGGAAATCGACAACACAGGAGTGTGGAACATGTAAGTTGTGACAGCATGACAGAAATGTACCACCTAGTCCAGCTCTGCAGAAAATGTTGCCAATTGATGACATATCTGGCGTCTTTTGAGAAACCTGCAAAAATGGCAGAATGGCCTTCTGAAGTTAGGACTGAGAGGCTGGCACCATAACTGATTGGCGAAGCTCAGCGAATTTATATGGATTTGGATGAGGACCAAGTCTCTGATTATCCGTGTCTTTAAGTCTGGGATATTGGCTTGCATTGGGATTTCAGGGCCAGGCCAGGACCAGCGCTATCACGAATGGCGCTATGATAAAGACAAACTGGTTAGAGCACAATTGGCTGAGCTCTCCAAAAAAATTTTAAAAAAATGTCTGCAGCCTGAGGAGAGTTCTACCCAGATTATTGAAGTTCTAGCGATAGATCAGTGCATTCGGGTGGCTGGACCGCGGTCTGCAAAGGTCAGTGCTGCAATCAGACTCACAAAATTATGAAGAGCTTGCCACAGTGGTAGAGAGGTTCTGTGCACTACAGCAAATGAACAAAGCACCCGTATTCTTGTCAAAGCCGATGCCACTGTAAAAAGCCAGGTTTGACAATATCTTGCTACAGGGCCCAATGGCAAAACTGCTGCAGACAGACGGGCTACAGAAGGTCTGCACTATTACCTCCTAGGCAGAGCATTCACGTTAATAACAGACCATGCACCATTGCAGTGGATGCAGAACAACCAGGAGGTAAATGTCAAGGTAACCTGTTGGTTCATGGCACTGCAACCTTTCAAGTTCTCAGTAGAACATAGACCCAGGATTCTGCATAAAAATGCACATGCCTTGTCACGAAAATCTGCACTCCTTGTGAAGTCACTGCCCCCCTATTTGGTGACATTGGGGTGAGGGATATGTAACAAAGGGGGGCATTAACTGGCAATCTGCATAGAAAGGATGCAAGTAGACTAACACATTTGTGCAACAGTGCACCTAAGATAAACAGGCGAAGGACATATGTGTGACAAAATACATATGTGTATAGCATTTGATTTAACTTACATACTTTGGAAGTGTCTTTTCCCATGCAGCAAGCTAACAGGGTGTGGCTGCAGTTAGAGCAATCAAACAGAAGCAAGTGATGAGAATTCCCTTTTAAAGGGAAGGTGGGAGTGTCACCTTCCCATCAAGCTAGGGCTGTGGGAGTAAAGTCAGCTATAAAAACCTATTTGTATCACTGTTCAGTATGACCAATGCTAGAGAGGCTGGCTGGTGGCTAGAGAGCTGGTCTCTGGGTGTTTAGTGTATAGGGTCACAAGAAACTGTATGGGATATTTATATTGTCAAGTACTTTTACTATCCTGACATTAAAACAAAGTAAAAAGGCAAGAAGTTTGTTTGCTTGTGTTTCACCAGAAGTGTGCTCTTGCCACAATACATATTGAATGATTATGGCATGGTCACACCATTTATACATGATCTTGTGATATCAATTCTCCTCTACCAGATATTGCAGATATTACTCAGAATCTATATAAAATAATAAAGAAATTATAATTAATAAGCAGCTACCATAATAAGAAAAACATTGCAATGAAAGAAGATACAATGAACACTGTATCAACCACTGCAGGGTGGTTATAAAAGGATACCACTCATTAAATATTTGTTGTGAAGTGGAGGACTATTAGTAGAGGAGAACCGGTTTTAAACAACAAGTTTCAGAAGGGAAGCATGAAATACATTAGGAATTTGAAAAAAAGAAGGCAGCTGTAACCTAAAGGCCACAGGATTGATAATTTCCACAATCTTAAAAGGACCAATAAATCTAGGTGCTAACTTCATACTAGGTATCCGTAGCCAAAGATTGCGGGTGGACAACCAAACTTTGTCTCCAGGTTTCCAATTGAGAACAGCACGTCTCCTCTTGTCACTGGACCTATTGTATCGAGAGGAATATTTGTCTTGTTTACTTGAGCCCAGATGGCTGAAAAATTGCAAAAAAAGAGAATTCACCACTGGTACATCAGGGAATTGAATCTGGGGTAAGGTTAGTAATTTAGGGTGACCGTTGAAGTACAAAGAAAGGAAAGTTGGAGATAGCCTCATGGAAGTGATTGTTGGGGGCAAATTTCAACCTGGGGAAGTAAATCAACGCAGTTGTTTTGATTAGCAGTGACAAACATGCGTAAGTTCTTGATTAGTTCTTTCCATTAAGTCATTAGATTGAGGGTGGTAAGCAAAAGATAAGTTGAGTTTGATGACAATAATGTTACAAAAGAACCCCCAAAATTTAGATATAAACTGGGTTCCCCGGTCAGATACAATCTCCTGAGGACATCCATGCAGATGGAAGATTTCCTTAACAAAGAAGTCAGCTAAGATAGAAGTGGAGGGAAGACCTTTGAGAGGTATAAAATGAACAGCTCTGGAATAGAGATCTGTGATGACCCATATGAATGTACAGGATTTGGAAAGTGGTAAATCTGTGATGAAATCCATAGCCAGGTGTGACTGTGGACGATCAGGAACACGTAATGGAATCAAGGGTCCATATGGACTTGGTTAAGGCACTTTGTGTTGGGCACAAATGGGACTTGCAGCAATAAATTGTTTGACATTGAGACGGAGAGAGGACCACCAGTAACTCTGTGAGTAATTCCCAGGTTTTCTTAACACCAGCATAGCCAAAGAAGTGGGAAATATGGGCCAAACATAGGAATTTAATACGGAATTTAGGTGTAAAGAAGATTTTACCCGGGGGGCAGAAGGTTGATCTTCCGGGAGTTAAGGCCTCCACACTTCTAGGGTCCAAAATAAATTTATTTTGTTCGGGAGGTTCTACATCAGAGGGGTTGAATATATGTGAGAGAGCATCTGCTTTCTTGTTTTTTGAGCCTGGGTGATAAGTGAGTATGAGCTTAAACCAGGAGAAAAACAGAGACCATCTTGCCTGGTGGGGATTCAGGCACTTACCTGACTGTAAATACAGGAGGTTCTTGTGATCAGTGTAAATGGTTACTGGGAACAAAGCACCTTCCAGAAGATGTCTCCACTCAGACAGAGACATTTTGAGTGCTAGAAGCTCTTTATTGCCTATGTCATAATTCTTTTCGCCAGGTAGAAATTTGTGAGAGAAAAAGACCGAGGGGTGAAGTTTCCCAAAGGAGTCACGCTGAGAAAGGACAGACCCAACCCTGTAATTAGATGCGTCCACTTCAAGAAAGAAAGGACGCTGACAATTGGGTTGCAGTAGGACAGAAGAGAAAGCCTTGAGAAAGTTAAAGGCTTGCACAGTTTCCTTGGGCCATTCCTTCATATTAGATGTCCGGGTTAACACAGTGATGGGCGCGACCAAGTCAGAGTAACCCTTAAAAAATTGGTGATAATTCGAAAACCCTAAAAACCCGCTGTCTGGTTGCCTGGCAACCAGAGGCAGCGGGGGGAAGTGACAGGCGAGTGTCCTGAAGGAGCGGAGGGACGGCGCCTGACAGTATACCCTCTTCTTCTCTCAGTCTGTTGTTTACAAAATTCTTTGAGTAAACGAGGAGCTTGTAAATCTTGTTTGTCCACACAGGAGCTCTCCTCCGGACCAAAGCCCCTCCAGTGAACCAAGAATTGTTGGCGACCATGCAGTGTGCGAAAAGCCAAGATCCGCCTAATCTCATACTCTTCACCAGAGGAAGACTGGATGGGTACAGGGCCAGGCGGAGGCTGAAAGAATTTGTTGAGCACCAATGGTCGTAACAAAGAGATGTGAAAGGTGTTGTGGCACTTTAGAGAGGGAGGTAATTTAAACTTGTAACAGACAGGGTTGATGACCTGTGAGATAGGCTAAGGTCTAATAAAACAAGGTGCCAGCTTCATAGAGGGTACTTTAAGTTTCAGGTTTCTGGTGGATAGCCACACCTGGGTCCCTCACAGAAAGAATTGGCATATGCTTCCAACGACGATCTGCAAAGGTTTTGTAATGTTGAGTGGATTTAAGCAATTTTGCTTTAGTCAGAGACCAAATGAGTGAAAACTTCCGTAGAAAAGAATCAGCAGCGGGAACAGAGAAGCCTGAGGGCATAAAAGAGTCCGGAAGAATAGGGTGGGTCCCAAACACAATAAAAAATGGAGAAAATCCTGTAGACTCATGGACATGAAGGTTATGAGAAAATTCTGCCAAGGGAAGGAGCTGAGACCAGTTGTTCTGATTCTCGGAAGAAAAGCACCGAAGGAATGTCTCCAGATCCTGATTTATTCGCTCTGTTTGGCCGTTAGTTTAGGGATGATACCCAAATGAAAATTGTAAGTCCATGCCTAGATTTTTACAAAATTCTCTCCAAAAACGAGACATGAACTGGACCCCACGATCGGAGATGATCTTCTTAGGACATCCATTGATCCTAAAAATTTCCTAAATGAAGATAATAGCTAATTGACTAGCCGAAGGCAAACTGCATAACGGGACAAAATGAGCCATTTTAAAAAATCTGTCGATGACCCAGATGGTATTAAACCCAGCACTGGAAGAAAGGTCTGTGATGAAATCCATGGAGATGCTTTCCCAGGGGGAGTTAGGAATGGGTTGGGAGTGAAGAAGACCGGCAGGAACTCTCCTGGAAGTCTTCTGTTTGGCACAGGTGGTACAAGCAGCAATGAACTTGCGAATGTCCAAATGAATAGAGGGCCACCAGAAACAACGGCATAATAATGCAGAAGACTTCTTAATTCCCCCATGACCAGCAATTCAAGAAGAATGGGCCCAACATAAAGCTTTCGGTCTTAAATGGGCTTCCAGGAAGGATCCACTAGGAGGAGGAGTACAGGTCTTTGCTCTAGTAAGAGCTATAATACTTGAGGGGTTGATGATAGGTTGAGGTTCCAAAGGCGTCAGACGATCAGAATCCTCAGAGGAACATGACAGTGCATCTGCTCGGCCGTTCTATACTCTGGGACAGAAGGTAAGGACCAGATTGAACCGTGCAAAGAAGGATGCCCAACAAGGCTGTTGAGGGTTAAGACAGTGGGCTTCACGAATGAATACAAGATTTCAATGATTCGTGAAAATGGTGACAGGATGAAGAGCACCTTCCAATAAATTATGCCACTCCTCGAGTGCAGATTTGACAGCTAAGATTTCTTTGTCACTAATCCCATAGTTGCTTTCACTGGGGAGAAACTGTCTAGAGAAAAATCCGAAAGCAGTGTGAATGCCGGTAGTAGATTTTTGAAAAAGTACAGCTCCAATCTCACTAGATGAGGCTTCTACTTCAATTAAATAAGGCCGTTCCTGATCTGGTTGGGCTAGTACGGGGGCAGAGGAGATGGCCCTCTTTAAGGTAAGAAAAGCTGATATTGCATCCAGGGACCAGACTTTAGGATTGGCAGACTTCCGGGTTAATGCCGTGATGGGTGCTATGATGGTCGAGAGGTCCTGAATAAATTGTTGGTAGTAGTTGGAAAAAATGATAAATCTCTGAATAGCCTTAAGGCCCTTGGGCTGTGGCCAATCCAAAATAGCCGGATCCATTTGTAACCTTGTTCCGGAAACAATGAATTCAAGGAATGGAACTTGAGACACTTCAAAAAATTAATTTCTCTAGTTTACAATAGAGGCGATGTTTATGTAATCTGGATAAAACTTCTTTGACATGAGCACGATGGGAGGAGAGGTCCCTGGAAAACACGAGAATGTCATCCAGATAGGCAACTACAGAAGTGTACAGTAGATCTTGAAAAATTTTGTTGACAAACGGTTGAAAGACTGCAGGGGCATTACAAAGACCAAAAGGCATCTCTATTGTTAAAAGCCATCTTCCATTCGTTTCCCCTCCATATTTGGATCAAATTGTAAGCTCCTCGAAGGTCAAGTTTAGTAAATATCTGAGACCCGCTGATTCTGTCAAACGGAGATTGGAGATAAAGGGCAACAGATAACGGTTCTTAACAGTTATATAATTGAGAGGACGATAGTCAATACAGGGATGTAAAGACCCGTCTTTTTTCTTAACAAAGAAAAACCCGCCTCGGCCCAGAGAGGACGACTTTCTGATGAATCCATGTTGAAGATTCTCAGTGATGTACTGAGACATGGCTTGAGTCTCAGGCCGGGAAAGTGGGTAAACTCGTTCCTTAGGAACTTGTTTGCCAGGAATCAACTCAATAAGGCAATCCCAGGGACAGTGAGGTCCCGAAAAGGAAAGTATGCAGATGGAAGAACAGGGTCCGTGGAGATGGAGTGGCAGGCGACCTGAGCAGCTGGAGGAGAAACCAAGGGTAGACATCTTAAATGACACTCGGGACCCTAGGAAGTGACCTGGGCACGACCCCAGTCAAACTGAGGGGAATGCATCTGGAGCCAAGGTAATCCTAATATTAGTGGATTAATGGATTTGGGGAGCACCAGAAACTGGATCGTCTCTCTATGTAAAGCTCCTACCGTAAGACTAACAGGTGAAGTAACGTAGGAGATGGAACCATTGTTGACACGATTACCATCTACTACCGTAAGAGAAAGTAGCTGAGGCAATAATTGCAGAGGTATTTTAAGCCGTGAAGCGAGAGCCGCGGAGATGAAGTTTCCGGAAAAGTCGGAATCCACAAAAGCCGTGGTAGGATGAGGTCCTTTGAGGGAATCCAGAAGAAAGGCCATGAGAGGCTCGGAAGTATACTTCAAATAGGGAGCAGATGCAGAATCTCCTAGGGTGGCCTCCCTTTTATCATCTAGGATGAAGGGTTTCCCCGTCTTTTAGGACAGGCATTTAGTAGATGACCAGGATCACAACAATAGAGACAGAGACGTTGCTTGAATCGTCTCTCCCGTTTTTCAGGGCACAGTCGGGAACATCCAATTTGCATTGGTTCCTCTGAGGGCATCACTGGATTCTGGAACTGAGGTGCCAAGCGAGGAACGAAACGTCTGGAGGAAGATAGTTCCTGAATTCGTTCTCGGTAGTGCAAGTCCACTCTGACACTTAATGATATAAGTGATTCTAGATCCGAAGGCAGTTCCCTAGAAACAAGCTCATCCTTGATTTGATCCTTCAATCTCTGCCAGAAGATGGCTACTTAAGTGTAATTTTTCCATTTAAACTCTGAAGCCAGTGTACGGAACTGCACTGTGTACTGTCCTACAGCGAGGTTACCTTGGCAAAAGTTTAATAGGCTAGAAGCTGCAGAAGACACTTGCCCAGGTTCGTCAATGAAAGGTGCAGAATTTCCAAGAAGAGGATCCTTACACTCCCAGAGTGGGGACGCCCATGCAAGAGCTTGACCGCTCAGGAAAGAAATGATAAAAGCTACCTTGGTCCGCTCCGAAGGAAAATCACCAGAATTGCATTGAAATTGTATAGCGCATTGGTTCGCAGACTGGAGGAGGTGGAGGCTGTGGACACACTAGGTGATGCAGAAGTGGTAGAAACTACTGCAGGGGTAACCACCAGAGAACCTTGTAAGGCGTCCAGTCGAGTAACTACCCCTTGAACACACTGAAGAAAGCGGGCTTGATCCGTCTCTTGCTGCTCAACTCGTTGTGCTAGGTTAAGAAGCAGATCAGGCGCAGACTGTTCAGCTGTACCCTCAGTGGTCATGGCCAGAGTATACTGTCACAATACTGATACGCAAAGTACCTGCTAACATTGGCGCAGCTCTAGTAGAAGGTGTGGAATCCAAAGCACCCCCGGGTGCCCAGGAACACTCGCAAGGAGGTATGGGTTTTGCCGCAGGAGGTGCGCAGGCCGCGGTCCTTCACTGAGCTGTATAGCGAGGTACGAGAGAGAGTAGACTGGCCAGCCGGGTCTGCAACATGCTAGCAGCAGAGGTACATAGGGAAGAATCCAAAAGAATGGTCAGACAAGCCGGGTCGGTAATTTCCAGGAGAGATACCAGATCACAGGGAGAATCTAATAGAATGAGCAGACAAGCCGGATCGGGAGAGCAGGAGGAAAGGTCAGGAATAGTCAAATGGTACACTGGATCACGAGTAGGATGACCCAATACTCTGGATTATTAGAATTATTCCAAAAAGCATTTTAATTCGACTTCCAGAGTATTGTTTCTTTCATTAGTTAATGTTACAATTAATCAACTTTAGATAGTTTTACGTATATAGTCTGGAGACACGTTTATACCAAAGATCCTTGTCATCACTGTCCTAATTAATGGGCTATAGGATTGACAAGTACATTTTTGATCCATTCTATTTTAGGAACGCTACCTATGTCACTTTATTTATTTATGACTACATCACATGACGTCGTTCCGATGGATGAGGTGTTTACGCGATTTTTTATCATATTTAGTTATCAATCATGCACACAATCTGCACTGATATTTTTGTACTTATCGCTTAATTACTTCAAATTTCTTTACATGATTGAATTAAGTGTTTGTTTTTGGAATCCGATCATGTGACCGAATTAAACCACCGGCAGATGTGTTATGATTTTATTATTTTATTTATTGCATTTGTATTCAGTATGTTTTATTTATTGTTACCTGTAGTTGTTTCGTCTATTTTTATGGTTACATTCATGGAACTGTGTTATTACTGACATTACGGAACCCGATCATGTGATCGGATATAAGTATATAAGGAGGAACTTTGGACTTGACATATCACCATGAAAAAGATCCAAGTATTCAGGATCGAAATGCGTTGGGGTTATATTTGTCATACAGTGTTTTATCTATTCATCTGGACCCCTACTGATCGCTACTTACCATCTATGATAACGCTCACCATTGATATTATCCGTGGCTATATAGATAACTACATGCTGACCGTATATATATATATATATATATATATATATATATATATATCTATAATATAAATGCTTAGTGGCATGTATTAGTCTGTGTGTGTGTGTGTGTGTGTGTGTGTGTGGAAAAAATAAAACCAAGCTGCAGCGCCACCTGCTGGGCGGAGTTATACACTGACCTACTAAATTCATAGTGTGTGTGGAAAAAAAAATTCAGAAAGGGCTGAAATTTGGTATACTAACGATGTTTTTAATTTGTTAATTTAATTTGTTAATTGTTAAAAGTGTTTATAAAGATTTTAAAAAAATATATATATATATTTCTTGAAGGAGAAGTGACAGTTGGGAGTGGTTGGTGGTTGCCGGGGGTGACAGTGGGGAGTGGTTGGTGGTTGCCGGGGGTGACAGAGTGAGAGGAGTGTGATACTCAGGACCGCTGAGAGAGATCCCTGTGTCTGGATAGACACATGGATAGATGTGGCAATGAAAATGAAGGATGAGGTGATGGAGAAGAATGATGAGGTGGTGACATGTGGACAAAACCACGTTAAAAAAGGGCGCTTGCGTCGGGAAGTAATGCTCTTCCCCTGAGGAGGCCTGGGCTATGGCCCAAATGCATGACAAGAACCTTTTTAACACCTTAAGTAGCTTGATTTGACTAGAATGCATGAGTATCATGCACGGGTTAACTTGTGTATATATATATATATATATATATATATATCTATAATATAAATGTCTAGTGGCGTGTGTTAGTCTGTCTGTCTGTGTGTGTGTGGAAAAAATAAAACCAAGCTGCAGCGCCACCTGCTGGGCGGAGTTATACACTGACCTACTAAATTCTTAGTGTGTGTGGAAAAAAAAATCAGAAAAGGCTAAAATTTGGTATACTAAGATGTTTTTAATTTGTTAATTTAATTTGTTAATTGTTAAAAGTGTTTATAAAGATTTTAAATATATATTTCTTGAAGGAGAAGTGACAGTTGGGAGTGGTTGGTGGTTGCCGGGGGTGATAGTGGGGAGTGGTTGGTGGTTGAGGCCTGGGCTATGGGCCAAATGCATGACAAGAACCTTTTTAACACCTTAAGTAGCTTGATTTGACTAGAATGCATGAGTATCATGCACGGGTTAACTTGTATATATATATATATATATATATATATATATATATATATATATATATATCACATGCAGTGTTCGTATGCATATATAGTGCCAGTTTAAGCTTGTTCTGCAATGCAGAAATAGCGGTCAAATGAGTGTAAGTATAAGATGGCCTCTGCACGTTATGTTACACTCACATGTCCGATTCAGGGGCTGTATCCCCTGTTGGCCTTCTGGAAGATCCAGGTCTCTGTGTCAGCTCTCTGAAGTATTAGACATTAAATGCTGGGTGGGGGGCGGATTTAAATCTCCTCCTTATGAATATGCAATTGAATTCATCTATGACATGTCTTCGGATAAGGAAATACAAACAGATAGCCCTCCCCAGTATTAAGTATCCCTGGCCCCCCAAAGTTTTAATCTAGGTCTGGTAGGGGACAGACATGTTGGGAGGTATGACTGACCATTTCCAAGGTTAAGTAACTTCCCCATTTGGAAGCAATGTACAGTTTTGCCCCTTAGTAGTAACACTTTAATATAATAGGTAGTTGTATACCCTATTGTCCCTGCAACATTAACACCTTAATTACTCTATTTATGAAAAATGCATTCACTCTATTTGAACATAACCATACAAATTATTTTCAATAAAACAGACCGATGCAATCAAATATACAGTATAAAATTTGTTATAAAATAAATAACATGGGTTGAAAAATGTTTTTTTGTTTTTCATTTTGAAATAAATAAATCAAAAGCTGTCCACCAGTAAGTCTAAATACTGGAAGATGTTGCCCAGTCATGCCTATAGGTTTCTTATTTTTTGGCATCCAAATAAGCCCTCTGCTTGTGTCTGGCGCCAGCAGTTACTCCTCACCAGAAACAAAAGGAACATATTAATGCCGCTCTCATTGATTATTTTAAATAATTAAACAACCCACAATTACACAGTACATACATCATTTTGGTGAATGGTTGGTTGGTTGTTTGTTCCTTTTTTTGTATTTTTTATTGACTACATCATTTTGGATTATGCAATCATCAATTATAGGCTTATGCAGCAGAGGAACTATTACAGAGATCTACTTCATAGACCACAAGCCATCAAGTCTGTTCCCATAATATGCGAAATCCTCTAGGAAATATTTTACTTCCACACATTTGTTAGATATGTCTCTTAGAGAATACCATAAGAGGGCTCTTGTTTCTGTATGCATTTACAGATAGGTGTACCAAAAGGTGAAAACATCAAATAATAAAGTTCAATTAAAGCAAACACCTACACCAGCAATTGCCTTTGCCTACATTGATTAATCTAAAGCAGGGGTTGGCAACCCTTCTCTATATATATGTATATATAGTGGAAAACTGAACCACTATAGGAAAGGTACAGACAGGGATAATGATCCTGCTGTTACCTTGAGACAGGAGTTTACACACAGGTGCACAACATAGGTGTGATTGCTGTGATGTGTGTGTGTGTGTGTGTGTGTGTGTGTGTGTGTGTGTGTATAAAATGATTGTGGGATCTGGTGGTCAAGGCTTCTTACACTGGCTAGCAGCTGGACAATAGTTAGGTATTGTGGGTGTAGTTAGTGTGTCAGGAAGCTGTGGAACCTTTTATGCTTGCGTTACGCTGTTTTATGCTGAAATAATAAAACAGCTACTGCCTAAGAAGCCTGGAGCAAGGAGTCTCTTATTTGGTAATTTCCACTATATACTGTAATCTATTCATTCCTTCTGCTCCCTTCCTATTGGCTGATCATTTTGGCTCCAAACTTCCAAAGGCACCTCCTGCTGATGTTTGGTGCCTGTTCTTTTAGTTACCTCTTAGGTGCTAGATGTGGCCCCATTTATCCTGCTGTGTGTTTCTCTCCTTGTGGCTTGCATCCTGCAACAACCAGCTGACCACAGAGCTGACACTTTACAGCGTACTTCGCCGCCATTCAAGTGGCAACCTGTTGTCCACAGAGTTGACACTTTACAATGTACTTCACCGATATTCCAGTGGTAACCTGTTGCCCACAGACCTGACACTTCTTCAAGTACCTCACCATTCTTCCATTGGTAACCTGCTGACTGCAGAGCTGACACTTCACAGCGTACTTCGCCGATATTCCACTGGTAACCTGTTACCCACAGAGCTGACACTTCTTCAAGTACCTCACCATTATTCGTCATCATCATCATCATTTATTTATATAGTGCCAGCAAATGCCATTGGTAACCTGCTGACCGCAGAGCTGACACTTCACAGCGTACTTCGCCGGTATTCCAGTTGTCGAAGTCGTATAATTGGATGAACGAAAGTATATTGGTTAATATTGTTTTATTGGCCGATTGCACTCAGTATGCCACGCTACACGTGGCATACGGCGATCGCACGGTAAAATACGCACGCACACACTCGCATGACAACATTTAGTTATTTATGTAATTCATATTTATATTGGATCCATTACACAGTAATTTATGAGCAGACAGTATTTGGTTTATTATTAGTTTATATAATATGATTATATGTGCACTTCAGTGATATATATGGTTCAGATAATAGGAAAGGTGGCATGTCTAGTATCATATTAAAACCCTATTCATCAGCAGCTGTCCGGTGCAGTCGGCGAAGAGATCGCACATTGCATACTTTAGTTATTGATATTAGGGAATAAACCTTTATATGATGCTGGCTATGAAATGCTCACATCCCCTGGAGAGACGACCCCCACCTTTGGGTTCCTTAGATTGAATCAGCCTATGACCTGTTTACCCTGGACCCACCCAACGTCTGGACCTATAGAAACAAGCTACGTCATCTCTATTGTTCACTCTGTAACACTGTACTGTATATATAATATAGCTGCACCCCCACCAGCCTCATTCTTCACTGATCACAGTATTCAAGGGTGAATTCTGTCCACTGGGCCCATGGTTAGCGCAGCGTAGCGCAAGCGGTATGTATTTATCTTTTGGTATTGACTGTACTGTACTGTATCATAATATAATAATGTATTGAATTGTTGACTATTAACATCTGCTAAAATAAATCACTTTGTGCGTTAGAAACACAATACAATCGCCTATGCAATGCTTATTTGAAAACGATAGAATTACTTTAATACAGTGGTAACCTGCTGTCCGCAGAGCTGACACTTCACAGCGTACTTCGCCGCTATTCCAGTGGTAACCTGTTGCCAACAGAGCTGGCACTTCTTCGAGTACTTCGCCATACTTCCATTGGTAACCTGCTGACCGCAGAGCTGACACTTCACAGCGTACTTCGCCGGTTTTCCATTGGTAACCTGCTGACCACAGAGCTGACACTTCACAGCGTACTTCGCCGGTATTCCAGTGGTAACCTGTTGCCAGCAGAGCTGGCACTTCTTCGAGTACTTCACCATCCTTCCATTGGTAACCTGCTGACCGCAGAGCTGACACTTCACAGCATACTTTGCCGCTTTTCCAGTGGTAACCTGTTGTCTGCAGAGCTGACACTTCCTCATGTTCCAGTGGTAACTTGCTGACCACAGTTTCTCATCTGCTAGCTAGTTCACCTCTTCTTGTGTTGTCTGCCATTGTTGACCATCTCTGTTAATCCCCCTATGGGTTTCGTTTGGTACTCTTAGTATGGTCCGCGACCTGCAGGATAGACGCAGCTAAGACCAAACCACCTTGCGACGGTCCCTGGTGAAAACCATCTCCCCGTTAGACTCCACGCCTTACTGGAGTAGTGCAAATCTAGGCAACCCAAAGGATCTATCCCTGAACCGTGACAGGGCATGAGAATCTGAAATCTAGGAGGTTGAGGAATAAGAGTGACCAGCTCTTATTTTAGCCAACATTTTAGATAGCTGACTTTCCAGTACACATTATAATTTCACTGGAGTTCAAAAGACACAAAGTAGAAACCTGGGACACATATACAGTATACCATATGCCGTTTCCCAGTGCTTCCTTTTTATTATATATGAAGGGGCCCAACAGAGCTCCTTTACTCAAGTGCAAGCGCTATATGCTTTGCACCGTGCATTCCTTTAGCGATGTTAGGTACATGTACGCTGCCAAGTTTAGAGAGAATACATTAATCCTTTCTGAATACCCTTTAATATGAAAACTTTACTGAAGTTACGTGTTTCACATAAATAATAAAGTAGATGGACACCACCTTTGCATTTTTCTTAAATAATCTTTATTCTTTTCCCAGAAATATATTGATGAAACATAAATTTCTTCTCATCCTCCACAATTTCTAAGTGAAAACAGAGTATAAATGACAAAATACCTTGTGAGAAACTTGTAAATCAACATAGAAAGTGTACTACAAATTAATTAGTGTGTGTGATAGTGTGAATCTCTTTTAACAATCTCACATTCTCCTAACATCAGTATGTAACGTGCATGAATAATGGCTGATATTTTTAATATCTGATTATTTGAAGTTATTTTAGTATTTGCATGGTGAGTGCGATAGAGCTTTGATGCAAAAAGAGGACACACAGGTGTTAACTGTCATTATCATTTTGTTATATAATATTGTTCTTTTCATCTCGTTACTGTGTGGCACAATTCTATATTAAATTCATATTTAATTTTCCCTTCCAAATTATTTTGACTTTACCAGAGGATAATGCAGTATCCCTAGAAATCACAATGATTATTTTTGGACCTAAGGCGATTGCAGCACACCTAGTGACTGGCTAGCATTTCAATATTTTATCTTGTGTATGTATACCTAACTTAGGCACCTATACCTTTAATGCAGTGCAAAAAGCTTATGTCTAATACAAACAATCTGCCTACCAAGCATTAGTGAATGGTAAATAATAAATCAAAAACCATACTTAGATAAACAGGTTCTGACATATCAAACTCTTCTATTTTTCTTCCAATATTTTTCTCACAGTGAACATGGGAAAAAGACATGGAAGGCGAAATAGTGTAATACTGTAAACACTATAATGTGAATTAAATCACACATGTAACCAGAGTCCCAATTATGACAGTGAAATACAAGAAGTGCTTTATACAACTTTTTTCAGGGTTTCCAAGATGTTGCCCCTACTCGTAGTGCACTCACCCAAATGTGCAGAAAGACAAATGCCAGCATGTGATATTTCCAAGATGAATGAATGCCAAATCAATCAGGGGGTAAATGTATCAAAGTGCGATTTTGCAACTCCAGCGATTTTCTCGGAAGAGTTGTGCTTCTGTCAAAATCGCTATTTGCAAAATCGCCATAGATCAAACTCCCGACTGTTTGCCACTGCAGCTATACAGCTCTCAAATGTATGAAGCTGCGAGTTAGCAAACTCAGGAGAGTTTGCTTCAAAACACACCAGATACAACACGCTGCATGATAGCAGCGTGTTGTATAAACACATCACTGTTAAACTGTAAAGAATAGATAAAAGTTGAAAAAAAAAAGCGTGGGACCACGCAAAATTTTTCCCCGATTCTCACGGGACCAGCACTAGTCAGGCAGCACTAGGGTTAAGCCTGAATAGAGGGGGGACCCCATGCTTTTTTTTTTTCACTTTGATCTATTCTTTACAGTTTTGCAGCTGTATGACAGGGGCAGTGTAACAGTGATGTGTTTACAACTCACTGTTACAACACAGGAGAGTTTGCCAAACACAGGAGAATTAGCTAAGCTCGGGAGTGTTTACATCGCACAAAATCGCCAGAGATGACCAGCGATTTTGAACATCAGTGTCAAAATCGCAGCTTGATACATTTCAGGTTTTTTTTTCAAAACTCACGGTTTGCCGCGATTTAAACACGCTGGCAAACTCGCCTTTGATACATTTACCCCCAGGTCTCTTACATTTAGGGATCACCAATGTAGGTGCCAATGTAATATGCTTACTAAACATATATAAAGACAGAGCCTGTAGTCTGATGTTCTTATGAGTTGTTAAACTCCTTTTAATGACGTCAGTCTTCCCATATTTATGCCACGGTTCCTCTGTGGACACGGTGTTATGATGGTTTATACATCTTGGTTGGTCAATGGTAAGAAAGCAGGGGTTGGTCACAGTCTCCACGGTAGATAAGTCCGCACACACTCTTTCGTCCCAGCTGCTACAGGCTCTATCTTTATATATGTTTCACTGTGAGAAAAATACTGTAAGAAAAATAGAAGAGTTTGATATATCAGGACCTGTTTATCTAGGTATGTTTTTTTATTATTCCCCATTCACTAATGCTTGGTCAGCATATTTCTATTTCTATTAGAGACACCATGGGGTGGATAATACATGAAGTGCAATCAGCGCTTATGGGGGGAGATTTAATTCCCAGCGTTGTTCTGTAGAACAGTGCGGGGCGTGCATCATTACTGTTAGTACTGTAATTTTAACCCGGATTTCTGCTCGTGGCTCAGGGACCTGCGAGAATAAATCAGCATTGCAATTACCGTACTATTGGCAATAATGTGCATCAATTACCGTATAAATTCAATTGCCCACGTTCTTTAAAATAACGCAAGGAATTGAATTTCCCCCATAAGCGCTGATTACACTTCATTTATTATTTTACACTGTGTTCATTGTTTGAAGCTAGTGTATGGTTTCATAGCAGTACATATTAGCTGCATTTGGAATTGGAGCGCTATTAATTTCCTGTCCTAAATTATACCCTTATTGGTAATGTAAGTTGCAGGGTTAGACTGTAAAGAGGAAAGGCTTTTCACAGATCAGGTATAAGATCATTGGTCTGAGCCAATTGAGCCTGTAGTGTTGGTAACTCCATGGGTGGACCTCTCACCTGTTCTTCAGCTAAGTCTGACCAATGAATCAGGTTCCAGATGTAAGTCTAGAGATAACCTGGATACCCATGATCTAAACTCTGGCCATGCTTGCCAAAACTACACTCCCACAGACTAGTATTCACCACGGTGGCTAAGTGGTTTGCACTTCTGCCTTACAGTACTGGGGTCATGAGTTCAATTCCCGACCATGGCCTTATCTGTGAGGAGTTTGTATGTTCTCCCCGTGTTTGCGTGGGTTTCCTCCGGGTGCTCCGGTTTCCTCCCACACTCCAAAAACATACTGGTAGGTCGATTGGCTGCTAACAAATTGACCCTAGTCTGTCTATCTGTCCCTGTGTGTGTTAGGGAATTTAGACTGTAAGCTCCAATGGGGCAGGGACTGATGTGAATGAGTTCTCTGTACAGCGCTGCGGAATTAGTGGCGCTATATAAATAAATGGTTATGATGATGATATTTTAGGCTCCAAAAACTGGGATTCACAAATAATTTTAATTATTAGGGTAGTATGATCTACTGTTTATTTACACGCCACAAGCAACATCATTCAAATGCATTCACCTAAACATTTAGCACCACTCCAGTGTTCTACTGGTTGCAACTTGCTGACACGTTTACAATGCGTTTGCTGCTGAGCTTTATACATTGTGTTAATATGATATGGGTGCTTAATAAAGGGCAACAAGCTCAGCTTACTATTTGGTTTGTTTGTATGAAGCCTCCGCCTGCCGATTCACTTCACTATGAGAGCCAAACACAACAGGCTGTGTTTCAAATTGGAGTCAGCTCTGTAGGTGGAGAACTGTGAGAATCACACCCAGCATGCAGAACAAGAGAAGTGGTTCTATTTTGCATGTATACTAATTAAAAACAGATTTTGTGAAGAAGATAATCTGATTAGAAGATACTGTAACTTGTACTAGAAAGTTATCCATAAGTACAGAAGAACTGTGAGAATTGCATTATGCATACTATACAATATAATGATTACTATGCAGCTGTCTATAGATGCAGGTTATATGAATATTCATGCCAGGAGAGATCAGTGGAATGTAAGCACTTAAATGCAATACAAGTATGTCAAAACAAGAGACGCAGCTCTAGAAACTCACTTATGTCTAAAAAAACCAATAAGATGGTCTATTACAATCACAAATTTAAATAATTATAACATTTATTAGTAACCATAAAAAATACAACATTATTAAAATTCAATTCATATGAATAGAAGCCCGGTTGTATATTAAAATACAATGATACAATTGATGCAACATATGTACTTGCACTTAATACTTAAATTGCTGGGTAAATATCTAAACCGGAGTTCTCTATCTTAATTTCTGAATAGAAACTTGGATATCCTTATTTGTTATATTTTGTAATCTGGGCCCACCGTTATTTAGTAATCTAATAAAAAATGATAATAATAAAATCCTCATTCCAGAGTTTTCATTACAAAGATAACAGTTCTCTTAATAATATCCACAGCAGGCAGATATAGAATGTTCCGATTTGTGCATGTCAATCTAATTTGCAATGGATGGTTACAATCTTCAATAGCTAGTAAAGTAAGTTTTTATTACCAGTAATATGTATAATATGTCCAGAGTTATGGGTATCCACCTTATAAGGAAAAATGATGTAAGTAAGCTTATCTAAGCCGTTTACTCTGTAAACAAAGTGATGTTTGTCTATATTTCTAATTGCGGCAGTTCATATATCTGCAGATTTGACAGATTGGGACCTTTAGGAACAGCCAGCCGGCAGCTCTTACCTGTCAGGCTGGCGGATCCACTCAGATCCTAATGCGCTGTCTCTTGATTTCAGGTGGTACAGTTTGTCGAACATGCCTCTCAAGCTCTGCAGCTTCAGTTAGATGTCTTGGATCCCTGTATAGATCCTATTATTAAAGTAATTATATCGTTTTAAAATAAGCATTGCTCAATCAATTGTATGTGTGTCCAAAGCACATGGTGGTTTATTTTAGCAGATGTAAATAGTCAACAATTCAATACCTTAACATATTATAATACAGTACAGTACAGCACAGCCAATACCAAAAGTTACATACATACATACCGCTGCAATTGCTGCGCTTCCATGGGTCCCAATGGAACAGTGTATCTGTTAGATAACTGTGGTCAGAGTTGACTGACCCTGATGGGGGATGCAGCTAATATATACAGTCAGTGTTTCATTGTGAACAATAGAGATGACGTAGCTTGCTTCCATAGGCCCAGGCACAGGGTGGCTTCAGGGTAAACAGTTCATAGGCTGATTCAATCTAAGGAATCCAAAGGTGGGGGTCGTCTCTCCAGGGGGTCTGCTCCTTTCATAGCCAGCATCATACAAAGGTTTATTCCCTAATATCAATAACTAAAGTATGCAGTGTGCGATCTCTTCGCCGACTGCACCGGACAGCTGCTGATGATTAGGGCTTCAATATGATATCAGGCATGACACCTTTCCTATAACCTAAACCTTTAATAACACTAGAATGTACATATAATCATATTATATAAACTAATAATAAACCAAATGCTATCTGCTCATAAATTACAGTGTAACGGAACCAATATGAATTGTATAAATAACTAAATGTTGTAATGCGAGTGTGTGCGTGCGTATTTTACCGTGCGATCGCATCACGCCACGTGTTACCTGGCGTACGCTTTGCAATACGCACGGCAAACCAATATTAAACCAATATACTTTTGTCCATCCAATTATACGACTTCAACTGTCCACCCTTTGATAGTATAATAAACCCTCACCTTAAAGATGTTATATGCAGGATCTCAGTACCACGTTTCATTGTTATGTAATACAAATCCCCCTTGGTGTATGACCACGCTGTTTGTAGATCTAAACAAGTTATCATAAGAGAGAGTCTTAATCCTCTAAACGATTTCTTCTTTTACTATAAACCGTACACTTCTGGAGCTTGGAGATAACCTTTTGTATGCCCTTCAAGGGTGCAATAAAACACTTAATACATTATTTGGAAAGGTACAAGGTACAATAGAACATGTATCAGCTATACAGAATTCTCTACTACAGTTCTTCAAGTTTAACAGGTTCTTCTGTCCAACGCATGTCTTTAAGCTCAGAATACATTTAAACACTTCATGTTCATCAATAGCATCATCCTATGTCTATCAATAATGTCATATACAATCACCTTCAGCTTGCGTTAATATACACACTTCTAATAATGTCATCAGTTCTTTTCATCAACACTTGTGGGCGGGTTATTGTCTGTTCGTTCTTCCCAGTCTCTCAATACTCAGATTTAACAGTGATCGGCTTGCAAAGCATTGGGAGACTTCAGACTAAGGGACCTAGGTCTCCTACTTTTTCCCTTAGTGACCTCCCGCCTATAGTTCGGGTACCTCAAGAATATTTAGTGGAAAGAGAACTAATCCTACTTGATATAATCACTGAGGCACGTGTGAACACGCCCAGCACTTTGTTTGGTCTAAAACCTTACCCTCCCAAGAATGATAATCATTCTCAAGGATGCCTGCTCAAGTCCGAATATTACTGGACTGGCATCGCTGGGTGTATCTCTTTTCTAACCATGGGGTCGCCGTACTTACGGACGTAATGCTACTCAGACAATAGCCCCTCGCACTTTCTCCAAGCTCCAAGGTTTCTAAATTTTCCTTTACCCCTAAATTGAATAGAGTAATTGGCTGGACTGATTATGTTACTAACTTCTTCCTCCCCAATACCTCCTTATCATTACCTGAACCAGTCTCTGTCACCTGCTAATAATCAAAAGAATTAACCGCCCTGAGAAGAGAATGAAATGAGAGAACACAAAACAGGAAAAACTACAACTTCATGCTGGACAACTGTCTTAGCCTTTGGCTCAGGTGCTACTAACTGCACTCGAGGCCTTCCAGTACAGACTCATGAGTGCCCTTGGACCCTTCTCTGAGTGTTGGCCCCTCTGCAGTGGGTGGAATGGGCACCAGTGTGTCTCTGCTACCCTTGAAGCCGTGATGCTGGTAGCCTACACCTGGTACCTGTCTGTCAAATAACCTAAGCTTAAGAAATTTCTGCTCCACAACTTACTCTCCCGATCCAACATCCTGACAGTTAGTGTAACTTTTCAGGAAATAGTGTTTTGGACGTTCTTTGTTACTGTCTCACTATTTACCTTCTCTCAAGATCTAACCTAGCCTCCCAGTTACAATCTCATCTCACGAGGGGTCAAGAACATTTCAAAAACTGACAGGTTAGGAGTCTGCCCAGGAGTGATCTTTTGGTAGCGGGAAAGGACTAGTGGCCGAAGCTATCAGTCACTTCAATCAAGTTCCAACTCTTATTCTATTCAATTCGTTCTACCGAGTACCACTACTTTATGCTCACACTGGTTTATGGTTAATTGAAAGTATGTGATTTGTTACCACTACTCATACATTATACCTCTATTATCAATAACATGAATACCCCTGTCATCTATTATAACTCTAGGACTATCACATTGAATAACAAAAGCTTTGAGTATGATACAGCAATACATTAGACACATTTCAATACACCTTTACCCAGACATATTTCATTGGTACACCAGTGTATACTTGAGGATCCTGCATGGTGGTAATGGATGACGTGTATTTGTATTACCTGGAGGAAAACCCATCAGCAGGAGGGATATGGGATGGCTCTATTGGTCTACCTTGTCCATCTCTCCAGAGTCCACCAGACTCCTCACCACATCTCTTCACCTTCCAGACAGTTTATCCCTTAGGTAACACAAATCTTCCAATATTAACCAATATGTGTATGCGTGCATGTGTGTGTGTGTGTTCACATTTTAAAACTTAAAACAATACAACGAAAAACAAAACAAAACATAGATTTGTTAACTGTCACATAAAACCCTGCTGTCTATTTGACAGCTATGTTCGCCCTGGTGTGACAGCCATGTATGGTCGTGTGTGTAAGTGTGGACCTTACTAGCAGCTACTTCAGTTGGTAACTGTGTCACTGTATAAAGTCCTCTATGTAGTGTCCTAATCATGTGCTGGTATTGCTATAAAACGATTTCTCAGTCACCTCAACATCGCCCCCTAGACTAGAAAAATGCTGAAGACCAATGTATATCAATCGATTTTCCCTCTGCCAACTCACATGTCATTCTCAGTACCTCACATTCAGCTACTTGACTAAGTGGGAAAGGCAAATGGGTCTATTTCTATAACACTTTCTTCAAATATAACAGTATCCAGTACATGCCTGTCTAACAGTGAAAAAAATATAAAACATGAAAATTCTACATTTTCTAGGGTCTCACATTATGTCGTATCTTGTGGTATAAATCCTACTCCAATGTTCTATACAGAGATGCATATCTGTATGCCTAACCTCCAGCAATCTCCTATCCACCCTTTGTGCATCCATATAAAGGCACAATTTTGTACAGGAGGCACAAATCATAAAACAAAGAAAACAAAACAGATATGCAATCTATAAAACATGAATCGTATTTCCACAACAGAACCTTTCTGCTTGAAAATCAGCAGTTTCTATACACATGAGAACAAAACCCCTGACTGTTTCTGTAACTCATGTCAATCTAGTGTGTGTATCTCTGAATTTGTCTTATGTAAAAAAAAAAAAATATGTTTTAGCCCCATTGTTGAGACTGTGTCTGATTTTATCTCTACCAGAGCAGAGAGAGAGAGAGAGAAGGAGAGAGAGAGGGAGAGAGAGGGAGGGAGAGAGAGGGAGAGAGAGAGACTAGCGTTTGTGTAAAAAAATGAGAAATAGGAAAGCAATGAATGATGGGAATATAAAGATTTGAATACAAACATACATGTAGAAAGGGAGATTTTTTTACAACAAAATGACAGCTGGATTGGACTCTGACTCTATGGGGAAGTGGCTGTATTCATTCCACTGCTCCCCTTAGCTATTTGCTAACTATGACCCCTCCCCATACTTGACTAGGGGGTCTTAACAATTCAATCCAGCATCGTCCATCATTTGTTCATTAAGAACTCGGTATCTCATTGACTACATACCTTTTCAGCGGACTTTCCTAACTTATAATAGAGAAATGTAAAAATTAACTGTTGATGACTCATCTGAGATACATAAACGATATTTTGGAGCAAAGTACGTATTTACTTCATTGTTGGATAATGATTCTCAGCCAAACAAATTATCATGAGACACTGCAGCCTAACAAAGAGTGTTCCATTTGTCTATTGTTAATTAGTCTTTCAAGAGTAATTCTCTATCTCACCCCTTTTAAACACTAGTCTATACTTCTTTTGTCTGCCTTTATCTGTGAAGAAAAGACAAGATAGTTATCTTTAAACAACAAACAAACCAAACATTCTCATTCTTTCAGCCGCTGCCCCTGCTGGTGGGATCGTCCCTCTTCTTTCTCCTGAAACATTACTTTTAACATTACTTAAAACAACATACAAGTTACTAGTTACAGTTTTTACATTTTTGGTATTGGCTGTACTTCCCGCCCCGACCGAATTTGTCGGGGGCGTGTTTGCGCTCAGTTCGCCACGCTTTGCAACGCACACTTCCGGAATGCTTGTTTCCGGTACGCTTACTTCCGCTGAACACGCGTTTTTCGCTACACTCACTTCCGCTGTGTGTTCGCTGCTCTGCCACGTGTTACCTTCCATTTGCCACGATTTTAAACAATGATTATGTGCATTTCTCACTTTCGTTGACTTAATCAACCGTACTTTATCTTTTACGGTATTTAGTACATCTGCATTAAGACTCCCTGTTGTTGGGAAAGGCCTATCACAATCTTTGGTCATTTCGACCCACGTGTCACAATACACAGTTGCGTATGCACCATATTTTTCACACATGAGAAATCTCGCTGACTCAATAAGACCTTCCTTAGGCAGTACAATGGCCATCTCTAGCGTATGCTTAGCACCCATGTTGAACAATAACGCTTTCAACAATTTGCTACAAACACTCTACCGCTAGAGATCTTTTACTGGCCGTGGACGTATTTGCTCAAGCCACGTCCACTCACTTCCTCTTGTATTAAACAAGGACCCCTAACACAGACAATATCACTGTGGGACCCAAGTGCTATCAGCTCCTCGATACCCTGGCTAAACCACAAAAATCTGCTGAGTTTATTATAACTGGGAGAACAAAGTCGATACAATCAACCAGCCTTTCCAACATAATTCCTCCTAGCTGCTTCACCAATTCGCACTGATGGTTGTCCTGCGGTTAGATAGCACAGCCTACCAATACTAATTATTAGCAAACCTTGCGATCTATTGGTAGCGCTTTTCGGAAACTCGGTTTTCGCATTCGGTATACCTGCCCTGTATACCGTCCTTCAGTTGGGCAATCTGCCTCGTCAGACAGCAACTGAGTACAATGAATAATAACAGTGTATCTACGTTACAAAATCACACACTATACACCTTTTCTGCGCAGAAAATTGAAAGTTCCCAACAACAGTAATAATGTCTCAGAGGTTTTCACAAGTAATTATAGTATGCACATATACTAACTATCAAGACGATTGTTTAACCACGTGGCAAATCTACTGGAAGTTCGCGTACACACAGCAGGAAATACACATACGCTCAGCAATGCAATACACTTTAAAACGTAAAACAACAATAAAAAGAAACATTTTTCTTTCTTGTCCCTAAATTCCAATTAGCGTTCCTTCAGTCTATGCAACAACGGACATTCGGTTTCTCAACACAAAGTGAACCACAGGTCTTGAACACATTACGTTCTTTCCTGCCATGCGACGCGTCCGTCAATCCACCCTTTGTTGAGGAACCGAATAACGTAAGCGTTGCATACCTGCCGGTAACATAACTCACCTTCGAGCCCCCAAATTATTAAAGTAATTATATCGTTTTAAAATAAGCATTGCTCAATCAATTGTATGTGTGTCCAAAACACATGGTGGTTTATTTTAGCAGATGTAAATAATCAACAATTCAATACCTTAACATATTATAATACAGTACAGTACAGCACAGCCAATACCAAAAGTTACATACATACATACCGCTGCAATCGCTGCGCTTCCATGGGTCCCAATGGAACAGTGTATCTGTTAGATAACTGTGGTCAGAGTTGACTGACCCTGATGGGGGATGCAGCTAATATATACAGTCAGTGTTTCATTGTGAACAATAGAGATGACGTAGCTTGCTTCCATAGGCCCAGGCACAGGGTGGCTTCAGGGTAAACAGTTCATAGGCTGATTCAATCTAAGGAATCCAAAGTAGGGGGTCGTCTCTCCAGGGGGTCTGCTCCTTTCATAGCCAGCATCATACAAAGGTTTATTCCCTAATATCAATAACTAAAGTATGCAATGTGCAATCTCTTCGCCGACTGCACCGGACAGCTGCTGATGATTAGGGCTTCAATATGATATCAGGCATGACACCTTTCCTATAACCTAAACCTTTAATAACACTAGAATGTACATATAATCATATTATATAAACTAATAATAAACCAAATGCTATCTGCTCATAAATTACAGTGTAACGGAACCAATATGAATTGTATAAATAACTAATGTTGTAATGCGAGTGTGTGCGTATTTTACCGTGCGATCGCATCACGCCACGTGTTACCTGGCGTACGCTTCGCAATACGCACGGCAAACCAATATTAAACCAATATACTTTCGTTCATCCAATTATACGACTTCAACACTATGCATGTGGACAGCAAAAAAATATATCCAGATTTGTTTAGCGAGTACAGCCAATAAAATTCTTGACTGAACAACAGTACAATGCAGCTCTCGAATGAGCAAAGAATATGTATAGACTGTGTTCAGTCTTCAGAAGGGGTTATGTCCATCGATTGCACTAACCAGCCTGGGGCTGGTTTTCACAATGGTAAAGGGACCCCACAGTCATGGTTTCCCTGCTATAGTGGAAACCAGCCCAAGCTGGTTGAGGATTTGGGCTAGACTTACTAAAGTGGGGGTTGCTCAAACCACCGCTTTTTGGCTATTTTTCCGGCGGTATTGAAACCGCCGGATTTACTGAAGCACAAACCACTGTTAAAACAGGCAGAAATTAATTTTTTTTAAAAAAAAACACTTTACAACTCGCCATCCCGATTTTAACAATGATGAACATACAAGCAGCTGAATTTACTAAGCTGGGGTTTTCAAAACCGCCGCTAAACCGCCTTTCAAACAGGCAAAATAAAAGAGGTGGTTGTGAGTGGAGAGACTGATCAACAGGGCACTCTTAACAACATTATGGGCCCCTGGGCAAAGCAGTGCACCAGGGCCCCTATATATATATATATATATATATATATATATATATATATATATATCTCACTTTCTTTCAGCAGTCAGCATCCCTTTAAATAATAATAAAAAAAAACTTAACTTGCCTTTTAATCGGCTTATTCTCCTCTTCACTTTTCTTCAGTCACTGCTGCTGCCTGCTGTTTTCGCGCGAGGGACTCATCCGTGCTGCGCTCCGCAATGGATGTCGGGCATGATGATGTCACGCCTGACATGCACTGCAAGCGCCGCACGGATGAGGAGACCAGGGAGGGAGCCGGATCACCAGCTGACCGCAAGGTAAGTATTTCCTTTCTTTCTTTTTTTTTTGGGCAGGATATTTATTTCAGCGCTGCCTCGACGGGCCCCCGGCCACCTGCCCATTGTGCCATATGGGAGAGACGGCCCTGCTGATCAAACAGCATACTGTTTGAGCTATTTTACCATTCAGAACATAAGAAGAAGCACCATTGACATTTAAATTATTTAAGCAATCATTATTTTTTGATTAAGGAGCAAAATTAATTTAATGTTAACTTAAGAGGAATTTTTTTTAGATATATTTTTTTAAGGGGACACTATTATGGCATTATATTATGTGGGAGATGTGAATATATAATAATATTAACTGATTGTTAATGGTGGATATAATTATTTATGTTGCACAATTGAAACGCGTTGGCGGTTTTTCCCAGATACCGAGTGGCCAGTGTGACACGTACTTGTGCTTTGGATCCCAAGCTGCAGCAATACCATCTATAAGTGGATCCTTTCACAGGCTGTATACACATTACCATCCAGTACGGGACTTTTATATCATTATGTGGATACGTTTGCACATATGTGCTTTCCAGTTTTAATATTGTTTTTATCTGTTCCATTGATATTAAATGTGTATTTTGGGGTAATGCACGAAGTTGTCTTCGTATGCTTCTTTTTATATATTCCATGCCCCATCGCTCTTCTGGAGACATTTTCCATATTTGTTCATATGAGGAGGAGGAGGTTGGATTTGAAAAGCGCATATTATTCTATGGAGATGTAAGCATATACCCGAGGGGGGCTTTGAGGAGAAGATATCACGAGTGTGGTGCTGTGAGGAAAAACGACATATTTTAGGACTTTGACACATACTATCATTCTGGTGGTGGACTTGAAAGTACTAGATCATATGTTTACATAATACGCTATGTGGTCTTGTATGTTTTTTTTGTGTTTTTCCATACATGTACACATTTCATATGATGACATCTTTGAGTCCTAAACGAGGAATACCATCTTATTATGAATAGCACATTTGGTGTATGAACATCTATGGGCATGAATGGAAGCGCAAGTGTATGTACTCAATTTTTGTATATATCTATGTGATTTTGAATTAGTTGTGGAAATTCTAGAGTACACACGCGGCTGCATGCCGAAGTGGAGCGCCTGATAGAATTGATTATCTATTCTATATATAAGAAGAAGCACCATTGACATTTAAATTATTTAAGCAATCATTATTTTTTGATTAAGGAGCAAAATTAATTTAATGTTAACTTAAGAGGAATTTTTTTTAGATATATTTTTTTAAGGGGACACTATTATGGCATTATATTATGTGGGAGATGTGAATATATAATAATATTAACTGATTGTTAATGGTTGATATAATTATTTATGTTGCACAATTTGGCATTACATAGTGCCCGAATAATATAATAATGAAATAATTTTGTCCCCGTAATATAAATTAATTTTACCCCTTAATCAATAAATAATGATTGCCCAAATAGTTTAAATGTCAATTGTGCTTTTGCTTATGTTCTGAATGGCAAAACAGTTCAAACAGCATGTTTGAGCAATCAGGCTATTCAGAAGTAGGTATTAAAACTGTAATGTCCTGTCTTTTGGATGGCGGTTTTGATGGCGGTTTTAACCAAACCACCGGTGATTTAGCTTTTTCAATCCGCCATACATCGCCAGTAATTTTAAATTGAAGCCTCAAACCACCCTGTAGTAAATGCGGCAGTTTTAGCCACTAAACCACCAACGATGTTTGACGGTTTCAAACCGCCACCAAACTTGATTCTTAATAAATCTAGCCCTTTGTGTTCTACACTGGCCACCAGGGAGTAGACTCTATATTGCACACCTGGCCTTTAGATTATTGCCACTGTATGGCACACTGCAAACCAGCCAATGGGTTCTGTATTATGATGGCTTCTGAATTGTATAGGCGCTGTACTGTGTACTTCACACCAAAGAATGGTGTCTATATTGTTCACTAGCCTCAGGGTCACTGTGCTAGAATGTATGGGGTAACTTCAGTTTGGAGTGTTGTGTATATAATGTGTGAATAATAATAGTGGGAATGATAAACAGGGCCTGTTCATATTAGGGGGTGTTATTTTGCCAATGATTCCTGGTTAAGTGTCTGCATTTTAGTACAGAGCTACAGTAAGTTTTTCATGCATTGATGCACGAATAAAACTTAGAGAAACACATGTTTTTCGACACATTCAGTTGATTCAAGATGTGAAGAGGTTAATCAAGGCGTATAAATGTTTCCCTTTTGTAGACTCTGCTGAACACTCAGCAAATCCATCCTGTGACTCACAGATGTGGCCACTGTCTCTTCCTGTCCTAGGAAAATCTGCCAGATGCACTAGTAACTTTGAACTCCACATAAAAAGGGTTTAAGTAAGGCTGTGGGACACTGCCCTTATATGCTGGACATTCACTGTATACACAGAACTTCTCAGCTGTGTATGACATGTTTGCATTACATATAATTGCAGAATACAGGCAGCACACTCCTTACAAAATACAGAATAGATACATTGGTGTGCCTTGTTGTGAGAAACAGTGTAGAAATGAGCATATGTATTGAAACAAATGAAAGGATGCTGAGGGCACATTGTTAGAGGTGTTTCTTGTTGTGTGTAGGTGCACAGACAGTTCAAATTTTGCCCCAGCTCAGACACTCTTCCTATACTTTAATTGGGACACATTTTGTGCCTTCATATTGCATTTTGGTAGAGAAGAGCATTTTCAGGCCAACTCGAGCGATAAAAATACCCACATTTGCCACATGTAATAAAGAAAAGACAGTCGCACCTTATCTGAGACTCATGATTAATTTAAGCCATATATGAGGTTAACTCAGGCAGGATTTCATGAGAATTGTAATAAAGGTGGTTGGATTTAAATGCATTGTTTACACTTTGGCACAGTGCACTTCTAGAGATTTTTCTGTGCACTTATAGGTTGTACAGGCCTCTCCCATGTCAGGAGAACAGGCGGCCAGCTAGACATGCTCTAGGTAGACCAGGTGCAATACCAAGGTGTTCTGCAGTGTGTATTCAGTGTGCTTTGTAAGTTATCTCCATTGTATCCAATAAAACATGAATATATTATTCTATTCATTGTGGCTGAAATAAGACATTCCATGTAAGTCACACATATATGAGTCACTTAGCAACCTGTGGGAGGAGATGACTAAGCCATCCTTATTTGTGTCTCTATACATATAAATAAATCACATAGATGCAATATCATATGCCCCCAACATTCATTATTACTTATATTTCAGCAGCATTTCGAACACTGCATCTCACAAGCCACAAAGTTGTTCTGTTAATAAAAGAGGTGTAAAAAATACTGCATAAAGTTATTACAGTATTCCATAACACCACATGTAAGTCCCATTTATTATACCCATCATTATTATTCACACTTTTTAGCCTTAAACACAGTAGTGTCCCCACACATTAAATCCCTCAGTGACACTGCACATAATAGAAAAAGTGACCCCACACAATATACAGTTGCCCTGGGCAGAGACCATTTATTTAATCAGTAAACAATACAGGCTGTCACGGGCACTAGGAGTCTTTACCCAGGGATCACCAGGTGATAGGCCTACCAGAGCAGTATAGGTGGTAATATGGTACTCTGGTAGCAGGGTGATCACGGAACAGGAAATAGCAGATGATGAGATGCTCAGGAAAGTCTATGACTAGCAGCACTGGCAATATGATGGTAATAATACACGAGGAACTGTATGGACAAAGGACACGTGAAGGTAGTCAGTGGTCTGCGGTAGCAAGTTGTACCACTGCTATAGTGAGGAGGAATGTCCAACAGAAACGAGGAGGTGATGAGAGTCAGCGGTCTGCGGATAGCAAGTTGTACCGCTGTCAGAGTGAAGGAATGGAATCCAAGTGGAGGAATCCGGGGAGTCAGTGGTCTGCGTTAGCAAGTTGTACCACTGCTATGTGAGAGGATACTGGAACAGGTGAAACTGGAAACAGGGATCAGTGGTCTGCCACTAGCAAGTTGTACCACTGAATATATATGTGAGGAGGTGCACGGGGAGAGACTGCAACACAAGATATACACGGGCACCTTAACTTTGATCCACAGTAATATGCACAATATATATGTATATATGACTGAACAGCACTGCCAATATAGAAAGTCTCTAGAAGTAATCCAGCACGAGATAACACAGTCAATGATGGCAATAGACTCAGCGGATAGCAAACTCCAGAGGAGAACCAACACAGTCCAGCAAGGTATGCAATACACAGCACAGTCAATGAGAAGTATGCATACCGTGGTTCAGAAGCAGGCAGTCAGACAGGAGTGCAGAGATACCTGAACGGCAGGAGGCCGGCAGGATGCAAAGTCCCTGGATGGGTGAAGCGGTGGTCTAGTAGGTGCAGCGCACAGGTAGGTAGACCAGCAGGGAACACAGGAAAGCGTGGAGAGCGGATCAGCAGTAGATGGATGAGTAGCGCTGAGGAGTAGCAGCAGCGGGTCTCTGCGGAAACACGGAGGTAGCCAATAGCAACCAGCAGGTGCAGTAACGATGGGACACGGGAGAGCAGAGTTGAACTGGAACTGTTGATCACGGAGAGTAGCGGGTAGCAATAGTGGCAGCAGTCTCAAGGAAACACAGGAGAGTTGACAAGAACTGAAGACTGAAGCGCACAGAGGCAGCGGATAGGAATCAGCCAAACAGTCACGATGAAACGCAGACGAGTTGCAGGTTGAAGACTGTAGTGCACGGTGGCAGCGGATAGGAATCAGCTAACAGTCGCGATGATGAAACACAGACGAGTTGCAGGTTGAAGACTGTAGTGCACGGTGGCAGCGGATAGGAATCAGCTAACAGTCACGATGATGAAACACAGACGAGTTGCAGGTTGAAGACTGTAGTGCACGGAGGCAGCGGATAGGAATCAGCTAACAGTCACGATGATGAAACACAGACGAGTTGCAGGTTGAAGACTGTAGTGCACGGAGGCAGCGGATAGGAATCAGCTAACAGTCACGATGATGAACAGGTGAGTGGATGTGGATGGAAGACTGTAGTGCACGGAGGCAGCGGATAGGAATCAGCTCACAGTCACGATGATACACAGAGGGGTAGCTGTGGTATGGGAACCACAGTAGTAGAAGTGGTTTGGAAACCACAGAGGTAGAAGTGGTTAGGAAACCACAGGAATCAGCTGGGCTGAATAAACGAGGAAACACAGGAACACCTTCAGAGACTCATGGGGAATGAGACTCCAAGATCAGGCAA
Organism: Mixophyes fleayi; assembly: GCF_038048845.1. Classification (NCBI taxonomy): domain Eukaryota; kingdom Metazoa; phylum Chordata; class Amphibia; order Anura; family Limnodynastidae; genus Mixophyes; species Mixophyes fleayi. The sequence goes on along the minus strand of NC_134405.1, from coordinate 132,357,594 downwards.
CGTGGTGTTGACCACAGGTGCTTAATATAGGGAGTGTTGCCTGATCTGCCAATTAAGTTAAAGGAACATACACTGAAGGTTTAGAAAGGGCTGCGCATGCGTAGTCCCTCAGGATGGAGGACGGCCACGGTTCCTAAATGTCCGGGAAGAAGCACTCACAGTCCGGTGAGTGACAGTACCCCCCCTTTTAAAGGTGGGCACAGAACGCCTGGAACCGGGCTTGTCCGGATTTTTGGAATAAAACTTCTTCAGAAGGGCAGGAGCATTAAGATCTTCAGCTTTGATCCATGAGCGCTCTTCAGGACCAAAGCCCTTCCAATGAACGAGGAAACGGAGAACTCCTCGCGAAATTTTTGCATCCAATACCTCAGTAATCTCGAAATCCTCCTCCTGATGAACTTGAACTGGCTGCGGTGCTGAGGGAGGAGTCGAGAAACGGTTGATGATGAGAGGTTTGAGCAAGGACACATGGAAGGCATTGGAAATCCGAAGATTCTTAGGAAGAAGAAGTTTAACACATACTGGATTGATAACTTGAATGATCCTATATGGACCAATAAAACGAGGGGCGAATTTCATAGATGGAACCTTCAAACGAATATTTTTGGTAGATAACCAGACACGATCTCCAATTTTTAGTGGTGGAATAGCCCGCCTCTTCTTATCTGCGAAAGACTTATATTTGTTAGATGTCTTCTTTAAACAGGTTTTGACCTGAGACCAGATATTTTTGAAGGTCTGACAAGCAGTCTCCACAGCAGGAACTTGGGTGGGCGGGAGGGCAGGAAATTCCGGAAAAGACGGATGGTGACCGTAGACCACAAAGAATGGAGTTTTGGATGATGACTCATGGTACATGTTGTTATGGGCGAATTCAGCCCAAGGAAGCAATTCTACCCAGTTGTCTTGGTTGGCTGAAGAGAACATCCTTATAAAAGTCTCAAGATCTTGATTGACTCGTTCCGTTTGTCCGTTAGATTGCGGATGGTAAGAAGATGAGAGTGCTAATCGTATGCCCAAGGTTTTACAAAGGGCCCGCCAGAATCTGGAAACGAATTGTACTCCTCTATCTGACACAATCTCAGACGGACATCCATGGATGCGGAAGATTTCTTTAATGAAATGTTCAGCCAGAGTAGACGAGGAAGGTAAACCGGACAGAGGGACGAAATGAGCCATCTTCGAAAATCTGTCTACCACTACCCAAATAGTATTGTGATTCTTACTTGGTGGCAAATCAGTAATGAAATCCATACTAATATGGGTCCAAGGCTTGGACGGGATGGGTAGTGGTCGCAGCAACCCTGCTGGAGTTCTGCGGGAGGATTTGAACTGAGAACATAAATCACAGGAAGCAATAAACTCTTTGACGTCTCTCCTCATTGAAGACCACCAGTAACTTCGAGAGAGAATCTCAAAGGTCTTGTGTTCACCGGCGTGTCCAGAAAAACGAGAGGCATGGAACCACGAAAGGATTTTCCTCCTCAGAGTAGGAGGCACGAGGGTCTTCCCAAATGGTAGCATTTTGGTGGATGAAGCAGCCAGAGAAATACATTTGGGGTCTAGAATAGCATGGTTGAGAACCTCTTCTACATCAGAGGACGTCACAAAAGCTCGAGATAGAGCGTCAGCTTTCTTGTTCTTAGCGGCTGGTTTGAAGGTTATAATTAATTCAAAACGGGAAAAGAAAAGAGACCATCTTGCTTGACGAGGGTTCAAGCATTGGGCAGATTGCAAATATGACAAGTTCTTATGATCCGTGAAGATCGTCACCGGATGGCGAGCTCCTTCCAACAAGTATCTCCATTCCTCTAATGCAGCTTTGATGGCCAGCAACTCCTTGTCCCCGATAGTATAATTTTTCTCTGCGGGCAGAAGACCCCGAGAGTAGAAGGCACAAGGATGTAATTTTTGTTGCTCCGAGCGTTGGGAGAGAATGGCTCCTAAGCCCACATTAGAGGCATCTACTTCTAGGAAGAAGGGGAGTGTCACATCAGGCTGTCGAAGAATGGGAGCAGACGAGAAGGACTCTTTGAGAATTTGAAAGGCTTGGAGAGCCTCAGATGACCATTGCTTAGTATTAGCCCCTTTCCGAGTCAGGGCCACAATAGGAGATGCAATGGATGAAAAGTCTTGAATGAAGCGTCTATAGTAATTGGCAAAACCTAAAAAACGCTGGATGGCACGAAGAGTAGTTGGCTGAGGCCAATGTAATACAGCATTTACTTTGTCTGGATCCATCTTCAGGCCAACTCCGGAAACTATATACCCCAAGAATGGAATCTGGGGTAACTCGAATGAACATTTTTCCAATTTACAGAACAATGAATTTTTCCGTAGTCTGGAGAGGACCTCTGCCACATGTTGGTGATGAGAAGGCAGGTCCTGTGAGAAGATCAATATGTCGTCCAGGTAGACAACGACACATACATATAATAAGTCCCGAAAGATCTCATTGATGAAGCCTTGGAAAACAGCGGGGGCATTACACAGCCCGAAGGGCATTACTAAATATTCGTAATGCCCATCTCTGGTGTTGAACGCGGTCTTCCATTCGTCACCGGAACGGATTCTAATTAAATTGTAGGCACCACGAAGATCCAGCTTAGTAAATATCCGAGCTCCCTTGATGCGATCGAATAGCTCAGTGATTAGCGGAATGGGATACCGATTCTTGATAGTAATGGCGTTGAGTCCACGAAAATCTATACAAGGGCGTAATGATCCATCCTTCTTTTTGACGAAGAAGAACCCAGCTCCAGCGGGAGAGGTGGAAGGTCGAATAAACCCACGCTGGAGATTCTCCTGTATGTACTCAGATGTGGCTTGAGTCTCAGGTAACGAGAGAGGATAGACCCGACCCCTGGGAGGAGTCTTGCCAGGTAGAAGGTCGATCGGACAATCCCAAGAACGATGAGGAGGAAGACGTTCAGACTGAGCTTTATCAAACACATCGGCAAATGAAGCATACTGAGGAGGGAGTCCCGGGGAGGAAGATGAGATGGAAGATTGCTGTACTTTAAGAGGAATAACTTGGGAAAGGCAACGATGGTGACATTCAGACCCCCAAGACGTAACTTGAGGGGTGCGCCAGTCAATCTGGGGAGAGTGACACTGAAGCCATGGAAGGCCTAAGACAATCGGACTTGTCGTAACTGGAAGAATTAAAAACGAAATTTCTTCATGGTGTAGTACACCAATCTGAAGAGTTACTGGAGACGTACTCTGGGTGATGAGACCATTGATGAGACGTGATCCATCTATAGCCGTCACAGTAATGGGTGTTTTTAAAGTAATCACCGGTAGGGACCATTGATTCACTAGTGATTTAGAAATGAAATTTCCTGCTGCTCCGGAATCAATCAATGCTTGTGACTCAAAGGATTTGGTAGCAAAGGAAATCGTAACATCAAAAGCGCAGACTTTAGATTTCATAGACGATGGAGAGGACTCCAGGGACCCTAACTTCACCTCTCCAGAACTAGTTAGGGCCTGGCATTTCCCGATCTCTTAGGGCAAGAGCTGAGCATATGCGTAGAATCAGCACAATAGATACAGAGTCTATTCTTTACTCTTCGTTTCCTCTCCTCTGAAGATAATTTGGAACGTCCTATCTCCATGGGAATCACAGAGGGTGGAGCTGGACGAAATTGAGGGGTTGAACGAAGAGGTGCTTTGACAGCCGTTGTTTTCTCAGACTCTCTTTCACGAAATCTCATATCTACACGATGGCAAAGAGAGATCAAATCTTCTAGTGACGAAGGAAGCTCTTGGGTAGTCAGTGCATCTTTAATTTTATCGGAGAGCCCCTGCCAGAAGGCGGCAACTAATGCTTCAGTGTTCCACTGAAGTTCAGAGGCTAAGATCCTAAATTGAATGACATACTGGCCTACTGTATGGGAGCCTTGTCGCAAACGAAGAATGCTGGAAGCAGCGGAGGTCACACGACCTGGTTCATCGAACACACTTCGGAACGTGGAAATGAATTTGGCACTATCTTGTAGAATTGGATCGTTTCTTTCCCACAGAGGGGAGGCCCAAGCCAGGGCTTGTCCAGAAAACAATGAGATAAGATAGGCCACTCTGGAACGATGGGTAGAAAAATTTTGAGGTTGGAGCTCAAAATGGACTGAACATTGGTTAAGGAAACCTCTACAAGTTTTGGGGTCCCCGTCATATTTTGACGGAGTAGGCAGGTGAAGCGTAGGAGCTGTAGACACCTGGGATGGCACTGGGGAAACGGAGGAAAGTACAGGAGCTTCAATATTAGCTGTAACAGTCTGTCCAGATGTTCGTTGGGAGGTTAACGATTGGTAACATTGAAGTAACAGCTGTTGGCGAGCATCCTGTTGCTCCACACGGCTGACCAGATGCTGCAGCATCTCTTTAGCGGTAGGTTCCGTATCTGGGTCTGTCATGGCCTGATCTTACTGTCACGGGCACTAGGAGTCTTTACCCAGGGATCACCAGGTGATAGGCCTACCAGAGCAGTATAGGTGGTAATATGGTACTCTGGTAGCAGGGTGATCACGGAACAGGAAATAGCAGATGATGAGATGCTCAGGAAAGTCTATGACTAGCAGCACTGGCAATATGATGGTAATAATACACGAGGAACTGTATGGACTAAGGATACGTGAAGGTAGCCAGTGGTCTCCGGTAGCAAGTTGTACCACTGCTATAGTGAGGAGGAATGTCCAACAGAAACGAGGAGGTGATGAGAGTCAGCGGTCTGCGGATAGCAAGTTGTACTGCTGTCAGAGTGAAGGAATGGAATCCAAGTGGAGGAATCCGGGGAGTCAGTGGTCTGCGTTAGCAAGTTGTACCACTGCTATGTGAGAGGATACTGGAACAGGTGAAACTGGAAACAGGGATCAGTGGTCTGCCACTAGCAAGTTGTACCACTGAATATATATGTGAGGAGGTGCACGGGGAGAGACTGCAACACAAGATATACACGGGCACCTTAACTTTGATCCACAGTACTATGCACAATATATATGTATATATGACTGAACAGCACTGCCAATATAGAAAGTCTCTAGAAATAATCCAGCACGAGATAACACAGTCAATGGTGGCAATAGACTCAGCGGATAGCAAACTCCAGAGGAGAACCAACACAGTCCAGCAAGGTATGCAATACACAGCACAGTCAATGAGAAGTATGCATACCGTGGTTCAGAAGCAGGCAGTCAGACAGGAGTGCAGAGATACCTGAACGGCAGGAGGCCGGCAGGATGCAAAGTCCCTGGATGGGTGAAGCGGTGGTCTAGTAGGTGCAGCGCACAGGTAGGTAGACCAGCAGGGAACACAGGAAAGCGTGGAGAGCGGATCAGCAGTAGATGGATGAGTAGCGCTGAGGAGTAGCAGCAGCGGGTCTCTGCGGAAACACGGAGGTAGCCAATAGCAACCAGCAGGTGCAGTAACGATGGGACACGGGAGAGCAGAGTTGAACTGGAACTGTTGATCACGGAGAGTAGCGGGTAGCAATAGTGGCAGCAGTCTCAAGGAAACACAGGAGAGTTGACAAGAACTGAAGACTGAAGCGCACAGAGGCAGCGGATAGGAATCAGCCAAACAGTCACGATGAAACGCAGACGAGTTGCAGGTTGAAGACTGTAGTGCACGGTGGCAGCGGATAGGAATCAGCTAACAGTCGCGATGATGAAACACAGACGAGTTGCAGGTTGAAGACTGTAGTGCACGGTGGCAGCGGATAGGAATCAGCTAACAGTCACGATGATGAAACACAGATGAGTTGCAGGTTGAAGACTGTAGTGCACGGAGGCAGCGGATAGGAATCAGCTAACAGTCACGATGATGAAACACAGACGAGTTGCAGGTTGAAGACTGTAGTGCACGGAGGCAGCGGATAGGAATCAGCTAACAGTCACGATGATGAACAGGTGAGTGGATGTGGATGGAAGACTGTAGTGCACGGAGGCAGCGGATAGGCATCAGCTAACAGTCCCAATAATACACAGTAGAGTTGAAGTGGTTAGAAGACTGTAGTGCACGGAGGCAGCGGATAGGAATCAGCTCACAGTCACGATGATACACAGAGGGGTAGCTGTGGTATGGGAACCACAGTAGTAGAAGTGGTTTGGAAACCACAGAGGTAGAAGTGGTTAGGAAACCACAGGAATCAGCTGGGCTGAATAAACGAGGAAACACAGGAACACCTTCAGAGACTCATGGGGAATGAGACTCCAAGATCAGGCAACGTGGTGTTGACCACAGGTGCTTAATATAGGGAGTGTTGCCTGATCTGCCAATTAAGTTAAAGGAACATACACTGAAGGTTTAGAAAGGGCTGCGCATGCGCAGTCCCTCAGGATGGAGGACGGCCACGGTTCCTAAATGTCCGGGAAGAAGCACTCACAGTCCGGTGAGTGACACAGGCCCCATACTTGCCCCATTCATTTGTAGCTACCGTACATTACTGAGCCAATTGCTCTGTGGCTAATGTATAATGCAAGTCCAATTGTCAGTGCCAGTGCCTAATACAGATCCAGTTACATGATAATATACATTACCGAGCCCATTCTCTGGCCTGCAATACAAAATTCTTCCCCTGATGGCAGCATGGTGGCTTAGTGGTTAGTGTGATGGTCGAGTACTGATGGGATTTCTTTCCCTTACCTTGTCCTCCAGACACGAGTCAGGTTCTTTTTTGGTCGGATATCCGGTGGTCAGGAGATAAATACTTCAATGAAAGGGACAAGGATTGGTCAAATAACTTGGGTTTATTAATAATGCGGTAAAGATAATTTTGGTAAGCCACCGCGCCACTGACCCCTTCAACTCAATGGTAATGACAAAATATTAATTTGATCAACATAGAGCACAATAGCATTTAATATATAATATACAACTGGTGAGTATAAGGCACAATTGCGATAACATCTTCAATAACAATAAATCAATTTTAGGTAAATCACTTAACATTAACATTCAACTAAAACATTTGGTGCACCAATATTATCCCTGGCACAGGAATTTTGTAGTACATTAAATCTGTCAGCATGGAGGAAAGCAAGTGGAGGAATCTGTGACAAAGGTGATTTGCAGACCTACTGTATTTTCAACTAGAGTTCCTTCATATGATCGACTTCCAGCAGTAATACCTCTTATCTCTCTCAGCCTGTTCCTGAGGTAGTGAGCAGCTACATGGAAAGATTCAACTCAGATTTCTTATCTTTCGGTCTGTCTTCTTGTCACTCATAAACCTCATCTCTCTCCCTCAGAAGTCTAGAACTTTCCTCTCCCCACTGCCTTCTGGGAGTTCACAGTTATAACCAAACTCAGTGGACTTGTTGCTATGACACAAACTCCTCCTTCCTGCACATCATCCTGGGCACACGCCTCTTCAGTTCAAAAGCGTTTATGTACTTCCTCTGTGCTGTTTAACAGGGTTTTGGGGCACCACATTCACCCCCGCTTTTTCAGGTGCGTGTCCTCACGCATTAAGACATAAAGGTGGTTGTTCTTTATCAACTCAAATCACACTTCTACAACATTTATAATGGCAAACATTTTCAATGACAACAGTTTTAATATACATTATATACATTATATACAACAGTTTCAGTGAGAAAGATCTCTAATCCTGATACCGCCGTGGAAGTGTACCCCTCGTACTCCTCGTGGAGCATCTTAGTTCGGGATAGGGGGCCACCTCCACAGGCGCAAGGGATAATGGTAACTCGACTGGCGGCCGAGACTGACTCTGCAGTGGCATAGTAGACCAGCCTACCGCCAATAGTAGCTCGAAAGGGTTAGTGGGCAGCTGAGGCAGAGTCCCTTCGCCATCATCTGGTTTTTCGTCCCAGTCATCCCTTGATATTTCTTCTGGCCCTTGATCTGGCCTTGGGCGGAGCTTGAGCTGGTTTCAGTGAATCCACTGTGGACGGGTGCTGTCTGGTCTCGAGATCTGGTAAACAGCCATCGTTGATATGGGTTCGGCCGTAATCACATACGGGTTCAACTCCTACTTGGGATCCAGCTTACTCCGGGGTCGATTATTCTTCTTGAGGACGATGCTCCCTTCTGGCAGCCGGCAGGCCTGCGCATCCCGGTCGTAGTTTTTCTTCTGCCGTTTGTAGAAGAACGGAGGAGGGCGCCTGCGCTGGACAGGTCTCTGTTGAGAGGACACTTTCTCTGCTCTCTCTCCCTCGCTCACTTGTTCTGTACTTACTTCCCCACCAGATTCTGCAGCATTCTCTCCTCTTGGCTGGTAGAAACGTCTGCGAAACCTTCCTCGGTAGGGTGCAAATCTGCTTCCTTTTACTGGTACACCACCAGGGCCAGTCACGTTTGCTGCCTCGGCACCCTTCTCTCCCTCCACAACATCAAATTCCACAGTCTCCCTGTCTCCAACACTGCGCAGAAACTTTCGTGGGTTATTTCGCTTTATTGCTGTCTGGTGGACAAAGACATCTTCTTTGGTGTCATTTCTGTTGATGAAGCCATATCCATTCCACACATTAAACCCCTTGACAGTGCCCGAAACCTTTACATGGGAATCAGCGGACTTTTGGTAACCTTGTAGGAGCCGAACAGTATGTTGAAAGGCCTGATGACCGGGGGAAGCCGCTTGGGTTAATTTACCCTTCAAAGTCGCCATTAGCTCATCCGGGCATCTTTGCAGCACATTCATCCCCAGGATGATGGGGGCTATGTTCCCTTTACAGGGGGCGGGGACAAGACAGCCTTGTCTTGGCAACAAGGTTGCTCCGATCTGGATGTCCACTTCCCAATACCCTTCACACGCAATCTCGAGGCCGTTACTGGCGGTCAGCTGCAGCCAGGTTGGGGGTGGTGATAACAGCTGCTCTTTGCCCCAATACTTGTGGAATGTAGGGAGCCGGATGGTCGTAATCTGCGACCCCGTGTCAAGCATAGCCAGGGTCTCCACTCCATTAATTGTAACGGGTAACGTGGGACATTGTCTGATGAACTGGGGCCTCCAGTTTTCTGGATCCGGATCTATTCCCGGGGCTCGCCCCGAGATTCGGCCCTCAATCCCGGGGTGTCAGAGTTTAAATGTTCGTTTTGGTCGCAGCTTCGTTGTATGTGTCCTATCCCATGGCACCGGCGACATATCGGGCGCACTTGACTATCGAATTGGTTGGGCGATCGCCGTACATACTCGCGAGGTGGTTCCCACCTGCCTCGGGCTGGTCTTTGTCTTTCGGGCCTCCACTTTGGTTCCCCATAGGTGGGTGCCGGTGGCCCCGCCATTTGGCGCATCTCTCGCTGGATTTCTACCATTCCGACAGCCAGCTCCTCCATTTGCTTTTTGAGCGTTTGTATTGGGTCTTCGGTGGGATACTAACCGCTCTGTATTACCGATTCTTGGACCCGTGTTGATTTTTCTGTGCTGCTTGCCATGGCTCCCGTCGAGCTTGCGCTTTCTCTGAAGCCCACCAATTCTGGGTATTCTGCTTCCCTTCCCCGTTGGTTACCGACAATGGCGATGGCGGTCTCTTTAAACTCTCGGAAGGTTTTGCCTGGCATATGTGCTTTCATCAGTCGTAGCTGAATCTTAACGCTTTCTTGGGTGACTCCTTCTACGAACTGTATGGTCAGGGCTTCGTCCGCGTTTCGTACTTCCTCTTTGTCCACTGCCTGAATGGCTCTTAGCATCTCTTGTAGGCTCAGGGCATAGTCCCACAGTGTCTCGTTCGGTTATTGCTTGCGAGCATATAGTTTCATCTTCAGCTCCGGAAGAGTTCTTGTCTCAAACGTTGTGTAAATTTTTTTTAAAACTTCTTTCTTGTCGTCCATCGGTCATGAGATTACTTCTCTGAGCGCCGACCCTGTGAGTTGCCCTATTAAGATCTCCACTTTCTGCTGTTCATTCAACGGGTATAGCCGGAACATGGATTCCAGTTTGTTCTCGAATTCTGTGAATGAAGTCTTCTGTAGCTTGTCGTCGTCCCCGCTGTACCATGGGGCCCCGAAATAGTACGGTTGGGTTATGGGCACATTTGGTGTTGCTGCTGGTTGCGCTGTTCCCCCGCCTTGTTGCTGATCCATTTTGCACTGAAGGTATTCTCCTGATGCACTCGGATCCTGTTCGGTTTGACGCCAAAGTTATGTGGTGGTCGAGTACTGATGGGATTTCTTTCCCTTACCTTGTCCTCCAGACTCGGGTCAGGTTCTTTTTTGGTCGGATATCCGGTGGTCAGGAGATAAATACTTCAATGAAAGGGACAAGGATTGGTCAAATAACTTGGGTTTATTAATAATGCGGTATAGATAATTTTGGTAAGCCAACGCGCCACTGACCCCTTCAACTCAATGGTAATGACAAAATATTAATTTGATCAACATAGAGCACAATAGCATTTAACATATAATATACAACTGGTGAGTATAAGGCACAATTGCGATAACATCTTCAATAACAATAAATCAATTTTAGGTAAATCACTTAACATTAACATTCAACTAAAACATTTGGTGCACCAATATTATCCCTGGCAACCTTACCATATTTTACACTCAGTCCTGGGCTGACCTGTGCACAGGAATTTTGTAGTACATTAAATCTGTCAGCATGGAGGAAAGCAAGTGGAGGAATCTGTGACAATGGTGATTTGCAGACCTACTGTATTTTCAACTAGAGTTCCTTCATATGATCGACTTCCAGCAGTAATACCTCTTATCTCTCTCAGCCTGTTCCTGAGGTAGTGAGCAGCTACATGGAAAGATTCAACTCAGATTTCTTATCTTTCGGTCTGTCTTCTTGTCACTCATAAACCTCATCTCTCTCCCTCAGAAGTCTAGAACTTTCCTCTCCCCACTGCCTTCTGGGAGTTCACAGTTATACCCAAACTCAGTGGACTTGTTGCTGTGACACAAACTCCTCCTTCCTGCACATCATCCTGGGTACACGCCTCTTCAGTTCAACTGTCAACTGTCATTCCCACTGTGTCTTTTTCAGCCTCTATTAACCCCTTGCAGCTCTGCATTTTAAAAGCATTTATGTACTTCCTCTGTGCTGTTTAACAGGGTTTTGGGGCACCACATTTAGCACTTCTGCCTCTCAGCACTGGGGTCATGAGTTTGACTCCCGACAATGGCCATAACTGTGTGGAGTTTGTATGTTCTTCCTGTGTTTGCGTGGGTTTCCTCCGGGTACTCTGGTTTTCTCCGACATTCCAAAAACATACTAAATAGATTAATTGGCTGCTATCAAAATTGACCCTAGTCTGTGTGTGTGTGTGTGTGTGTTAGGGAATTTGGACTGTAAGCTCCATTGGGGCAGGGACTGATGTGAGTGAGTTCTCTGTACAGTGCTGCGGAATTAGTGGAGCTATATAAATAGATGATGATGGCAAGCATACAATTCATAGCCCATTTGATATTGGCTTTTCTATGATACAGAGCCCATTACATTGTGGCCGGTGTACAATACAAAACCCTTGACCAGTATGTAATAAAGAGCCCATTCCCTCTTTGTCCATTTTGTGCAATGTGGTGCCTGTATACAATAAAAAAAGCCCATTCCCTGGTGGTTAGTGTGTGTTCACTTCACTGGTTTTGCAAAGACATGGTACTAACTGTACAACTTCTCACTTTCTGAACTTGCTACTAATTCTATAGTCAAAATCACTATTTTAAATATCTATTTTGATTGTAAGCTTTTGTCTAAAGGCAAGTGCACTTATTTAATCTATCTGGAATTAAAGCAAAAGTAAGGTTTTTATCATTAAACCCCATATCCTTGGTAAACTGCCAAAAAGGGTAATATATGAAGTTGTAAAAATGTGGACCTCATCATCATCATCATCACCACCATTTACAGCACAAATACCTGTTTGTGACATATTGGGCCTATTTTTGCACAATTTAGAGAGTGGCTGCAGAGCCTCCCCCAAATTACTTGATTTTTACATATCCTTGGAGGTGCTAGTAATTGACCCTTGACCTATACTAGGCGCACATTATATGGTAAAGCTCATCTATAGGTGCAACTTCAATCAATGTATTAAATTATTGTAATCATAAATGCGACACGTGCAATAAGGAGAGTCTTAATGTCACCTTACCATCATGGTTTCATTTTAGATATGAATGAGGATCAAATGAACCCTACATAATCAGGGTAACCTAAATACTTGAATCACTTTCTGATTCCCTATACTCCCAATCGCTCACCTTGATTTGCAGATGATGGACTACTAACAGTACCAAAAACCTTCTGTGCTTCATTTGGGGCCCAAACTTTACAGCTCCTTCTCTTCTCGCTGCCTCGTACAATATGAGAGGCCTCATCTCTAGAAATCTTCATAAACAGACTCAAGCATTTCATTCATGCACATCTACTTTCATAATACCCAACACTTGGCCCTCTTTTCTGTGTTCTTTAATTCTTTTATATGTTTAATTTGTATCATGTGTTTTTATTCTGCAAATGTATAGTGGTTTGAGTCCTACAAAACAAACATTATGACATGAATAATATTAATGACATGAAACAGAAGGTAAAGGTGCTCCTGCCCAAATGAGCTTTGTAGGTGCTGGTGGAGAAAATGAACATATTTTGCAGTTAGTAGTTTACTTCTCAAGTAATTATTGCATAAGGGGTGTCCCTTTTAGATAGTCCATCCCCTAGGTTCATATTTGCCAGTATCGTTCAGTTTGCTTTCTGTTTATGCTAATCTGAATATTGGGAGACCTGAATACCAAATGAGAGCAGTTCCAAAATGAAAAGAAAGGCATTGGCATCCTGAATTAAAGGTATTTATAGCTTGTCCCACTGGCCCAGCAGCTAGGAACGTGTTAGTCACTTGCCCATGATGCTATCATGCCTATGAAAGAAAATAGTTTTCCTTTGAACCCCAGTTCATTCTCTGCCGCCATCTTCTAGCTTCCAATATGACCTCTGGGATTAATTCTAATGGAGAGTCCCGCTTTAGAAAGACCAAGGGCTCCCACCCAGCTAACAATAAATAATGTTAGTAATTTATATTGAATAATAATAATTTAATACATCCATTGGTAATGGGTTTTATACTGTGGACTTTTTTCTTTCCTAATTCTGATGTAACCTATGCATCCACCACTATCAAAGTAATACTCACTACCCTATCTTTCGCTACAAGCTGCAAATTTGTTGTCCAGAACTAGACCTGGGAGCAAGGATTTCCAGTACCCCATATGAGTTAGTTTTCCACTTGTGTAACATAATTTTTTATAGGTTTTCACACATGACATGTACCTACAATGACTTTCTAACATGCAGCCAGGTCTACCATGAAAAATGTGTACATTTGCACTCTGGTGTATGTTGTCATCTTTGCCTAAACAATTTGTCCAATGTTGGGCCGTGGATACCCGTAATTATTAGTGCAATATGATACTTCGTGCTCTGCAACGCTCCCTTTTTATCAGGCACAGTGCTTTTATATTTTTTTCTTAGAAGCACTCTACATACAAGTGATCTTTTAATAATTATTTTTATGGTTCTTTAGACCAATATTGCAGTGCTTGGTGGCTGTAAACAGGTCACATTTTATATATCTTTCGAATAAATAATTGTGTTAGTCATAAACATAACTTGAGCTCTGTTAGTATTTACCTAAACAATGAGACCGCTGTGATGTCATGAAAAACCAGTGCAGGAACCTGAGTCTATAGCACCCTGAGCATAGCTGAGAAACAAAGACATCTCTCTGCTCTATTTAAAAAAAAAAAAAAAGTGTTAATTTTATATTTTCTTATCCCTCCCCCACTTATCTTAGGAGCCAAGTATAATTCTTAATTGAAGGATAACTGTAATGGACTACTCATCACTGCCTAACAACATATTGTATATAAACAAAGCTTCCTCCAGCCTGGAAGTGGCCATGTCAACTGTCCCCCGTGTCCAGTGTCGGACTGGCCCACCGGGATAACCACCGGTGGGCCCCGACGCTTTAAAACCACACACCCTTTTTGAAGAGGGAGGGATGCATCCCCCCCACCAGGGGGGCTAGCGGGGCCAGCTGGTGAGCAGCGGCCAACTTCCTTCACCCACCCCCCCTGTGGGTAGCCTATTCCATCCAGGAGTCACATGGGACGCGCACCAAATGACAGGAGCCGTCCCATGTGTGCAGTGCAGATAGTGTAACAAGGTAAGTGTTGTGTGTGTGTTAGTGTTATGGTAATGTGTGTGTGGGCAATGGGGCTTGTGGCAATGTAATGGGGGTGAGGACAGGGGAGCTTGTTAAAGTGAAACGGGGGTGAGCAGGGGGCGCTTATAAACAAAATGGGGTGAGAGCAGGGGGCCTTATTATAAGCAAAATGGGGTGACAGCAGACAGGGCTTATTATAAGGAAAATGTGATGAGAGCAGAGGAGTGCTTATTATAAGTGAAATGGGGGTTAGAGCAACGGGGCTTATTATAAGTGAAATGGGGTTAGAACGGGGGGGGCTTATTATAAGTGAAATGGTGTGCGAGCAATAGGGGTTTACTATAAGTGAAATGGGGTTAGAACAGGGGGGGTTTATTATAAGTGAAATGGGGTGAGAGCAATGGGGGCTTACTATAAGTGAAATGGGGTGAGAGCAGGGGCGGTGTCAGGGTTCCCAAGGTAAGACCACGGAGAAAAGGTAAATTAATGAAGTGGTTTATTAGAATCACAGGTAATACTGGTTCAAGATGCAACACTGGTAAGGCAGTAATATGACTACAGTTCTTAGCAGTGGAATAGGCAATGCTGTAACGCGATGGAAAGATGCAGTAGTCAGAGGTTTGCAGGGTGAATACCTCTGAAGGAGGTGGAGAGATGAGTAGCCTGCGGATTGCAGGATTGGAAACCTCTGTAAAGGTGGTGAGACGAGTAGCATGCGGGTTGCAGGATTGGATACCTCTGGAGAGGTGGTGAGACGAGCAGCCTGCGGGTTGCAGGGTTGGATACCTCTGGAGAGGTGGTGAGATGAGTAGCCTGCGGGTTGCTGGTTTGGATACCTCTGGAGAGGTGGTTAGATGAGTAGCCTGTAGGTTGCAGGGTTGGATACCTCTGGAAGGTGGTGAGATGAGCAGCCGGGTAATGCTGAAACACTTGAGAGCAGACAGCAAGTACCTGCAAACAGGAGCTGCAGGATGCAGGTTGTGACAGGGGGCCTTTTATAAATGAAATGGGAGTGAGAGCAAGGGTTCTTATTATAAGTGAAATGGAGTGAGAACGTGGGGCTTATTATAAGTGAAATGGGGTGAGAACAGGGGGGGCTTATTATTAGTGAAATGGGATGAGAACAGAAGGGGGCTTATTATAAGTGAAATGGGGGTGGGGCAGGGGGGCTTGTGGTAATGGAATGTGGGTGTGAGGTAGGTGGTGGCTAATGGGTGCTATTTTATTTGTGGGGTAATGGTGGGGCAATTTAATTTAATAGCAGGGCCTATTAATTTAAGATGAGGTGGCGGGACCTTTAATTTAATGCTGGGGTGGTGTGGGACTATTAATTGAATATGAGGCTGTTTGGGCAGGAGGGCTATTTATTAAATGTGAATGTAAATTATTTAATGCTGGGGATGGTTGTGGGAAATGGTTATATTTATTAAACTTAAATGCTATTTATTGCTAGGCCTGTTTGGAGGTAGGGAAATAGGTTTATTTATTAAATGCAGATACTATTAATTTAATGTCGGGCCTGGTTGGAGGGAAATAGATCTATTTATCAAAGTGAATACTATTATTTTAATGCTGGGGCTGGAGGTAGGCCTAATTATTAAATGTGTGTACTATTTATTTAACACCAAGGGCTGGTGGGAGTTTTCTAAATTTCATGTACCCATTTTTTCCCCAGATAGGACTCCCAACATTCCAGGATGCAGAAAAGCAGCAACTGAGCTAAAGACACCAGCAGCCACAGGTTGGGAAAGCGACAAGAACAGGACACACATGCTCAGGTACATACAGCAGGTGCGCACACTCACATTGGGTGCACACACATACTGGGCTCCGACTACCATTTATTTGGCCCCGCCTACAGACTTTTTTTCCAGGGCCACTTTAAGTTCACAATCTGCCTCTCCCATTTTCTATGTAGGTGGGGCCCATCCGAGTCAAAAATTTGCAAAACGCAAGTCAACTGCACCGTTAAGAGTCACACACGTCATGATGTTGGAGCCTGCCCAGCCGACCACAGAGAGAAGATGAAGCAGAGGATAGTCAAGTTTACTTTATTTTATTGTCATTTTTTATTTGCTTTTTTTTTTTTTAACTTGACAATGTTCCCTTTTTACCTGGGGGTGGGTAACATGTTCTTGGCATAATATGGATTGTGGGCAGTACTCTGTGAAATAATATGATTTGGGGGCTGTATTCTGTGGGGGACAATATGGTTTGGGGGCAATACTCTGTGGAATAATATGCATTGTGGCATAATTTGAACTGAGGCAATACCGTGTGACATAATATTGTTTGGGAGCATTACTGTGTGGCATATGCATTGGGGGCATTACTGTGTGACATAATATGAATTGTGGCATAAATTGAACAATGTGGCATAATATATAGATATAATCTCTCATCTATCTAAATGCACATCTGGAACACCTGGGCTTGACTAGATTTTAGCCAACCCCTAAATGTAGTGAATGCTGCAAGAACAGGTAGGAGAGAGCAGGACAGTCTGCCAACTGTTCTGATTCTAGTGGAGCAAGACCTTGTCCTGATCTAAGGAGCGGGACCTAGACTATGCACTCTTTATATACACTACATTTCTTGATATACTACACTATGTTAGCTATGTCCTTCATGGGCTGACCACTCCCCCTCTAGTGTCTGGTCTCGCCTCTATGGTGATTGACCACATCCCCTCTGGTGGGCCCCTACCATTGCAGTCCCCCGGTGGGCCCCTCATGCCTCTGTCCGACACTGCCCGTGTCTCATAATAGTAATCTATTACCATGGCATTGTAAGTTATTGCTGCAAAGAGGCAGAAGGGCATGGATTAGGTCTTTCTTGTCTTGCTATAAGATTTTGAGAAAAAGTTATTGAAAAGTGCAAAAGAAAGTTATGTACTCAATGCCAGCCCTATCTTCTGTTACTCTTACCCTATAAATTTATTCACATTAGTACTTTCCATCTGTGTGCGGACGAACTAGCTAGTAACATTTTGGATTCAATTTGTGGGGTTGCACTAAGTGCATATAAGAACCTTTGGCAAGAATGGTGGAAAAGTATATTTTTTGCCATATTTCCATAAGTAAGAAAATATTTATTCCAATATGCTACCAAAAGAAATCCCTATCTAACTTACAAAAACAAACAAAATAATTAGTTGGACATATTACACAGACAAAAAATAGAAAAGTTATTCCCAATGGAACCCACAAAAATTGGTCTGGTCATCCAGCAGTTAAAACCCTCCAGTTATTAAGTGTAAGTGCCAAGCATAGGTAATAAGATGCTCCCCATTACCTGAATCAGATCATACTTATTTCCCCTGCAGTCGAAAATTACATTTTGCAAAGCCATTCATACATCTTCAGTAGAGTTCTATAGAACAGGTTCCCATTGTGTCCAATTGCAGTGCTATGAACAGACTGAGTGCTACAGCGCTTCAGGTAATTGGGTTGGGTGGTTGTTACCAAGGGGCACTCTACAACTTTATATACATGGAGAACATATTCGATTGAGGAGCTGTCCATTGAAGGTGAAGTTTTACTTTAATATACACTAATTAGCATTCATCATAAATATATACTGTGCCTCACTTTGCCCCATGGATTTGTTGACGCTTATAGAAAGAACTAAAGAGTATACCAAGTATTGGGTTTCATTGTCCACCATTACCTAAGATGATATTGACTTGAAAAAACATTATTATCACATGGGAACAGTAGAGTTCAGCATTTTAACATTCATATTTATTTAACAAGTCCAGAAGTTACAATCTGTGTGGAAGTAGCTGTTTTCACATAATCTTTTAAATCCAGCATTTATTATAACTTTACCATTTTTGCTTTATCTCCTGCACAATACAGGGAGAAACTCAGCAGCATATGTGAATGTACAGCAGCAGTATGTGTAGACAGGGCCGCCTTCAGAAAAAATCGGGCCCAGTACGGGCCCCCGTGCCACCCGGGCCCCCCCATGAGCGGGGCCCCCCCCCCATGAGCAACACATACTTACCTGGGGCCCGCCGCTGTTCTCCGCTATTCTGTCTTCAGCCTGGCTGTCACCGTGACAGCCAGGCACCAGGATCCGATCGCAGGGGTGAAGGATTCATTCCCCCTGCGATCATGTGCTCTGCCTGTGACAGATCACATGATCGCATGGGGAATGATTCCTCCACCCCTGCGATCGGATCCTGGTGCCTGGCTGTCACGGTGACCGCCAGGCTGAAGACAAAATAGCGGAGACCAGCGGTGGGCCCCAGGTAAGTCTTTGCTGAGCTGTTGTACCGGGCCCCCTGGTGAGCCCGGGTCCGGTACAACAGTACCCCCCGTACCCCCCTGATGGCGGCCCTGTGTGTAGATGGTAAGAAGATGTACAACATGTGCCTTGGTAGAATTTGGTTAGTGCTCCACTACAGAGCTATTATTTGCTTTGCATTTATTACTTTTCATTAGTTGTTTAGCAAGATTAATATCCAAACTTCAGATCTCCAGACATACATGGAAACCTAGAGGCAGGGGTTATTTGCTAGTGTTGCCCTTGGTCCAGCACGTCCTGGGGGCAGGGGCACAGGAACGACAATTTTCATAGGGGTGGGGGTGGGGGCAAAAGGCCAAGGACTACTATAAGGCTTGGAGTCCCTATTTCTCACGTTTGGTATCTTGTTTTACGACAGTTGTAACAGTGACTGTAGATATACAAAGACTCCCAATCCTATGTTAATTTTTGTCAGTGTTTCACGGGACGGACAACCCCAGTTTCATTGTTTATTTTACTGTAACACTTTATTTATACATTATTAAGTAAATATTATTATTATTAATATTGACTACCAATAAGTACAATAGCTGTTAGAAAGATATATTCAATTGTTCATCTTAAAAATGTACATTTTTTATAGTCATTACCTAGTTTTCATTCAGATTTCGTTGACTGCACAATCTCATTTGATTGGGAGTTTTTAAATCTATAGTCACTGCCTGACTGGTTATGGTATGTGCTATAAATTTAAATTGCTATATCTCATGTTTGCTACTGGAAGCACCGCTCGAAATTCAGGGTAAACGTAAAGTGAATAGTTGCTCACTGTCAATATAGGTTATTTATTAAATGTTTATGAACAGAACACTTAAAGTTTTTTTAAATAAACAAATCAATCAATCTGTATTAAATCTATACTAAGGCAATCTATATTACAGAACATTTGGTAGTTATATTAAGACAATCTGTCATTTAAAAAAGTTTTACAAGTTTAGAACAGATACCATGACTTTAGAAAGTAGTCTGAAGAATTTTCCGTAGAAGTTCATGGGGGGGGGGGTCGCAAAATACAGGCTTTGCCCACCCAATAGAAATCATGCCCCCTCTGTCCCCCTGGTTCCTACACCGATGCCCGGGGGTATGACGGTTTAAGCAGGTGTGTTAAGTTTCACCTTTTTTTTTTGCCATGCCTCCACTCGTATCTTGGTCCTCCAGATGGGAGAGTCTTTACAATTACTACCAAGGTTCGACTCAGGAAACACCTGTACAACGAAGGGACAATAATTTGTGGTTAACAATCAAGACACACACCTGAACTGTGGAACAAACAATTTGGCACATTTATTAGAAGGCAACATAGTTCACAAGTGGGCTCAGCAGAAAGATTTGAGGAATAAGAAGTACTGGTCCCCAAATTGCTAAGGGTGGCCAGGATAGGGTTCAACAATTAACATTTCTAGCATCCATACTGGGTATTAAGGATAAAGGTTTAGCACAGATTGATGATGGCAACAATACAACATGTCATAGATAATAACAATAATCACAGCATAGCATGAAATCACATGGGCATTAAGAATACAAGGTTCCACAATATTAATGAATTACATTTTAGCATAAAGCAGTGTATACAGTGGTGATATAGTATTTCAAATTCCTCAACCCTTAGCTGGCAATCACCTATAGCACTAAAGGCCTTCCTCACACATACAGTGTGTGTGAAGAACTCAGATCCCATATGTACTCCAAAAGACCCCTGTAGGCCAATCAGATCTCCTCACATGACCTACACATGCCACTCAGACCTCTTGCATGCCTTCACATATGACACCAACATGAAACTCAGACCTCCTCAAATGCCCCCCACAGGACATTATTTGTGGAGTATTAAAATACATGAAAAATATTGTATGAATGATCTCCACTATGAGAAGGAATACAATCTACAATTGTATGAATATTAAAGGACTGAATAACTAGAGATTGACCACAATTTTCCAGTCTAACATGCATATAAAGTATGAATTCTCATGCAAATCTATATGAGAAATAATGGAAATTTGATCATTATAAAGCCCCTGTCTACTTCAACAACAAATGAATATATGAAGGGACTTAATATTTAATACTATATTAAGATAACCTGATATGTAATGCACTAATTCTAATGAGATATGCTGTAACCAATAGGATTAACAGTGTAATAGTGTTACAGAAGGCGAACGTTTATTCAATACACATGGGAGAGATAATAGTGGGAACTGGTATATTTATTGTCAGATATCTTTTACAAGTTTGGGAGCCTATTGTTTTTAGTATTTTAACCTAATTTCTTTATCACTATACATTTTGCACTTTTCACTTTAAAATTTATTTTGAAAAATAATATCCTGTTGAATGCTGTTATAAATAAACTTATAATAAAGTACTGTATTTTAATCTATACAAATGTGAACCATTTTGAGACATAATGATATAGCTATAGTGAGTGCCTCTTATTCAGAATCCCTTTGCTTTTCTCTTTATGGGGCAGCACGGTGGCTCAGTGGTTAGCACTTCTACCTCACAGCACTGAGGGCATGAGTTCAATTCCCGACCATGTGTGGTCCATCTGTGTGGAGTTTGTATGTTCTCCCCGTGTTTGCGTGGGTTTCCTCCAGGTGCTCCGTTTCCTCCCACACTCCAAAAACATACTAATAGGTTAATTGACTGCTATCAAATTCACCCTAGTCTGTCTGTGTGTGTATGTTAGGAAATTTAGACTGTAAGCTCCAATGGGGCAGGAACTGATGTGAATGAGTTCTCTGTACAGCACTGCGGAATTATTGGCGCTATATAAATAAATGGTGATGATGATAATGACGCCCGGACTTGACAAATATTATTTTTTTTGTGAGGGCACCTAGCGTGGGGTTGGTAGTGAGGCTTCCCTGGTTACCAGATGGTAGTTTTGTCAATGGAAAGCAACAGGCAGACAATCGCAAGGCTGCCTGTTGTTGAGTGGGGGGCTGTATCTACAGAAGCTGGCTGTGTGTGACTCGTGCTGTACCAACTTCCAGACGGAGGTCAGCGGCATTCAACACAACAGGTAGGAACAATTTATTTTTAACAGGGGATATGTGACAACAGTGGATATGTGACAACAGGCCCAACAGAGGATATGTGACAAAAGGGGATATATGACAACAAGTCCAACAGGGGATATGTGAAAATGTAATATGCATGTGTGAATGGCCCGTGTGTATTAACATAGGGATCAGTTCCTTTTCTTACAACAAAATTACCAACTTTTTCAATGGAGATTATGCCCTGGTGCCACTGACAGTTAACTGTGTTTGATTATTTGTATTTTGAAGTCTGCTCAGATGTGTGAACACTTGAAGAAAGAATAATTATATATAACAAATCTTATACGTTCCCCTTTGGCCATTTAAGGTGTTAGGAGGTATGAAAATGACCAACACAGGGGCGAGAGAGCGAGAGAGCGAGAGAGCTGCTGCTCGGGCGCATGCGCAGAAGCTCCGTTTCGGCAGCACTGTACTATACAGCAGCCGCGGCGCTGTCAAATAAGTGTCCGCGGCAGTGCTGTATTGTATACAGCACCACCGCGGATGCTCCTTTGACAGCTCCGCGGCTGCTATATAGTACAGTGCTGCTATGTAGGGGCACTTCTTTAGCGGTGGGGAGGGGTTCCCCCCCTGCGTGCGCCCCTGCAACAACTGATAATCACATTCTCACACATTAACTGCACAGTTTGTATCAATAAAATCATATTTTGCTCTCTGCATTGGGTGGCGGTCTCATGGCTGCTCTATGTATTGTTTTGCAGTTAGATGGTTGCAGTCTGTATTGTGTGGACGTGACAAGGGTGCTATGTTTTGTGTGGCAGTCACAAGGATGCTGTGTATTCCATGGCGGCCACAAGGGTGCTGTGTGGTCTTCTGTTGCTGTAGCACATGCACTTCAAGGTTGGATGTGCTGTGAATTCAGAGATGCTCTTCTGCATACCACCCATGGTTACTGTCCCCTTCCTATCAGCTGGAACCAGGCTGGCCATTCTCTTCTTACGTCTCTCATTAACAAAGTGTTTCCACCCACAGATCTGCCGCTCACTGGATGGTAATTGTTTTGGTCTTAAGCATTGTTCTCTGTAAAATCTAGAGACTGTTGTGTGTAAAAATCCTAAGAGATCAGCAGTTTCTGAGGTAGTGAAACAAGCCATATGGCACCAACGATCATTCCACAGTAAAAGCCACTTCACATTTCTTCTCTATTCTGGTGTTTTTCTTGCAATTTTTGACCATGTCTGCATGCTTTTATACATAGAGTTTCTTCCACATGAATGGCTGATTAGACATTTGCATTAACTAGCAGGTTTATAAGTAAACCTAAGTGGACAGTGAAAGTGTGTATGTATGTGTGTGTATAATTATATATATATATATATATATATATATATATATATATATATCTGTGTGTATATAATGACTAGATAACTGCCTCTTGATATTGATATAAATAATGTATCATTATGCAGCTTTTATAATATTTGTTGTTTATTACTTCGCTATTGTCTGTGTAATGTCTTAATAATTTGTACTCTTTTATTTCCTATATTTAAATTTAATTCCTAGTGTGATTCAATGTATGCCATGTAACTTCCATTGTTTGTACTTTATATTTCTTTCAGTTTTTTGTCAGGTATTATTTCATATATTTTCATTAATATTTTAAAACTCTTTCTTATAACATAATCTAGTTTTGTGTTCCTCTTTTATTGTTCTTATTTGAGTATTAAATGCATGAAATATTAAACTACCTTTCGGTACATCTTTTTGTATTCTTAAAAGGTTTATTAGGACAGAGAACCGGTTGTTAATTTATTTGAATCCCACCACTGGCTGGGATGTATTTCCACTCTTCACTTTACATACATGCTGTGTGAACCAGTTAAGTGTTGCACTCTTTATATAAGGGAGGATTGGAAAGAGATGTAAGTGGCTGAAGTGCAAGCTATGCCCTACATGGTGCAGACCACGCCCGCACATCACTGGCCACACCTCTGGTGGGACGGCACTTCTCACAACAGGCCCTTTATAATTTTCAGCCCCAGGCCCCTCTGGCCCTGCCCAGGGCAGTGGTGGATCCAGGTGCGGGACGATCGCCCCGATCGCTCCCCCCTAGCAGGGGGCAGCAAGAGATTTCAAAAAGGGGGTGGGACTAAATCATCCCCCCTAAATTGCCCCGGGTAAAAAAAAATTCTAGATCCGCCCCTGGCCCAGGTACTTTGCACCTGTTTTCCCATTCTCAGTGCTCTCGACTATAGGACCATAGCTCCTGCCTGATGGAAAAACCTACTGCTTGGACCTGGTT
The DNA here is from genome assembly GCF_038048845.1 of Mixophyes fleayi. Classification (NCBI taxonomy): domain Eukaryota; kingdom Metazoa; phylum Chordata; class Amphibia; order Anura; family Limnodynastidae; genus Mixophyes; species Mixophyes fleayi. Next base: position 132,333,838 of record NC_134405.1, on the reverse strand, counting down.
CTCACATAGGGCCTGAACATTAAGGAGAGCAAAGCATAAAAAAGGAGTAACATTTGCACCTGAGCAAAATCATGTTGCATTGGAGGGGAGGTAAATTTAAAATGTGGGGACAGATTTATACTTGGAGTAAGACATGTCCTAGATCAACTTTAAATTTCAGTGTAATAATAAAGCTATCAGGTATTTGTATGCTAGATGAAAAAACATCTAGTATTTAACTTATGTGCAAAATAATAAACTAATTTGCACCCCTTAAATTGTAACATGGTTTGTCCCAGAGAACATTTACTCCTTTTTTGCCTTAATGACTCAGGCCCATAGTGTTTGGGGTCTTCAACCAATTTGAAAGTACTGAACCCTAGCAGCAGGAAGTTCTGTCAGAGAGGAACCGGGAGCACACCGAAAAAAAAGTTAGAGAAAAGCAAGACCTCTTTCAGCTGCAGGAAATTTTCTCCCAAACTATTGCAGGTTTTTCTTCAAGATTTGGCTATGAGTTTCTCCAACCATTTGCCCTATATTTTCACAAATTCTCCAGTGCCTGAAGAAGGAAGCATCCTCATAGCATTATATTAAAAGACAAGTTAACCCGTGCATGATACTCATGCATTCTAGTCAAATCAAGCTACTTAAGGTGTTAAAAAGGTTCTTGTCATGCATTTGGGCCTAGCCCAGGCCTCCTCAGGGGAAGATCGTTACTTCCCGATGCAAGCGGCATTTTAAATGTGTGTTCATGAGGTAAAATTACCTCACGAAAATGAGTTTGACCCCTCAACTCGTAAATTTAGCCTTTACTACCCCTCCCACGGGGGGAAGGGGGGATGATGGAAGTTAACTGACTTGACTATTCTAATTTTTTTGTCAAATAATGTCAGTATACCAAATTTCAGGTCAATTGGATGAGCCCTTTCTGAAAAAATAGTTTTTTCAACACACACACACACACACACACACACACACACACACACACACACACACACACTAACGCACTCCTCTACACATGTGTGTTCATGAGGTAAAATTACCTCATGAAAATGAGTTTGAGCCCTACCAAATTTCAGCCATTTTTGACATTTTTCCCCGCGCACACTAAGAATTAATTAGGTCGGTGTATAACTCTGCCCAGCAGGTGGCGCTGCAACTTGGTGTTTTTTTTCCACACACACACAGACAGACGCCACTAAGCATTTATATATTAGATAGGGTTAGTGCTATTGGGATTTTGAGCAACCATTAACTGAGATCTTTTGTGACAGTTCTTCAACAATAGTTTTCTTTTTGTCACCTCCCATAAAGCACAGATTTGCAACGTTTTTATTATTATCCATAGAAGGTCCTCTCATCTAAGTCATGGCAGAGTTGTCAGAGTTGCTCAGTTTTGGAGAACACCCTGTAGGAAGTTGTGCCATTTTATCTCGTTATCTTAACTGTGTAAATAATTATGAAGAAGACCTTAGTTTTTTTTATATTTGTTTTAAATATTTGACATTACAGAGCATTTTGTGTTGATTATATAAACACACACATATTGCCAACAAAACTACTCTGCTTATATCTATCTAGGGAACAAAACTGTTCTGCTCTCTCTGTTGCTATGTTTTTATATAATTATAGTTTCTTATAGTTTCTATATATTTCGTTTTTTATAGAACAAAACGACACTCAAGTGGTCTTAGAAAAGGTGAACAAAAGGTGAAATCTATCAATGTTCACTTTTTATGAAGACTGTTATCTACATTGTAAAGCAAACACGATGGCAATTGCACATATGAGTAGAAAAATATATTCCCCCAGGTAATATGCATGAATAATGTTTTGCATGTATGCATAGATAAAAGAAGGGTTAAATGCCACCTCTACTACTCTGAGGGGATCTTTCTCAGACAGCCCTAGCCAATGAAATAGCTGCTCTCTTTCCCCACTTCCCCACCCCATCGACACACAACGTATGATCTCACTACGGAATGGGAAGGGAAAAGGGAAACAGAGTAACCATGGCGTGCCCGCTGAGTGGGAGAGAGTGATCGACGGTTTCCTGTGGCCACTGCAGCCAGCTTGTGGGCAAGTGGATCACACTCCAAGAGGTAGCAAAGACACCGCCACTCCCTGGCCCTTACACAGCGCGATCTGGCAAGTAAGTCACTTGTTTTATGTGTGTGAGCGTAATTTAAGTATTTTCTTTTTTTTTTTCTCCTGTGTGATTAACCTCTTCCTTGCCTGAACGACCTGCAGGTCAATGTGTGCATTGCGATAACTTGAATCATTGTTATATTCTCATGTACAGGAGACGTGACCGAGTGAGTCTGTTTTACTCTTTCTAGACTTGTTGTGTAAAGAGTAGTGGATACATGAACTTATAGCTACAGTAAGCTGATAGAGAGGATACTCAATATAGTTATGACATGATAAATACATTTAAAAAAAACTTTGTCTACTGTATTATAGTTATGAATGAATATATATATATATATATATATATATATATATATATATATATATATATATATTAGAACACAAACACCTCTCCCCATCATTACAGAATTTGTTTATATAGCACCAAATTAACTTAAATTAAAACCAACACAAAATATCACACTAACCATAAATGGAGAAGAAGAGGGCTGGTTGGGACCTTATCTAGCTCACTATTTCCATTTTAATTATTCTTTATACTCTACCTATCAGAGGTGATCTCATGCCTGCTGGGACACTTTGTGTATAGGATTATCTACACAAAATGATCAGATTTTGGGAGATGTGCCTTTGCAATCATGACTAATATAGTAAGTGCTGTACTACTGTATTTGATAAATCACTCCCAAAATGCAACCACAGGCAAGAGGTGTTTTCCACTTAATTACAGTTGTGGTATAGTAAAACTGAGGACAAATAGGATCCTTTCATGCTGTGTGGTGTGTGTATAAAGACACAAGGCAAAAGATTGAATGCTTTTATAAAGGTAACAAATCTCATAGGTGACTTGTAATTAGAGATGGTCACTGACTCCGTGTTTTGGATTTGGTTTTGTATCTGGATTACCGTCGTGTATTGGTTTTGCAAAACCGCCATTGCGTGTTTTGGTTTTGGTTTTGTTTTTCTATTTTGTTGGAAAATCAATGTTTTTGGACCTAAAATAACCCAATTTAGTGCTCCAACTGTTTCATAGATAAGTAATCTAATTGTAGAGGTAATAAATCATCCAAAAAACAGTTTAATTCCTGGTAGGTAGGCCTTCATTTATTCTACACACAAAACAGATTGTCTTCCTCTTCATCTATGCATATTGCTAATGCAGCCATCGTCTTTGGATGTATATTACACCCTCCACTTATAGTTCAATATGTAAAGAAATGGAAAAAGGCAGTTTGGTTTCTGGCTCTCTAGGCCCCCTCCACTTGTCGAAAATACAAAAAAATTCAGCCATTATAGACTGTACTATATTAAGAGAAATGGACAAAGCCAGTTTGGGGTCACTCTGTCTATGACACCCTACCCTTAAGGATTAATTGCCCAAACAGCAGCTTTTCAAGACAGTACGTGATATGGAAATGCCACAAGTCTGTTTCCTCTTTGGGGGTAGATTGCTCCCTACACTTACATAGAGAGTTTTAAAAAGATGTCATTGTCATCGTCATCATCTTCAGCTTCATCCTCACTCATCAGCGTGTACGTCATCATCACAGACTATCAATTTATCACCGCTTGAATCCGCCATTAGAGAACAGTCAGTGCTTGGATGTCTTGGATGGTGAAGGCCTTCCTCGTGGAAGATGTAGTTCATTTTTATAAACATCATTTTCTCCACATTTTTGGGAAGTAACCTTCTACGGCGATCACTGACTAAGTTTCCTGCTGTGCTGAACACTCGTTCAGAGTACACACTGGAGGGTGGGCAGCTTAAGTATGGCAAAGCAAGTTTGTACATGGGTTTCCAAATGGCCTGCTTTTCTTCCCAGTTAGGAAAGGGACTGTCTGACATTTCCATATCAACTACCTCTTGAAAGTAATCCTCCACCATCCTTTGCATGTTTATACTCGTATTGGATGGAGTTATGGGCAAAGTGACACATTTTTTTGAAAAATCCTTCAAACCAGCCCAGATGTTAAATTGTTCTGGTCTGCCCCCTGCGTCTTCCCTGCTTCTTTTTTGGAAATTTAATTTTTTACGAGCAGCAGCAGCTTGAGAAAGTGAAGGAGGACACGTTGTCAAGCCGAGGCCCAGTTCAGCGGCCAACTTGCTGAGCAATAGCTCCTTGCACAAGTTCACATCTCGCTCATTTACAAGTAAAGACTCAATGTAAGTTTTAAACCTTGGATCAAGCACAGTGGCCAAAACGTACTGATCCGAGTTCAAGATCTTAATAACTCGAGGATCATTGTGAAGCGCGTTAAGTACTTGATCGACAAGGCCAACATACTTTGATGAATTGCTTGCTTTCAGCTCCTCCTTCATTTTCTAAAGCTGCTTTTCCAATAGTCTAATTAAAGGAATGACATGGCTCAAACTAGCAGAGTCTGCAATCACCTCACACGTCACAACTTCAAATGGTTTCAGCACCTTGCACAGCACTGAAAGGATTCCCCTCTGTGCAAGAGTAAAATACATCCCCCCCCTCCTCTCCCAATGTCATGGCTTGTGCAATATGCTTGGATGGCTTTGCGCTGTTCCTCCATCCTCTAAAGCATGTACAGGGTGGAATTCCACCTAGTTACCACCTCTTGCTTAAGTTGGTGGCAGGGCAAGTTAAACTGCTCTTGGAGCTGCTGTAATCTCCTACATGCTGTGGCTGAATGCCTGAAATGGGCTGAAATTTTACGGGCCACCGAAATCATCTCCTGCACCTCACGGTTATTTCGTAGGAAGCTCTGCACCACCAAGTTGATGGTGTGAGCAAAACAGGGAATGTGTTGGAAATCACCCAGTTGTAATGCTCGCACTATATTGTTGGCGTTATCAGAAATGACATACCCTGGAGAGAGTCCAAGTGGTATAAGCCATGCATCAATCACATCTCTCAGTTTGCGGAACAAATTGTCAGCTGTATGCCTGTTAGTGAAGCCGTTGATACAAAGAGTGGCCTGCCTGTGACAAATGTTACGTAGTGGTGTACATGCTGCTGCTGTTCCTGCTGGTGAAGGTGAATGACCAACCCAGTGGGCTGTCACAGTCATATAGTCTTTGGTTTGGCCACTTCCACTTGTCCACATATCTGTGGTTAAGTGGACAGTGGGTAGAATGGCATTTTTCAGAGCAATCTCTACATTTTTACACACCTTTTGGTATAGTTGTGGAATTGCTTTATGGGAGAAATGGTGTCGCGATGGAATTCTGTAACGCGGACACAAAACCTCAATTAACTGTGAAAAACCAGCTGCGTTTATTGTGGAGATTGGACGCAGATCTAACACTAACATTGCAGCCATGGCGTCTGTGATTCGCTTGGCGACTGGGTGACTGCTGTCTTATTTGCTTCCCCTCGCAAATGATTGTTTCACAGTTAATTGCTGAAATTATTATTATTATTATTATTATTATTATTATTATGAATTTTTATTTATAGTGCGCCACAAAGTATCCGTAGCGCCGTACAAGGACAAACAATGGCACAGTACAAGGTGAAACAGCACAGTACAAGTAACAGTAAGCACTATAACTCTGGGGGCTCAGGCACAGCATGAAAGAGAGGGAGGGAGGGGAAAAGTGAGTACAGGCAGGTAACTATGGCCCAAGAGGGTGGGCACGGATGACAGGTTGAGAGTCACTGAGAAGAGCGGAGAGGAGACAGAGGGCAGAGGGACTGAGAGGAGGTGAGCTGAGTAGCTGGAGAGCGCAGTTAAAAGTGATGGAAACAGAAGGTAGGAGAGCCCTGCTCAAAGGAGCGAACAATCTAAAGGGAGGGGAAGACAGACAGACACATGGATGAGACGGAGAGACGGGAGGAAGGGGGAGAAGGGAAGAAGGGATGAGAAAGAGAGGTAGCCGACCGGTGGGAGTTTAGGCATGAGACTGGAAGGCTTTAAGGAAAAGGTGGGTTTTTAATGTACGTTTGAAAGAGGACAGATTAGGGGAAGTTCTGATGCGTGAGAGGAGGTAATCAGAGGGGAAGAGCGGCGACGATCGTTGGACGATCGCAGTGAGCGGGAGGGAGTGTGAATAGAGATAAGGTTAGAGATGTAGGGAGCAGTGGAGTTGGCGAGGGCTTTGTAAGTCAGAGTGAGGAATGTAGGACTGAATGTAGGACTGAAATGTAGGACTGCTCATTTTCTTGACCTGCCTCTGGGATGACGATTCACCCCCAGCAGCAGCAGTGGGACTAACGCTTTCTTCAGAGGAATCAATAATAGTGCAGGAGTCATCCGGCCTTAAGTGGGATGCCGGGCTAACTCCAAGCGCTACTGAGGATATTGATGAGGATGGTGTGGTGGGTGTATTTTGTAGCCGTCGGGATGTCTGTGAGCGGAGGGTCTTAGCTGATGATGGAGTGCTTGTAAATTTTTTGGGAAGAACGTTCAGCTTTTCCCAACACTTTGCCATGAACTCTCGTTAAATGGCGTAACATAGACGAGGTTCCAAGATGGTTAAGGTCCCTCCCTCGACTGACTGTGGCTTGACATACACTACAAATGGCTATACAATTGTTGTCTGGATTTGGGTAGAAATAATTCCACACATAAGAAGTGGATTTTTTTTGTTTTATGCCCAGGCATGACAATGGCCTTTTTCTTGACATGTGCCAGAACTGCTGCAACTGGTGCAGGACTTACACAAACAACCTCATCCTCATCAACATCCTCATTAGCGCCCTCATTGCCTACACAAATCTCCCCCTCATCCTCTTCTAATTCCAAAGTGGCATCCTCAATTTGTGTATCACCGGCTACACTCGGGCTGTTCAGGCACACATCTGTAGAAATGTTGAAAGGGGCCTTCTTTATGGGTACACTATCAGAAAGGTCAGGCTTACACATAGCACTCGTGGATAGACTCTCCTCAGGGATTTGTGTCATTTCTTAATCTAAACATACATTTTCCTCTAATGCCTTACTGTTTTCTTCCAGCTCAGCTTTTACATGTAAAAGTATTTGATAAGGTCTTGCTTGGCCATGACTGACCTTACAAGAAGATGCCTCAGTGACAGTTGCAGAGCTAGCACTCATAGAGAAAGGCGAAGGCCTCTTTCTTTCCTTGCCACTGCATGTGTAGAATGGCATGTTGGCAATTTCATTTTTTTCTGCAGATAACTTTGCCTGAATTACAGGCCTTTTTTTTTTTTTTACCAACTATGCACTTTAACTTAGGCTTTAGCAGATGACGTAGAGGGATTACTATAATCATGACTGGTGCCAGCAGATGCTTGGGGCTCTTGGTCTTCTGTGTACTGCTGTGAATCCATTTTGATAACACAAAAGGGCGGTACTTATAGAATTCAAAACTCTCGAGATCCAACAACGTAACAATGACATTTTGCCTTTTAATTCCAAGGGCGCACAAAAGTACAGAGTGAGCTCGACTCGTTACTCGGATCAGCGGAGTTCAGTTGTGCTCGGTCTTAGGGGAACCGAGCTTGAGCATCTCTAGTTATTATATATTCACGGAACTCCTTTGTGCCTTTTGATATCCTTATGTTTTACAGTAGTGTGTGTACTATTCCAATTATTATGTCTTGTCTTTTAATGTTCTCAAAACTATCATACATCGTCTGCAAGGATAACCGTTTCTGAGTGAGTGTACAAACCTTGTTGGCTGGAAGGCAGTGTGCTAGATTGGGTAGCGGATCAGTGCCATGTAGTAATACAGAGAACAGCATTTGGAAATATACCTTTAACGCTCAGTGGATGCAACATAAGTTAGAGTATCCATGCAGGGCATTTATTCATCAGTAATAATTGATTTAATCAATAAATTATTTTTAAGTGCTTCCCTTTGGCCCTTAGATTGCATTAAGAGAACAGACATTGTGCCAGTGCTTGTATAATTGGCTCCCCCATAATAACATAATTAGCAGGGTTCACCATTTTCACTGGCAAAAAGGCCCCTAAAATTACTAACTATCACTACACTAATTTTCTTTCAACAATTATTTTAATGTTGCTGTTCAGATATGTCTACATTGTTTTATGTAAGGCTTTGTTTAGGGTAGGGAAAAAACAATGGAGGTCATTTATGAAGCTCAAACTGCCAACACTGCAGTGCAAATATAGTATTGGACCCATTGGGCTATTAAGGCACACATCAGCAGAATGCTCACGATTAGACATACCACTGTTGGATGGACTCTCCACAGGGATTGGTGTCATTTGTGGATTAGAGCAAACATTATCCTCTAATGCCTTACTGTTATCTTGCAGCTCGGCTTTGACGCATAACAGTAGTTGTGCACCAACTGTAGTCTCGGTAACTTTTTGGGATCTGCCACTAATAGCCAAAGGTGAAGGCCTCATTCTCTCTTTGCCACTGCGTGTGTAGAATGGCATGTTGGCAATTTTTTTTTTATCGGCACTTAACTTTTGCTCAGTAACACTTTTTTCGCTTCAACACAGTAAAAAAAATAAATTATTTTTGTTTTTTGGACTGATTTCGAAACACTCTGTAGTTTGACATTGCCTTGCCCAGATGACGTACTGGGAACACTAACATCAGGACTGGTGACAGAACCTGGTTGGTCATTCTGATCATATGTGGACTGCTTTGAATCCATTCTGAGCGCAAAGCACTTGTAGTGGTAAAAATTATTTGGTAAGATGCTGCTGACAAATATGACTTTTGACAGCCAGAAATATTTATGCACAATTATGGGGGACACCCCAGAAGCACTGGGAGTGCCAAATATTACAAAAATAAAATAAACCTCTATCCTCCACTCTTCTCTAGCGATTTTTGTTACAGCAATTGGAATAAGAATATTATATTCTCTGTCCCTGCTCTAATCAGCCTGTGACTACACCCTGCTCTCTCCCTCTGTCAAATGGCGATGGATTGCTGTGGAGGCAGGTATTTATAATCTTGAAGTATCGCGAGAACCGAGCCACGAGATCCGACGACGTCACGATGACGTTCGGCCTCGATTTGGATTCGGAGCGGGCGGGAGAGTACCGAGCTACTCAGCTCGGTACTCGGATACCCAAAGTTCGGGTGGGTTCGGTTCTCGGGGAACCGGACCCGCCCATCTCTACTTGTAATAGCCTAATCATTTTACAGTAGAGTATGCATTTTTACTTATACATACAATTTGATCATGAACACTGACTTGATATGAGAACTGTTTACATAGAATTTTTTTTACAGGATTACATGTGTATTATAGATAAATACTCCATCTCTGATGTAAACGTTAATACTTTTTAATATGCATCTTGCTACTTGGAATCATATCAATTTATGACTTATTAGAAAAACACTGACCTAGAGATTCAATTTTATTGATGTAAATGGGGTTGTTAAAGGTGATGCATTTGTAAAAATTATACAATGATATGCTCAAGATTTTATGTATTTTTAAAGGAAGTGTCAGGAAAATACATCCTATTCTCTGTATGCATGCCACTTCCTGTTGTCATTACTTAAAGAGTGACATCACTTCTAACTTCCGTTCTCTTTTCTTTGTAGCTCCTAGAGACCCTTAGCCATGGATGGCCTCTGTTTGCTCCTCCTCCTTCCCTCTATATGCAGTAAGTATTGCACTTGGCTCTCCAGAATTTTCTTACATAAGGAAACTGCAGCGTATGACAGGAGGACTTCCTCAGAAATATCTGTATATTAACTGCGCAATAAACATAAACCTTCTTGGTTAGAGTTATTTGAATAACTGAGATTTTATAATTCAACATTACTGAGCAGGGTATGTGTCTAATTGGTGCAATTCAATTGAGTTGAGCCTCTCTTACCTTATGTAATGCTTCAGTGGAGTTCTTCAGTCTCATATTGTTAGCAGAAAAAAACATTTGTTAAGCTTCAATTTTCTTTTCTGCAATGCATAATATGCACTCTCTGCTTTTATTATCCCCATTCAGTAATTTCCTATGTCTTCCTTCCAGGAGCCATTGAAGTACAGGTCCCTGCTGGTCCTGTTACTGGGATCTTGGATGAAGATGTCATACTGCCCTGCTGGTTTTCTCCTCCAGTTGGATTTTCACTGAAGGACCTCAGTGTGTTTTGGACATTGACAAACCTGCAGCAGGTTCATGCCTTCACACTAGGCCGAGAACAACTGGAGAACCAGGACCTAGAGTTCATTAACCGTACGCATCTCTTTCTTGAACAGTTACCACAGGGCAATATGTCCCTTTTACTTCGTAAAGTTCGTTTGGCCGATGAAGGCACTTATACGTGCTTTGTTAATGCTGGGAACTCCAGCTCAGCTGCTGTGAGTCTGCAGGTGGCAGGTGAGGAACAGCTATATAATGTTGTGGGTCTGACCTCTAATTACACAAAATGCCCCCAAAAAATTTGTTTTTCTTTTTCCTCCTCACAATAGCCTCATTTCCCAAGCCCACCTTGCACCTGGAGCCTAGTGAGGGCCTTAAACCTGGTGATCAGGTAACAGTAACATGTCATATCTACCTTCGATACCCTGAAGTTGAAATACTGTGGCAGGATGGAAACGGGAGAAACCTAACGGAAAATGTCACAACATCACAAGAGGCCAATGAGGATGGCTTGTTCCACGTGCAGAGCTCCGTTCGTGTAATCTTGGAGACCAGTGACACATACACTTGCTTGGTGTACAATCCTGCTCTGCAGATGGTGACTCATGCATCTCTCACAGTCACAGGTCAGTGTGGGACACACATCCCATAACAGATGTCCTGCATTGTTCAAACCAGCTGTCTATTCTGGGTCCCCCACCCCCATTCATGTATAATATCTTTGAGTATACTGACCTTTCTATCAATTAGGGCCTAATTATCTATTTATACATTTGATAAGTGCTATTTTATCAAGAATTATATTTATAGTATTTTATTGAGAAATGTTTGGGGTTAGAAGTGGACTGGGAGAGGTGTATAAAAACAAAAATAAGAGGGTTGGGGGCTAGAGTGAAAAGTGAATTTGGGAATAAAATTACCATTATAATATGCAATTGATGCACCAGGGGCCAGATTCATCAAGAAACGTAAATGCAAATATATATCTTGCATAAAATCGGTCTGCGTATGCCCAGAACCAGACTATACGTCGGTGAACACAAGAATATCCAATTAATTTTCGAGTGCAAAGGACACCTCCGACATTCTACGATTTTTAGAGGCAGAACTGGGAGGGGAATGGGTATGTGCACGTAGTCATTGTACAGTAATTGTACAAGCTCGAGCGCACGCAGCAGTGCCCGGTTGAAAGCTTTGGGAATCTCAAAGATACGTGTTTTTCTGTCGTATCGCTTGCATCACCTACAGGGTAGGTGTAAGTGCTGACTGATAGTGATGACGGAACTGTATGCATGCTATAACATGTTTGCAATCAGGAGCATCTGTAAACGTGCATTTATGTACAGTAGACATTAATAACATGTATTTCATGGGGAAAACATACTTTTTATTTAAGTTTTTCTGTCAAAAATTTTGCACTTTGTTGGTTCAATGTTGGATGGTTTGAGGCTCTAGATCTGGAAGGAAGGCAGGATTGTTCCACAGAGGGAACATGGTGGGTTGCAGATTATTGCCTCTGGTGTTTTTCCCAGTTCTGTGAAAAAAAGAAGAAAAGTTATAGCGGGCAAAGGTTGGGACTTGTGATCTCGATTGTGTGCGTTATCCCTTTTGTTTCAAATCTCTTCAATAGGTCAGCACCTCTCATTCCCTCTTGTGGCTGTGTGGGTGACGGTGGGTCTATGTGCTTGTCTCCTTGGTCTTCTTGTGGCTCTTGCCTGTGTGTGCAGAAAACATCTGAAGCAGACATGTGAGGAAGAGCAGGAGGAAGCAGGTAACTGGGGGGTGGCAGGGAGGCAAGTTGTCAATTCTGCATGGAAAAATAAAATGATAGTTTTACTATCCAGTTTTGGTGAAAGGAACAAGGTGCCTGATGTTGAAGGGTATGGTGTCTACATCTGCTATTCACTATTCTGTGTCCTTTCTTCCAAGCAGGCAATGGGGAACATGAGGACAATGGAGAATTAAAGACAGGTATAATAAGGAATAACTTTAGAAGCATTTCTGTACTTACTGAAGGTTCAGTGTCTTCAACATTATGGTGGGGATTGTTGGTTATTTTCTATTACTTCCCGTCTACTCCAACTTCTTCTCTCTTCTCCAAATTCTCTCTCTGTGTTTGTCACATCCCTCATCATATTTTTTTGTAAACCTCAGTTGTCTACTCCCTTGAGCCATAATTGAAATGCATTTTCTGTTTTACAGCCATGCAGCCCCTTCAGGCCAGGTCAGCAGAAGGTAAGACAAAGCTTTCATAAAAAGATGATCAAAAAGAACCAATTTATTGATTGATAGGTGAAATTGTAGCGTTGTACTGTAATATGAAGGTAGTAGACACCTATTCTTAAACGGAATGTTAGACAAGAATCATGTTCAGCTTGTATGTTGTATTGGTTAGTCCGGCGGTTCCCAAAGTGTGCGCCGCGGCTCCCAGGGGTGCCGCGGCGCTGTCACTGGGGTGCCACGAGCCAGACATAAAAAAAAGAGAAGACAGAAACTTACCAATCAGCGCGGCGTCGGGACCCAGCAGCCTCCTCTCTCCCGCAGCAGCTGTCACTTACGTCTATATTCAGTGACAGCTGGCGTGGGGCAGAGTGAAAAGGATGGTGGCAGCGGAGGGGGACAGGGTGGCAGCGGAGGGGGACAGGGTGGCAGCGGAGGGGGACAGCGGGCAGCAGAGGGGGCAGCGTGACAGAAGGCTGCAGATGGGGCAGCGTGCCTGGGGGCAGAGGAGGGGGACAGCGTGACAGAGGGCAGAGGGGACAGCGTGACAGAGGGCAGAGGAGGGGACAGCGTGGCAGAGGGGGCAGGGTGCCTGGATGCAGAGGGGGCAGTGTCTCTGGATGCAGAGGGGCATTTTTGCATACAACTAAATAAGTATTTTTGTCGTGACCTAAATACTTATTACAATTTTTTGACCCAACTACTTCTAAAACAGGACTGCTCAGTAATTATTTTGGAGGGGTGCCTTGAAAAAATTTGGAGACTCTAAGGGTGCCGTGAACTGCAAAAGTTTGGGAACCACTGGGTTAGTCTCTATATATTCACAGCATGTAAGGTAGTGTTTGCTATCTATGACTAAGTATAATTGTACAAGAACCATAATGACTTATGTACTAACAATAGTTCAGGTGCCCACTTAGGTATCTACATGTGCACCCATGAACTACTGTATTACACTGTCTAAAGCATCTACAAACATTATGCTAAATATTGGTCCACTCATCAGGTGCCTCCAGTAAAGCTGATAGGTGGGTGTTGTATGTCTGTCACTGCTTCTTCCCATGAATTGAAGCAAAGTTGTGTCTAAATGTGGAAGTTGCGAGTATTTTTCATCTTCTCCACAATCTGAGCATCACAAAGTGAAATGACAAAGTAATTGTACTTGCACTATACTGAGTAAAGGACAGGAAGCTTTATTCAATGTTTGATGTTTATCCACTATGCTTCCTGCAAATCAAGATGATCCAGAAACCTTTTTGATACATACAGGTGTCAGATAGGTATTGGTACGTTAACCATATGTACCAGTATTTTTACGTTTTTATATAGCTTGTAAGTGCACTTTTCTTTTCCCATTTACTTTATTGATGAAGAAGCTATTCATTTCTGAATCAAGCTCCTTGCTCCTTGCTTGCACAGAATAGCACATCACAATCACTGCTACTAATCATAGTAATAATCTATTAATTCTTTGAGAGACCAGTACAACATAATCTTGTTGCTTTACCTCCTGACCTATGCATATTGATTTATCTTGTTTTTGATCAATATAATCTTCTGCAAAGACAAGATAGCAGAGTTTTCAACAATAGTGGTGTTTGCAACAAGTGAATACATGACATGAATTAAGTGAGCAAGAAACCGTAATTATATTCCCAAAAAATTATTGTGTTCAAAGTTGAGTGAAAAGATATAGAGGATTACCATTCAGAACATTAGTTACAAAAGTTAAAAATAACCTTTATTCTCTGGCCATCTATTTACAGAACTCAATTTCTGCCTTTCCAGGTGACGACACTTCATCTTTAGAGTGAGCTTATTCATCTAATTTTAACATTTGGAAATTCAGCAAATACACACTGGACTCCGTGTTGGAAAATTCTAGGGACTGTTTATGCACATGCAGGACCTGCAGGACCTTCCACCCTCTGCTGATTTTTTTTTTTTTTTTTTTTTTTTTTTTAATATGGTCCATTGCCTTCAGGCATTTTATTTCAGTAGTATTGCTGGAGACAAGCAGGAGATGGACAAATTAAGTAACCTATTCTATTGCTATACTTGCCTGCACTGGCTGGGCAGTATGATGATCCCTACCTGGATGTAGAAGTATTTGTAGCATACACTTTCAGCTCTGCCAAAAATAACATGCAGGATTGCACCTTTGTTTTAATTTCCTCCTCATTATTAGTAGAATTAATCGTTGAATTGGTCAGTGCACAAATTGAACTTCCCGAATAATCAATCACCCGAAGTCCTGGAAATTCTGTACCATTCTGTGAAATGTAAGTTACTGCTCCTTAATTCTGCTGGTCCAGAAATCTTCAAGGGAGAGTATTAAAAACATTACGTTGCAGATGTACATTAGCAAATTTAAATATCTGATCCTTAAGAAGCCTTGAAAAAAATAATCCATACTGTGCCTTTAATGTATTGCACATTCCTATGGAAGTAAAGTTTGATCTATTAATCTGCCAGGGAACCATAACTATGTGGTATTCACTGTTATTTTATAGTTTGTTTTGTTTTATAAATAAACTTCTTTATTATCTTGGTCTACTGGTCTGTCTTGTTATTAAGTTAGATATTAAAATTGCAGAAATAACATTGTTTTGTTTTTCACATGTGTATGTGGAAACCAAATATATAGGGCCTGATTCATCAAGGTGCGTATCTGCTGATTTTAAACGTATTGTACGCAAAATCACTCTGCTAATGGCCAGTGAAAGCAGCCCTGTCCGCTCCGTCTTCGAACACAAAGGAAACTTGCTACAGCCTACAATTTCGGGGAGGGGCATTTGACAGTCTTGTATGCATCTATAACCTGTGTTTGCAAACAGGAGCAACTGTAATAAAAAATGTATTTTATGTTCAGTAGACATTAACATCTTAATAAATGCAGTATTTTGTATAGTAGAGTTGAGCAGACCTACACCTGAATTCAGCAGCGCACATTTCTTAAGATTTGTGCCTTGATGTATTCAGGAGTGTGCAGAGCCTATTTATGTGCGTTTTAAAACAAATGTTGTGCACAGTATGCATAGCTTGATGAACAATGTCCATATTGTGCATGTTCAAGAGTTGCCAGCTCAGAGGCTGATTTAAGGCCCAGCCATCAATTTGTCAAAAACATATAGACATAAAACCAGGTTATAGTTATCTAGGCCCCTCAGGATCCTCTGCTGGAACCTAGGTTGCCCAATGAATAATCCAGTACAGTGTGAACTGTATGTAGACAAATGAGTTGCTTGTAGTCACATCCAATTATTATTTATCACAAAAGAAAGATGTCTTGCACTTAATGTGTTAATTGTTCTGTTTTTGGCTAATCCCAAATCATCAAAAAACTTACACTGAAAAACTATATTTTAGCACAGTTGCCCATGGTTTCACTTTAGAAGCAATCACGGACACTTTGAGCACTCCTTTTAATAAATGTGATTCAAAACATTCCTATATATTGCAATTTCTGAGCTGCCATCAAGTGTAAGGGATCTATGTTGAAGACTTGTTGACTCAATACATTGACAGATAAGCTATTTATACGCAGCTATCTGCATTCATGAAAAGTGTTAATTAAAGCATACCGATTCACTACACTGAAAGAGCACCTTTTCTCTTATTTTTGGGTTTCTCGAAAACAGTTGGTGCCAAAAACTGTTTTCTTACTAAAAAAAAAATCAGGTACTGAATCTCAAAGTCTTTAGAACAGCTCCTGCCTGTTGGATTAACAACTTTCACCATCTGATAGAAGACTTATCACCTCTGTAATCTTCAAATTACCAAAAGGGGATATATAGGTAACTTGTTATAAACCACCACCCACTAGTTTAGATGTACAGTAAAACACAATACCATAAAACGGAACCATCACCCACACATAACATTTACGATTATTAAAAGTATATCTGTTTAAACTTAAATTTTGATATGTTGTTCTTTCTGCCAGTCCCACACTCATGCTTTTAGCCAAGCAGGCACTGAATTCAAATTCATGATGTCCTGCCTTCACTCTCCTCTGAGGTCCCACCACCTCTCCACTCCAGTCTTGCTACTTACCAGTCACAGGGTTTAAGTAACAGTGTGAATATGGTAAGCCTTTCCTCCCCCACTCCAAACAACATCTACACTTGACATTGGCCTCAAGCATTCCTAAAACAAATTAAAACTTATGGAAGATGTACAGATGGCTAAACACACACACACACACACACACACACACACACACACACACTTTTGCTTGCTTTTTTACATCCCATTTTCTTATGCTGCAACTGTACTTTATATGATCATGCATCTCATCTATATTACTGTGTTTTAATTTGAATTCCATATGTCCTGCCTATGTAGTCACTTGTTAGTATAGCCCTAGCTGTGTGTTGCTTCTTCAGGCATATTCAATACAGTGGCATATCTGCCATGGATGCCAAGTGTGCACATGAGTCAGGGAAAACTGCCATCAGCCCCTGTGATTTATGGTCCCATCCATGGTGTGTTCGCCTTCACCACCTGTAGCCTTTCTCCAGGCACAGCAGAAGAACTAGTGGCCCCACACTGCATAATGTGATGCAGCACTTCCCAGTCATTGACTTCTCACCTCACTGCGCAGCATCCTCCCAGCATATTAGTGTCTATGAGCAACCACGTCATGTGATGCAGTGCAAAGATCCAGCTCTTCTAGTCTCCATGCGGCAGAAGTCACAGGAAGAAAACCAGAGAGCACACCTCTTCTGACCATTGTGTTTTTAAGGAGGGTGGAGGGGGATGAAGAGGGATAGGTGGGCAGATGGAAAGGATCCAGTTAGTATCACATTCCAGATTGTTAACTCAAAAACAATTTTCTAAGCTGTATTCCTATTTAAAATTAAAGTATGATGAAGTAAGGTAAAATAAATGCCTTTGGGAAAATGTTGACTGCATCTTTAAAGTGTAAGTTAAAATCACAATTTCCTTTTCGGATAATATTGACTGGATTATAAAGTATAATTCGGTGTCAAAGGCTTTCCACACACACTGCAGTCTGGCTATTCTGTGCAACACAATGCATCAAAAAACCTTCCTTTCTTCTGTCAGAGTCTAATGTTTTAAAAGACAAACAGATGTGTTGGATAAATGTCCTAAATAAAAAATTCAATACAATCAATACATAGATTGCAAAAAAACAAGTGGCAGGCAATTGCAGCATTGAAGCAGTGTCTTAGGGGAGGGGAAGGGGCCTGGGAGTGGCTCAGCACTTCTGAAGTACTGGGAATGAGTCTGTGTGACTAGGCACAACCACGGTGTTATGTGGCCATCCACCCTGTGACCAGGGGGTAAATGTATCAAAGTGCAATTTTGTCAGTGTGTTAAAATCGCGGCAAATCGCGAGTGTTTACCCGCGATTATAGTAAAAAAAAACTAGCCCTAGTGCTATCAGCACTGGGCTGGGGATCTCTAGGGGGGGGGGGGCGCGCGCTTGTTTTTTTCGGTGGACCCCACTCCCTAGGGAATCCAGCCCAGGGCTGAACAGTCTAGGGTTGGTTAGTCATTATGGCAGGGGGACCCCTGCTGCGTGTCCCACTGCTATAGTGCCACCAACCCTGGCTGGTTTGCCTAGTGCTGGTAAAGTGAAAATCGGGGAACCCCACGCTAAAGTTTTCCCCGATTTTCACGGGACCAGCACTAGGGTTAAGCTGGAATAGAGGGGGGACCTCACGCTTTTTTTTTTTTTTTTTTAAAAATTCTTCTATTCTTTACCATTTTAACACTGCCAGGGCAGTGTAACAGTGATGTGTTTGTACAACACGCTGCTATCAAGCAGCGTATTGTATCTGGCATGTTTACAAGCAAACTGTCCTGAGTTTGCTAACTCACAGCTTCATACATTTGAGAGCTGTATAGCTACAGTGGCAAACAGTCGGGAGTTTGATCTCTGGCGATTTTGCAAATAGCGATTTTGACAGAAGCACAACTCTGGCGATTTTGCATGAAATCTCAGCTTCATACATCTGTGAGTTTTAACTCTCCCGAGAAAAAAAATCTGGATTTGCAAAATCGCACTTTGATACATTTACCCCCATATCTTTTCATTGTGTCCCTCTATCCCAAATCTTCACTGAAATATATCGAGGAGTATGCAAATGGGGAGGTGAGGTGGAGAAATAATCTTGCATACAGGCCAACTTAAAACGCTGGTCCAACTGTCATTCTCAATATTTATGTGCTATATCTGTATTACCCTCCTTTTTATATTTTGTCTGCCTGTCCCTGCATGTGTACTTATCAACAATGGGTAATGACCAGTTTGCCTTTACTAGTGTTAGTTAAATCTCTAAATTAGCCAATAGCTGCATCTTCATGTTAAGACACTACTTTACCAGTCTCATGAACAGATTAAGATTACTATTGACAATTGTCTCCTTTCTTATCCTATGTGTCCTATTGTCTCTCTGCCTTCTCCATCTGCATGTCCCAAAAGTACCTCAAACTTAATTTGTCCAAATATCTTTCCCACATACTAAAGTTACTACCCCTCTCCACACAGTTGACAACATCATGATATCCCCGGATCCCCAATCCTGCTGCCTTGGTATCATTGGCTCTGCCCTCAGCTTCACTTCTCACATCCGGTCCCACTGGCAGTCCTGTTGTCTCCTCCTTTGCAACATTGCCAAAATAAGCTCTGCCTTGACTACTGTTACCTCCTCTACACTTTATTTCCCCTCACCCTCCTTTCTCCTCTACAATCCATCCTGAATGCTGCAGATAGAATAAATTTCCTCTCCTGCTGCTCATCATCCGCTTCACCACTCTGTAATTCTCTTTACTGGCAGTCTATTCACTCTAGAATTCTATTCAACCTGTTCACTCTCACAAAGCCTACGCTTTCCCTTCCTACATAAGATACACCCCAACTTGACCACTCTGCCTCTGACCTACACTTCTCCTCCCCCTCTTGTAACCTGCTCTGATTATCATCTCCAAGACTTCTCCAGAGCTGCTTCCCACCTATGGAACTTCTTCCTTACCAAACCAGCATACTCTCCAACCGATCTTTTAAACACTCCATCAAAACTTACCTATTCATGCTGAACTACCCATCCCAGTCCTAGACCCTCTTGTCCACTCCTTCCACACCTGCCACATCCTCTTGTGCCCATTTGCTCCCACTGTCTCTCATTACCCCCTCCCTATAGAATGTAAACTTGGCAAGCTATTAAAAAAAACTTGTTTTTTTATTTTTTTGCGCTGTTTGTAACCCATATTTTGCAGCTATAAACACTGGCAGGTCTGCCGTTCAGGGGGTACTAATGTAAGGGCCTGGACTCACTCGGGGGCCTGCTCTCGCTGCTTTTGTAAATAAGCAGCCTGATGAGAGACAGCTGCTCCACCCACGCCAGTTAGTCTCCCCACCGACTCCACGTCTGTGTCTCAGTGAAGTGATTGTGCGACCTGTCCCCTGATGTCACACATATCTTCCAGCTGCAATATAAGACAAGGAAGGATCTGGTTGCAATCAATCTCTGATTAGCCCTGAATAAGGTGAAATATATGTTAGTTTAAACTCAGACAGTAGGGTGTGTGATGTGTGCACATACTTGCCGACTCTCCCGGAATGTCCAGGAAACTCTCAAAGTCCGGGTTGCTCTCCTGGACTCCTGGAGCAGCAGACCATTCACCCCTCCCCCCCCCCCCCCCAGTGCAAAATTATGCTTTTACGTCATTGTGTTGTAGTGGCAGGGCCAAAATAATTAAATTTGCATGCCCCGCCCCCTTCCAACCTCACACTTCACCTCTCACCACTTCACCCATTGCCAGAGGTGTATACAATCAAGCACCTAGCCATGCAGTCTCCATTTGCAAACATTTGTGATGCAAAATGGGTCGTTCTGAAGAGCTCAGTGACTTCAAGCGTGGTACTGTGATAGGATGCCACCTTTGCAAAAGGACGGTTTGTGAAATTTCATCACTGCTGGATATTCCACGGTCAACTGTAAGTAATATTATTAGAAAGTGGAAGTGTTTAGGATCAACAGCAACTCACCACATAAAATCACAGAACAGGAGCAACTACTGCTAAGGCGCATGATGTGTAAAAGCCGCCAACGCTCTGCTGATTCCATAGCTGAAGAGTTCCGAATTTACACTAGCATTAATGTAAGCACAAAAACTGTGCACCAGGAGCTTAATGGAATGGGTTTCCATGGCTGAGCAGCTGCATGCAAGCCTCACATCACCAAGA
Organism: Mixophyes fleayi; assembly: GCF_038048845.1. Lineage (NCBI taxonomy): Eukaryota > Metazoa > Chordata > Amphibia > Anura > Limnodynastidae > Mixophyes > Mixophyes fleayi. The sequence continues at coordinate 132,313,257 of NC_134405.1, read as the reverse complement.
CCAATGCAAAACATCAGATGGAGTGGTGTAAAGCACACCGACACTGGACTGTGGAGCAGTGGAAACGTGTTCTGTGGAGTGACGAATCACGCTTCTCTGTTTGGCAGTCAGATAGGTGATTCTGGGTTTGGTGGATGCCGGAACAACGTTACCTGCCTGATTGCATTATGCCAACTATGAAGTTTGGTGGAGAAGGGATTATGGCATGGGGCTCTGTTGAAGTTGAATAATTGGATGAAGTCGTTCTAAATTAACAAATATCAATTGTAATAGTTTTTGTGTGATTGCGATTAGTACTCTACAACAGGGTTAATAACGAAATCGCACAGGTAAACAACACACACTTACTTTCACACTTACATTTTGTAAATAGTACAAGTTCCAATCTGCATTAATTTATTAATAAATGCATTAGAAATTATTTATACATAGATAATACTGCAGTAAAGGTAATTATGGTTCAGGTCCTAAGAAATGTGTGGAGTTTGGTCTCATATCAATCTATATTTTACCAGCAGAAATCCGGTGTTACACCTTGCGGTCACTAGTTATAAATAATATCACTATTTCCTACATCAAATAACCAGTGCACAGGGGTTATATAAACCAGTTTATACGCGGGAGCCTGAGAAAAGAACACCTGCCAGTTTGAAGGACAATGCCCATAAGAATTCACCAATGCCACATTGAGTACCTGAGAATGCAATATACTTTGACCTATGAATGAAGACCTTACAACTGTAACTGTATATCTCTTTGATGACACTACTTTTACAACTGTACAGTGTATAAATTGTTGAGCTCTGGCTTTGGTCCCCAGAGCGTTCTGATTGAAGCTTGAGTTTGTGCCAACTTCCGCTTGTGTAATGTATTCGGATATATTTTCCTGTATATTGTTATATTTTATGCATCATCATAGTTTGCTGTTCTTCTGCTATCTTTTGCTATAAAATCTCTTTGTGCTTTGGAACCACATTAATCGCATCGGACAATTGTTATTGGTAGCGACAACACGAGCATAACAGATGGTGGCTCGAAACAGCACCACACCACTGGATTTCGGTTTACCAACAAAGGGTGGGAGATGCGTCATATACAGGTAAGAACTATTAAAGTAATTCTATCGTTCTCAAATAAGCATTGCATAGGTGATTGTATTGTGTTTCCAAGGCACAAAGGAATTTATTTTAGCAGATGTAAAGTTTAACAGTTCAATACATGATTATAATATAATACAGTACAGTACAGCCAATACCAAAAGATACATACATACCGCTGCGTTCGCAATGCGCTTCACTACGCTCCCACAAGTACCAGTGGACAGTAGTTCACTCTTGAGTACTGTGGTCAGAGAATGACTGAAGCTAGTGGGAGCGCAGCTATGATTATATACATTCAGTGTTATAGAGAGAACAATGCAGATGACGTGGCTTGCTTCTATAGGTCCAGACTTCAGGTGGGTCCAGGGTAAACAGGTCATAGGCTAGTTCAAACAAGCCCCTCAAAGGCTGAGGTCAACATTCCAGATGATTCTCCCGCCCAGAAACCAGTTATAACTAGTCCATTAGCATTTTACAGTTTGATATCACTCTAACTATTTATTCCCTAACATCAATAGCTAGAGTATACAATATGCGATCTGTACGGCGAAAGAACCGGACAATTGCTGATGAATAGGGGAATAAAATGATATCAGACATGACACATTTCCTATTACCTGAACCTTAAATAACACTAAAGTGTACATATAATCATAATATATAAACTAATAATAAACTAAATACTATCTGTTCATAAATCACTGTGGATCGGAATCATTTTATATATGAAATATATAAATAACTAAATGTTGTAATGCGAGTGTGTGCGTATTTTACCGTGCGATCGCAATATGCCACTTTAGTTCATCCAATTATACGACTTAGACATTTCCACCCTTTGATAGTATAATAAACTATCACCTAAAAGATTTTATATGCAGGATCTCAGTACCACGTTTCATTGCTATGTAATGCAAGTCCCCCTTGGTGTATGACCATGCAGTCTGTAGATCTAAACAAGTTATCATAAGAGAGAGTCTTAATCCTAAAAACGATTTCTTCTTTTACTATAGACTGTATACCTCTGGAGCTTGGAGATGACCTTTTGTATGCCCTTCAAGGGTGCAATAAAACATGTAATACATTATTTGGAAAGGTACAGAGTACAATAGAACATGTATCAGTTATACAGAATACTCTACTACAGTTCTTCAAGTTTAACTGGTTCATCCGTCCACTGCATGTCTTTAAGCTCAGAATACATTTAAAAACTTCATGTTCATCAATAACATCATCCTATGTCTATCAATAATGTCATATACAATCTCCTTCAGCTTGCGTTAATATACACTTCTAATAATGTCATCAGTCCTTTTCATCAACACTTGTGGGCGGGCTATTGTCTGCTCGTTCTTCCCAGTCTCCCAATACTCAGGTTTCTTTGTACGTGAAATAGCGGTTAGCTTGCCAAACATTGGGAGTCTCCAGATTAAGGGACCTAGGTGTCGTACTTTTCCCCTAGTGACCTCCCACCCATAATTCGGGTACCTCAAGAATATTTAGTGGAAAGAGAACTAGTCCTACTTGATATAATCACTGAGGCACGTGAGAGCACGCCCAGCACTTTGTTTGGTCTAAAACCTTACCCACCCAAGAATGATAATCATTCTCAAGGATGCCTGCTCAAGTCCGAATATTACTGGACTCGTATCGCTGGGTGTACCTCTCTTCAACTATGGGGTCAACGTACTTACGGACGTAATGCTACTCAGACAATAGCCCCTCACACTTTCTCCAAGCTCCAGGGTTTCCAAATTTTCCTTTACCTCTTATTTGAAGTAATTGGCTGGACCGATTGTGCTACTAACTTCTCCTTCATCCCGAATACCTCAATATCATTACCTGAACCAGCCTCTGTCACCTGTTAACAATCAAAAGAATTGACCGTCCTGAAAAGAGAATGTGATGAGAGAAACACAGAACAGGAAAAACTACAACTTCATGCTGGACAACTGTCTTAGCCTTTGGCTCAGGTGCTACTAGCTGCATTCGAGGCCTCCCAGAACAGATTCATGAGTGCACTTGGACCCTTCTCTAGTGTTGGTCCCTCTGCAGTGGGTGAAATGGGCACCAGTGTGTCTCTGCTATCCTTTGTCGTGATGCTGGTAGCCTACACCTGGTACCTGTCTGTCAAATAACTTGAGCCTAAGAAATTACTGTTCCACAACTTACTCTCCCGGTCCAACATCCTGACAGTTAGTGTGACTTTTCAGGAAACAGTGTTTTGTTCGTTTTAGTTTGCTGTCTCACCATTTACCTTCCCTCTCAAGGTCTAAACTAGCCTCTCAGTCACAAACTCATCCCAAGAGGGTTCAAGAACATTTTAAAAATCGTCAGATTAAGAGGCAGCCCAGGAGTGATCTTTGGTAGCGGGGAAGGACTAGTGGCCAAATCTATCAGCCACTTCAATCAAGTTCCAACTCTTATTCTATTCAATTCATTCTACCTAGTACCGTTACTTTATGTTCACACTGGTTTGTGGCTAATCGAAAGTATGTAATTTGTTACCACTACTCATACATTATACATTTATTATCAATAACATGAATATCCCTATCACCTATTATAACTCTAGGGCTATCACCTTGAATAACAAAAGCTTTGAGTATGACATAGTAATACATTAGACACATTTCTATACACCTTTACCCAGACATATTTAATTGGTACACTAGTGTATACCTGAGGATCCTGCATGGTGGTAATTGGATGACGTGGATTTGTTTTACCTGGAGAAAAACCCATCTGCAGGAGGGATATGGGATGGCTCTATTGGTATAATTTTCCTGACATTCTCTTAATCAAGACAGGACGTTGCCGTCCTACTAGCTTGAGAAGAAATGTCTGGTGCACCCCAATATACTCTTACCAGCTTGCACATACCTTCTGTACCCAGCTGAGCCAGACCATGTGCTGCCTCCGCTGGGTCTGGAAGATACACTCTGGGAGCTACTGGTCTACCTTGTCCATCTCTTCAGGATCCGCCAGACTCCTAGCCACATCTCTTCACCTTCCAGACAGTTTATTCTTCAGGTAACACAAATCTTCATATATTAACCAATATTTGTATGCGTGCATGTGTGTGTGTGTGTTCACATTTTAAAACAAAAACAATACAATGAAAAACAAAGCAAAACATAGATTTGTCAGCTGTCACATAAAACCCTGCTGTCTATTTGACAGCTATGTTTGCCCTGGTGTAACAGCCATGTATAGTCGTTTGTGTAAGTGTGGACTTTACTAGCAGCTACTTCAGTTGATAAGTGTGTCACTGTGTGAAGTCCTCTATGTAGTGTCCTACTCATGTGCTGGCATTGCTATAAAAAGATTTTTCAGTCAACTCAACATCATATAACAGTATCCAGTACATGTCAGTCTAACAGTGAAAAAATCCTTGTCCTACTCCAATGTTCTACACAGGATGCATATCTGTATGTCTAACCTCCAGTCTCCTGTCCTTCCCACCCTTTGTGCATACATATAAAGGCACATTTTTGTACAGGAGGCACTAAGCACAAAAAAACCCAAAACAGATATGCAATCTATAAAACATGAATCGTATTTCCACACAAAAAAAAACTTTCTGCTTAACATTAGCAGCTTCTATACACATAACACCAACCCCCTAACAGTTTCTGTAACTCATGTCAATCTAGTGTGTATATCCCTGAGTTTGTCTTTTTTAAAAAAAATGTCTTAGCCCCATTAATGAGACTGTGTCTATGTCTTTTTGTATCTCTATACAAGAGAAAAGAGAGAGAGAGGAAAAAAGATAAAGAGATACTAGCATAGATGTTAAGAATGAGAAAATAGGAGAGCAACGAATTATAGGAATACAAAGATTTGAATACAAGGGTTTGAAAACAAACAGACATGCAGAAAGGTAGATTTTTACAGCAAAAATGACAGCTGGATTGGACTCTATGGGAAAATGGCTGTATTCATTCCACTAATCCCCTTAGCTATTTGGTAAAATATGGCCCCTCCCCATACTTGACTAAGGGGTCTTACATCAACCGTGCAATCCAGTGTTGTGCGTCATTTATTCTTTAAGAACTCGGTATCACATTAACTACATACCTTTGCAACGGACTTCCTGACTTATGACAGAGAAATGGAAAAAATTAACTCTTGGTGACTCATCTGAGATACATAAAATGATATTTTGGAGCAAAGTATGTACATACTTCATTTTTGGATAATGATTCTCAGCCAAACAAATTATCATGAGTCACTGCAGCCTAAAACAAAGAGTGTTCCAATGATCCATTGTTAAGTAGTCTTTCAAGAGTAATTTTCCCATTTCTCTATCCCACCCCTTTAAGCACTAAGTCTATATTTCTTTTGTTTACCCTTATCTGTGAGAAGAAAAACAAGATAGTTATCTTAAAACAGCAAACGAAACAAACATTTTCATTCTTTACCCTCGGCCAGCGATCAGGAAAGCAAGCATGTGACAACATAAAACAAACAAGCAAAATCAACAAAGATTACTTTTTAAATCAGTCTTTTTCTAAACCTGCACACTAATACTTACCACGGTTTAACCTTTACCTTGCCTGGTTGTAGGACTACAGATATAACCAGACTTTTTGAGTTGACTATAGTTCTCCCTCAAAACATTTACTGCTGTGATGTGTGCAGATGCCTGTTGGAAAACCTCTGAGACTTGTGTGTGCCTTCTTTGTGGGTGTTTATGTGACCCTCCTCTAGGATTGTGTTTTTCTTTCCTACAATCCTTCCTAATATGTCCTTCTTCTCTGCAATTGTAACATTTTCTTGTCTCATATTGTTTCTGTTCCTTAAACCAGGTGTTATTATATTGTGGTCGTGTGTGCAGTCCCTCTAGTGCTGGGATACTTACCATCATTACCCTATCACTTAATGTCTTTTTCTGTTTATTTATTCTTTTATCATGTTTTATGGCTGACTCCCTGAGAACATTTACAGCGATTCCTTTACAGTGTGGTAATGAAGTTTGCACCCTGCTTTTCAAATTTCCCCTGAGGCCATCCATTAAGACTGAAATAGCAATCTCTTTGTAGTGTACATTATCTTTTATGTCTGATACCTCAGTGTGTTTGGCCATCGCTATCAGAGCCCTGCAAAAATAGTCTGCTGCATTTTCACTATTGTTTGATAGTAAAAATTTTACTCCAGTCCACTATCGTAGGAAAGTATATGGCCAACTGAGAAATTATGCGTTTAATATTTTCATGGTTATCACCCTCTGTTGAGGATCTATCCTCCTCCAACATACAATCCTTAATGAACTTTTGTATATCAGTATTGAGAGGAAGACAGGTTTTCAATAATACTCGCCAATCGTTATTAGTTGGCTCGTACACATTACCATAATATCTAATAAACATGACATTTGGCCAAATCTTTTCTAGTATCAGGGAAATCAGACAAAATTGAAAACATTTCAGACCTAGTCCATGGATCATGCTTTGTTACATGTCTTAACGGAACTTCACCATCTCTGTCCGTCTTCCCATTGGGAACTGCTATTGTGCGGACAGGATGCAAACCTACTAAATCACTACATTCTGAACTAGTTGCTGGAATTGCTGTTGCAGTATAATGGATGTCTCCCCTTTTATTAATCTCTACATTATTCTCACCAATTTCAGCCGCTGAACCTGCTGGTGGAACCGTTCCTTTTCTTTGTCCTGAAACATTACTTTTAACATTACTTAAAACAATATACAAGTTACTAGTTATAGTTTTTTCATTTTTGGTATTGGCTGTACTTTCCGCCCCGACCAAATTTGTTGGAGGCGTGCTTGCGCTCAGTTCTCCACGCTTTGCAACGCACACTTCCGGAACGCTTATTTCCGATACGCTCACTTCCGCTGAACATGCGCTTCCTTGCCACGTGTACCCTTCTTGTTGCCACAATTTTAAACAGTCATCATGTTCAATTCTCATTTTTGTTGATTTAATCAGTCGTACTTTATCTCTAACATTATTTAACACCTCTGACTCAAAACTACCTATGTTTGGGAAAGGTCTCTCACAATCCTTGGTCATCTTGACCCACTTGTCGCAATATGCCGTTGCGTATGCACCATATTTCTTACACAAGAGAAATCTTGCTGAATCAATAAGGCCTTCCTTAGGCAGTACATTGGCCATCTCTAGCGTATGTTTATCACTTATTTTGAACAATACTCTTTATGCGGACCACAGAAAACACCGTAGTGCTCTGTCCCTTCCAGCAAACAATTTCAACCCCTTGCTATAAACAATGTACCACTAGAGATCTCTAATGGCCGTGGACGTCTTTCCTCTAGCCGAATCCACTCGCTTCTTCTCACACCAAGTGAGGACCCCTAACACAGAAATATCACTGTGGGCCCCATGGCTATCAGCTCCTCGATACCCAGGCTCTACCACAAAATCTGTTTTCACCGTATACCTTGTATACTACTTATTCAAATCATATACTTCTTCAATACACCGTATGCTACTCAAAATATCACATACTACCATAAAACCACACCATATACTGCTTAAAATACTGTATATTACTTATAACAACACCGTATGCTACTCAAAATACCACATACTACTTAAAATAACACCACACCATATACTACTTAAAATACCGTAAATTACTTATAAAACTGCACCGTATGCTACTCAAAATACCACATACTACTTAAAATAGTGTTCTTATTTCAAACACAACCTTGCCCGTCCAGTCCACCTCGTCAGGCAGCAACTGATATTCCTGTCTTTTCAATAGTAAATCACCTCTTTGTCTGTCTTTTTTTCAACAGTGTACAAATTCTTCCCTTATCTATCTCTTTTCAACAGTATGCAAACTCTTCTCTTATATTTATGCATACCATTCACATACAACCTTTTGTTTTCTGCACAGAAAATAGATTTCCCAAACAATGGTATTATTTTTCAGAGGTTTTAACAAATGATTATACTATACATATATAACAGACTATGAACATGATTGTTTGAACACGTGGCAATAATACCGGAAGTACACATATATGCTAAGTAGGAAGTACACATACTCTATGCAATGCAATACCTTTGAAAACGCAAAATGACAATAAAAAGAAACATTTTTCTTTCTTGTCCCTAGATTCAAGTTAGCATTCCTTCAGATTATGCAACAACGGACATTCGGTTTCTCAACACAGAGTGAACAACAGGTTTTGAACACATTGTGACGCGTCTTCCACCCTTTGGTGAGGAACCGAAATCTGTAAGCGTTGCATACCTTCCGATAACGTAACCTCCAAACTCAGAGCCCCCAAATTATTAAAGTAATTCTATCGTTCTCAAATAAGCATTGCATAGGCGATTGTATTGTGTTTCCAAGGCACAAAGGAATTTATTTTAGCAGATGTAAAGTTTAACAGTTCAATACATGATTATAATATAATACAGTACAGTACAGCCAATACCAAAAGATACATACATACCGCTGCGTTCGCAATGCGCTTCGCTGTGCTCCCACGGGTACCAGTGAACAGTAGTTCACTCTTGAATACTGTAGTCAGAGAATGACTGAAGCTAGTGGGAGCGCAGCTACGATTATATACATTCAGTGTTGTAGAGAGAACAATGCAGATGGCGTGGCTTGCTTCTATAGGTCCAGACTTCAGGTGGGTCCAGGGTAAACAGGTCATAGGCTAGTTCAAACAACCCCCTCAAAGGCTGAGGTCAACATTCCAAATGATTCTCCCGCCCAGAAACCAGTTACAACTAGTCCATTAGCATTTTACAGTTTGATATCACTCTGACTATTTATTCCCTAACATCAATAACTAGAGTATGCAATATGCAATCTTTACGGCGAAAGAACCGGACAACTGCTGATGAATAGGGGAATAAAATGATATCAGACATGATACATTTCCTATAACCTGAACCTTAAATAACACTAAAGTGTACATATAATCATAATATATAAACTAATAATAAACTAAATACTATCTGCTCATAAATCACTGTGGATCGGAATCATTTTATATATGAAATATATAAATAACTAAATGTTGTAGTGCGAGTGTGTGTGTATTTTACCGTGCGGTCGCAGTATGCCACGTGTAGCTGAGTGCAATCCCACAACAAAACAATATTAACCAATATACTTTCGTTCATCCAATTATACGACTTCGACAGAACGCAAATAGTTCTATACCTTTATGGTAACCAGGTGCTTATTCTTCAACCAGCTGCATCCACCACTTAACAGTGCACAGTGGGGTCCTTAACACAGTCACGTTCAACTGGGAGAGCGTGAATATTAACGTTTGATGCCTGAATGGAAGCGTACTCCTCAACGCTTCAGAGCACTAAACAATACTCCGCCTTTCCAGTTAAGTTGTTTTAACAGACAAATGTGGAAAGTGTTATATACCCGAAGGGAGACAAGTAGCTTGAGCTTATAGGTTACGGGATTGATAACATGGGTAATCGTGAAAGGACCAACATAGCGAGGTGCAAATTTCATGGTGGGGATCTTAAGTTTGAGGTTGCGGCTGGCGAGCTAACTTTATCGCCTAACTGAAGTACTGGTAAATTCCTCCAATGGTGATCTGTAAATAGTTTGTAATGGTCCGTGGCCTTAGATCGTACCTGGGACCAGATTTGGGAAAAAGTGCGAGCCATATTCTGCACAGCTGGTACTGAAGAACCAGGAAGGTCAGAAAAGGTGGGCAGTATGGGATGTTTCCCAAAGATGGTAAAAAAGGGGGAAATGCCGGTGGATTCGTGTTGGGGTTGTTATGTGAAAATTCCGCCCAAGCCAAGAATTCGCTCCAGGAAGATTGCTGTTCTGAGCAATAGCACCTGAGCTCCAAATCCTGATTAATCCGCTCAGTTTGACCATTTCTTTGCGGGTGATACCCGGAAGAGATACCGAGATGTCTACAGAATGACCTCTAAAATCTACAGACAAATTGTACTCCGCGGTCGGAGATGATTTCACTTGGGCAGCCATGAAGGCGGAAAATCTCTTTGATGAAAAGAAGTGCTAGTTTGGAAGCAGATGGTAGTCCTGTGAGAGGAACGAAGTGAGCCAATTTCGAGAAGCGGTCAACCACCACCCAGATAGAATTGTATCCATGGCTAGAGGGAAGGTCAGTGATATAATCCATGCCAATACTGACCCACGAGGATTCTGGTACAAGGAAAGCAAGGAGAAGGCCTGCCGGAGATATCCTGGGGGTCTTATGCCGGGCGCAAACATTACATGCTTGAATGTATTTTTGAATGTTGAAGAGCAAGGATGGCCACCAATACAAGTGGGAGAGCAGAACGACTGTCTTTTTGATACCAGCATGTCCGGAGAATCTGAAATTATGAGCCCATCTCAAAACCTTTGTGCACAAGTGGTTGTCCACAAAAGAACGGCTAGTGGGAGGGATCTTGATGGTGGACTTAGTCAGAGCCAGAATCCTGGAGGGCTTGATAATGGGTTTAGCAGAGAAGGAGGAACTTGAACCGGAGGAATCAAAGGATCTGGATAGAGCGTCATTTCTAATATTTTTAGTACCAGGACAGAATGTCATTATCAGTTGGAATCTGCTGAAGAATAATGACCAGTGAGCCTGGCTAGGATTCAAACACTGTGCAGACTGCATGTTGGTGAGGTCCGTGAACACCGTAACGAGAAATCAGGCTCCCTCCAGTAAGTAGTGCCATTCTTCTAGAGCGACTTTGATGGCCAAGAGTTCTTTGTCGCCAATGCGGTAGTTGGCTTCACTGGCGGAGAATCTTTTGGAAAGAAAACCACAAAGATTGGATATGCCAGCGGCATCTTTTTGGGAAAGAACAGCCCCTACCCCCACATAGGAGGCACCCACCTACAGAAAAAAGGACTATTCTGGTCTGGTTATCTCAAAATAAGTGCAGATACAAAAGCCTCCTTAAGGGTCTGGAATGCCCATACAGCCTCCTGAGGCCAAGATTTGGCCTGACCACCCTTAAGGGTGAGTAGGGTAATGGGAGAGATAAGAGTAGAAAATCCCTCAATGAATTGGCGGTAATAGTTGGTAAAGCCAATGAAGCGTTGAATGGCCTTCAGACCAATAGGTTGGGGCCAGTTGAGGATGGCCTCTATTTTACTTGGGTCCATTTGTAAGCCTGTGCCCGAGACTAAGTATCCCAAAAAGAGTACCTGAGAGCAGTCGAAGGTACATTTCTCCAGTTTACAATATAATTCATTCCTTTGTAGCCTCCTTAACATCCCTCCGATGGGACGAGGGATCTTGAGAAAAAGATCAAGATGTCATCCAAAAAGATAACCACTGACAGATAAAGCAGATCTCTAAAAATTTCATTAACAAAGTCCTGAAAGACCGGCGGGGCTTTACATAGCCCAAAGGGCATGACCAGGTATTCGTAATGCTTGTCTCTGGTGTTAAAAGCCTTCTTCCATTCGTCCCCTTTTGATATTCTGATCAGGTTATAGGCACCTCTGAGATCTAATTTTGTGAAAATTTGTGCACCACGAATGCGGTCGAACAGTATTGGGATAAAAGGGAGAGGGTAACGGTTTTTCACCGAAATAGCATTTAATTTCCGTGTACGCAGGAAAGGAAGACTTACGGATAAACCCTCTTTTGAGGTTCTCTGTAACATATTCAATGAGAAGCGGATACACCGTGCCTCTGGGAATGTTCTTCCTTGGAATGAGATCAATAGGGCAATCCCAGGGTCGGTGAGGAGGTAGGACTTCCGAGGCAGACTTACTGAAAACATCGGAGTAGTCGCAGTAGACTTTAGGAAATACCACATGGGAGGACATGTTGAGACAAGAAATAGCAGGCTTGGAATGTAATATAGATCTCAGGCATTTCTTGGTACAGGAGGAACCCTAGCGGATAACCTCTGCTCGTTGCCAATCAAATTGTGGAAAATGAGTCCTTAACCAAGGCAGGCCCTAAATGATTGGGTTTACAGACTGTGGAACAACCAAGAAATGTATATATTCTGAGTGGAGAACTCCTACCTACATTTGGACAGGACAAGTTACAAAAGAAATGGAACCATTTGCGACTCTATTGCCATCTACAGCTGTCAAGACCAAGGGCTGTGATAAGGGAAGCGTAGGAAGACGGATTTCTGACACCAGTCTGGCAGATATGAAGTACCCCGCGGATCCTGGGCCAGAATAGGATGTGGGCCTTCAGGAGATAGCAGAGTAACAGACATCAGAAACTCTGATTCTTTCAGAGAATAGGAAGTAGAGGACTGGGATCCTAGGCTGACCTCCCGTCTATCACCTCGGAGGAGATGTTTCCCGGCTTCTTAGGACAAGAAGAGAGAAGATGTCCAGGTTCACCACAATATAGACACAGGTGGTTCCTCATTCGTCTATCTCCTTCCTCTGGAGACAGGCGTGAACGACCGATCTGCATCGGCTCCTCAGTGGATGGTGTAGGCGGCTGAATGTTAGGTGTCAGCCGAGGGAATGGTCGGCGAGTACAATCTCATACAAGTGTACGTTCTCTATGGCAGATATCCACCTTGATATAGAGAGATCAGGTCATCAAGACTGGATGGAATATTACGAGAGGTAAGAGCATCCTTAATACGCTCGTTTAGACCTTGACAGAAGGTCTCTATCAGGACCTCATTGTTCCACCGAAGTTCAGAAGCTGGAGTCCGGAATTGTACCATGTATTGCCCAGCCACGAGTGATCCTTGGCGAAGACCTAGAAGTCCAGATGCAGCAGAAGACACCCGTCCGGGTTCGTCAAAAACCTTGAGAAAGGTCTCAATAAACACCACAGAATATTGAAGCACGGGATCTTCCTTCTCCCGTAAAGGAGATGCCCAGGCTAGAGCATATATATATTTATATATATATATATATATATATATATATATATATATATATATATATAAGTGTGTGTGTAAGAAAACAAACCATATGTTGCAAGATTTAAAAAAATAGCATATTTCTTGTAGTATTTTTCATATATAGTTTAATATAAACCACTTTTTCTCAATGTACGTGTGAGATTAACGATGACTACTCCTGGGTAGAAGACATAACAGTATAGTTAGCAACTGTTCATTGCTGTCGTGGCAGTGTCAATTGCTGTTTGAAATTGACCACTTGCACATTACCAGTTGTCTTCCTCACGGTATCCTTCTTCTGTGCTGCTGTAAAATAAGTATTCCTTTAGGCGATCCTCACGCTTTTAAGGCCACCTAGGTAGGGGTGAAATCACAGAAAGGAATAGGTAGAAGAATGAATTTAAAGGATAGTCCCATGGCTATTACTATTGAGGGTCTTATCAAACCACCAAAAAATATAAATAACTTGCAGTGCACTTTTGTATTGTGATAGAAAATAAATTGATAATAGTATCAGCATTACTTTATGAAGGACCAGTTATCAGGAATCAAAGGAACAGAGATATTGAACTAGCTCCAGTTTATGCTACCCACGGGCAGGAAGTGGAGTTCAACATAATGCCAGTCTTCACTAGGGACTGCCGCAAGGGGTTATGGGTTTGGCACGCGTGTACCATGCAGGCTGTGGCCTCCTTTGTGGGTCTTCAGTGTAGTTTGTGTGCATGAAATAAGAAATACAGGAGACAGTCTAACTGAAATGCAGATATTATGAGTACAAATGAAACAACGGGGGTATGTAGCACAAGGTATATGCAGCACTAGGATATGCAGCTGTCAGGATTCCGAGCACAAATTCCTTTTGATAATATAAAAGTAAAGTGTCTTTATTAGGCAGAGATTCACAGGCAGAGAATGGTGCAGTAAATGATAATGGCAACACAGTTCAAGGCAGCAGATACAACAGTAGGACTGGCAATAAAGCTTAATAACTCATAAAGCCACAATTGGTAAAACAGTTCATCATCATCATCAGCTAATTATATAGTGCCACTAATTCCACAGCGCTGTACAGAGAACTCACATTAGTCCCTGTCCCATTGGAGCTTAAAGTCTAAATTCCCTAACATACTCACACACAGACAGAGGGAGAGACTAGGGTTAATTTGATAGCAGCCAGTTAACCTACTAGTCTGTTTTTTGGAGTTTGGAAGGAAACCGGAGCACCCTGAGGAAACCCACGGAAACACAGGGTGAGCATACAAACTCCCCATAGATAAGGCCACGGTCAGGAATCGACCACATGACCCCAGTGCTGTGAGGCAGAAGTGCTAACCACTAAGCCACCGTGCTACCCCCAAATAGAGGCAGTACTAAGTATCTGTCTAGCAGACCAAGCCCAGATGCTGGAGAAGCAGAGAAGGCTGAAGACACAGAATGTGCCATGGTGTCAGGATTCCTGCTTTACTCAGGAGGCACGGGGTACTGGAAAGACACAAATGGCAGGATACCTGGTTTACTCCGGAGGCACCAGATGAACCATGGTAGACAGGACTCTAGGTCTTCCCAGGAGGCACTGGATCAATCACAGTTGGCAGGAAACTTGGCATACTCAGAAGGTGTCACATCCACTAGGATCAGAGTAATGCCCGTACTGTCTGCTGGAATAGGTAATACCTCCCAAAAGGCGCAGAGTCTAACGGAGAGGGAGGTTTTCGCCAGGGACTTCTGCAAGGGAGTTTGGAATTCGCAGCTCCCAGACCGCAGGTCGCGATTCTCTTGGGAGGTGATAAGCGAGATTGTGATGAGAACCAAGACTATAACGAAGGATACCACGGGGAAGTAAAATTGAAACAACTGAGGGACTAGGAGGTTGTTTCCACGAGGGACAGAGGAGTAGATACACTGGGTGTAATAGTCTGTATGCCAGAGACTCAGGAAGCAGGTAGCAATGGTCTACAGAGAGTTTTACCACAAAGACAGTGAAGAAGACACAGAGGTTGTGATGGTCTGCGGACATATATGCTGGAGACTCAGGAGACAGGTAGTGATGATCTGCAGAGCGTATACCAAAGACACAGTAGAGGAGACACAGAGGCTGTGGTGGTCTGCGGACCAATACGCTGGAGACTCAGGAGACCGGTAGCGATGATCTGCAGAGTGTTTACCAGAAAGACAGTGGAGGAGACACAGAGGATGTGCTGGTCTGCGGACCAATATGCTGGAGACTTAGGAGACAGGTAGCGTTCAGGAGCCAGGGTACAGGACATCTGAACAGGAGGTGAGACCTGAAGATCACAGGTGAGGTGTGTTTAAATAGTGTAATCAGGCATCTGATTGGCTGGAAGGAATGAATGGAGAGAAGTGCCGGTTTGCGCATGTGAGGTTCACTTGACAAGATGGCGTCCCGCTAGAAGAGCCGTGGTGTCCGTTCCAGAAAATTATAACTGCCGGGAATAAAGTGAGTAACAGCGAGGAGCCCTTCCATCAGCGGGTATGATGTGTGACAGGAGGCACGAGGTACTGGATAAACACAGATGGCAGGATAACTGGTTTACTCAGGAGGCAGAAGGAACCAGGTGAGCCACGGTAGATAGGACTCGAGGTCTTACCAGTTGCACAAAGCAATTGATCGAGCCGTGGGTGTCAGAATAGAGGAGGGTCAAACAAGCTTAAGGGTCAAATGCCAGGAGAGCAAAGAAGGTACCAGGTAATGAGCTGGAGCATAGTCAAGACCAGAGCCTGGGTCTAGGTCAGAAGATAAGTAGTGTAGCCAAGGAACAAGCAGGAGTTAATACCAGGAAGTCAGACTGGAACAAGATGCTCTGGAGAATCAGCAAAGGCAGACAAGACAGCAATGAACTGCCACAGACTACTGGGAAAGACAGTCTTATAAAGGCAGAGAAACAAGTGTGGGTGCTGATTAAGGAGTTAGGTTAACTTTTGCTAGTGAGGTGGAATGTATAACTATAAGACAGCAGCACCTCTTGTGGTATGGAGGTACTGCTAGCCAGATTCACATAAAGGCAAAGTCCAAGCATAGTTCTTAGCAGACAGGAGATGCAGAGGCAAGCAGCATCCTCATGGAAGATGCTGTAGTGCAGCTAGAGGCAGATTGTGACAGCAGCACCAGGATAATGCACAGGAGAGCCAGGAATCACAAACAGAGATATACCCTAACTGTGCAGAGAGCGAGTTTATATAGTATGGTGGTAGAGGAGTCCTGAGTGGTCACGTGACTGAAACTTCAAGAGAATGGCATGCACATGTGGCCACTTGTGTACATCCAATATGTCACCCTGGAGCTGCTGCTGCCAGGGAGAAGAGGACCTGGTGGTGCTGCAAGACAGGAAGTGGAATGACACCAGTAATGCAAAACCAATATTTCTTTCATTTTTAATTTTGAAGAAATAAGATGTAAACTGGATATAATTTATGGAGCTGTCCATATTTCTAGAGAAAAGCCACATAACTAGGCAAACTATTTGTTTCCTCTTCTTTTATTTTCCTGCAAATGCAGCTGCTCCTCAGGTGACAATATTAGGTGATGGCTCTCGTACAAAAACTTAGCGCACACTGTGGTGGCTATGGAACAGTTACACTGAGCTTCTACAGATTTTCCATGTGATTTGTACAGTGACTAACATTCCTGACCTGGCTTGCTTCTGACAGTTCTATAGCTTGCTATAAGTTTACCTGTCTTGGACCAGATGGGTGTGTTGGGAGCTAATGTTAGATAACAGTAACTGATGGAAGACATAGTCAACTAGAGAGTAGTCCAGACTCCAGAGCATACAGTGATATATCTAGGACTCAAACTGAAACAGGCAGGCAGACAGATAAGGGCCAATACTAGGAGTCACATGAGAACATAAACAGAACACAC
Organism: Mixophyes fleayi; assembly: GCF_038048845.1. Taxonomy (NCBI): domain Eukaryota; kingdom Metazoa; phylum Chordata; class Amphibia; order Anura; family Limnodynastidae; genus Mixophyes; species Mixophyes fleayi. The sequence goes on along the minus strand of NC_134405.1, from coordinate 132,296,430 downwards.
ATAGCAATGTAATCAGACTAAACAGAGTCAAAAAAAAATGAGGGGAAAGGGAAGGACCAATACTGGAGAACAGAGTTTCAGGTCATGGCATGTTTTGGGCCTATAGTAGCCACGTTTCCCTAGGGAATGTGCTGAGGTACGTGGATTCCCCAAGGATTTAAAATTGCACAAAGAAGATTAGAACCACAGCAGAATGATAGGTATGGTGTATGTAGTTCCTGTTGCTGTGTGTGTATTTGGTGGAAGGTTATACCCGATCTTGTTTTGTGCTGTATATAGTTGGTGTATGAATCTATTTTCTGTGTAATGATTTTCCTTAAGTTCTATAGTAAAGAAATGTGCAATAACCACTGTGTCTTGAACACAAAGAAAGCTTTTATTGATTAATAAGTCACAGACTTAACACTAGCAATGAGGATTAAACTTCTCATCAGCATCGCTGAGGTGATCAGCGGAGCAGGAGCAGGACTGACATAGCGCAATTGTGGGGTGCAAAGGAGCAGCGCATGCAAACTGCCAGAATGACCCAGGCTGAATAAATGAGCATGTGATTGATATAATTCTTTCTCTAAGAAAGGGAGGAAAAGGGACATAAAGGCAAAATGTCAGGATACATTGGCACAATGGCGGCTTTTGATAGTGTTATACAGGACTGGGACACATATATTGAAAGAGTGGAACTATACTGTGATGCTACAGGGAGACAAGACAGTAGCGGTTTTACTCAGTATAATGGATGCTAAAACATACAATTTACTAAGAAGTTTATTAGCACCTGAAAAGCCAACCAATAAATAATTTAAAAACATTTAGCAAAAGCATTTCAATTCTAAACCATTAGTGACTGCTGAGGGATTTCTGAACTGACATTATAGCGGGAATTGTCTATAGTAATTTCAATGGAGACTGATGCATCCTTGCAACCAGGGATGCATCAGAATTGCAAAGAAATGGGCTAGAATGTACAACACATCCAATCTACTGGAATCAGAGATAGTCCTGTTTCCGCTGTGGAAAGTCCTCATGTGATGCCAGACAGTGCTGGTTTAAAGATAAAGAGTGTAGAAAATATCACATAAAAGGCCATGTTGAAAGGGTGTGCTAGTCGGGAAAAACAACCACCATCCGCAATTATCAAAAGACCCTGGGATAAAATATACAACACCCCAGGTCCATCGGGTAACTGACAATGAGTTATACTCTACTGAAGGATATGCAAAAGAGAACAGTCTGTCTAGAGGTGCACACCATAATGACAAAAGAGCACCAAGAGATCTGGGTCAGTATGGAAGTGGCGGGAATGAAATTGCAAATGAAGTTAGATACAGACTCTGCTCTGCATTGATAAATGCAATTAATTCACATGTTTAAGTCTACCACATCTAATATATCCAATAACGTTGCAGCTACCAAAGGATTTTCAAAATTGCTAGCTACCACACAAACCAAATAAAATGGATAGGCACATTAAAGGGCATTTAGGCTAGTATAGAGTTGGATCCAAATGTTGTTCCAAAATTTAATAAAGCCCATATGATACCATATACTATCCGTCCAGGGTGGAGGAGGAATTATGGAAACTGGAAGACTCTGGTATTCTCCCCTGTAGAATGGAGTGAATGAGCTGTCTAGTATGCTTTGCCTAAAACACAGGACATTTTTGCTGCTTTGTCAGGGGGAGCCCATGCACCAAAATTGACCTAGCTCAAGTGTACTTACAGATGGAAATAGTCCAAGAAATACCTGACAAACACAAAGGCTTACTCCAATACACCTGCCTTGTGTGTGCAATAGCTTCCGCCCCAGCGCTAAGGCAGAGAGCAATGGATCAAGTCCAACGAGGAATTTCAGGTATACAATGATACCTAGATGACAGGCAAAGATGATGAGGACCATTAAAACAATTTGGAAAGAGTATTAGCCTGAAAGTATTAGACCAAGAAAGAATTTCCTATTGTGGGCATGTAATCGATAGAGAGGGCCTGCACAAGTCAACTGATAAAATCGAGACAGAACTGTGAGCTCCCCAGCACCAGTCTGTGTCACAACTGAGATCTTACTTGGGACTAGTGAACTATTACTGACTCTCCCAATCTCTTGCCAGACATCTCCACAGTACTACACCCACTAAATTACCAACTACAGAAAAACGTACACTGGAAGTTTTTCAGCAACAATAAGATTGATTACATATAATAGAGTACTCACCCATTTTGATCCAAAACTGCTCATCAGACTGGCATGTGATGCCTCTCTATATGGCATTGGAGCAGTGTTGTCACATCAAATGAGAGATGGAAGCAAGAGACCATTAGCATTTGCTTCAATGTACTTGACATTAGCAGAGAGAAATTATGCTCAAATTGATCGAGGGACCTTAAGTAAAGAATTTTCATCAATATTTGTATGGACAAAAGTTCCTGTTGGCAACTGATCATCAACTATTGGTATCAATTTTTCAATGTTGAAAAGGGAATTCAACCTTGACTGCGCTCGTCTTCAATGTTGGCCATTGCTCCTGGGTGCAAACACATATGACATTGAGTTTAGAGGCGCAAAACTGCATGGCAATTCTGATGGTCTCTCATGTTCCCCCTTGCCCCAATGTGAGGAGAACAATGGTAAAGACCCACTGGAAGTGTATAACTACATGTTGGTAGAACAGCTACCTATTACCAATGACATGATCAATCGTGAAAAGTGGAAGGAATAAGTAATGGCTTTTACTCTCAAAGTTGGCCTATACATGGCAATGCTCAATAATATGTATTCTGGGTCAGGACAGATCAAATTTCAATCTGTCAAGGAACTTTAATGTGTGGGTCCAGAGTGATAATACCACTAAAACTGTGGCACAGCGTACTGGAAAATATGCATGAGGGTCACTGGGCACGGTGAAAATGAAGAGTCTATCTAGAAACTACGTGTGGTGGCCAGGTGTTGATGGCCAGATTGAAAAATTGACAAGAGAATGTGAAGGATGTCAGAGAATTCAAAATTCACCACCCATTGCCCCGTTACACTCCTGGGAATGGCCATCATCCCCATTGCAGCGTGTGCATATTGACTTTGCTGGGCCATTCAAGGATTGCATGTTTCTTATTGCAGTAGATGCTCATTCAAAATGACTGTATGTAACAAAGATGAAATCCACTACATCTCAGAAAACAATTGGTGTTATGAGAACCATCTTTGCAAGAAATGGTCTGCTTGTACAAGTGTGTAGTGACAATGGGCCACAATTAGTTTCCGCAGAATTCCAAAAGTTAATGAAGGAAAATGGCATTACACATTTCACATCAGCTCCACACCATCCAGTCATCAACGGTTTGGCTGAGAGATTCATACAAACTTTCAAAAAAGCAATCTATATGGGACTTGATAAAACAAACAATTTCAAACTGTTTATTAGGAAGCTACTCAGAACTTTGACATTGCTAAAGAAGTGTTTTTTTGTGATTACAGAGGAGACAAATGACAACTAGGAATAATCTCTTCCAAAACTGGTCCTCTGACGTGCGTGATTAAAGTGGGAGGAGAGTTGTGGCGACACTACGTTCAACAAATAATAGAGACCAGGGCCCATACAGATTGTATTTCGACACCTGGACACAGCCAAGCAAGTGATGTGGGGGTTTCTGAACAGCCTCATGAGGATGCTATGGAGACTTTATACCCGTCTGAATTTGCTACAGAGACTGTTCCTGAGTCTGTAACGGAGTCTGAGGTTCCCTTAGTGGCAATATCTGATCATAAAACTCCTGAACCTCCTAGTGTGATTCTGGTTGAGCAGCCTGTCTCTCTGGGATTTAAACATCGTTACCCAGACAGAGTTCGTATGGCACCCCAAAGGCTTGATCTGTAGCCTTCTGGGGTAACATATACTTTGAATTGTGATAGCTTTTTCTTATGTCTGCATTAATCTATGTTGGGAGGAGTGTGTTCCTGTAGCTATGTGGCGCTAGGTCAAAAACTGAGACTGCAACTAGATTCAGCATCACAGGGACAGACCACAAAATGTTCCAGCAATCTCAAGTGTATATGGCAGGCCTTACACAGGCCCATATAATGCTGGAAACTTATTTCAGCACCTGCTCTAAAAGCCTTGAGGCTAAGAGCAGGCACAGAAGCACAGAGGTCCTAGATTCAAAATCGCACCATAATCTTACAGTAGCATCACTCATTATGTAATAAAATCTTATAGAAATCATGATGGATACAAATATAGTTGCATGCGTAAGTCACTAGTAGGAACACATCTTGAAAATGGGGTACATTGGCATAATATCACTTATTCATTGTCTTTATTTTCTCTGTCGTGCCCCCAACTGAGGATCAGACACTGACCTGTAAGGGCAGAAGTCAGCTGATTTTTATCTGTGAATGTGCCATCCGCTGCTCCTCCCCATGCCAGTATTAAGCTGGGAGGGTGGCACTGGGCAATGATGTCAGTGAACTGGGCACAGGGCCTATCTGTCAGCCCCTATTTGACAGAAAGCAGAAAATGCTGCTGCCCCCACACACACACACAAGAGGCGCAGGGAGGTGGGCAGTGTCTAAGAGGGGGTGGGGTTCTTTACAGTAATGCTGGTTGTAGAATTCAAAACTAGGGGAAGCGTTAATGGCAAATTCATTAACTGAACTGAAATAGATTGCAGGCCATTCTTACAAGCAATGATATCTACAATTATAAGTAGAAAAGCACAATACTGGATTATTTTAGCCAAGGAGTTAATTATATTGATATTTATGGCATCAGGAAGGAATTATTCTCCCAGTCCCACTGTTATTTTGTTTTGCTGTACCTAGGCCACAGTTTCAATGGGGGCATCTTCAGAGTGATGTTTCGTGTGGAGAGCCACACTTCATCGTCCATTGAGAACATCATCCCATCATGTCTTCTCTAGTCCACAAATCTTTTTTGGTTAGCTACCACCAGGGGCGGGCTGGGCCGGGGGGCATGGGGGCAGATGTCCCACGGGCCGGAGAGAAAATATCTATTTAGGGTCGGTGGTCGGTGGACTGAGCGGTGGCTGGCCCCGCCTCCGGGACCAGCCACCTTTGATATAGGCTGCTGATCCTCCTGATCCGTCCGTCCCCCCGCCTATCTGTGAGGACCTAGCTATCACATGGGGCGTGCACCATATGACAGGTGCCGTCCCATGTGAGAAGTGCTGAAGACATTGCATGCGGAGGGAATAAGGTAAGTTATGGTCAATATTGTGTGTGTGGTGGAGGCTATAGTGTGTGTGTGTGTGTGTGTGCTGGAGGTTACAGTTTGTGTGTGTGCTGGAGGCTATAGTGTGTGTTTGCTGGAGGCTACAGTTTGTGTGTGCTGGTGGCTACAGTTTGTGTGTGTGTGTGCAGGAGGCTACAGTTTGTGTGTGTGTGTGTGTGTGTGTGTGTGTGTGTGCGTGCTGGAGGCTACAGTTTGTGTGTGTGTGCTGGAGGCTATAGTGTGTGTGCCAGTGTGTTAATATAGCATGTGTGTTTGAGAGTGGGGATCAGTGTGTTAATATAGTGTGTCTGTGTGTGTGTTGGTGAGTGAGAGTGGAGGCCAGTGTATTTTGTGTGAGTGAAGAGGCCAGTGTGTTTTGTGTGAGTGAAGGGGCCAGTGTGTTTTGTGTGAGTGAAGGGGCCAGTGTGTGTTGTGTGAGTGAAGAGGCCAGTGTGTTTTGTGTGAGTGAAAGGGCCAGTGTGTTTTGTGTGAGTGAAAGGGCCAGTGTGTTTTGTGTGAGTGAAAGGGCCAGTGTGTTTTGTGTGAGTGAAAGGGCCAGTGTGTTTTGTGTGAGTGAAAGGGCCAGTGTGTTTCGTGTGAGTGAAAGGGTCAGTGTGTTTCGTGTAAGTGAAAGGGCCAGTGTGTTTTGTGTGAGTGAAGGGGCCAGTGTGTTTTGTGTGAGTGAAGGTGCCAGTGTGTTTTGTGTGAGTGAAAGGGCCAGTGTGTTTTGTGTGAGTGAAGGGGCCAGTGTGTTTTGTGTGAGTGAAGGTGCCAGTGTATTTTGTGTGAGTGAAGGTGCCAGTGTATTTTGTGTGAGTGAAGGTGCCAGTGTATTTTGTGTGTGTGTGTATTGCTATTTTATTTGTGTTGTGATGATGGGGCAATTTAACTTAATAGTGGGGCCTATGCAATTAAGATGTGTTGATTGGACCTTTAATTTAATGCTGGGGTGGTTTGGGATCTATTAATTGAATGTGGCGCTGTTAGGGGACAATTAGGTCTATTTATTAAAAGTGATTATGAATTATTTAATGTCTAGTTGTGGAAAATGGTTATATATATTAAACGTAAATGCTATTTCATTTATTGCTGGGTCTGTTTGGAGGGAGGGATATAGGTTTATTTATTAAATGGGAATACTATTAAATTTAATGTCAGGGTTAGTTGGAGGGAAATAGGTCTATTTATCAAATGTGAATACTATTATTGGTTGGAGTTTTCTTAATTTCATGTACCCATTTTTTTCTCCAAATAGGGCCTCCAATATTCCAGGATCCAGACAAGCGGCAAATGAGCTAAAGAAACCAACAGACACAAGTGTTGACACTGACAAGAACAGGGAGGAGAGAGCAGGACAGTCTGCCAACTGTCCTGAATCTGGTGGGACAGTCTTGAATTTGGGTGACTGTTTCGCTTAGGACAGTTGGGAGGTATGTCCCGCTTCAACGTGTACTGCTTGTGAAGGCAGAACTTTGTGCACCTAACAGTAGTGCACACAGTATTGCCTGTTTATTTGTCTAAAATGATAACCATGCTACATCATAGGGGGTTACCCTGTCTAAAGTGCCCAGGCCCCCCAGAGCCTTAATCCAGCTCTGGACCTGGGCATAAAAATATATATATATGGATTAAGCAACATTAAAATAGCCTCTTTTTATATAGATAAATATATTGTACCAAAACACCACCCTTTAAGGATGGGCCGCTACTTATGGGCCAGTGCTGTGTGCTTGCCCCCCGGGCTAAAGTCTGCCAGCCCTCCCCTGGCTACCACCATCTTCAGCTCCTCCTGTAGCCTGTTCCACAGACAGCGGAGATCCTGCAAGTTTGACTGGAATGACCACTAAATGGAACCCGTGGTTGAGATAGAGAGGGGTACCCATGTGAAGTCTTGCACCAGGTTGTTCGGTGAGAACTCTGAACATGCAAACAATTGTGACTAGACGCCCTTGGCATTTGAGACAAAACACCACAAGTTTTTTAGGGATTAGTTGGCACACTGAGTCTGTCTGTTCGACAGATGGAGTGTTCGACTGGGGTGGTACCCAGATGAGAAGTGGATTGATTTTCTCAGCCCCTTGCAGAAGGCCCTCCAAAACATCACCACAAACAACCCCTCTATCGGCTAATCTCCAAGGTAAAAAAATAAAATAAAAACTAGAATAAAAACCAATAAAAAAACGGAAAAAGATAAAGCATTTTTTTCTGTGGTCACCCCTAGCTAGCACCATCCTGAGATGGCGTTAGCAATCAGAGAACAGCGGCAATACTTGTACGGCTGCTGTCCTTGATAAATAGGCTTCCCTATGATTTCCTTAGGTGGACATAAGGGATCAATATATCCTTACCGCTTCTAGGATGGAAGTGTGCCTAAATGTAAAATATGCAGGTAATGTTATATTATCTATTTGTGTAGGAAACATAGTTATACATTATTCTTCACAGAGATCATAATTAGACCAAATCACTATTTGCATGAAGAACAGTGCCACTTAGTGGCCACATGTTTGTTAAAAATTGTCATTGCCAAGTAGTAATGTTTGAACAATGCTTCTCGGAAACCATCAGTATGGTTGTTTTAACATTAGAATATAAATAATTATTATTGTGTGTACTTTCCAGTCTTAGAGGTAAGCAACAACTGGGCACTAAATAAGTATAACCATGTTTATGTTATGCCTCTTAATAGTCTGGGAGGAATCTTATGGTTTTCGGACTGCCTTGTCATTTTTTTTTGTCATATGTCTGTGCAGAGTTATGTCACCCACTTTCTATAATCAAATTATCACACTCAAATAAGATTGATACCAAAGGTTATAAAAGTATTGTGGTGAAGAGACAAAAAATACCTTCTACAAATGTATATCTAAGCTTGCTTGCACACTTCAGTTTGCATAGGGAGATGCATCCAGAATGTTGTTATACATTCATTTCTTAATATTTACTTTAGCTAGATAGAGAGGTAGATAAAAAAGATAGAGACAGAACCAGACAATGTGCTATGAGAATGATCCTTACTGGCTGATTGTATGAGACAATTTGTGGGCACTGCTGTTCCTCACACCCTCTCCTCTAAAAGCAATGTTCTTCTTGCATAATTACTCCACTTACCTATCACTTGGCCTGCTCACATATAAATTAGATACTCATAAATCACAGAACATATGTATATTATGCACACTTTAAAGTAACCCCTGTTGTGAAATATAAGCCTATCATAATTCACCAAGGTGGGTATGACAGCACAGGGTCACAGGCCAAGTGTGTAGAGATCAAATAATTACAAAATGGCTCAGTTAGATCAGGACCATGTTCATCTACACAATACATCTAGAAAGACAAAACTAGTCTTTACAATAATAGCAAGTAAAGCTTTCCTTGTGGAAATCCATTATGTGAAATTAAATATGGGAAATATGTTCTTTTTCATAGACATTCAGTGATCAGAAATATATATCATACTTGCCAACTCTCCCGGAATGTCCGGGAGATTCCCGCATTTTGCGAGAGTCTCCCGGACTCCCGGGCGAGTGTGGCAATCTCCTGAATTCTGCCCACTTCACTAGGAAGTGCCCCACTTCCTAGTGAAGTGGGCAGAATTAGATCCCAAACGCCGTGATTCCCGGTGAATCGCTGCGTTTGGCCCCGCCCCCCGCTGGCAAATGACGTATTTGCGTCATGACGTCACAGGGGGCGGGGCCAAAATGACGCGATTTTGCCCGTCCCGCCCCCCTCCACTGGCTGGCTCCCGGAAGGGAGCTGAAGAAAGTCGGCAAGTATGATATATATCTCATATTGAGGTTTAAACTAGCCACCCACTGCTATGACACTATGGCAATGCTTCGGCTATTAAAACAATGTTTCATCCTATCACCTCTATTACACAAACATTTTATGTAAAATATATGATTTTTTTTGTATTGTTTACAAAGGTACAAGCATATGTACATATAAGTAGTTTGACTTAGAATCTGTGCTGTTTTAGGTCATTATCACAGCTGGATAAATACTGGTTTCCGTGGCGACCCCTTCTGCCACCCACCTTTTTATTTTCTGCCTGTAAAGACATCTCTTTCCCGGCGAGTAGTGTTCGCAGGCATAGAGTTATAATACACTGTGCTAGTCAGTGTTTCCGCTTTCAAATTCTGGATTTAAAAAACTCAAAATTCTTAGTAAAAAAAAATAAAATATGTATTTTAAATGCTAGGGTACATACATAAAATTCTAGAAAAGTAACTTTACTGTGTTATCACCTCTTCTGTGTTATGTCACTGCACATATTCCACCTCTTGCTGCTTTGAATATATATCTCCAATCCCTGGCCATATTTATAGTCACACCTAAACCCTACCCCCCACATTTGCATCTCCAAACTAAAAACTGTAACAATGTTAACCACATCCTTGTCCTTCTTATTCAGAAATCTAACCCCACATTCTCTTGTGCCCTTTGCAATCTGTTTATATAGATGTATCCTGCTTTGCTGTTCTAACCAGAGTCGGAACTAGCGGTGATCTGGCAGCAGGGCCCATGGAGGTAATGGATGAGCCGCCAGTGTCAGACTGAACCACCGGATAAAGGAGAGGGCGCCCCACCGCCCGTTGTTTGGAACACATGTTACTTGGTGATCCCAGAGCTGGACTAAGGAAGGGGGACCTAGGTGACACAGGCTCCAGTTACCCCTCATTTAGAGGCCCCCCAACTCAGGCGCTCACTTAGGATAGGGGGGGGTTTGTTTCTGCAGACGCTTCTCTACATTCCTCTGCACTGAGCCTGCAGTGCATAATAAGATTACCGACATGGAGCTGCTGCAGATGCGTAACCACAGCAGCTCCTCTAATGAGCCATTGAGGATCTCTAGAGATCAGGCTCGACATGCAGACTACAGAAACATAAGTTGACAGAAACATGCAATGATACAAAACATAGGAGGGTCTGGCTTTCTAGAGTTTAAAATCCATTTACCCATGCTATTGAGATGGTTGGGATTTTCACTAGTTTTGGCAGGGTGTGGACAACAATGACTTTTGTTATCTTATTCTTAAAGTTGTCCAGTCCAGTAAATAGCCCCTTATTTGCTGGATTCTAATTGTTTATAATCCTCATTTTCTCAATTGTACTGGCCTAGTGAGGCGAGCCTACGCTAGGACCATTTCCTTTGTGGATACCATTTTTAGACCTTTACTATCCCAAATATTCAGATAAAGCTTCATAATCATTTGTTATCGTATGTATGTTTTTATCTTTGTTCATTATTAAACTAATTTTGTATATATTACCATCCCCTTTTCACTAGTATTTAGTATTCTAGTGATTGCTGAGACCACAGAGAGCATCCATGTAGCCACCAGACAATAACGAGATCATGCCCTCCCAAACCTGCTCTATTTTTTAAATACCATCTCAGCTATTTCATTACCCGTTCAGCCATTTTAATAACCCCCTCCAGCTGTTTTTATTACCTCAACCCGCCCTGCAGCCGTTTTTCATTACCTCCCACACTACAGTCATTCCCTCCCTGCAGCCATTTTCCTTACCCCCCTTGCAGTGATTGCCCCCTGCAGCCATTGTCCTTACCATCCCCTGCAGCCATTTTCATTACCTTTACACCCTTTATCCACCCCCCCCTGCAGCCATCATTACCTGCCCCCCTTTATCCACCCCCCTGCAGCCATTTTTCTTACCTCCCTCTTGCAGCTATTTTCCTCACATTCCTCCCCTTGAAGCTATTTTACCTATCCCCCTTCAGCCATTTCCCTTAACTCCCCCTGCAGACATTGCCCCCCCTGCAGCAATTTTCCTTATCTGCCACCCTGCATCCACACCTCCCTGCAGCTATTTCCCTCACCTCCTCCCTTACCATACACCCTCCCTCACCCCAACCCACTCACTCACTTACTTACTTACCTCATCACAGCAGTCTTCTGTCCTCTTCTATGACAGGCAGCCTGCAGGAAGTCCAGGGGCAGAAAATTCATAGTGAAGTCTCGTCAGATGTGGAACTCTTGCGAGATTGCGAGATTTGACTAAGAGCTCCGTGTCTGCAGTGACAGGCAGCTAACAGCATAGGATTTGCAATCAGGCTGCCTTTCTCCATAGGGACAGTCAGGCCTGCTCCCTTTGGACCTTGGACCAGGAACGGCCCCGATGCCATACAGCCATGGAGTGCACCACCTTTTTTCCAGCGCCCAAGCTGCAATCTAATGGTTGATCAGGCCCTGGTTCTATGTACTTTTTGTATCTATTACTGAGCCTTTGTTTCATTGCATGTGTCATATATATATATATATATATATATATATATAAAAAGGGTAAAGGAAACGGCGCCTCCTGGTGTAGTGTATTACGTCAGACCACCATGGCAATATGCAGAATATGAGAATCCTCAACCAAGGAGTTCCAGTGATGCAGGAAAGCAGGTATAGCTGATGAACCAGAGATATGCACCACCTCCATCTAGTGTGTATTTAAGAGTACCAGATATATGGGTAATGACAGCTCATCTGTGATATCACATAGTAGGTATCCAATCACGCCAGCATGCTCAAACAGCCTGGGCATGATGGGACTCCTAGTGCACCAGGAACAAAATGGATTTCTACACTTAAGAGGGATGGGGGGGGGAGCATTTTTTTTTGCAGATCCGATCTCCCTAGGGAATTCAGCCCCTGCTCACTGGCCTGGGGCTGGTTTGGCATTATGGCAAGGGTTGGTTAAGCTGTCTTTTTTTATTTTATTTTTTTACATTTATTGCCTTTTTTTTGCATTTTTTTGTTTACATATAGTTGTTTATGTCAACATTTTGAATGTTTTTTTGAACAGTACAACCCTGTACGCATTTTACATGTCGTCATTTTGATAGTGTAGATATTTTGTATATTGACATTTAAACCTTGTAGACATTATGAACATGTAGACATTGTGACTTTCGACATTATAATAGTGGCAATATTATGACATACCCAATCCCTGGACATAACTTACTTACCTTTATTATGTCTGTGCTTTCTTCAACACTACCTACTCACAAATGTGCCCATCAACTGTACATAGAGTTCTCCATAGAGTGTATCATGATCTCCTATCTTCCTTTTTTGTTACCTTTCATTCTCAAATGTCTAACCACTCTTGCCCTGAACTGAAGGTCTCCCAGCAAATTTTCACCTGATCTGGATAAGTTTTCTCTGCCAAACTAAACCCACGCGCCACATACCACAACATTGGCACAGTTACCTTGCAAATGTAGGAAAGCTGGTTTCAAATCTGATTTCCTCATCTACAAATCCCAATATTAGGGGGCAGATTCAATTGGGAAAATATCCGCACAAGGTGTCTCTGTAACAGCCATGAGACACCTTGCGTGGGTTTCTTTTTGCAAACATCTCACTCATTTTTGCTTGCACCCCACGGAGGTGTGAATAAAAATTATTATTTTTACATCACTACCAGTAATAAATGCACAATTGAATCTGCCCCTATGACTTTAACTCTGCACTTAACATAGCTAAACAAATTTATTTCTCCTCACTCACATCCTCATAAGCTTTAAACTTTCCACCCACTGCTGTCCTCATTTGTCCTGGTTAGCACTTTTTCACCAGCATTTAGTGCTCTAGATATTGCATTGTACTTAGAAGAATAAAAAGCCGCAATCAAGATTGACAGTGCATTGCATCAGAATGACTTACCTGGGCGTACCTGCAACTTAGTCTCTGGTCCATAACCGAAAATGAATTTGCCTCTTCTCTTGGCTCACAACATGTCCACTTGATCTAATCCCTACTCACTCACTCCATCACACTGCCTGTCTTGAACAAATGATTTAACCATTTCCTCTTCACAAGTATTTTCCCCTCAAACATGCAATGATTGTCCCCACCCTCAAGAGACCCTTTTTGGACCCATTCAGCCCTCTAGCTACAAACACATTACTTCTATTTGCATTAAACCTATTGAAACACTTTTTTTTTCTTATTTATATTAGACTGATAAATTTTCTCAACTCTAACTCCCTACTAGACTCTCTTCAGACTGGCTTTTGTCCAGCCCACCCCAAAGTAACTGTGCTCACAAAAGTAATTGCCAACATCACAGGCAAATCAAAAGTTGAATCTTCCATACTACTCCTGGATCTCTCGTCTGTATTTGACATGGTTGACCACCCCTTCTCCTGCAACACGCTATCAATTTGGCATCTGCAATGCTGTCCTCTCTTATTTTTCATTTTATTTACCCAACCAATCATTGATGGTTTCTTCCATTCTTGGCCCATTACTGTTCTCTGTTTACATTCCCTCTCTTGGTAAACGGATGACTTGTAAACAGATGATACCTAATTTACCACTCTATTTTAGCTATCTGTTCATGGATATCTCAAAGACATTTAAAGTTAAACAGAAAAAAATTATCTGATTCTATTTCTTCCATCATCTTCCAAACCACTGCTTGATATCTCTTTAACAGTGACATTAAGCAGTTGAATTAAAGCAACAATGTATTTTTAATTTATAAAGGTAAAATAAAAAGATGTTTGTGAATAAATGGAATGCAACCAAGCGATTGGCCTTGGTTTTCAAGGGAAACAGATGTATGTTATTTATGTTGACGTTTATCCAAGAGTCAGTAATATGAGAAAACAACACAGGTCTTTTGTTACTTATTTGGATCTGCCGTGCAAACTACTTTTATCATATACTATGCACGTCATTTTTTCCCCAAATATAAGCTACAGTTGAAGATTGTATTACATAGGACAATAATTTTGTAGGCATATATAAACCCTCTGTGTGATAACATCTGGGTACAGCTATCTAAACAAACATAATAGAGTCACTTTTAATTATGAAATTTCTGATCATTCAAAATTCTAATTTTTCTCAGCTGCCCTGTTATTTCCATGACTACAACATATTTCTACATACTGCACAAGTTTACTATCTTTGTGTCACCCTTCACTCTTTTTATTTTTTTTACCCTGTCTTTTTATTTTATCTCTACGTCATGCTGCTTCCATATGCAAAACATCTATAACAAAATAGTCCTTTTCTCACACAAGATGTCACCATGCCTGACCTAGCAATAACAATCCTGAAATCAATCATATATGATGAGACTCATCCATAATTCTCATCCTTCCCCATCTCCTGCACTTTCCTTAATTACCTTCCTATTACCTCCCCCTCGCCATGTTCATTACTGTATTTACACCAACTCTGCCTTACATTAGCTACTCATCCTTTCCCTGTCTGCAGCTACAATTATTATTCCCATACCAAATGGCACATTATAGGTAAAGAATAATAAAATTAACAAGAGAAGATGCACATATGTGCTTCCTCTGCTATGTCAGCTTAGACATCTACAGAAAGAAGTGTGCTGGAGACTCTGTTGTATTCTTTTATATACTTTGTAACTGTAATGAAAAAAATGTGTTTCCTGCTAGTAGCAATAACTCCAAGACAACTCTTTTACTTAAACGTGACAAAAAGTCACAGGACCCATATTGTTTTATGTGATATTTAAAACACAAATATGTTCTAACTCCTGACATTTGCATAATGATGACAAAATAGCAACTCACCTTTACATTAACCATTAACCATCTAGATTATGGTTTACCGTTTACACCATCTACATTACAGATAATGATGCAGGCACGTTTTCACCTGATTTTTTCCTGAAGTGATGGGAGGTCTACTTAGATATTCTGTAGTACATAGAGTATATATAATTATAAGCACCATTCATTATCTAGACCATGGGATTTGCCAGTGCTGTGTTGCTTGGATAGACATAAAGATATTGTGTATACAGGAGGACATAGCAATTCAACACATATTTTATACATTATTTATCCTACTAAACTAATTTTCTTGCACATATGTTCATTTTATATTTCTCTGGAGAACAGAACTCCACTGTAAGTGGAGTGTTTGAAGATTAATGGTCTGGAAATGCAATGGCATTACTGCTATGAAATTGGTAGGGTAGAACAGAGAGTGCAATGAACTCTGGAGAGCAATTACCCCAGTTATAGGAGTGTCTCTTTGATTAGAGCATTTACTGCTTTCATGTGCGTAATGTTATTGCAGGAGCCCTTTACATAGCAGTATAATATCATAATGGCTCGCTTATTTTTCAGAAAATCCCTGTTGTAAGAGACATATAGATATTAACACAGTGCACACAATATAGTGACAATCCCGATTAATACCACATTATTCCCCTTGATAAAAGCACTCTTTGAACTCACTGATTTGTTTTTCTCTTTAATAGTATACACGAGGTGAAGATTTTGCTGGCGCAGGGACAGAAAGACATGTGAGGTCACAGCAGGAGATGTGAGGTTACAGGGTGCGTTCGGTGGAGTCCCCGTTCTAGAGTCCTCTGCCCCACAGTTTATAAGAAAGGTTAAAAAGTGCACCATATATTGCCCATTTTATATAAGTGTGCAGAGATGTCAACATGACACCCATTTTACTTAGCTATCCGTCCTGCTTTCTATGCATATAAACCCCTTCTAATTTGTTCCTTCATCTACTCATTCACTCTGCTCATTCAAACTGCTCATGTTTCATAACTTTTATTTCTGATCAATCCTTATTGCCCCTTTTTCATTTTCACTCCTCAGCTCTGCTCCTTCTTTCCCTTTTTTGGCACATATGGTAGCACAGTCTGGGTGCTCTTGTCACATACAGTCTGGGTACTGCAGTTCCTGGTGCCCTTCCTAACTCCAGCAATTCCCCCTTTACTGCTCCGTATAGCAGCACAAGGGGCTGAAGCTCTTGGAGGGTCCCGATGAGTGTCCTGGCCATATGGGGGATCTTCACTGTCATCACAGCAGAGTGCATGGTACAGAACTTTGTCACTGAACCTCACCCGGTCTCTGGAGCCAGGGGTTCTAGTTGGCTGGGGTTTCTGTGGTGGGAGAGGAGTTTCTTCACTAGAGGAATCTGGACCATTGGGAGTGGCTCCACCATTAAGTAGCCTGTAGTCAGGAGGACGGTCTGAGCCATCTCCAGAATCAGATGGGGTGGACGCTTCAAGAAAAGAACAGAATTCCCAACTGTCTGAACTCAAGAAATCCAGGGGTCCAAGGTCACACAGTGGACCCCCCTTTTCACTGCTGGATGTGCTACTAACAGTTCCAGGGGTCCAGTCATCAGTGTCCAATTCAAACTCAAAGTCCGAAGTAAGTCTGTCTATCTGCTCCACCACCTGAAATAGACATACAGTGTGTTAAGGGATTTGTTCTCATGATAGCAAACTACCTATAAAATATTAATTTTATTTATTTATTATAATTGTAATTAATTCCAGAGTCCCCTGTCAAGTACTCACCACCCAGAAACTGGAATTGAAATCAAATGCTGCAAAATAATAGAGCACTGAGGTAAGAAACATTTTGTATAGGTGCTAAACTTCAATTCTCCTTCATAATATGCCAAATATGTAGGTCTCTCATGATTAGTAAAAACTGGGACACCTATGCATCCTTTTAGGTCCCAAATAAGGAAAATAGATGTAGGAAACAATTTTAATTTGTCTTAGATTATGAGAAAATAAGTATTGAGTTCATGTTTTTTTTAGTAAAACCAAGACACAGTTAGAGGTCTACCAATTGTTATCCCTTATTATTATGGCAGACAGTCTGATATCCAACTAGATGTGAAGTTGGACATACATTATTTTTAGTTTAGTAAAATACATATTTTTCTACTGTGCATGTGCTACAAAAGTGCATATACATATATTCGTATGCAGATTTGGTTACATCTTTTGACTCCTTACAAAGGGAGAGGCAGAATGGGGGAGGGAAAAGTTGGGCGAGTGTAAGATGAGTACAGTAAGGATGTATTCATGTAATTGTGGCCAAAGCATACCCTGCAAGAATAACTCTGTACAAAACATAGCCTTACGTTACAATATTATCAAAATGAACGAGAAATAAAGAAAAGGAAAAAAAATATTCATTATCAATTGGCCAACATAATTTGTATCTAATTTTCCAAAAACAACTGGGAAGAGGGTTACAAAAGTTCAAAACACTCCAAGAGCACTCTAAATTAGTAGACTACATAATTGAACTCTATATTGTCACTATATTTGTCTTAGTAAAAACCATTCAGTAGATTCAAAAAATTTCATGATATTGCCTATGCATCATGTGAAGTAATGTAAGGGCCCCATTTGACATGGAAATTTCTTACTCCCTTTTCTTTATTTTTTATAATTCTTTATTTTCAAACCGTATCATAGATGCGTTACAACAATAACTCCCAACGATATTAGAAAAAATAAAATAAACAAGTGTCCACAACGTACATGGTTCAGATACATAACCATGGGACGTAGTGTGTTTACTCCCTTTTCTAAATCGGAGAGAGCAGACCTTCTATCGAAATACAAGAGGTCCAACAATTCAATCTTGAATAACTGTAGGAATAACATGAGATTTCCACCAAAATAACTTTTTTTTTGGTACCGCAACAATAATTGAGAGAAGTGTATTGATAGTATTATTGGGGAGATCACCCTCCCATTCATCAAAAGAGGAAAACATCAAACTTCATAACTCATTGTCAATTGAAGATGGAAGGATAGGTTGATGACAAAAATACATTCTTATTCCAATATTTCGATATTTTTGAGCATTTCCATAAATTGTGAGTTTTCTCTTTTCGTTTGCATTTTGGGCAGAGGCCTGATTCATTAGGGGCTTATTCCTCTGAGCCTGAGAAACATAAGCCCTTGTGACAGGATGGACCGCCTATGCCACCCTGTCTGTTGTTGCTGGGAACCGGCTGGGCTTACTTTGCCACCGTATCCTTTCGGAAACACAAATGCTCCCTCTATCCACAGTGGGAGGGGCTTACAAATGCTGCCACCACTGGACTCCTTACCGGCATCCAGTACCGGGTTTCTTTTGGGTAACTGAAGCTGCTAGTGTACCCCGTTACTGGTACCTGGGCTGGTACCTCTGACCTCTTCCTATGGATCAGGGTTGCTGTGGATGGATCCCCCTTGGCCTATCTGCTGGGTAGCGGGCAAAACAGTGGTACCGGAAAGCTGGGTCCAAACCTCAGAACAGCTGGGAATGGATTAGAGTTGGGTCTAATTTGTAGGTCACAGGGATAGAGAAGTTTCCAAGCAGGTCGTTGAAGCAAGTGATGTTTATTTGCTCACACTGGATGAAGGTACCAGTAAGCAGGTCAGATGAAACAAGAAGAACAATTTCCAACAAAAAACAGTGCTTTTTTATACAGTTGGACACAGCCTCACAGGGTAAGCCAGCCCCCTGAGGTCTGAGCTATTTTAGAATCAGGATGCAATGTGTTTACCCAAACATAGATTTGTATGCAATGCAAAGCTAACAATATTTACACTTATCTAAAATATTTACACTTATCTAAAACTTGCTGTGATTTTCTGCATCTTGTTTTAGACACAGGAAATCTAACAGCATGTCTAATTAAACCCTCCTGTGCCTTCAGGTGCTGGACCCTCACACATCAAAAGGTCTAATTAACATAAGATTAACATGGGTCCTTTCTTCAGACAGTTGCAAAATACATATTCCCAAAGAAAAGTTACAAAATCCCAAACAAGTCGTTTCCCCACACCAGAATACACAAAAGACTCCCTCAACAAATGCTTTTTGCATCAGGTATATACCTCAGAAATAATTTCCTCCCCTGGTCTCAGAAATAAATATATTTCCTTTACCAAAATACACACAATATAAAAAATCAGTACATTTGCAATTATATAAATAAGCGCCCTTTGTTTTTTCCTTTAAATAAATTTATACCATAAGTTATTTAGTAGTGTTCCAGTCACAGCCCTAGTTACCGTTTTTAAATAAAGCCCCTGAAGTCCAGCAGAGCTTAGTGCCTTCAAGGTTTTCTTGTTATGGACTAGTAGTATAGCTGGTTTCTTTGAGCTCAGGGATAACCACTTTGCATGCTGACCACACCCTGAACCACAGATGTTCTGTGTTGGAAACAATTAAGTCCAAATAAAGATATTTTATTTTAAATTTGTTTGTACGTGAAAAGCTAAATAACGATTCTAACTCATCCGATTGGGCAATATCTATAATTTATGTCAACTGTTGTTAACATTGGATATCCTGACGCATTTGTAATTATAAATAGAAATGGGTATGTGGGGGATTATATAGATCCTGTAATTGTTGGAAACTATACTGGGATCCTCCTGGGTCAAAGATGTCTCTGATTGCTGCAATGTGCTTTTATTACCAGATTTTATATATCACATAATACTAATACTAATACTGATAGGAAACATTTGTATATAGTATGTGAGATTACAAAATATAATGCTTTTTATTACTGCAAATTTTCCAAAAAGAGAAAGTTTAAAATGTTTTATTTCTACATGGCCTATGCAGATTCCGGTGTATAATTGATTTTCTTTAAGCAGCTCTAAGGCAATTGCAAATAATAAAGGTAATGAAGGGCAACCGTGACATGTACTTCTCAATATGTGAATAAGAGATAAAATATATCCATTCATCATGATTTGCATTGAGGAATTAGTGTATAAAGTTTCTATCAATTGAATATACTGTAGCGGAAATTGAAATCTATGAAGTGTCTCATAGAGGTGGTGCCAAACCACTAAATCAAAAGCCTTTCGGCATCTAACGAAAGTAAAACATTGGAACACCTCCATTTGTCCCCTCCAAAGTTTGGATAACTGCCAAAACCTTTTGTATATTGGAGACTGAATTTCTACCCCATATGAATCCTGACTGATCCTTATGTATAATTTCTGGCAAGGTCAATTTTTTCGATCTACAAGAATTTTGTAAATGTCAGGCACCGTCCTGCGATCCTTCCGGGATGGCCGCCTGTTCTCTGCCCAGCGCGTCTGGTTGCATTGCAATCAGACGCATCGCTTCCGGCTCCCGGCCTCAGCAAGACAGCATGCCCTGTTGCTAGGCAACGGGACGCAATGGGCAGATCTCCCCGGTGCCAGGTATGACAGCGCTGCAGCGCTGATTCTGATTGGGGCACCACACTATTTAAACTTCCTCTGGCCCTCCTACCAGTGCCAGGTCTTCCTGCCTCCAGCGTTTGTGTGTACCAGTTGCTATATTTGTTCCTGACTATCCCTGTGCTGCCTGTGACCTTTTGACCCAGACCGTTTGACCACCTCTATTTGGATTCTGCCTTTGTACTGTGCTACCTGAAAGTTACCGACCCGGCTTTCCTCACCATTCTTCTGGATATCCCTTTGTACCTCTGCTACCAGAACGTTACCGACCCGGCCTGTCTGACACCTCCTTGTATCTCGCTATTGACTCTTGGAAGGACCGTGACCTGCGTGTCCCTGCAGCGGAGTCCATGCTTCCTTGCGGTGGTTCCTGGATACCAGGGGCACGTTAGATTCCGCACCTTCCTCTGAGTTGCGCCAACAATAGCAGGTACACTATATAATTGCGACAGTAAATGTTTTATAATCCGTATGATGAAGCTCAATTAGCCTATAAGAGGGTCTCTCCCTGATTTTGGCAGAACTTTATTAGTTGTATGATAAAAATAAATAGGCAGCGACTTTTCTAGAATGTAGCTGTAGTCCAAGACTGTAATATTTGTAAAAATTCACCACTGAGGCCAACTTGGCCGGCAGATTTTAAAGGTTTCAAATGCTTTACTCGTATGTCTAAAATAATTTCATTCTCTGTTATTGGTTGAGTAACCATGAGCACCTGTTGCTTTGTGCTTTGGGGTAATTTAATGTGTTTCGAAAATAGTTCTTTATTTCCACTATTTAGTGGTTCTTGAGCACTAAACGTATTTACATTGTTTATGATTCCATCTCCTGTACATGTTAAAGTGACTGTACTATCCCGCAAGGATGTTATAAAGATATTGGTTCTATTGCCTTGTAGCAAGTTGGAAAGTAGGCAACCTGCTTTATTGCTATGTTTGTGAAACAGAAACCTACCATGTTTGATATGTTAATTCCCTATTTGCACTTTTTTATAATTAAGTTTATAGGAAAGTGTTTATTTTTCATAGTCTGAAATGCTTTGGCAAACTCACGCTGCTCTCAGATTGGTCCTTTTTGTAAATTAAATAATTTTACTCCTAAGGACCATCATGGCGCCTGCCAGTATAAGATCGGGTTAGTCAGATGTTCAGAGTTATTTTTCACATATAGAACCCAGGTAGCTTCCAAAATATCTTTATTTTTTTAGAGGAAGTCAACGCAGTCGGAAATCTTCATTGCCTATAATTACCTATACTATTGGCAGTCTGTAATCTTACCCAAATTGTGATCTGTAAGGCCAATAGGTTCAGTTTCAGCTTTAATGGTTTTAGTGGCCAATGTGTTGGAAATGAGAAAATTAAAAAATAAGTCTGGAAAAGGTATTATGTATTGACGAGACATATGTATATTCCAGATCTACTGAATGTCGTAATCTCCAAATATACACAATTTATAGGTGTTTGGAGAGATATTGGATTCCCACTATATGTCAGCATATTGATCCAATAGAAGAACTACATTTGTCTAATTGCTGTATAATAAAATAGGAGTTACTAACAGAATATTTAGGACATTCTAATGAATACAAAGAGTGAAAATATGTGAATCTCTGACCACTCCATTTAAATATGCTGAGCATCAACAGCTTTAAGTAACTAATTACTCTAGGACAAAGCAATAGTATAGCTAGTGAGAACGGAAATAAACACTTGTTGTATGTCTGAAAACCAGAAGAGCTCACAACCCAAATAGGCCCATAATTATAACATTGTCAGTCACAAACAGTATTGGTCTAATTTTGGACCTAAAGGCAGTATACCAGCAAACTTATTTGGTAAATCGAGATCAAATACTAAAGTAAAAGTTGTGTCAAGTTAGGAAAATTCACTAAATAATGGTCCAATTCTATATCTGAGGTACATATCAAGGTAGACATAATGTAAGCCTTCAGACATTGACTGTAAATGCTCAAAGTTCAGTCATAGCGGGAAATCAAGTGTCCATTATACATCCTGAACAAATATTATATACAAGTTAACCCGTGCATGATACTCATGCATTCTAGTCAAATCAAGCTACTTAAGGTCTTAAAAAGGTTCTTGTCATGCATTTGGACCTAGCCCAAGCCTCCTCAGGGGAAGAGCGTTAGTTCCCGATGCAAGCGGCCTTTTTAATGTGTGTTCATGAGGTAAAATTACCTCACGAAAATTAGTTTGACCCCTCAACTCGTAAATTTAGCCTTTACTACCCCTCCCACGGGGGGAAGGGGGGATGATGGAAGTTAACTGACTTGACTATTCTAATTTTTTTGTCAAATAATGTCAGTATACCAAATTTCAGGTCAATTGGATGAGCCCTTTCTGAGAAAATAGTTTTTTCCACACACACACACACACGCACTAACGCACGCCTCTACACATGTGTGTTCATGAGGTAAAATTACCTCAAGAAAATGAGTTTGAGCCCTACCAAATTTCAGCCCTTTTTGAATTTTTTATCCCACACACACTAAGAATTTAGTAGGTCAGTGTATAACTCTGCCCAGCAGGTGGCGCTGCAACTTGTTTTTTTTTTCCACACACAGACGCCACTAAGCATTTATATATTAGATCCTGCAGATCTCTAGACTTGGCTCCTTTCTTTGACTCTTTTTCAATTATGGAAGCCTTGGCATCTTTTACAGAATTAAAATCTTTGAAGTCCTTACCATCAAAGATGCTTAGACACGTTGGGTAATGGAGAGCAAATTTACGGCCAGCTTTGAACATACAGGTGACATTTTTTTGTGCGCACTGGATACCTCCGGGGAATAATCTTGAAATAGAACAAGATAACTGTCCATCCATTTTATTATACCGAGATATTTTGGGCAAACTTTATGGATATAATTTAAACATGTGAAAATAACTGTTCTTTACCTCGTATCTGTATCCTCTTTCATGGGACCCAGGCGGTGTGCTCTTACAATTTCTAGTCCTTTCAAATTTTCCAAAATATTTGAAATGTCAGGGAGGTCTGTCATGAGGAAGTTAAAGAGCTCTGGTCCTTTAATATTTACAAGGATACCAATCAGGTGGAGATTGTTACAATGTGATCTGTTTTCCAAATCAATTGGAGTCGTCATTAAGGGACCATATGTGATTTATATGTCACATTATCATCAGCTGGATCAAATGAATCTTATTTTAATCCTAGGAAACTATGCAGCAGTACATGTTCTCCCTGTAATAATACTGCTTCAGAAGAATTAGTGCTGTGCATTCAACAGAGGACCGCAAAGGATAGAAGGATAGGGATTTGGATATAACAGCTCCAGGAGAGACCATCCGAGTTGTCCATGCTGACGTGCATTTCTGTGTTCTGCAGTATTGCTGCGTTGCAGTGAGCAGTTGGTGGCAGCGAGAGAAACCGCAAGTTTCTTCAGCAGATCAGTCTTCCGCTACATCTCAAGGGGGTCTGTGGTAGTCAGAATGCAGCAGGGAGAACGTTGTGAGTCGATGTCGGACAAGTCGATGTCAGATTCCTTTTCTCAGGGAGCTTGAGGAGGGTACGTCCAGTAGAGTTGGCTCTTAAGCCACGCCCCCTCCCTCTGTTGAGTGTATGACACTGCATTGAATTATTATATTGTGTAGAAATAGTGTAATATAACTTGCACATTTCGTATTAACACTGTCAAGCAACATCTCTACACTACACTTGTTGCTCCTGATGTAAGTCTTGTGCAAATGCTAGTCTTAGAACGTAAATATGCTTTTTCATGCATGAGCAAGGATTGAACTGCCATAGGTATAAGGTGAAACATGGTATGGGGGGCCCTTAAATTTTTTTTGCTATGTGGCCCACAAATGTCTAGTTACGCCCCTGTGCACATGTCTTTTCCCGCTAACGTTTGGGATGCAAGTTCATCCAACTCTACATGAGCCCCATAAATTACAGACAGGAGTATATTCACTAAACTGCGGGTTTGAAAAAGTGGAGAAGTTGCCTATAGCAACCAATCAGATTTTAGCTAACATTTTGTAGAATGTACTAAATAAATACAGTGGCTTAGTGGTTAGCACTTCTGCCTCACAGCACAATGGTCATGAGTTCGATTCCCGACCATGGCCTTATCTGTGTGGAGTTTGTATGTTCTCCCCGTGTTTGTGTGGGCTTCCTCCGGGTGCTCCGGTTTCCTCCCACACTCCAAAAACACATACTGGGAGGTTAATTGGCTGCTATTAAATTGCCCTTAGTCTCTCTCTCTCTGTCTGTCTGTACGTACGTACGTACGTACGTGTGTGTTAGGGATTTTGACTGTAAGTTCCAATGGGGCAGGGACTGATGTGAATGCGTTATCTGTAAAGCGCTGCGGAATTAGTGGCGCTATATAAATAAATAGATGGTGATGATGATGATGAATAAATGATAGTGAGAATCTGATTGGTTGGGCACTTTTTCAAACCCACAGATTAGTAAATATACCCTACAGAGTTCCTGACAAAGGAGAGAGTAAAGCACTGCCCAGATCAAAGCAGAAGTCATGATTTTAGTTTATAGGGAATGTTAGATTACAGGGATTACTCTGGCTCAATGGTGGGGGCTATGTTTTTATTTTTGTTATGTAAGATAAATAAAATGTAAAATATTTAACTTGAAATAAATCCTTGCCACCCTGTTTGCCCATTGTAATAAGCTCTAATACTTCTCATCAGTGTAGATAACATTTATTTAATGTATATACTATTTAAAGTGGAGAAAAAACGAATGCAGGAACAGGAAGATAAATCTTTGCCTCATTTTTTATTTTTATTGCAAGTTTAAGCATGGCAATCTATCACTCTTATAAGGCGGAATTCAACATTTTATATTTGTATTTGTTATAGATAAAGTCAAAAGTTCTTACTTTAATACAATAAATCATGTGTGTATTTTTAAGATGCTCTTTACCCCACAAGATCTGCAATAGGCATTGGTGCGCTGTGTGAATATTGCGGCGCTGAACAGGATGGGTTGCCCCAGTATGGCTCAGATTCTGAATCCCTTATATACTAATTGTTTTTTTAGAAAGCCAAAGTCAAACAGTACTAAATAAAATAGCAGAGAATGAACGCAGAGGAATGAGCTAAATGCACTGTCTATTTCTCCGAGATAACTTTCATCTGTAAAAACATCACTGGCCTGGTAGCCACTTGTTACTCTGTCCCCGTTGTTATCCATTATTGCTATGGATTACAGTTTAACCCAACCAGCTGTGGACGACTATAGTTTGCCCTGTTAGTTGTGGACTACAATTTTGCAATATCTGTAGCAGAGATTCCCTGTGCACTTGCTGTATTTTATTGTGTGAAATTATTTACCGGTAGGTGTGGTCTAGTCAATTAAAGTATAATATTTAGCCCTGGAATCATATATCTAGTTGTTAATAAAAGTTTGATTGCTGTGCATAAAACCACTGACTTTATTTGGGAGCAAAATGGCTAATGGCATATAACTTTGACATAAAACTGCTGATGGGCACATTAATGAGCATAACATGAAGGGCATCTTACTGGACAGTTCTTTCTCTGCACGATGAATGTAAATGAATGTAATTCTCATCATATCTTTGTATGCTATATGTATAAAGATATCTATACTAATGGTTATTTAATGTGGCAGCAAATAAGTGTATAAAAGCACGCAGACATGTTCAAGAGGTTCAGTTGTTGTTCAGATCCAACACCAGGGGGTAAATGGATCAAGCTGAGAGATTCCGGCGGGTTTGAAAAGCCAATCAGATTCTAGCTATCATTTATTTAGTACATTCTACAAAATGATAGCTAGAATCTGATTGGTTGCTATCGGCAACATCTCCACTTTTCAAACCCGCCGTAAAACTCGGTTTGAAAAGTGGAGATGTTGCCGATAGCAACCAATCAGCTTATCTTAGCTTGATACATTTACTCCCAGAATGGGGAAAAATTGTGATCTAAGTGACTTTGACTGTGGAGTGATTGCTGGTGCTAGGTGGGGCAGATTTGAGTATTTAGGATACTGCTGATCTCCTGGATTTTGTTGCCCAGGGGCGGATTGGCCACAGGCACTATCGGGAATTTTACCGGTATGCCGATGACCTGAGGCCGCCCGTGTGCCGCCTGAAGTTTTTGGGTTTTTTTTAAACAAGGAAGATGGCTGGCCCCTTTCCCCGGGACCAGCCACCTTCCTTCTAGTGGCCGTGGATCTGTCCCTTCCTCCCCCTCTGCGTGGCCTAAGTATCACATGGGACGTGCACGATGTGACAGGTGCCATCCCATGTGAGCAGAGCAGAAAGCGCGGCTGGAAGCGGATGACAGGTAAGTGTGAAGTGGGGGCGCTGATAACAGGTGTGTGTGTGAAGGGGGGGGCTGATGTCAGTACAGTGTGTGTGAAGGGGGGGGGGGCTGATGTCAGTACAGTGTGTGTGAAGAAGGGGGGGGCTGATGTCAGTACAGTGTGTGTGAAGAAGGGGGGGCTGATGTCAGTACAGTGTGTGTGAAGAAGGGGGGGGCTGATGTCAGTACAGTGTGTGTGAAGGGGGGGGTTGATGTCAGTACAGTGTGTGTGAAGGGGGGCCGATGTCAGTGTTTTGTGTGTGTGTGTGAAGGGGGAAATAATGGAAGTACTGTGTATGTGAAGGGGGGGGCTCATGTCAGTGTTGTGTGTGAGGGGGGGCTGATGTCAGTGTTGTGTGTGTGTGAGGGGGGGCTGATGTCAGTGTTGTGTGTGTGTGTGTAGGGGGGGCTGATGTCAGTGCTGTGTGTGATGACAAGGGGGCGTGTGGCAATGTAATGTGGGTGTGAGGTAGGTGGTGGCTAAAAGGTGCTATTTTGTTTGTGGGGTGATGGGGTAATGTAATTTAATAGTGGGGCCTATTAATTTAAAATGGGGTGGTTTGGGGGCTATTAATTGAATGTGGGGGTGAGTTTGGGGACAATGAGGTCTATTTATTAAATTTGAATATGAATTATTTAATGCCAGGATAGTTGTGAGAAATGGTTATATTTATTAAATGTAAATGCTATTAATTTATTGCTGGGGCTCTTGGAGGGAGGTTTATTTATTCAATGTGAATGCTAGTATTTTAATGTTGGGGTTGGAGGGAGGCCTTATCATTATATGGGAGTTATTTTGATTTAACACCAGTTTGTCCACCTGTCTCTTGAGGATTGACCACAAGCTCTCAATGGGATTAAGGTCTGGGGAGTTTCCTGGCCATGGACCCAAAATTTTGATGTTTTGATCCCTGAGCCACTTAGTTATCACTTTTGCCTTATGGTAAGGTGTCCATCATGCTGTAAAAGGCATTGTTCACAACCAAACTGTTCTTGGATGGTTGGGAGAAGTTGCTCTTGGAGGATGTTTTGGTACTGATAAAGAGTGCATAAATAACCTATTATTGGGACTAAGGGTGGTAACTAAATACTTGATAATCTGGATTTCAGCAGTTGGCCAGTAATTAACATATGAAAGCCTATAGCAAGCTTCCAGACTCCGCCCACAAGAGGTGTTTAGTAGACAAAGAAATTAGCCTGGACACTTTTACTGCATGCTGGATTTCGGACTGATAGGTAATGTAGCTCCTAGGTGAACAGGCCTACTTAGGCCCTGACTAGTATGGAGTGTGCATGACATGAAAGGTGAGTGTGAGCATGTTATAATGTGTTGTTGAATGGAGGACATAAGAATGAATGATTATTTGTTGTAAGTGATATGAAAGATTAAGTGAGAATGAAAGTTTGGATTGATATGGACAGAGTTATATGGACAGAGTTACATAAATGCATGCCTGGTTGGGATAAATGAAAGCATTTGTGTTTATACATAGTTAATGCTGTGTTGTGACTTGTGGAGTGCTGTACTATACATAGTCTGGATCCTGGTTGGGATAAATGAAAGCATTTGTGTTTGAATTTGGAATGATTTGTTAGGCTTTGGTAATGGAGACGTTTGCGATATGTGTAAAATATCATGTGTTAAAATTGGCCAATGGACATTGTGCGTTTACTGCTGAATATAGAGCTATTTGTGGTGGATTGGCTAAATACTGCTTGTAATGAGTAATGGGTTTGTACTGAGTTCACATTGTTTAGTAACTGTAATTGTTTAGTAGGCCTTGTGGGCCTACAAGCATGGCAAGTCAGCCATTTTGGATGGTGACTACATTGCATAGAAAGTGATGGATTAGGAAGTGATCAGATTGTTAGATAAGCATAGAAAGTGCAGGTTATGTTGGTTTATGCATAGAAAGTGTAGTAGTTTGAACTGGTTGAAACCATGTGCTTGAAAATGGCTGCTAGACTTTAAGTGAGGTATGTTTGTGGTCTGTATGGATTCTTCCCCTCCCCGTCACACACACACACACACACACACACACACACACACACCTTTAAACAATAGTTAGTCAAAATACACACAATTACATATATATCTATATTACAGGCAACAAGTATGATATATATTGCACTAAAGCTATATTGTGTGTACAATATTGTTACGCTGTTTATTGTTCTATAATATAATACAACACACTTTAAACAAATCCTATATCTTGTTGTGATTATTCTTGAAACTTGTCGATATAAAGAAATATAAAAATGATATTTCATGGGTTAATTCAGAAATACCTTTTGCGAGGAGTTGTTAACGGTATTAAATGGTCATACATATATTTGCCAGTATATTAAGGAGATTGTAACCCAAAAAGGAGAAAAGGAGAATACTTTTACAGGTACCATTCTTTATTCATGGTAGTGTTCTTAGGCAAAATTGTGAGTGAGCCCACTCCCTTGGCTGAGAAGCACCCCACACATGAATGGTCTCAGGATGCTTTACTGTTGGCATGACACAGGACTGATGGTAGTCCTCACCTTTTCTTCTCTGGACAAGCATTTTTCCAGGTGCCCCAACCAAACTGAAAGGGGATTCATCAGAGAAAATTACTTTACCCCAGTCCTCAGCAGTCCATTCCTTGTACATTTTGCAGAATATCATTCTATCCCTGATGTTTTTACTGGAGAGAAGTGGCTTCTTTGCTGGCCTTCTTGACATCAGGACGTCCTCCAAAAGTCTTCACCTCACTGTGTGTGCACTCACACCTGCCTGCTGCCAATACTGAGAAAGCTATGCACTGGTGGTGCCTCGATCCCGCATTCTGGGGTATATGCAAATTGCCATCATAAAACTGAGACAGCAGACTGTGAAAATAATATTTGTGTCATTCTCAAATTTTGGCCATGACTATATATTGTGATGACATTTTCTGTTACTGGTTTACTACTGCTAAATTTAGTTGCTCATATTGTCCTACTTACTATGTATTAGTCAAAGTGTACCCATCACTCATACACAGAGAAGGCAGCCATTATGTGGGTGAACCAATAATCATACCACCCAACTGTCCCGATTTTAGCGGGACAGTCCTGATTTAGGGTTCTGTCCCGCCCAGGGACATGTTTGTCCCATGGGTGGGAATGTTGGATGAAGGGTGCTATGGAAAGGGGAGTCTAGCACTTTACAGACCTCTGGTGGCATAGTCGACTTTGTACTAATCCCGCCTCCTTTTGTGCTTGCCCCGCCTACAGTTGATATGGTCCTGCCCACATGAGGCCACTTCCAGAAATTTTTTCAGGGCCACTTTAAGTTCCCAATCCGCCCCTGTTGTTGCCCAACAGTTTCTAGAGTTTACAGAGAATGGTGCTCAAAACAAAAAAACATCCAGTGATTGGTAGTTCTGTGAGCAAATATGCCTTGTTAATGAGAGAGGTAAAAGGATTTTGGCCAGACTGGTTTAAGCTGACAGGGTAGCAACAGTAAATCAAATAGCAATGTATTTCAACAGTAGTAAGCAAAAGAGCATCTCTGAATTCACACAGTTGAAGTAAGAACAGCAGAAAAAATCCACAAAATGGGCTCCACTCCTGTCAGCTAAGAACAGGAGACTGAGGCTACATTGGGCATTGGCTCACCAAGTTGAACATTGGAAAACTGTCTCCAGCTCTGATAGATCTTGATTTCTGCTGCAACATGCCGATGATATGGTCAAAATTTGGTATAAACAACATGAATCCATGGATCCATCTTCACTTGTGCCAATGGTGGAGGCTGGTGGTGGTGTAATTGGGGAATGTTTTCTTGGCACACATTAGCCGTTAATACCAATTGACCATTGGTTAAATGCCACAGCCTACCTGAGTATTGTTGCTGACCATGTGCATCCCTTATGGCCACAGTCTATTAATCATCTTATGACTACTTCCAGCAGAATAACGTGCCATGTAACAAAGCACAAATCATCTCAAGCTGGTTCCATGAAAATGTCAATGACTTCAGATAATCCAATGGCCTCCACAGTTACCAGAAATCAATCCAATAGATCACATTTGATATGTGGTGGAACAAGAGATTCGAACCATTAATGTGCAACCAACAAATCTGATGCTGTTATGTCAACCTGGACCATTATCTCTAAGGATTCTTTCCAGCATTGTTGATTCCACACCAAGAAGAATTCAGGCTGTTCTGGAGTGCAAAGTGGGATGTATATATTTAAAGGGGAAGGATCACTGGTGTACCAATGTAGCGGAGAAGTGGGAATCTGTAACACTTTCCTAAGGATAGAAAACTCTGAAACTGTTTATAGATGGAAATCACATAGATGTACAAAGACTTGTGGATATGTATGTTTTGGTTTGGTGGTGTACAAACATAATCCTTTAAATTGCATAATAATATAGTGCATAATCCAAGGCAATCAGAATAAAGCTGGTATGATCTAGATGTCTAACATTATCCATACAGTGCAGCAGCAAAGTACCTTATATTCTACACAATATAGCAGTAATGTAATGAAATGTCATGTAGACAAGTGTCATGACTGTGTTATTAATAAACATGAATGATGCATTTTCAATAGTAATTAAATACAAACACATATACAAATTAAATGAAATTAAAAACAAACAGCTGTTATTTTACCCTTTAAAAATTAAATGTGAATCTTCTTTCCTGTCATAATTAAAATTGGAATGTCAGTTAAGTAATGGGAATAAAAAGCTCTGACTTAATATAACCCTAATGCTAATGAGTAATGCACTATCAGCTGAAGTCGTTCCATCAATTAGCCAATCAGAAGTAGCTAGAAAGTGCTGCTGATTGTCACCATCATCATTGCATGTCGCTTCACCTACCCCCCCTTGCCTGCAAGACATTAGCCTTCTTCAAGGTGTATCTGCATATGCGCCCACGTCTAGATGTGCTACAATTACAGCAACACGCCCTTTGTGTACTGTCGCTGCCCAGTCCTGATCAATCTCCCAATGCATAAGGAGATGCAAGACAATGGTATGCAAAAATACATATTTGGACGCTGTATACAGACATTTGGGGGAAAATGTATCAAGGTGCGATTTTGCAAATCCAGCGATTTTCTCGGGAGAATTGAAACTAGCTGATGTATGAAGCTGAGATTTCACATAAAATCGCAGGAGATGTGTTTCTGTCAAAATCGCCATTTCCGAAATCGATAGAGATCAAACTCTCGACTGTTTGCCACTCTAGCTATACAAGTCTCAAATATATAAAAGCTGCGATTAAGAAAACTCTCCTGAGTTTGCATTAAAAATCTCTACATACAACACGCTGCATCCTAGCAGCGTGTTTAGTAAACACATCACTGTTACACTGTCAGATTATACAGCCGGAGGTCCGGCAGCTGTCAAATGTGTAAAAATAGTAAATGTGTAAAAATAGTTAAAAGTTTAAAAAAGAAAAAGTGTGTGGTCTCCCCCCCCGGCCACTATTAACCCTAGTGCTGCCAGCCTACTGCTGGTTACGTGCAGGGCCACCTTAACAACTTTATGGGCCCCCGGGCAATGCAGTGTACCGGGACCCTAAAATAAAAATAAAAAATATATATATATATATATATATATATATAAATAGTGTGTGTGTGTGTGTGTAAAAAAAATATATATGTATGTAAAAAAAAACGTGATTATATATATAATCACTTTTTTTTACATATATATATATATATATATATATATATATATATATATATATATATATATACAAGTTAACCCGTGCATGATACTCATGCATTCTAGTCAAATCAAGATACTTAAGGTCTTAAAAAGGTTCTTGTCATGCATTTGGGCCTAGCCCAGGCCTCCTCAGTGGAAGAGCGTTACTTCCCGACGCAAGCGCCCTTTTTAATGTGTGTTCATGAGGTAAAATTACCTCACGAAAATGAGTTTGACCCCTCAAATCGTAAATTTAGCCTTTACTACCCCTCCCACGGGGGGAAGGGGGGATGATGGAAGTTAACTGACTTGACTATTCTAATTTTTTTGTAAATAATGTCAGTATATCAAATTTCAGGTCAATTGGATGAGCCCTTTCTGAGAAAATAGTTTTTTCCACACACACACACACACACACACACACTAACGCACGCCTCTACACATGTGTGTTCATGAGGTAAAATTACCTCACGAACATGAGTTTGAGCCCTACCAAATTTCAGCACTTTTTGAATTTTTTTTCCCACACACACTAAGAATTTAGTAGGTCAGTGTATAACTCTGCGCTGGAACTTGGTTTTTTTTTCCACACACACACAGACAGACGCCACTAAGCATTTATATATTATATATATATATATATATATATATATATAGGGGCCCCCTTAACTTACCTTAAGTCCGATCCTCTTCTTTTTTCCGCGCCGCTGAGTCTCTTCTGCCCTCTTCCGTGCTGTGGTTGCAGTGAATGCTGGGCGTGACATCACGTGGGTTGTGGGTAGTAGGGTAATAACGACAAAGGTAGTGTTAAAAAAATAAATGGATGCCATTTTGTTTTGTGGAACTACAAGTTCCAGCCAGCCCGGGCTGCCATTAACAGTGTGGGCATGCTGATACTTGTATAACTACAAGCACCAGCATACCCATGACAGCCAGGACATGCTGGCACTTGGAGAACCACAAGTGCCAACATGCCCTGCACCCAGGGCTGGCTGGGACCCGTAGTTCCACAAAACAAAATGTTAAACAAACCACTACTCCCTGTTTAAAACCACCAAATTTGAATAAAAATAATAAAACCCGAATAAAAACAATACACACCCTCATTAACACAACATATATTTATTAAAAATAAGAAACCCCCAAAATACTTACCAATCAGATTTCTTCTTCTTTTGTCAGCAGCTTTTAATCCAAAAATGCTTGAAACCATGTCTCAAATAAATTTGTAATTCCAAAGTCTGGCTTATAAATGTCCTAAATAAATTTGTATCCCAAAGTCCGTCCTTTGAAAAATCTTCAGTTCTTCTGGCCAGGAGGGCCCCTTTGTTGATTACAGTCTTATCATCAGCCAGAAGGGCTCCATATTTGAATCCAATCCGGATCATGCTTGGTTAAAAAAAATAAAACATGGGATTTCCCAGAGTTAAAATCGCAGTTTAATACATCTGGCGACTTTGAGACTAAAATCGCGGGTTGTCACCCGCGATTTGCCGCGATTTTAAAACGCTGAAAAAAATCGGACCTTGATACATTTACCCCTAGGTGCGCATGCGCAGTACGTATATGCTTATGTTATTATTATTATTATTATCGTTTATTTGTAAGGCGCCACAAGGTTTCCGCAGCACCAACAGATACAAAAACAGATACATGTCCAACTCTAAATGAGCCCTGTACCTATGGCCCATAAAAGTGGGCCATACTGATAATACTGTTCTGTATGATGAAGAATGTATCTCCTTCATTACCATGTCTTTACCCCAGTGAATAGTAGACTGTTACTCAGAGCTGAGTTCAAGAGTCTTCTGCCACCTGGAGCTACCAGTGCTATATCTAGTGCCCAACTGGGGAGTTAAGAAAGGAAATATGTATTGCCATTAAGTGGAAAGGAATGTTTAAATGTGGGAGAAGATTTGATTGCTGTGCAGGTAACTAAACTGTGTTTGGTTCCTTAATGATGTTCAAAACTGACATTAGAAAGCTGTAACATGTGGAACAATAATCCTACAGGCTTTTTCCACTGTAAAAACTTTAAAATGCAAATAGAAAATGACAACACATAGGATGACAGTCAGATGATGAGGGCGAATTTTGAGTTTGCTTATATAGAAATGTTTAGCCAGTTCCTATTGTTTACAACCTTTGACACCATAAGTTAACACACATGTGGATCATCATGATGTCATTTCCTATCACCGATTGATGCCATAACAATCAAGTGTATCTCCTGTTTTGTACTTTGCTTTATTAAGAAAGAATGTAGCATTTGAAAGGCTTTTAAATATATTTCTAAGATGATCCATTATTCTCTTTGCAATTGGTTTCTGGTGGTAAGATGAGCCCTAGCTGTAGAACAACTCCCATTGATAGTAAGCTATGAACATTGGTGTGTGCCTATAATAATACATTAGAATAAAGGAAATATAAAAAAAAGAGTGGTTTGATGGTTACTGGTAAATCAAGGTAATTTAATTACCAAACGGAATTAGGTTTATGAAATGGATATAGGCAGATTTGTAGTGGTTATTGGGATATGAATAATTGAATCTCCATATATTGTAAACTCTTCAGTATAGTGACCTTTAAGTTATGTGTTTTTGCAATTTATTGTATTCAACTGTATTTCAAGGACCATTGAAGATATTTGTAATGATCAATTTATGTGTTCAGTTCTCCTTATACTCATGCCAAACGTGTCACTGAGATACAAATGATAGTATCAATAACATGCATATAGTTTAGTCTACATGTTGATGGTGAGTTCTTGGAGCAATGGTCATATATTGTGAGGGATGTTGATGGAGGTTGATGGAACATTAACTTACCTCTCTCAGCTCTTTGGCCACGTCTTTGAGATCCCGTAAGATGCCTTCTAGCTGGCCAATGACTGCCCGGACTCTCCCTCGGATTCTCTCCCTCTCCCCAGCTCTGCAGCTGCGTCCCCCTTGCTCCGTGGTCTTTCCCACCCCCCGAGAGCACATGGTTCAGAGAGAGGCCTCCAGCCTCCTCTACAGCTTCTCTCCTCTGGGGGGAGCTCTGCATCTTAACGTCTAAACCCCCTCTGGCCCTGCACCCCTTCCCTATACACAGTCTCTCACGACACCTCCCAGCCCCCTCTCAGGAGGGCTAATAAACTGTGCAAGGTCAGTCTGTCACTATTGCTAGGGCTGAGTGTAAATGTGGGAGACAGTGCCTTATCTAATAAGAAAAACAGAGACATAGAAATAAGTAATATTTGATAGGGGCGATTCAAGATGCACCAAAACTTTGGGAGACGGGGGAGCAAGTCATGAAGATCTAAGATGAAGTGTTGATTCCTGTGTATAAAAAGAAAAGGATAAGATGAACATTATGCATATTTGTAGGGGGGGGGGGTTATAATAAAACAGAAGGTGTTACAAGGAGAAATCTAAGATGCTGTTGAGCAAGGTAGAGGTGTGGAATCTTTTATCTAGAAAACCATTATTCAGAATGTTTATCAAGCCACAAAAGAAGTAATTCATTACTGCTGCTCAGTGATGTGCCTCTTCCTGCAGTCATTGTGAGGAGCACTGCTAAACAGTTTATTGAGGGAATGCCAGCGGCAGTGTGGGGAAAGACAGGAGTATATTTTAAATATAGTTTAGTATAT
Organism: Mixophyes fleayi; assembly: GCF_038048845.1. Taxonomy (NCBI): domain Eukaryota; kingdom Metazoa; phylum Chordata; class Amphibia; order Anura; family Limnodynastidae; genus Mixophyes; species Mixophyes fleayi. The sequence goes on along the minus strand of NC_134405.1, from coordinate 132,260,537 downwards.
TTTAGGCATGGTGCTCCAATTTACAGAAAGAAACCTCATCTAGCAAGTCACAAGTCATAGGCATGCTAGACAATAGATTCCACACATATCCTATACATATACATCTGAGATGTTGTAGAAGGGTACGTTGCAGTGAATACAGCAATAATAGTTATATGGTGGGATGAAGTTTCAGTATAAATTTCAAAATACAAAGTAATGGAAAGATATATTAGGAAACATTATTTGGAGTAATAGATGTATTACAACATAAATGCATAGTGACCACAGTGAATATGCGCACCACAAAACACATGAAACATGTCACTTCAAAGCCCAACCTACTAACATTTTAGGACCACTCCATATTATTTATGATAATGTTGCAGTTTTTCACTTAGAATACTTCTCAGGTTATCTAATTTATGTATTAAATAAATGATGAGCGTTAGGAGGCATCGGGATTGTTTTTACGATACATGTCACTTTGATTACATTGTTCATAGTGTGCCTAAAAATGCATTACATTAAAAGCATAGGATGAGACCCAATCTCCACCAGACCTGATATTCAGCACTTCAAATAAACTCCTTTTGTGAGGAGCAAAATGATAGATGCCCTCCCACAAAGCAGTAAACTACCCCCTAAATGTGCTCTGTCTAACAGATTTAAGTAATCTTGTCCTGCAAAATAAAATTGCTATTTTTGTATATTCGTGCAAAAGTACATTCATTGCTTGATATCAGGAAAGAGCCATTGCGTTGCAGGTTTCCACTTTTGCAACTTCGTAAATTAGCCTTACAGGCTGGCAAAGTACTTCTTTTGGTGGTATATTTATCAATGGGCAGTAGGGATTGTTATCACTTCGCCCAATATATGTAAACAGTTACAGCTAGTGATAGCATTGTTAACTCCAGCGATAGCAGAACAAAACCATTAAAACTGCTCTATTATTTAAGCAGCTCATCAGCAAACACTGACCAAGTGTAGTCACAATTTAACCTTTATCGTGCTGGGGCAATATCGCTGGAGCAGCTTAGTTTCGCTCAGTTTCCATAGTGATATTTTTTGTTAAATTGCGGCAGTAACTGATTTTTTTTATCGCTGCTGTCAAAAAAAATCTTTACGATGGGCCTCTCAATGATTAATAGGCCCCTCTGTCTTTACATGGTATGCCATAAAAAAAAAAAACCATTAAGGTCCACTACTCTCACATAGTAGTTCTGCCTGTGAGAACATTGGCCGATTGATAGGGAAGCTTTGGAACAATGTCTTATGCAAATCAAGAGAAACAAGGTGGCAACATTAAAATTAGAAATTTGTAAAATACTCAATGTATAGCAAAACTGATTTATTTATGCCCAACTATAGTGTACAGATGCAGCTTGACAGTGTTAAATATAAATATGAAAGTCGCATTATCCTATTCGTACACAATATAATGTAATGAAGTGCCATTTACACAAGAGAGCATAGCTTTGTAAATCCAATGGGAATAATCTCTCCTACAGTAGTGCAAATGAAAATGACAAATACAAAATGCAAAAAGATGGTTGCAACTTTGCATAATATAGCTACAACGCTAATGAACGAAGTACAATTAACCGGAGGGATCAATATGCAAACAGCCAACCAGATGCAGCTAGATAGTGCAGGGAAAAAACATGAGCCTCCTAACAGGTGTACATGCGTGTTTCTGCAGGTCTGCATGAGTCACATTTGCGCAAACATGTCTTTCCTGTACTTGGTTAATGGTTAATGGTTAATTTCCTGCAAGATATGATACACATTGGCCAATGTACCACTCTGCATCAGCCCCATTGTACATGTAAATTAGAAAGGGAATAATATATCCCCATGTAAAGTATAAGGATATTAGATCTAACATACTTACTTCCAATATCATTATTAGGAAATTATGATATGCTTTCTCCTAGCGTCGGATTGGGAATTTAAAGTGGACCTGGAAAATATTCTGAAAGTGGCCTCATGAGGTAGGTGTAGTCAAATTGGCAGCATGCAGGGTCAAATCAACATAAGGCAGGCCGTGTGGGTGCTGCCATGCAGCTGAACTTGGCAGTAACCAGCACGCAAGGGCTGTAGCCTACGCTTTAGACAGTGTTAGGCCATCCTACAACTATTTCCCTTTCAATCAGACTGGGAAGGCTGCATGCATCATTGTTAGGAGCATGTGGCCCTTACACACTACAGCAATCACCTATCCCCTCCCAAATTATAGCAACGCCTGTTAGGACTCTGTCATTATGTCTGAATTTGAACTGCAGGACCTCTGAGCTACCTGAGGTGCTGCTCTTATTGCAGTTTCTCCCTGCCTGCCATATCTGTGTGGAGTTTGTATGTTCTCTCCCGTGTTTGCGTGGGTTTCATCCAAGTGCTCCGGTTTCCTCCCACACTCCAAAAATATACTAATAGATTAATTAACTGCTTAAAATTGACCTTAGTCTCTCTCAGATTAGGATCATGATCACTTGTTTCTGTCCTTCTTAGGACTGTCTTTTCCAACAGGCCAGTGCCAGTTCGTTTGTCTTTACTGCTGCTGGTATCTTTGTGAAACTCTTGTTTTGATTCTGACTTCTCCCTGGCATTTGACTCCTGCTTTGTTCCATCGTTCTGCACTGTTTTTTGTGACAGAGACCCCCTCTTCATTTGGCCTTGTTTCTGCTTACTCACTGGTATATTGTGGACCTCCCATCTTTTGACCTCTGGCCCGCCTGAACCTGCTTTTGCCTGATTCTTCCGTGGATCTTCTAGTACTTCATGCCTACTTGCTGTGCCTTGAGCCTCCTGACTATCCTGATAATCCTGTTCAACCTGCTCCCCTGTGCTCCAGTTAACCTGTTGTACCTGGTATCCAGTACTCCTGTGCCTCTGCTAATTCTGGTAACCTGGTCTTCTGTTTCTATGGACTTGTGATAGTTGTGTATCCATTGACTGCACCTAGTTATACCTGTGCGATCCTTGCTCAATAATAAAAGCATTCTGCTTGCATTTACAACTGTTGTCTGTGGTTTTCACACTGGGAAATACCCTGCCAACTTTCCACATTAACCTGTTGTACAAGCCCACACTACAGCAATACCACCACTCCCCTCCCTGCACACTACCCATTACCACTCCTCTCCATGCACACTGCACCAATACCATTCCAGTGCCCACACACTGCACCAATACCATCCCTGTTCCCACATAATGTACCAATATCACCTCTGTGCCCAAATAATGCACCAATTCCACACCTCTGCCCATACACTACCCCAATATCACCCCTCTGCTTGTACATTGCCCCAATACCACCCATCTGCCGACAAACTGCAACAATACCACCCTTCTGCCTGCACACCACATCAAAACAGCCCCCTGCCCACACACCTTAACAATACCACCCATCTGCCAACACACTGCAACAATACCACCCCTCTACCCACACATTGCACTAATACCAGCCATCTGCCCACACACTGCACTAATACCACCCCTCTACCCCTCTGCCCACATATTATTATTATTATTATTATTATTATTATTATTATTATTATTATTATCATCATAGATTTGTACGATGCCACAGTGCTCTGCAGCGCGGTACAGTATAGAAAACAAGATATACATAAAACAGGGAAATACAAGGTAGAGAACATAAATGTAGAGAAGAAAACAAATGGTATGGAGGGCCCTGCTCATTAGAGAGCTTACATTCTAAGTGGAAGAGGGCACAGCTAAAGCAAGAGGAGCGAGTGTGGCACAGAGTGCGCACTGGGACAGTTGTGAGGGTGCATTAGTGTGAATATTATTATCAGGAATAAGGTAAGCTCTAAAAAAGAGATGGAATTTCAGAGAGTGTCTAAAGATTTGAAGGCTGTGGGAAAGTCTGATTGGGTGTGATAGATAATTCCATAAGTGGGGAGCAACAAGGGAGAAGTCTTAGGATCTTGTCTTGTCTCTAGTAACCACCTTTCACTCTATGAGGGAGTGAGAGGTGGTTACTAGAGACAAGACAAGGCACAGGTCAGAGGTAGATCTCAGAGGGAGAAATGGAGAGTATTTTGATATGAGATTTGAGCTGTGTGAAGGGGTAGTGTTGTTGAGGAATTTGCAAAGTGGTGAAGCAGATGTGGAGCAGTGAGAGAGGAAGATCAGTCTTGCAGCAAGCATTTAGGAAGATTTGATATGTGGATACATGGGTGTCGGCAATTCCAGATCGCAGGAGGTTGCAGTAATCAAGATGGGAGATGATGAAAAAATGGATGAGTATTTGTAGCATGTTGGGTATGAAAAGGGTGTATTCTGGCAAAGCTTTTAAGGTGGAGTCAACAGGACTGGGAGAGAGAATGAAGATACTTTGTCTTCAGTTACTGGAGAGAATGAATGAAGGGTGGATTGGGAAGTGTAAGTGAAGGTAGGTATAGTGGGTGGAATGTGTATAGTTTGGCATGAGGAAATATCTTGTCAAATGATGTTGATTTTGTTTTTGAAGTAGGTGCAAAATCATGGACAGTGAGGGATGAAGGGGAAGAAAGTGCAGGTGGGCAGAGAAGTGAGTTAAAGGTGGCACAAATGCGATGTGGGTTAGAAGACTTTGTGGATATTAAAGATTTGAAGAATGCTTGTTTAGCAATTGAAAGGGCAGTGCTGTAAGAGGAAAGAATGAATTTATAGTGAAGGAAATCAGGATAGGAACGAGATTTCCTCCAGTGGTGCTTTGCAGTGTCAGGTAGAAGGTTTGTTTGATGTGCCATGATTGGGGTTTGAAATGTCGGAGACTGTATGTGGTAGCTGGAGCTGAATTGTCTAGGGCTGAAGTGAGTGCTTTATTGTAGAAAGAGGCAGCCTGATTAGGGCAGGACAAAGCAGTCATAGGAGAAAATAGTTGTTTTAGTGAAAATTAGAAGTGTATTGGGTTAAGAGTACTTAGGTGTTGTTGTGTATGTGTGGACTTGGGTGCAGGGGGGGTCATGAGGTAAGGTGAGGCTCAAGGAAAAGAGTTTGGGGTCAGAGAGTGGGGAAACCTAAGTTGGAGAAACTAGAGATGGAGCAGTAGCAGGAGAAGACAAGGTCAAGGGAGTGTCCATCACAGTGGGTGGGATATGAAGTCCACTGGCAGAGACCAAAGGAGAAAGTAATTGAAAGAAATTTAGTGGCAGTAGAGACAGTGGGATTATCAATGGGAATGTTGAAATCGCCCAGTAGGCGACAGTAGACACGTCAAATGATAGAAAACAACTGAGCCTGGGAGGAAGGGGGGAGGGAGATAAATGACAGTAACACAAACGTGGAGAGCATAAAATAAATGGCTAGTGAGGACTTCAAAGGAAAAGAATGAGAAGGAGGGTTCAGAAGGTATGACTTGGAAGGTTCAGCTTGAAGAAGGTAGAATTCCTACTCCACCACCTTTTATGTTTCCAGGTCTGGGGGTATAACTGAGGGAGAATCCCTCATGGGAAAAAGCTGCAGGGGATGTTGAGTCAGAGGAGGTGAGCCAATTTTCTGTAATGGCAAGGAGGTTGAGGGATTTAGAAATGAATAGATCATGAATTGATGCAAGTTTGTTATAAACAGATTTGGTGTTCCCTAGTGCACAGGATAAGGGAAGAGAGGGTAGAGGAGACATGTTGATAAGATTGGCAGGATTGCAAGTACAGGGTGGATGGAAAGGTTTGGGATGGAGATAGGCACTTAAGCAGAGAGTGGGGATTGTACAGGGCCAAGGGCAAGGGTTATGTGAGAATTCACCAGCAGTCATGAGAAGGAGCAGGGTGAGAAAGGGGACATGCAATGGGGATTTGTGGGTTTGAGGCTTATTTTTGTTTATTTAGGCTGGTGAGTGTGGTGGGTGCAGGAGACAAGTGTGTGCAGGCTATCGAGAAGGGAAGTAGGGGATATAATAATAGCTTAGGGAGTAATAGGATGATGAAGAAAGAAGAGAAGTTTGGAGAGAAGTGTGGTGAAAGTGAATAGGAGAGAGTGTAAATTGAGTAGATGCATGATGGAGAGATTCGAGAGATGTGAATGAATGTGTATTAGGTAAGCTAGGTACACAATACAAAATTTTCTCCCGATGTGTTATCTATAACGATTTTACCAACGACTGATAAAAAAAAGTCCTGATCAGCATGCTGATTCATGTGTACACACTATACATGTTCTACAAGATTTAACTTCAAATCCGTGCTCTTTATCTGTCATAACCATCGGCTGAATAGAGCATGACTCTGTAAACTCTATAGAGTTCCTTATCGTGAGTGCATATGCACTGCAGAATTGGAATGACATCAGTCCATTGGTGAACAAGATTTTAAGGTCAGTTTGAAAACTCGATCAATAATTTCATGTGGTTTGGAATGATAATCGTTCATCGTTCCAGAGTACACACTACTGTGATATTGGGCAGCATGGTGGCTTAGTGGTTAGCACTTCTACCTCACAGCACTGGGGTCATGAGTTCGATTCCTGACCATGACCTTATCTGTGTGGCATTTGTATGCTTTCCCTGTGATTGCGTGGGTTTCCTCCAAGTGCTCCGGTTTCCTCCCACATTCCAAAAACATACTAGTAGGTTAATTGGCTGCTATTAAATTGCTCCTAGTCTTTGTTTCTCTCTGTTTGTGTATATGTTAGGGAATTTAGACTGTAAGCGCCAATAGAGCAGGGACAGATGTGATTGCGTTCTCTGTACAGCGCTGTAGAATTAGTGGTGCTTCAAGCAGTCATTTACCGTCTGATTGGCCCAAAAATCTGCTGAAAAGTTTGTACCTAGCCTTAGGGTAAGTAAGGAAAGAGTTGGAAGGAACAATTGATACACATTGTGCAGAGCAATAGAGATGGTGAAGGTCACTTTACTGCCCCCTGGCTGGGGTTAATAGAATAGGCAGTGTCTGCAGCTTTGACACAAGGATGTTGACAGATGGGTGTAGAGGGTCCAGCAGGCAATCAGGGTTGTCAATAGCAATTGCAATTGAGCAAGTGGCAATGTCTGTAGCCCGCAGGCTAAATATTTAAACACTTTGCCTATGGGGTCCAGACCTTGCTGCTTTAAATTAACATTAATGTATGGCGCACTGACGTGAAAGTGAAGCCCCAGACAGCTGCCTCATCGGAATGACATGCGCTGCCGTTGGAAAGCTGGATCTTCGGTTTCTATTTGATTCGTTTTTTGCTGCAATCGGAATTTTGGTGTAGGTGTGAAGCCTGTCTGGGTTCTCGTCACCGTTAAGATGATTACCACCGGCCAGGAAAGTAAGCAGCATAAGCATGTCTAAGTTCCATGTCTAATTTGCAGTGGACATGTAGAAATGAAGGAAGGAAGAGATGATAAGAGGGGTGTAAAATAAAAATAATCAAAACAGACAGAAAGGCTATAAAGGACTTTTTAAACCTTATGAACAGGGCGATTCTCAGTCATGTCAAAAAGTGTTGAAAACCAGGTACTATTTTTTTGTTACAAAAATGACAACATTCAAATTCATGTTTAAAGAAAGTTTTGTGGAATCTCGTTGCTGAGTTAAAACCATGTCAATGAGACACGTAGAAAATTAGTGCTAAATAATTACTAGTATTCTGCCATTTAGTCCAATGAGGGCACTCTTCTATTCTGGTATATGGATGATATTTCAGCATGGCTACTTGAACTGATGCCCCTAAATGCAAATATGCTGAGTTATTTGTCCATGTAACATGACTTATGCAAAGTATTTTATATAATATTTACTGAAAAATTGTGTGAAATTATAAATATTGAGTAGAGTGATACCAAGGTGTGCTTTAAATTAATGAAATTAATGTATACAGATGAATACAATCATTTGAGAAAGTGCTAAATTAAAGGACCCTTGGTTTTACTGATTTCTTCTTCTTTTGGAGTCAGATCCCTGCCTCCATGGGTACTGCATACTTTAAAAATTGAGACTCATAATTTTACTGTGACACCGAGTTCACGTTTTGTAACAGAGGCCAGGATCTTAACTACACGAGATGCCTTGAAGTTGGCAGATGAGTTTACCCCAATATAGCTATATTGTGCAAAAAATATTTATATTGTTTGTTTTAGAGCGCCAGACTTTCATTTTGTTTAAAGTTTAAAAGGACCATAGAGATCTACTCTTTACCGCCATAAACTACACCAGGAACCTGTGATGACATCCATGATCTTGGTTTGCATTGAAAAGTTAATTTCTGTAAGTGGGAAGTTGTTTGCCATGAAATCAGGGCCTTTGTTCTCAGTATCAAGTACACTATGCCAGGTCATTTTTAAAACTGACTATTTTAATTTTCATTATTTTAATTGACATATGGCAACTTATTTTATATGAAATGTATGTGCACCTAATATGCTCGAGTATGGCAAGGATTCCTCCAAAGAGCAGAAATTGTGGAAAATAATGGTGTAATTTGCAGAGGAGCAGAAGTGTGTACATGCAGAGGAGACGCGTTGCAAAGCACAGAGTAGACACAGTGGTACACCTATTTATGCAACAATGAGATTTCATTTTTGGAGCAAGTTTATGAATGAGATAAAGGGTGGAGACTGTAGAGTGCTCCCAAACTTAGTTAGTTGCCTAGGGTACCAATGGTTAAGGGGTACATAAAACACTGAATGAGTGACATAATGATCCTGAGATTTTAATGCACCCAAATGCTCACAAGAGGGAGATGCAGCTGGGAGCTTCTTATATTTGAAGCTGCTGGCTGCTGATCCTCCATGTCTGTACTGGTCTGGGAGTTTAGCGCTTGGTGTCACAGCCATGCTCCACACTTCCAATCTGAGGAGCAGTGGATGCTGCCTCCATCTCCCAATGCCTGGGGTGGATGCCATCTCTGAGGAGGTTAGGTAGTTCCAAGGGTTTGCATCCACCTTGGGTGGAGAGGGTGAATTTTTATTGGATGTACGACCATTTTCCCTCCAATTATGTACTAGCTCAGAGCTGGCAGTCTTCAGCAGATAAACACATTTCAAGGCACACTTCAAACACTGTTATAGTAAACTTCCCACCGCAAAAACTGATACATGTAATACAGACAGTCCCAATGTCTCCACAATTTGATTAGTGTATTCCTTAAATGAGGCTAAGCCAAGCAGTACTGAAGGAAAATTGAAAAGTGTAATTTAATGAAAGAGTTGGTCTTAAAGTGGTAGGAATTTGTCCTTTGATGTGAAGCTTACACATATCACACTGTGAGCACAAATTAAGAGTAGATATGTACTGGGCATACCATCCAGGTGCTGAAAGGTGTTTTGTGGTTCACATCCAGTGGTTTTTTTAAAAAAATGAGGCCCACTTGCAACTTTTAATCAGTGGTAAAACACTTTAAAAAAAAAAATAGGACACTTTGTTGTTGCTTCTCACTTATGTAAATGTGAACGATTAAAATGGGACTTCTTAAATGGAAAATTAATGAAATGATTTCCTAACATTTGTAATAGCTGGGAGCACAATAATTTTCATTTCCATCAATATCTAGGAATCACATCGCTGGAAGATTTCATCATTGTGAAGTGTGATGAAGAACAAGGCACATTTTCTTTAGGTAAAACTTTTTTCATGGAACAAGTGCAATGTACAAGTTAATGTAAATTGTAAAGAAAAAAATGTTCTTAAAAGTTTCATAAATACAGAGTAACACTTTTTTACTTCTCTTTTAATATTTTTTTTTGCACTGTCACTCAGAGACCATGTCCCAGCAAAAATGTCCATGACACATAAGGTCCCATATACTCTGCACATTTCATTTATTGCTGGTTTATCTAGATTATTTTCAGTATCAATGTGTATTCTTTCGCCCCCAACATCTGCTGGAACTTCCTTCCAATCATTCACATAAGTAATATATATTCTAGAACAACTCCTAGCCTTTCTCTTCAGTAGTAACAGGAACTTTGTTTTTTTTAATACTTTGAGGGCCTGATTCATCAAGGCAAGTATCTGCAGAATTTGTGTCTATCGTACGCAAAACAGAGAGAAACAGTGGTGTGTGCAAGCAAAGTATGTGTGAAAGTGAGCGCAAGCGGCACTTGCGACAGGCTACGACTTTGGGTGAGAAAAGGGTCATGTGATGGGCGGAAATATGTAAAGTGAGTGTTTACCTGCAAATACATCAAGCAGCAATTAATAAAGTAAAGCTTGCATCAGCTTTGGGTCTAGTCTAAGTCCATGCCGATATTGACAGCGCTGGATAAACACAGCTGGACACTCTTGTCATATAATGCCAGAGCGGACCATACACCTGCATAGACTTCCCTCATTATAATAATTATAAAAAACTTGTTTGTTTATTTAGTACAAATGAATTGTTCCAAACGTTGGTGTGTGTGTATTTTTTTTAAATAGTAATAATAATAATACATGATAGTTTTATATCCCTGGTGCACTACAGGTCCCAGGATGACAAGGTTGGCATTAAGTAGCACTAGTACTACAAGCACAAGCATACTCCTGCAAAGCCTTTAGACCTATAGTACCCCAAGAAACATGTAAATACAACAAAGACACAAGTGTAAGCATCATTTTTAATGCCATAAATTACACACACATTATCGGTCACCTACATGAAGAGTCTGTCATCTGTAATACATTGTGTGATTGAAATAAAATCAAAACCCTGGTAGATGTTGCAAAATCAGCTCCCCTGCAATGTAAGCTTTGTAAATAGATTATTTATATTATTTAAAATGTACATTACTATACATTAGTCTTGGTTGTATTTACCTAACAACTCTACTGCAAAGTAACCTCTAAGCTACTTATTGAAAAATAAACTCAACTCAACGCAATTCAACTCTGCTAAATGCTTCAATTTCGTGATCGGACGCAGGAGTGTGCTGCGTCACTTTTACCTCACGTAAATGGCTTACGAACGAATTCATCTTCCTACGTATCTTGAGATCTGTTCCTTGATGAGCTTAATAGTCTGCCTGTCAGACATAGGGGCATAGAGTACGTAGCACAAGTTGCGCTCAGAATGTGTGCACTAATGAATCAGGCCCTCAGTGCTTTAGCTATATACTAGAAATAAGTGTTGTCTATGGGTAATCCAAAATCATCATTGTGTTCTTATGATAATAGTCATACATAAGAATTATGGTTCTGTAATAAAACAAGGGGTATCATGCTGCCCTTAGCTCATACCTAAAGTGGCCTTTCCAGGAATCTTTTGTTGTATAATTTTATTCTGGAAAATACACTGAAACTTTGGTGAAACACATAATGTACTTAGAGGGTCAACTTATACTGTAAATGTATATAGCAGGACTTAGTGTGCATATGTTAAGTGGAGTATGTGTGGCATAGTTATAATAACATATGATAAAAGGGAATGGCTGAAAAATAGACTCTTTTTATTATTATTCAAATGTATTACATTATTGTCTCACCCCCTTTATCTCCATGTTCTCCACTGTGTTTCTCTTTCTAGATGTCATGTTCCCAGCTCACCCATCCTGTTCATCCTGCTTCTCCCATCACCCACCCCCTATCACCTTCTCTCCTACACATTTGGTAAGGGGACTGAAAGGCAGATCATTACCGCATCTTACCTGGTAATAGTGCTAGGTGGTCTGTCTATACTTGTGAATTGCAAGGAAGAGCAGAGCGACTTTCCCTTCTTTATTGTCCTGCTCCGATGAATGTAAAATGACATCCAGGTATCCCCAGTTACACACAATCCAAAATAGTCACAGGTCTCTTCCCAAATAATTCTCACAAGCCATCAGAAGAATAAATGTGTTCTTTGTGTTTCCAATTCCAGATACGAGACCGGAGAGAAGAGAGGGTGTAAAAGGAAATACACAAGTGAAGAGCCGGTCCTCCAACCTATTCAGATGGATAAATAATTAGTATTGTCCGTTCATCCCTGCTATTCCTCTAATCTCTCTTTCCTCAATGCCCTTCTCCATTCCCCTCCACCATTTCTTCATTTCCTAATGTCTTTGTTACATCTGCTATGTCCACATCATCTACACTGTAATGTCTGTAGTCCCTTCTACCCCCTATTTCATTTCCCATCTTTTGCCAGGTTTCTTTGATTTTGCCTTTCTCTACATTTGTATTTTCACCTTTCTGGTTTGTCCCTCAGTTTTTATTCTCTTTATCACTGCAATAAAACATACCATAAAGCACAATAATATAATACATCCAATTTGTCACATTTATTTTTATATCTTCAATCGCATTCTTAATATCTCAGTCCTGTATATTTGCATGCAACCTCTATACTGTATGTTTTCTCATTACACATAACAATCTGCCCTCTTTATCTCCTTCATCTGCATCCCTTCTCCTTAGTCCTTACGCTTCCCGTTCTGTTCTCTCTTAAACCTTCCATCCTATTTTCCCTCCTCTATTGCCCTCACCTTGCAGTCCTTTAAGGGTCGATGGTCCCTCTATTATGCATCTGCCTTTTTCCCTCCTCTGGTAGACAAGAGCAGATACACAGCTCAGGCCTCATCTCTCCCTCTCTGGTGCTGATGCTGTAACACCGCTGATTCAGTGCTGAATGCTTCAGCTCTCTGCGACATTCCTCCTTCTCTATCCTTCTCTCCTTCACGATTTCCTCTGCTGGCCTGTGGGAGGGGGACCCTCTCACTCTCCTCTTTCCCTCATGGGGGATACACAGCTATCGCTTGCTGTGTCTCTGGATTCCCACTTGTCAAACACAGCGGCCAGAGCATGTGCCCCAGCTCAGCCTTAGAGAGAGAGGAGGGGGGAGGGAGGAAGTGATGGAGGAGGGAGAGATACTGAACATTGTTTAATAGAGACTTGCAGAGTATTGCTCCTATGCCCTTTATCTGGTCACATGCTTCATCATATCTCTCCTGTTACATATCTGCACCAGTTTATTATTTTCCTGCCAGAGATGAGTTTAGCCATGGCCCCCAAAATATAGTTCCCCAGGATAGGCCTGTAGGGCATTGGTGCATTAACCCCTCCCTTGCTAGAGAACTGCAGTGTTTTTCTTAATTCATTCTCACATCAACAGTCAGGCCATGTAGTCGTGTATTGTTACATTAACCTACTTGCCTAAATCTGCAGATTTTTGCTTTATTTTTTTTTTTTAAATGACTGATTTGAAAACAGTACAAAATTATGTAACTCTTTTTTTGTGTTTTAAAAGAATAGCTACATAATCAAATGTTTATTATATTTTTTAAAGGGGCACACGCGAGTTTAAGCTTTAGGGCTAAGCCACACAGATGATTCTTAGTCCTGTAATCAAGAAATTACTCACTTTACAGATATTTTGTAATTTATTGTTTCGTAGGTGTTGTGCTATACAAGTGCCTTTTAATTGCTTTATAGTCTGATAATCTCTTTCAGTTCAGCTTTCTGCTGCTTCGCCCCTAATCACCTAACATGAACTTCAAGCAAAGAATCTCCATTCTCCATAGTGGGATGAGTGATAAATTACTAATTCAGGATATTTCAGTCAATACTGGACTAGAGATGTTATTCTTTTCTTTTGGGGAATTATATTTTACAAGTTAACCCGTGCATGATACTCATGCATTCTAGTCAAATCAAGCTACTTAAGGTGTTAAAAAGGTTCTTGTCATGCATTTGGGCCTAGTCCAGGCCTCCTCAGGGGAAGAGCGTTACGTCCCGACGCAAGCGCCCTTTTTTAACGTGGTTTTGTCCACATGTCACCACCTCATCACTTTTCTCCATCACCTCATCCTTCATCTTCATCGCCACATCCTTCATCAAGCTACTTAAGGGTGTATTCAATTGTTGCTCCGGGCGCCATCAGAACGAGCGCGTTAAAACTATTACCGTTCATACGGTAATTACTCGCTCAATTTCAGCTCGCAGCTCCCTGAGCAGCGAGCTGAAATTGAGCGAGTAAATTACCGTATGAACGGTAATTACGTGCAATATTACTGTATAAACGGTAATAGTTTTAACTCGCTCGTTCCGGCGGCGCCCGGAGCAACAATTGAATACCCCCCTTAAGGTGTTAAAAACTCCCCACTGTCACCCCCGGCAACCACCAACCACTCCCAACTGTCACTTCTCTTTCAAGAAATATATAGGTCAGTGTATAACTCTGCCCAGCAGGTGGCGCTGCAGCTTGGTTTTTTTTTTTTCACACACGCCACTAGGCATTTATATAGTAGATATTTTATGAGATTTAATCGCAGAGAGAGAAAATTGCCTGTATATTCAGATTCTTACAGAGCCTCTGAGGACTGGATTACATTGGTGCTAGACAAGGACATTAACATAAGAAAGGAAAATTAATATACAATTTGTAACTCTACCATACCAGTAAAAAAAGTTACAGTGTATGTCATGTGATCTTAGATTATTATTCATGATTGCTTGGCCACCGGGAGCCTCTGGCAGAATTATACTGTAATCCTTGGCTGCTAAGAGGGAATGGGACTCAGAATTTTGCACCAACGAGGCGCACTGTATATGGAAAAGTGCTTTCAAAAATACACAAATGTAATAAAAACACTTATATATACACGTGACACATGAGATAAAGACAGCCCTGGTGTTCACTTTTGTTCTCGACTTCTTTAAAACATGAACAAGGCCTTTCACCAAACTGAATGTAATCCATGACCTACTTATCCACGTGTTTAGAATCCATTTGAAAGTGAAGAATTCAATGTCTTGCCCTCTAAATTTGAGTTTTAGAGATCACATAGTTTACGGGGACCACACAGTGTAAACCAAGGTAAAGGGACTGAACAGATACTTCTACTTCTCTTATTACTAAGAATTGAGCTTCCACCATCCTTTTGTAAAGGTTCACACCAAAGATGGTGGAACCTCCTGGCAAATCCTTTGAAGTGTCTGTCTAAACAGGAGTTTTGGAACAGAAATATGGGTGTTGACATTGTTTCTTTCTTTCACTCCAATAGTACAGTATGTGTTGCATTAACACCTGTCATGCCGGTATTAACGGTTTTAAATGTCTCACTGAATATTACTATTATGGTAGCACCTATGACCTGGTGAGGGAGACACAATCTACAGTACATTGTATTCATTGGCACTGACCAGATGATCATTTACTGATCATACTCCATTTTAAGAATTTATTCTGGCATAGTGGTAAAGGATTTATAATTAACAGTTCACACTGTCAGGAGCACCATCTGTCATCATCTGCATCAATGAACATTCTAAGAGCTCTTGTCCTAGTAGCTGCGTATGGCCCCACTACGAATAAGACAAATATGTTCTATATAGCTATTTGTAGGCATTTGTCATTGATTTAAACAATACCATTTGTCACACTTATCCCCTACTTATTCCCAAGTTCCGTGGACATACAGGCGATCCCTTAGTAGATAGAAACCTGGGGTTACATAGAAAATTCTCTGATAATCTGCAGTGTCTTAATTCCATAACTGTTACAGTCACATCTCTGGGATATGTTGTTAGCAAAATTATATTTCTAACACCTGTTCTTGACAACTCCTTATCATGTGAGTCTAATCTTAGTTCTGACTTCCAAGGTCTGGAGCTGGTAAAGATATTTCATTTCTTCATCTACAACTTTAATCCACTTAAGCTTCTCATGAAAAGGCAGTTCTTGCATCTCTTTCCATTGCTCTGGTTCTTGCTGTTTTTATAATTTAGGACGAACCTTTGGATCAAATGCTCGTTTCATTTTGTGAATTTTGTACCTGAAGGAAGGGGTGGTACTACTCTACTACTCTTTCTCTTTCTTTAACAGCAGTTTGGTATCCTGTGTTTCTCATTGAGCTTGTAATTCAAGCTGAACTACTTGTGAAATTTGAATCACAGAATCTTCATCAACCACGACACTTATGCTAATTGTTACCTTGTTGGTGTCTTGGTGCAGAATTCTGTGTTCTTTTTAGATTAAGGTGCAGCCTACTATTATTATTATTGTTATTATTATTATGTAACACCCCCTGACCTGACACTCTTGGGCATGTTGCAGGGTGTATCTTTTTATCTCATAAGTGCAGTGCCTCCACCCAGGTCTTCTTTGAGGCTTGTGGGGATCTGGGTAGTGTGCTTTTCCATCATGGGACGACTTGGGAGAACCTTTGTACCTAGCACAAGAGACACATAGGTCACACACACAAAGACTCTCTGATATCTGTAGAAACTACCTCTGTATATTTATTGAAGAGCAAAATGGAAAATGGTGGGAAGAATAAATTAACTGTTGTTTGGATTCATAAAAATTGTAAACCGTTCAAACAGAGTTTGCATCAAAGGAGTATAATGGAATAGCAATAATATCAATAGAACAATGAAAAGCGAATAGATGCAATAGGTAAACTGAACAATCAGTAGAGTAATAGAAGTCTGTGGGATTATCTATTTCAGTAGATCAATCTAATATATATGTGTGACATGATGGACTGCCTATGCCACTCTGTCTCGTGTGTTGTTGGGGACCAGCTGGGCTTGCCTTGCCAGCGCCCCCTTTCTTTATCCCAAATATGCCCCTCCTGTCACAGTAGGAGGAGCCTGCTGCCACCACTAGGCTCCTACAGCGGCACCTATAACTGCTTCCTTCTTGGTAACTGTTGCTGCTAGTGTACCCCCTTGCTGGTACACCTGGGCTGCTACCCCTGACTATTAGGATTAATAGAATCTCTCTGGGGTTATTAGCTTTATGAACCTTTGTATTTTACTACTGGCCAGATCGATACAATAGGGCTGGCATGGGCAGACTAAAGGAACATTATCTAAAGCTAAGCTGAGAGTTAGCCTTTAACGAGTTCAAGGGCACACCTAATAAGGGAAGCCTGGACTTTGGTATAATACCCTATCAGGGAACCTTATAAAAGACCTGTATTAATGGGCATGATGGAAACCTGATGCAGGGTATAGATAGGCACTGTATGAAGAAGCCAGTGATAGTGTGTGACAATCTAAATGAGAATATATAATAATGTCACTATATGCTCTTTAATGATTAATATGGACAGCTAACTCTAACCCATATATTTATCTATCAATGGAGATGGAATACATCTATTCATACATATATATAATCTGAGCGGCACGCTAAGGTGGTGTAAAACCACCAGTTTTAACAGTTTATACTCACATATTACCTCTACTTACCATATCTTAATATTTCGCTCATCAATGTTATTCCAATATGGAGTTTATTTTATAAATTATTTTAATGTGTATCAATAAAATTTATTAGTATTAATGTATAGACTTTGAGTGCCCCAGGGACACATTTCTCTTTTGCTTCTCTGATCATTATAGTTGATACATATGTGTGGGTGCACCTACCCTCCGGGATCAAATTACTACTAAAAATTTTTAAGGAATTTACATTTAATTTGAAAAAGGAAGACCTGTCTACCCAGTGCGATATATATCCATTTTTTGAACCCCTGACATCTTGTCTTCAGATCAGGGTTGCTGTGGATGGTTCCCCCTGGCCTATCACACTGGCCAGGGCTGCAGGTAGCGGGCAAAGCATTGGTACTGGAATGCTGGATCCAAACCTCAGAACAGCCAGAAATGGATTAGATTTGGTTCTAATCTGTAGGTCACAGGAATTACATCAGGTTCTTGAAGCAAATGATAAGGTACCAGTAATCAGAAGGTCAGATGGAACAATAATGATACATTTCAGTACAAACCAGTGGTCTTTTTATATATATTCTGACACACATCTCAGCAGGAGGTAACGCCGCCCCCTGATCCTATGTGGCTGCACTACATCTGAAATATTACATCAGATTTCACAATGTAATCTAATCTTGCATCCAACACAATATAACTTTCAAAAGTCAATCTGTGAGTTCCTAAAACTTGCTGTGATTTCCTGCATCCTGTTTTAGAGATATAGCAAGTCTAATTAAACCTTTCTGTACCTTCAGGTTATAGGATGTGTTGGACACTCACACATCAAAAGGTCTAATTAACATGAGATTAACATGGAGTCCTTTCTTCAGACAGTTGCACAATCCACTTTTACTCCCCTAGCATAGGCCTCAGAAATAAATACATATCCTATACCAAAGTACACACAATATAAAAAAATAAGTACATTTCTAATACACAGTATCAAGGATCAGTACATTTCTAACAATATAAATTTGCACACTGTGCTAATAATTTAAATATATTATTAAAATAAGTTATTTAGAAGTAATCCAGCCACAATATGTATTCCTATAATCCTACAAATAACTTTTATAACCAGACCACTTCCATTCACATCTGACTGGCTGTTATGGTACAATTCAGAAGGGCAATTACTCACTGTAAACTCTGAACTCAGTGATCACAAGGATTTGAGTAAGACTGTCCCTGCCTACATTTCACACCACATTAAGAGTCATGCAAGATAAATATCTCTCTCACATTAGCTAATGTCACGGGCACTAGGAGTCTTTGCCCAGGATATCACCAGATGATGATCTTACCAGAGTAGTGTGGGTTACACAGTGGTCCTCTGGTAGCAGGGTGACTAGCGGAACATATGACTCAGCAGATGGTGAGAGGATGCAAATAGAAAAGTCAATGACTAGCAGCAATCTGGTTAATGATTAGGTAGATATGAACACGAGGATCTTGATGGACGTGAAGAAGTGCAGGAAGGTAACAGGGAAGTCATTGGTCTGCGTACAGCAAGTTGTACCACTGCTTATGGTGAAGAGACTTGTCCAGGTGCAGGTAGGTAGTGGGGAAGTTAGTGGTCTGCGTATAGCAAGTTGTACCACTGCTTATGGTGAGAAGACTTGTCCAGGTGCAGGTAGGTAGCGGGGAAGTCAGTGGTCTGTGTATAGCAAGTTGTACCACTGCTTAATAGGTGAGGAGGTGTACAAGTGTTGATGAGTAGAAACATAGAATGTAGACACTGAGAGCACGAGGAACTTGATCCCAAACAATATGCACAAGTCTATGTTGGTGTGGCAGACGCTGCTTGACAGAGACGAATTCACTACTGGAATCCAGGCTAATAGCAGAAGGTCAATTAGCATATGTATCTCACGACTGAACAAAGAGGTAAACTTCCCAGCAGATATACGGAGTAATAACACAGTCTCAGGGAGATAGAGAATTCCGTGGGTAAGTGGAGAACAGTCCAAGCGGATATGCAGTAAACAAATACAGTCAATAGAAAGTAAGCATACCGCGGTTCAGTTGAGCAGGCTGTCCACGAGAGGATACAGGAACAGCTGAGCGGCTGCATGCCAGCACGAGTAAAGAAACCACAGGTGAGTGGTAGCGGTAATCAGGGTCCGGGTCAGCACACAGGCAGAGAACTTGATACGGGTAGAACAATGATGAGCAATGCAGGAATCACTGGAGATAGCGAACACGAGTAGAACACTGGAGGTAATAGCGGACTGGAAGCCGCAGAAGATAAGAGCAGGAATCAGCAGGGAACTGAAGACATAGTAGAACACGGGAGACTTGTAGTGGTCTGGAAACCGGCAATGAGTTGAGCAGGAATCAGCAGGAAGCTGAAGACACGGAGAAGTACACAGGAACACCTTCAGAGACTCACAGGGAATGAGACTCCAAGATCAGGCAACGAGGTAATGAACACAGGTGCTTTAAATAGGGAGCGTTGCCTGATCAACCAATTAACTAAAAGCAAAGGTCAGAAGAGTTCTTAGGAACTGCGCATGCGCAGACCATCAGGATGGCGGGCGGCCACGGTTCAGGATAGGTGCTGGCAGGAATACTGGAGAGCCATGCACCAGTGAAGAGGCACTCACGGTCCGATGTGACAGTTAACAAATATTATACAATATACAGCATCAATAATATTAAGATTGAATAGTGTTGGTGCACATTCAGTTGGTAACCTAGGTTACTTTTACTTGTGATGTATAGAAGTGACAAGGTAAACCTCTAGCAGTTCTATCAGTAGGACAATAATTAAATGCTGAAAACTCATAACTTGCAGTATGTAATAAAGCATGAAATGTATATATTAGATGGCTCCTGGACAAGGTGTATGTTAGATTAAGTCTATAAAGTAAAGTATGCCACTTTATGTCATATGTTGATACATCTGTCACTGTTTCTGAATAACACTGGGCTCAGTGTGAACTGTCTTTGGCCAGGCTTCTAGTCATCACTGCTCACTTGCAATTCACCGAGGTTAAGAGTCTCTCTCTGACCACAGACTTGCTCGAAAGTCCTAGTACAGCATGAATACACAAGACTCACACATAGGTTCCACAAATCTGGTCACAGGCAAATGAAGCAGGCTCTCCTTTCCCAAGCACGTTCACCATTTCTATCCTGTCCAGCAACTACTTTGATGCCTCTCCCCTGGTCCCTTTAATCTCTCTGCTGCCTTTTTGCGCCAGCAGACTTTTCCACTCTGCCACTCCTCCCAGCGCCCTCACTCCTCATTTCTCTTGGCAGTTTTACTGCATGGTGGCGCTATAGAAACAGCTCCCTGTTGCTGCACCCACACCCTGGATCCCAGCCACAGCAGTGGCTGCAATTATTGTAATTTAAATACCGCCACCATGTTAAACAATGCTTTGCAGAAAAAATGTATTCATTCATATCAGTCCCTTCAAGTAGAGCTTGCAAACTATATTCCATACCCCATAACACATGTGGAGAACAAAACACCATATAGATAGTGCCCTGGATCGAAATTGAACCTATGACCCCATTGAGGCTTCTTTCTTTTTCATTGTGTGGTGTTTTTACTATAGACTTATTAGGTAAAGAATAAAAAGTTAAAACAGGCTGTCATGATTGCTTACCCCAATATGTTATTGGCATATCTGTGTCAAAGAATGTTCTTCATCTGCTGTCACTGAGAGTATGGTTCTTTCTTGGTTATACCATTCTGTTCAGGGTGGTAGTCTGGAACACTCTGCATTCTTTTTCAAGATAACTTGTGTCTTACCACTTATGAATTCAGTCCAGTTATCTGCATGTAGAATCTTTGACATTCTGTCAAAGTTGTTGCTTATTTGACCAAAATACTCTTTGACTTTGCTGCAAGGCAGGTAGACTATTGTGTATCTAGACTGATCATTGAAGAATGTGAGAAAACACTTCTTCCTTCCAGGAGTCTCGATGCTCATCAGTACGCACGTCTGTGTGTTTCAAGTCCAGAGACTGTTCAGCAATGCTACTGCTGGGTTTTGGAAAATATTTACTTGTCATTTTCCTTTCGAGCAGCTAATGAATTTCATTATCTGGCTGCGCTGATCAATCCTGATACCATTAGATGGCTATTCTTTAATCCCCCTATTACTTCATCCTAGATATTGGTATCACATATAGACAAAGCTATATCTTGGCCCTGTTTAGCTGTGACCACCACTTTCGCTGGCAGTAATCAGTGGCTTTTCCTGAAAGTGCAACTGCCTTTTGTGAAATTGAAGCTGTTATTCCTAAATGTGACAACATTGCCTTGCTTTGAGATTTTTCACTGAGAACATATTGCTTTCAAGATTAAGTACATATAGTACATTATTTACTGGTATCTTTCAGGGGAGTATACGGAAGACGAGACAGCAAAAGTGACATTCTTATATACCTTCTGACATTATAAACTGTTCATTAGTTATGGAAACTTTTTCTGCATTACTTTAGTCAAGGTGAAAGAAACTTTTATGATTAGTCATCTGACTCGTGGCTCAGGAGTGAATATACCCTTGGTTCTTCAGCTGATTCATTCTAGTTTTTCAAACACAGCAGTGGTCCTTTAGGTGACTAGGTTTCTTGCATACAAAACAAATTGCCGACTATGGTTCATATTTATGAAAGGACAAAAAGCCTATGATAGTGCTTAACATTGTTGTCACCAGTGATAACCCTGCCAATGCATGTGGAATATGAGATATATTGTGGTATTGGTATCTTAGGAGGCAACAACAGGATAACATTAAAACATTAAACATTAAATTTAACATTAAACCATTAAAACAGGCTTATTTTTTGAATAAAGCAGAGTTGTAATGCAGAAATGTTTATTTTTTTTATGTTTTAAAATAAATGTAGTCTATTTTTAAACTTTGAGTTTTATTATGATTTTTTTTTCAAGTGGAAATAAAAGCCCCGATCTGGGCTTAACGCTTCACTTGACATGCACAATTTAGCTTACGCATGTGCACAATTGGAGAGACTTCCCCAGCAATAACTCTTACCCTACTGGGCCAATATATCTGCGGCAACTTAGTACTGCTCGGCAGTCTTGGTGATATTCTTTTGTTAAATTGCAGGGATAATTTATTGTTTATCTTACCTTTTCTATCTTTATCAATTTATCTTTCCATAATCTTTTATCTGCATTGCTAATTTTGCTATAGGCAAATTGTCCTTGCTTGTGCTATCTGATTTCCACTTGCATTCATCCATAAGCTTGCCCTTGACATATTCTAACATGAACTTGTTGTCTGGTTAGGCATCAATTGTAGTCACAAGCATTAAAATTTACAAATGAGATACATGTAATAAAGACAGTCCCAGCTTTCCCTCACTTTCATGACTTATGTAATACATATATGAAACACTATAACTAGCAGTACTTTTGCAGTATTGTAGGAGAAAAATTACAAAGCTGTCATTGGATGTAAAAAGATTAGTAGGCATGATAAGTATTGGTTTTACCTTTGCTGGAGTTCTCATTCTCATCTTGGTGCGCAGTCCTGCAAATAGTCATATAGAACTTTAGCTAGAGGCACTTCCCTAGCCAGTGCTATGGGGACTGCTACATGCAGCCTTTTTGTCCATGGGAGAATACAGAAATGGAAGTTGCTATTCTTCTTGTACATAAAATGCAGAAACCTCAGTTACACACATTTGCAAATGTATTATAAGCCACCCGCCCTGTCAGTAGGGTGGTCCTAACTCTAAACAATGACAGTCCCTATATTGGGTCATATATTTATGTGTTTTTAAATTGAGAAATAACTTAGCAAATCACTTTTGTATATTCATATACATAAGCGCATATCTCCTCTTTCAAAGGATTTTTGTTATATCCAACTTTTTATCCAGGAGCCTCCAAATGGCAATAGAGGACAAGCATTCCCTTTTAGCTACTGATACCAAACATGCCTCTCATACAACAATACAGAAATGGATGTTGCTCAATTCATTTATAAGTTCACAGCAGGTGCTTGAAATGGTGGAGATGTCCAGAAAAGCACAAATACAGAGAAAAATCCCCCAGCACACTGCTATGAACCAGTAAAAGAGCTACTATGCTTGTATACAGAAACCTCAGTTACACATATTTGCAAGGGCTCCACCGGTTCTGTAATACATCAAACTTATTTTTATTTACCAACTTAAAATAGTGGTGTAGGGTGTAGGTGGCCAAGAGCACCAATCACAATTCACAATCTCTTGATTGGAGCTTGTGATAGGTCCTCCAGCTCACACGCCCACTGGTTTCAGTGACAAATGGTTGTACAGAGCCCAGGGACCACCTTTAAGTATCTGTCTGCCTACCTTTGTATGTGAGTTTTGATTGGACACCCCTGCTCTTTTTTCTGCTATAGTTTTCCTTGTTTGGCATATGAAATTTCCAGTGGCATTAAATACTGTTGCCATATGTGGGAATGATGCAACCGTATCAATATAAGACATCAACTATGTCACAAGCAAGTTGTTATTCTGGATTCTGCATAGCACACACAGCTCTGTGATGTGAGAAAGCACAGGTAGCAGCTTCTATTCATGATGCCAGGGGCAATGAGTACTACTACTTTCATGTACCTTGCCCACAGGCAGCACCAATTAGATATTTTTTTCAGTAGGGATTCCACTCAAGTATCAAAATTACAAGTTAACCCATTAATTTATGTATCCTGTACCTACATTACATTATGGTACTGGGTTTACCATTTCCTTTTTTTCCACAATTTTTTTTAGTAGAAGTATACAAGCTTCCAATGTACAATATTTGTATTTTAATCATAACACAATGTAACCAAATATAAATATGTGAGATACAAAATATCTGCTAACCGACCAGGGAGATATAAATGTAAAAACTTTAATATATTAAATTGTCACTATAAAATGAACTTTTCCTTTCCATTAAATTTAGAGAATAATTCTGTTTAAAAATGTATGTGGGTTTATTTGACCACCAGTATAAGGAACATATTGATACCATATCAGTAGATTGATAGGATTCATTAAAGCTTAGAAGGGAGTTCTACCAGCCAGTAGAAATTTGGAAGCTACATTTCCTTTAGCTTACACCACAGTTATAAGTCTGGGGGTATCATTCTTATTGGAGACTGGTAGATCATCATCCTCAATGATATAATGAAAACAGTTCTTTTAACGCACTCCTCTGTATAACTGTAGCTGCCGTCCTTAAAAAAACTCTTGTTTGTTCACCCAGGATAATATAAATTCTCTAGAAAATTACAAAAAGGACGCAAGGCGCCTCCTAGTGCAATACTATTGACTTGTAACCTTATTTGGAAATTAAAAATTGAATACCGTATATTCAATCATTAATGGTCCGTCTGTAAATTATTGTGATTCTATATTTCGCATACAGATCTCAGCTCCATAAATTCACACACATTGATGGGTAAAAGAAATGAAAAGGAAAAAGAAAAGACAATAACTGCAATATTGTTTTTCTAAAATCACCCATGCACAAATCATACATAAAAGTGCATTTATACCAGACTACTTTCACAGACATATAGCAAAATATTTGTGAATCTCCACCACAAAGAACATCTTCAAATGATAAATAAACTTAAACTGATCACTCCAGTGTCATAACAAATCACTTTTGTTTATTCATAAACAAAAGCGCATATCTCCTCTTTCAAAGAATTTTTGTTATATCCAACTTTTTATGGTGTATTCCATAAAAAATAAAGTATAGCAACATAGTGTAAAACCTTTAAAAACAAGCACTTAGCTGATAGACAGTACTCCTGATATCTTGTGCAGCAGTATGGAAAACTCCTGTCACCACATAGTTTTCAACATTAAATTAGGATAGGAGGTTAGGGCATCACAGGTGACCCCCACAAGGTGTTTCCTCCCTTTAAATTTTATTGCTTAGATATATATATATATATATATACTGTAACAAAAGGAGGCATTTAGCTGGCAATATGCAGAGAAAGCAGGGAAGTAGAGTAAAACATTGGCACAGTTATGTACCTAGATGGAGATTAAACCAGGTAAAAACATATGTGTAGTAAAAGTTGGTTTACTTACAAGATTTAAAAAGCTGCTTCCTCTCAGCAAACAGACAGGGTGTATCTGAAAGTCTAAACAGAGCCAGGGATGGGCGTGTCCTTTTTGCAAGTCTCTCAAAGGACACCAGATATGCTTCTATGTCATCACCTGGCGACATTTTCAGGAGAACAGGACCAGGTGAGTTTTTGAAATAAAAGGGTGTACTGCGACTTTTGAATCACCCTTTATATATGTATATATATATATATATGTTTATATGTATAAATATTAGAGATGGTCACTGATCCCCGTGTTTTGGTTTTGTATTCGGTTTTGGATCTGAATTACCGTCGTGTTTTGGTTTTGCAAAACCGCCATTGCGTGTTTTGGTTTTGGTTTTGTTTTGCTATTTTGTTGGAAAATCAATGTTTTTGGGCCTAAAATAACCAAATTTAGTGCTCCACCTGTTTCTTGGATAAGTAATGTAATTGTAAAGCTAATAAATTATCAAAAAAACTGTTTAATTCCTGGTAGGCCTTCATTAATTCTACACACGAACCAGATTGTCTTCCTCTCCATCTATGCATATTGGCAATGCAGCCATTGTCTTTGGGTGTATATTACACCCTACACTTATAGTTAAATATGTAAATAAATGGACAAAGGCAGTTTGGTTTCTGTCTCTATAGGCCCCCCTCCAGTTGTAGAAAACACACAAACAAATCAGCCGTTATAGACTGTACAATATTATTTGAAATGGACAAAGGCAGTTCCGGGTCAGTGTGTGTATGACACCCTACCCAAAATGATAAATTGCCAAAACAGCAACCTTTCAAGATGGTACGTGATATGGAAATGCCCCAAGTCCCTTTCCTCTTTGGGGGTAGATTGAACCCTAGACTTAAATAGAAAGTTTTAAAAAGATGTTATCGTCATCATCTGGATCTTCATCCTCACCCTCATCATTGTGTACGTCATCATCACAGACTATCAATTCATCGCTGCTTGTATCCGCCATTAGAGAACAGTCAGTGCTTGGATGTCTTTGATGGTGAAGGCCTCCCTCGTGCAAAGAAGTAGTTCATTTTTATAAACATCATTTTCTCCACATTTTTGGGAAGTAACCTTCTACGGCGATCACTGACTAAGTTCCCGGCTGTGCTGAATACTCGTTCAGAGTACACACTGGAGGGTGGGCAGCTTAGGTATTGCAAAGCAAGTTTGTACATGGGTTTGCAAATGGCCTGCTTTTCCTCCCAGTAAGGAAAGGGACTGTCTGACATTTCCATATCAATTACCTCTTGAAAATAATACTTCACCATCCTTTGCATGTTTATACTCGTATTGGATGGAGTTATGGGCAAGGTGACACATTTTTTAGAAAAATCCTTCAAATCAGCCCAGATGTTAAATTGTTCTGGTCTGCCCCCTGCGTCTTCCCTGCTTCTTTTTTGGAAAATGTAATTTTTTTACGAGCAGCAGCAGCAGCTTGAGAAAGTGAAGGAGGACACGTAGTCAAGCCGAGGCCCAGTTCATCGGCCAACTTGCTGAGCAATAGCTCCTTGCAAAAGTTCACATCTCGCTCATTTACAAGTAAAGACTCAATGTAGGTGTTACAACTCTTCCTGTGTTTTGTATCTAGCAGCAGTACCTTATACCACCAGAGGTGCTGCTGTTCTGTTCCTAAACTCTTCAGCATGACTGAAGGAGTTAATCTTCTTGCCTGAGGCCTAATTAGAACTACACCTGTCACACTGCTTTAAATACCTGCCTCAAGCTGTGCTCTGTGCAGTTCATCCCGTTTGTTCCTGGCTGCTGCTAACCTGCTCCCGTGTTATTTGATATATACCTGCTGGACTGAACTTCTGTGTATGACCCCTGCCTGTACCTTGGACCTTGCCTGCTTGCCTGAGACCCCGAATCATTTGCCTGTACCTTGGACCTTGCCTGCTTGCCTGAGACCCCGAATCATTTGCCTGTACCTTGGACCGCGCTGTTTTGCCTGTTGCCCTGACCTTTTGGCCTGACTTCTGGATCTTGATTATTTGCTTGTGTCAGTTACTTTGCCTGGACTCTGTTTGCATCCTGGACAGACTTTTGCATCCTGGAACTGGGTAATTCACCATTCTTATCCCTGCATTCTAACTACATTAGCATTCTGTGGAACCTGTTATTTCTGTGTACCTTCCTGCCACACGTGTTCATGTTTATGTTGGGAGTTATACCTGTTTATGAAAACCTGCATGTTCATTGAACTGAACCCTTGCTTATATATTCTGCTGGAATAAAGACATTTGTATTATACTTCTGTGGCTGCTTGCTGAGTTTACTAGGAATCGTAACAGTAGGTCTTAAACCTTGGATCAAGCACAGTGGCCAAAACGTAGTGATCCGAGTTCAAGATCTTAATAACTCGAGGATCATTGTGAAGCAAATTAAGTACTTGATCGACAAGGCCAACATACATTGCTGAATTGCTTGCTTTCAGCTCCTCCTTCAGTTTCTCAAGCTGCTTTTCCAATAGTCTAATTAAAGGAATGACTTGGCTCAAACTAGCAGAGTCTGCACTCACCTCACACGTCACAACTTCAAATGGTTTCAGCACCTTGCACAGCATTGAAAGGATTCCCCACTGTGCAAGACTGAAATACATCCCCCCTCCTTTCCCAATGTCATGGCTTGTGCAATATGCTTGGATGGCTTTGCGCTGTTCCTCCATCCTCTGAAGCATGTACAGGGTGGAATTCCACATAGTTACCACCTCTTGCTTAAGTTGGTTGTTGGCACACTTCTGGTATCCCAAACGGAACCCAATAGCCAGGTATTTCTGAATTCAACAGGATTTATTTTGGTATACAAATAAATCTCCAGTGTCCAACAAATAAAGTCCAAAGTCACAAGAGTATAAAGGTCTGGTGGAAGTATCAAGTACTTGTAGTCCAAATCACAAGGAGGCAAGGTTCTGTGGAAGTATCTGGTTCAGATACAAACACAATACTCGTGCAAAGGCTTCATAACAGGAAGTGCCTTTTCTAGGCCCAAACAGGAAATGGGATCCAAGATGGAATCTTCATGAGACAGTCCCGGCCATCTTGGATAAAGGCTATTGTAAGGGCAAGTTCATAACAGAGATCCAAGATGGAAACTTCATGAGGCAATCACGGCCATCTTGAATGAGGGCAAAACTAAGGGCAAGTACATTACAGGATGCCCCCTTCTCAACGACGTCCTCTGGACGACTTAGGACCAGGCTTCCCAGGATACTGTCGATGATATGCTTTTACCAAAAGTGGGGCATGAACATCCTTTGCAGATTGCCAAGAGTCATCTTCTGGCCCATATCCCTGCCAACGTAGCAGATACTGTAATTGGTTTCGAAACATACGAGAGTCCAGGATCTTTTCGACTATAAATTCCTCATGCTCATCAACTTGAATTGGCTCAGGAGGAGGCAAAGAGCGACCAGGAAATGGATTCTTAACTGAAGGTTTTAGTAATGATACATGAAAAACAGGATGTACCTTCATGGAATCAGGAAGATCCAATCGAAAAGCCACTTAACTAATCTGTGCAATGATCTTATATGGACCAATAAACTTACTTCCCAACTTAGCAGATGGTACCTTCATTCTTAAATGTCTAGTTGACAACCACACTTTATCACCAATACTAAAAGTTGGAGCAGCCCTTCGTGATCTGTCAGCATCACGTTTAAATCTTTCTTGAGCAGTTTTCAAAGTCTCTTTTAATAATTCAAGATTATTTTGCATAATAATCAGTCTATCTTCCACAGCAGGAATTGGAGAGTCACAAGGTAGATTGGGACAAATATTTGGATGATATCCTAGATTAGCATAAGAAGGGCTAAATCTTGTAGATGAATGTTGTGAATTATTGTATGCAAACTCAGCCATTGGGAGGATATCAACCCAATCATCCTGTATTTGACAAATATAACATCTGAGGTATTGCTCAAGTGTTTGGTTTGTTCGCTCCGTTTGTCCATTTGACTGTGGATGAAATGCAGTGGACAAGTTCACCACAATGCCAAGGGATTTGCAAAACGGTTTTCAAAATCGTGATGTGAATTGAACGCCTCGGTCTGACACCACATCATTAGGAACGCCATGCAAACGAAAAACTTCTTTTATAAGTAAGTCGGCTGTTTCTTTTGCTGTAGGAGTACCCTGGCAGGGTATAAAGTGAGCCATCTTTGTCAGTCTGTCAATTACCATAAAGATAGTGGTCATATTCTTAGATCTCGGAAGTTCTACAATAAAGTCCATGGAAAAGGAATCCCATGGACATGTAGGTATTGGCAAAGGTTGTAGTAGTCCAAAAGGAGTAGCACGAGGAGTCTTAAATCTGGCACACGTTGTACAAGAGGATACATATTTTGCTACATCTTCCTTATAGTTGGGCCACCAGAATGAACGGCTTAACAGTTCTTGAGTTTTCTGAAGTCCTTTATGGCCTGCTAATTTAGATTCATGGAATAGTTGCATGACCTTTAACCGTGCTTTTTCTGGAACGTATAGTTGATGTGCCATATGCCAGACTCTGTTGTCATAAGATAATTTAACATTTTTTGGAGGATTCATGAGGGTAGAATCCATATCATATCCATTCTTGATCTCTGTTAATAACTCCGTTGTACAAATAACCCCCAAAAAATTTGAATAAGGAATTATTGTTTGAACAGGCTTTACCTGTTGAGGATTCTCCGCATAGGCTCTTGAGAGGGCATCAGCTTTTCCATTCTTCGATCCAGGTCTATAGGAAATTAGGTAATCAAAACGGCTTAAAAAGAGAGCCCATCGAGCTTGTCGGGGAGATAATCTTTTTACTGATTTAAGGAATTCCAAATTCCGGTGATCGGTGAGGACTATCACTTGATGCTTTGCACCTTCTAAAAGATGTCTCCATTCTGAAAAAGCAGCTATAATGGCAAGAAGTTCTTTATTTCCCACATCATAGTTTCTTTCAGGAGCAGTCATTTGCCTTGAATAAAAAGCACAGGGGTGAAGTAACATTTTTTCTCCTACTCTTTGTGAAATTACTGCTCCTATAGCTGAATCCGATGCATCAGTTTCCAAAACAAATGGGAGTGTAGGATCAGGATGAATTAATATAGGAGCTGACGTGAACTTCATTTTCAAAATGGAAAAAGCTTTATCAGCTGCTGCTGACCACTGAAAGGAGGAAACCTTTTTTGTGAGCTGAGTAATGGGGGCAGCAATTCCAGAAAAGTCCTTTATAAAACGTCGATAGAAATTAGCAAAGCCCATAAATCGTTGCACATCTTTGACGTTTTTAGGTATGGGCCAATCTACCACAGCATGCACTTTACAGGGATCCATACACAGTCCTTGAGGGGATATAATGTAACCCAAAAATTTTATTTGAGCACGATGGAATTCGCATTTCTCCAACTTGATGTATAATTGGTTTATACGTAGCCGTTGTAAAATAATTCGAACATGTTCTTGATGTTCTGGTAAAGAATTAGAAAAGATAAGGATATCATCAAGATATACAATAATGAACAGATCAAGCAAATCTCGAAAGACATCATTTATAAAATGTTGGAAAGTAGCAGGGGCATTACATAACCCGAACGGCATCACGAGGTACTCATAATGTCCATATTTTGTTCCTAAAGCCGTTTTCCATTCATCACCTGGTCGAATGCGTATTAGGTTGTACGCTCCTCTTAAATCGAGCTTTGTGAAAATACTTGCTGTCTGCAGTCTTTCCAATAATTCTGGGATGAGAGGAAGTGGATGTCTGTTCTTTATAGTAACTTTATTTAATTCTCTATAATCAATGCATGGCCGCAAAGATCCATCTTTATTTTTTACAAAAAAAATAGGAGCCCCTGCTGGAGATTTTGAAGGACGTATAAAACCTTTAGTTTCATTTTCCTCCAGGTAAGTCTTTAGTGTCTTTAATTCAGGATCAGCTAATGAATAAATCCGACCAAAAGGAATAGCAGCCCCAGGTAATAGATCAATGGGACAATCATATGGTCGATGGGGTGGTAATTTGTCAGCATTTTGTTTGTTACAGATATCTGCAAAATCCTGATATTGAACAGGCAATTGTTCCTCCACAGAAGAGGGGGACACTGAGATCTGATTCTCTTCTTGTGCAAGCGGGACCACACTGATAGGATCTTGAAATGTTAGGGTTTGAGACTCCCAGTTAATGGCTGGGTTATTGTTAGTGAACCAAGGGAGACCCAAAATTATGGGAAAATTTGGAGAAGAGATGAGAAAAAAAGTGAGTTCCTCCTTATGATTGGGTTCTATCATCAGGGACATAAGTTCTGTCTCATGTGTGATGGGACCAGAATTCAGAGGGGACCCATCAACTGTCTCCATCAATACAGGGGTCTTTCTTTCTTGAAATACTATATGGTTTTGTTTAGCAAAATCTATATCCATGAAATTACCATTGGCTCCTGAATCCAGCATTGCCATGGTTGAAATAAGTTGAGAGTTTATCTCAAGTTGTATTGGTATTGAAAAATGATTCTTTACTCTTCTGTTCTCGCTCTCAAATGTAGACAGTGAAGAGATTTGAGGAATAATAGCATTCAGATTCAGTTGATGTGAGCAGCATGAAATAATAGATTCCTGGTCAGAGTCTTTAGGTTCCATCAATGTAGCAACTGTCTTGCGAGGTCGTTGAGAACAATTAGAAACATAATGTCCAGATTTACCACAATACAAACAGAGATTTTCTTGTCGTCGTTGATCTCTTCTTTCAATAGAAATCTGTTTGCGAATGGTATCTATTTGCATTGGCTCAGACTCCTCAATTTGTTGTGTTGCAGGAGTTCCAGAGTAATTTGATATTGCTGGTTCTGGATAATTAGGACGAGTCCACATGGAACCCCATCTATCTTGTTTCCTCTCCATTTGACGAGCATCAATACGAATACAATGTTTAACAAAGGCTTCAAATTCAGTGGGTGCATCAGCTCTAGATAATTCATCTTTAATGAACTCAGATAACCCCTTTCGATAAACAGACAGCTTAGCTGCCGAATTCCAATCAGTGTCCAAAATCCATCTTCGGAAATCAGAGGTGTATTCAGCCACTGAACGTCTTCCCTGACGCATTTTTAATAAAACTGACTCAGCAGTAGCACTTTGATTTGGATCATCAAATATCTGGTTCATTGCATCCATAAAATTAGAAAGATCTTGTGATATGGGACTTTTTGCTTCTATCAAAGGAGAAGCCCATGCCAAGGCATCATCTTTCAACAATAAAAGAATACAACGTACTTTCTGTACATCAGTCAAAAAATAAGTAGGATGTGAATCAAAATGCATATTACATTGATTAATAAAACCTCTGTATTTTTTACGATCACCTGAGAATCGAGCCGGAGGTAGTGGTAGTGTGGGCTGATGTACTGCAGCTGAAGGTGCTACAGCATTAACTTCTTGAAGCCGCACCTGTAGTTCTGTAATAACTCCATTTTGTAGCACTATTTGATCTTTGAGTTCATTAACATTTATTTGCAACTCAGTTACGTGTTGATTTTGCAGTTGAAAATTATTTGTACACTGGGTCTCCAGTTCTTGAAATTTTGCATGAAATTTCTGTAGTTGTCTTGAAGCAGAAAGCATGTGGAAACTCAGATCTGAAAGTCGCTGTAAAGCAGATGGTTCTGACCCGGCGGGCTCCGTCATTTTGGGCACGAGTATCCTGTCACACTTCTGGTATCACAAACGGAAACCAATAGCCAGGTAGTTCTGTAGTAAACAGGATTTATTTTGGTATACAAATAAATCTCCAGTGTCCAACAAATAAAGTCCAAAGTCACAAGAGTATAAAGGTCTGGTGGAAGTATCAAGTACTTGTAGTCCAAATCACAAGGAGGCAAGGTTCTGTGGAAGCATCTGGTTCAGATACAAACACAATACTCGTGCAAAGGCTTCATAACAGGAAGTGCCTTTTCTAGGCCCAAACAGGAAATGTGATCCAAGATGGAATCTTCATGAGACAGTCCCGGCCATCTTGGATAAGGGCTATTGTAAGGGCAAGTTCATAACAGAGATCCAAGATGGAAACTTCATGAGGCAATAACAGTTGTAGTTGAATAGAAAAAAAGCAGCCTGCATAGACTGTGGAATTAGAAAGTAAAAATAAATGGACCACGGTAGTTTGGTGGCTATCTATGCCCCCCCCCCTCCTCCCTCCACTTGTAGTTGAATAGAAAAAAAGCAGCCTGCATAGACTGTGGAATTAGAAAGTAAAAATAAATGGACCACGGTAGTTTGGTATCTGTCAGCATCAGACCCCCTCTCCACTAGGAGTAAAATAGAAAACTATTCAGCCGTTATAGACTCTAGAATAAAAATAGAAATTGAGAAAGGCAATTTGGTATCTGTCTGCATCATAATCATCAACATCATCATTAGTGCCCTCGTCGCCTACACAAATCTCCCCCACATCCTCTTCTATTTCCATAGTGGCATCCTCAATTTGTGTATCACCGGCTACACTCGGACTGCTCAGGCACACATCAGCAGAACTGCTGAAAGGGTCCCTCTTTATGGGTACACTAACAGAATGCTCACGATTAGACATGCCACTGTTGGATGGACTCTCCACAGGGATTGGTGTCATTTGTGATTCAGAACAAACATTATCCTCTAATGCCTTACTGTTATCTTGCAGCTCGGCTTTGATGCGTAACAGTAGTTGTGCACCACTTGTAGGCTCGGTAACATTTTTAGATCTGCCACTAATAGACAAAGGTGAAGGCCTCATTCTCTCTTTGCCACTGCGTGTATAGAATGGCATGTTGGCAATTTCTTTTTTATTGGCACTTAACTTTTCCTCAGTTACACTTCTTTTGCGCTTCAACACGGTAAATTTTTTTTTGGTGTGTGGTTTATTGACTGCTTTCAAAGACTGTGTAGTTTGACATCGCCTTTCCCAGATGACGTATTGGGAACACTACCATCAAGTATGGTGACAGAACCTGGTTGCTGATTCTGCTTATAACTGGACTGCTTAGAATCCATTATGAGACCAAAGCACTTGTAATGCTACAAATTGTTTTAGATACTGCTGACAAATATGACTTTTGACTGCCACAAAAAATAATGCAAAAGAATGGGGGACACCCCAAAAGCACTTGAGAGTGCTAAAAATTATTTTTAAGATTGCTGACAAACAGGACTTTTGACAGCCAGAAATATTAATGCAAAAGAATGGGGGACACCCAAAAAGCACTTTGGAGTGTTAAAAATTATTTGGAATATTGCTGAAAAACAGGACTTTTGACAGCCAGAAATATTAATGCTAAAGAATGGGAGACACCCCAAAGCACTCCGCAAATCCGAGCCCACCTGAACAGTGCGGATCCGACGGGATCCGAGCACTGTTCGGGAACTTCCGGGCGCCAAACGGAGCCAAACCAAGGCTATGACATCCAAGTCTCGCGTCGGATCTCGCGAGACTCGGATGTCATAAATACTCACCTTGCGGGCGCCATCTTCATTCTGGCTGTGATCACTTGTGAGGGAGGTTGTAGTTAGGGAGGTTGTAGTTAGGGAGCTCCTGATCAGTTTAGTGGTTCTTTGTGCTTTGTCCAGTGCTCTGTCCTGCTGAGTCAAGTGGTGCTTTGTCCAGTGCTCTGTCCTGCTGAGTCCAGTGGTGCTTTTGTCCTGTGCTCTGTCCTACTGAATCCAGTGGTGCTGTGTCCTGTGCTCTGTCCTGCTGAGTCCAGTGGTGCTGCCTGTGTCCTGTGCTCTGTTCTGCTAAGGGCATTGTTATTTCAAAATTACTCAAAAGTTATAAAAAATGTAAAAAAAATTATAAAAAAACTATACAAAAATAATTTAAAAAAATTATAAAAAAATTATAAAAAATACTAGGTACTGATATTTCAAAGTCAAACTACGTTCACTGTTGCTGCTGTACCAAAAAATAATAGGTACTGCTATTTAAAAGTCAAACTACGTTCACTATTGCTGCTGTACCAAAAAATACTAGGTACTGCTATTTAAAAGTCAAACTACGTTCTCTGTTGCTGCTGTACCCAAAAATACTAGGTACTGCTATTTAAAAGTCAAACTACGTTCACTGTTGCTGCTGTACCAAAAAATACTAGGTACTGCTTTATAACTCCAGTCCAGTGGTACTCTCCTGTGCCGCAGATAATTTGTAAAGGCTTTGCTGAGTGTGTGTGGTTTAGGGGTACGCTCTCTTGTGCTGCATATAATGGAGTTTGGAGGATAAAGTAGGGAAAGATCAAGACCCACTTTTATTATTATTATTATTATTATTATTAATATTTATTTATAAGGCGCCACAAGGCATCCGCAGCGCCGTACAGAGACAAACAAAATTACAATACAATGGGAGACAGCACAGTACAGTAAACACAGCAACTCAGTAAGCTCAATGCACAGCTAGAGAGGGCGGGGAAGGGGGAGGGAGGATCCGCAAACGACGGGGCCCAAGAAGGAGGGCGCGGAAGACAGGGAGACCCCCAGGGGGGAGGAGGGAGCGAGAGTGGACGTGGGGTGGAGGACCCTCGAGGAGGAGGGCTAAGTAGCTGGAGAGCAGAGTTAGAAGTGGTGGAAACAGGAGGAGAGATGGCCCTGCTCAGAGGAGCGTACAATCTAAGGGGAGGGGTGGACAGACAGAGAGACGCAGGGGAGAGAGGGAGAGTAGGGGAACAGAGGCAGAAGATAAGGTAGGAAGTTAAGTGGGAGACAGAAAGGCTTTAAGAAAAAGGTGGGTTTTTAGGGCCCGTTTGAAACTGGACAGATTAGGGGAAGTTCTGATGGAGGGAGGGAGCTTGTTCCAGTGGAGGGGGGCAGCGTGGGCGAAGTCTTGGATACGCGCGTGGGAGGAGGTTATAAGGGGGGAAGAGAGGCGCCGGTCAGAGGCAGAACGGAGAGGGCGGGATGGAGCATGAATAGAGAGGAGGGTGGAGATGTAGGGCGCAGTGGAGTTGGCGAAGGGCCTTGTAGGTGAGTGTGAGGAGCTTAAAGAGGATTCTGAAGGGGAATGGGAGCCAGTGAAGGGCTAGGTAGAGGGGGGAGACAAAAGAGGAGCGGCGAGAGAGGAAAATAAGCCACTTCCTCCTAATGCTGAAGCTGCTGCCACTAGTCATGACATAGACGATGAAATGCCATCAACGTCGTCTGCCAAGGCCGATGCCCAATCTCCTAGTACAGGGCATGTAAAATCCAAAAAGCCAAAATTGACTAAAATTACCAAAAAAAGAAAATTAAAAACATCTGAGGAGAAACTAAAACTTGTCAATATGCCATTTACGACACGGATTGGCAAGGAACGGCTTAGGCCCTGGCCCGTGTTCAGGACTAGTGGTTCAGCTTCACCCAAGGATCTAAGCCCTCCTCCTCCCCCCCTCTGAAAAAAATTTAAGAGAGTTATGCTGTCAGCAACAACAACAAAACAGCAAACAACTCTGCCTTCTAAACAGATGACATCACAAATCCCCAAGACAAGCCCAAGGGTGTTGGTGGTTGCAAAGCCTGACCTTCCCATCACTGTACGGGAAGAGGTGACTCCATCCACCATTTGCAGCACACCCTATGCATATGCTGGAAGGATCATCCACAGTGTAGATCCAGATTTGGATAATCAAGGTGTCAATGTTGTACACCGGGAGGAGGCTATTGATGTAGCTGGCGCTGTGGAGGAACTTGATGATGAAGATGCTGATGTGGTTATTTTAAATGAGGCACCAGGGGGGGAAACAGTTGATGTCCATGGGATGAAAAAGCCCATCGTCATGCCTGGTCAGAAGACCAAAAAATGCACCTCTTCGGTCTGGAGTTATTTTTATCCAAATCCGGCCAACAAATTTATGGCCATATGTAGCTTATGTAAAGCTCAAATAAGCAGGGACTGGAGCTAGGACCGTCATCAGTCCAGGGACACCTAAATCCCTTGGTCCTGTTGGATACACACCACCAACACCCTCCTCGTCAACTTCCTCCACAATCTCCATCAGATTTAGTCCTGCAGGCCATGTCACCAGCCAGACTGAGTCCTCTTCAATCCAGGATTCATCCGAGGAATCCAGCAGCGGTACTGTCACTCACCAGACTGTGAGTGCTTCTTCCCGTGTGTTTAGGAACCGTGGCCGTCCACCATCCTGAGGGTCTGCGCATGCGCAGCCCTTTCAAAACCT
Source organism: Mixophyes fleayi (assembly GCF_038048845.1). Classification (NCBI taxonomy): domain Eukaryota; kingdom Metazoa; phylum Chordata; class Amphibia; order Anura; family Limnodynastidae; genus Mixophyes; species Mixophyes fleayi. The sequence goes on along the minus strand of NC_134405.1, from coordinate 132,223,238 downwards.
TCAGTACCTGTTCCTTTAACTTAATTGGCTGTTCAGGCAACACTCCCTATTTAAAGCACCTGCTGTCCATACCTTGTTGCCTGATCTTGGAGTCTCATTCCCCATGAGCCTCTGAAGGTGTTCCTGTGTTTCCTCGTGTATTCAGCGCTGCTGATTCCTGTGGTTTCCAAACCACTTCTACTCCTGTGGTTTCCAGACCACTTCAACTCTCCTGTGTTTCATCGTGACTGTTAGCTGATTCCTATCCGCTGCCTCCGTGCACTACAGTCTTCAGACCACTTCAACTCTGCTGTGTTTCATCGTGACTGTTAGCTGATTCCTATCCGCTGCCTCCGTGCACTACAGTCTTCCGACCACTTCAACTCTGCTGTGTTTCATCGTGACTGTTAGCTGATTCCTATCCGCTGCCTCCGTGCACTACAGTCTTCAGACCACTTCAACTCTCCTGTGTTTCATCGTGACTGTTAGCTGATTCCTATCTGCTGCCTCCGTGCGCTACAGTCTTCAGTTCATCTCAACTCTCCCGTGTTTCCTCGAGACTGCTACAACTGATTCCTATCCGCTGCTCTCCGTGCTCAACAGTTCCAGCTCAGCTCTACTCTCCCGTGTTTCATCGTGGCTGCACCTGCTGGTTGCTATCCGCTACCTCCGTGTACCTGCAGAGTCCTGCTGGCTGCTATTCCTCAGTTCTACTCGTGTCTGCAGCAGCTGATCCGCTCTCCGTGCTTCTCAGTGTTCCTGCTGGTCTCTACTCGCCAGTCTGCATTGGATCTGCGCCTCACTGCTTTGATCTCGTCTAGACCATCGCTACTCTTCAGGGTCCTCCAGGAGTCCAGTTCTACATACTACTGCTTCCTGAGTATTTGTTCCCCTGCTGGTCTACTTACCTGTGCGCTGCACCTACTTGATTACCGCTTCACCCTCCAGGGACTTCGCATCCTGCCGGCCTCCAGCCGTTCAGGTATCTCTGCACTCCTGTCTGACAGCCTGCTCCTGAACCACGGTATGCATACTTCTCATTGACTGTGCTGGTGTATTGCATATCTTGCTGGACTGAGTTGTTCTCCTCTGGAGCTTACTATCCGCTGAGACTTTTGCCATCATTGACTGTGTTATCTTTTGCCCGGATAGTTTTTATGACTTTGTATTATTGCAGTGCTGTTCAGTAATTACTATATTGTGCATGTCATTGTGGATCAAGTTCAAGGTGTCCGTGTATCCTCTGTATTGCAGTCTCTCCCCGTGCTCCTCCTCACATATATATTCAGTGGTACAACTTGCTAGAGGCAGACCACTGATTCCTGTTTCCAGTGTCACCTGTTCCAGTGTCCTCTCACATAGCAGTGGTACAACTTGCTAACGCAGACCACTGACTTCCCGGATACCTTCACCTGGATCCCATTCCTTCACCCAGACAGTGGTACAACTTGCTAAACGCAGACCGCTGACTCTCATCACCTCCTCGTTTCTGTTGGACATTCCTCCTCACTATAGCAGTGGTACAACTTGCTACCGCAGACCACTGACTACCCTCACATGTCCTTTGTCCATTCAGTTCCTCGTGTATTACTACATATATATTACCAGTGCTGCTAGTCATAGACTTTCCCGAGCATCTCTATCATCTGCTGTTTCCTGTTCCGTGATCACCCCGCTACCAGAGTACCATATTACCACCTATACTGCTCTGGTAAGCTTATCACCTGGTGATCCCTGGGTAAAGACTCCTAGTGCCCGTGACAGGTACGCCTTCTACTACCACTGCTGCTGTTGCTGCTGGTAGTCGGTCATCTTCCCAGAGGGGAAGTCGTAAGAACGCTACGTCTTTCACCAAACAATTGACCGTCCAACAGTCGTTTGCCATGAGCACCAAGTACGACACTAGTCATCCTATGGCAAAGCGGATAACTGCGGCCTTAACAGCTATGTTGGTGTTAGACGTGCATCCGGTGTCCGCCATCTGTGCAGTGGAATTCAGACCAGTTGGAGGATGTAGGAGCAGCCATCTGTGCAGTGGAATTCAGAATTGGGTACCGGGGCCACTCCACTACGCAGTCCAGATAGATGCGTATCAGATATTAAAATACGTTGACTGTTGCTGCCAAATCAAAAATTAATGAAAATGACCTGTCATCGTCGAAAACAAGAGGTGACACGCTCTAACTACACCCTCTATATGCTGCAGAGGATGTAGGAGCAGCCATCTGTGCAGTGGAATTCAGACCAGTTGGAGGAGGTAGGAGCAGCCATCTGTGCAGTGGACTTCAGACCAGTTGGAGGAGGTATTGTGGCCCCGATACCAACTTTTATACATGATGCTCCTCCCCCAGCCTTAGCTTGATGGACAGGTGACACACCCACCTTCTTTTTAAAAGAAAACACCCATCACTGGCTCTGTTTGCACAACCAGACACGCCCTGTCTGTTTGCTGAGAGGAAGGATTTCAGATCATGTAAGTTTAACCAAATTTAAACTATTGCTTTTCATACATAAGTCTTCACTCTAGGTGCATTACTGCACAAATGTTTTACTCTACTTCCCTGCTTTCTCTGCATATTGCCAGCTAAATGCCTCCTTTTGTTACAATATATTATGTACATATATATATATATATATATATATATATATATAAACATATATATATATTGTAACAAAACGCCCCTTTCTCATGGCACTTTTGTCACATTTATTTATATAGCGCTAGCAGATTCCATAGCGCTTTACAATGTTACTTCGACACGTATCACCTATCTAAAAATTGTTGCAGACCAAGTACACCCCTTCATGGCAACGGTTTTCCTGATCAAAGTTACAGCAGAATATTGCACCCTGCCACACTGCAAAAAAGTTTCAGGAATGGTTTGAGGAACATGACAGACTTCAAGGTATTGACTTGGCTTCCAAATTCCAATATCCAATCGAGCATGTGTGGGATGTGCTGGAAAATCAAGTCTGACCCATGGAGACCCCACCTCGCAACTTAAAGAACTTAAAGGATCTGCTGCAAATGTCTTGGTGCTGGATACCACAGGACACCTTTAGAGGTCCTGTGTAGTTGAAGATTCAATGTATCAGAGCTGTTTTGGCAGCACACGGGGGGCCTACACAAAATTAGGCTAGTGACTTTAGTGTTGTGACTGATTGGTGTACATATATGTGTATCAGTGTATATATATATATATATATATATATATATATATATATACATACAAGTTAACCCGTGCATGATACTCATGCATTCTAGTCAAATCAAGCTACTTAAGCTGTTAAAAAGGTTCTTGTCATGCATTTGGGCCTAGCCCAGGCCTCCTCAGGGGAAGAGCGTTACTTCCCGATGCAAGCGCCCTTTTTTAACGTGGTTTTGTCCACATGTCACCACTTCAGCATTCTTCTCCATCACCTCATCCTTCATTTTCATCGCCACATCTATCCAGATGTCTATCCAGACACAGGGATCTCTCTCAGCGGTCCTGAGTATCACACTCCTCTCACTCTGTCACCCCCGGCAACCACCAACCACTCCCCACTGTCACCCCCGGCAACCACCAACCACTCCCAACTGTCACTTCTCCTTCAAGAAATATATATATATTTTTTTTAAATCTTTATAAACACTTTTAACAATTAACAAATTAAATTAACAAATTAAAAACATCTTAGTATACCAAATTTCAGCCCTTTCTGAGTTGTTTTTTCCACACACACTAAGAATTTAGTAGGTCAGTATATAACTCCGCCCAGCAGGTGGCACTGCAGCTTGGTTTTATTTTTTCTACACACACACACAGACAGACAAACACACGCCACTAGACATTTATATTATAGATATATGTATAGGTCTTCCAAAAAATCTATACACAAAGTTGCTCTTATTTCAATGTTTCAATCATGTTTAATGATTTTCCTCAGGGATAAAACATAATACATACTTGCAAATTCTCCCGGAATGGGTAGGTCTCCGGGAGAGTATGGCATTCTCTGCCAAAATGCCACGATTCTCAGGGAATTTGACCCAGCTCCCCACTGTAAAATGACATGTTTGCATCATTACATTGTGGGGCGGGGCCAGAATGGCACAATTTGCATAGCCCTGTCCCTGAAACGCCCACCTCCCCCAGGCACTCCCGAACGCCGTATTTAGAAAGCCGGCGAGTATGACATAATACAAACATTTACCTTAAATAGGCAGCTACACAGCTACACCATGTGCACATCATCCAGCAACTCCCACTAGAAGTGGGCTGACAACATCAGAATGCGCCACACCCTCTGGTGTGCATCACATCCGACATCATCACACTCCAGCCCCAGGCCTATTTGATAGTTATAAAACCAATGCAAACACCCTCCACTGATAGCAAAACCCACGACCATGAGATGGAACCGCAAAAGCTGTCATAAACACAATCAAAACAACATATTACATTCTGTAATTGACACTAGGATCCACATAATGCTTATTTCATATGCTTAGATCAGAAGTCCAACAAAACAGTTGTAACTAGGGATGAGCGCACTCGGATTTATGAAATCCGAGCCCACCCGAACGTTGCGGATCCGAGTCGGATCCGAGACAGATCCGGGTATTGGCGCCAAATTCAAATGTGAAACTGAGGCTCTGACTCATAATCCCGTTGTCGGATCTCGCGATACTCGGATCCTATAAATTCCCCGCTAGTCGCCGCCATCTTCACTCGGGCATTGATCAGGGTAGAGGGAGGGTGTGTTAGGTGGTCCTCTGTGCTGTTTAGTTCTGTGCTGTTTAGTTCTGTGCTGTTTAGTTCTGTGCTGTTTAGTTCTGTGCTGTGCTGTGCTGTGCTGTGTTCTGCAGTATCAGTCCAGTGGTGCTGTGTGCTGTGCTCTGTCCTTCTAAGGGCATAGTTATTTCCCCAATATTCCCCTGTGTTTAAAAAAATAAAAAAAAGTTTTTTTAAAAAATACCAAAAACTACTTTAATTTTTTTTAATTACCACAAAATTTGCACAACCAATCCTGCAGTATAAGCCCATTGGTACTGCAATATTACCAAGTTCACACATTCAGCAGTAAAAGTCCAGTGGTACTGCAATATTACAAAGTTTACACATTCTGCAGTATCAGTCCAGTGGTGCTGTGTCCTGTGCTCTGTCCTGCTGAGTTCCGTAGTGCTGCTGGGTCCTGTGCCGTGTCCTGTTCAGTCCAGTGGTGCTGTGTCCTGTGCTCTGTGCTTCTAAGGGCATAGTTATTTCCCCATTATTCCCAAGTTTTTAAAAAATAAAAAAAAAGTAAAAAAAAATAAAAAATTTAAAAAAAAATAAAAATATATAATAATTATAACCAAATTTGCAAAACCAATCCAGCAGTATAAGTCCATTGGTACTGCAATATTACAAAGTTCACACATTCTGCAGTATCAGTCCAGTGGTGCTGTGTCCTGTGCTCTGTCCTGCTGAGGTCCGTAGTGCTGCTGGGTCCTGTGCCGTGTCCTGTTCAGTCCAGTGGTGCTGTGTCCTGTGCTCTGTGCTTCTAAGGGCATAGTTATTTCCCCACTATTCCCAAGTTTTTTAAAAATAAAAAAAAAGTAAAAAAAAATAAAAAATTAAAAAAAAAAATATATATAATAATTATTACCAAATTTGCAAAACCAATCCAGCAGTATAAGTCCATTGGTACTGCAATATTACAAAGTTCACACATTCTGCAGTATCAGTCCAGTGGTGCTGTGTCCTGTGCTCTGTCCTGCTGAGGTCCGTAGTGCTGCTGGGTCCTGTGCCGTGTCCTGTTCAGTCCAGTGGTGCTGTGTCCTGTGCTCTGTGCTTCTAAGGGCATAGTTATTTCCCCATTATTCCCAAGTTTTTAAAAAATAAAAAAAAGTAAAAAAAAATAAAAAAGTAAAAAAAAAATAAATAAATATAATAATTATAACCAAATTTGCAAAACCAATCCAGCAGTATAAGTCCATTGGTACTGCAATATTACAAAGTTCACACATTCTGCAGTATCAGTCCAGTGGTGCTGTGTCCTGTGCTCTGTCCTGCTGAGGTCCGTAGTGCTGCTGGGTCCTGTGCCGTGTCCTGTTCAGTCCAGTGGTGCTGTGTCCTGTGCTCTGTGCTTCTAAGGGCATAGTTATTTCCCCACTATTCCCAAGTTTTTTAAAAATAAAAAATAAATAAAAAATGTAAAAAAAAAAAATATATATAATAATTATAACCAAATTTGCAAAACCAATCCAGCAGTATAAGTCCATTGGTACTGCAATATTACCAAGTTCACACATTCTGCAGTATCTTGTGCTACATATAATGGAGACCAAAAATTTGGAGGATAAAGTAGGGAAAGATCAAGACCCACTTCCTCCTAATGCTGAAGCTGCTGCTACTAGTCATGACATAGACGATGAAATGCCATCAACGTCGTCTTCCAAGCCCGATGCCCAATCTCGTAGTACCGGGCATGTAAAATCCAAAAAGCCCAAGTTAAGAAAAAGTAGCAAAAAGAGAAACTTTAAATCATCTGAGGAAAACCGTAAAGTTGCCAATATGCCATTTACGACACGGAGTGGCAAGGAACGGCTTAGGCCCTGGCCCGTGTTCATGACTAGTGGTTCAGCTTCACCCACGGATCTTAGCCCTCCTCCTCCTCCCCCCCCTACAAAAAATTGAAGAGAGTTATGCTGTCAGCAACAAAACAGCAAACAACTCTGCCTTCTAAAGAGAAATTATCACAAATCCACAAGGCGAGTCCAAGGATGTTGGTGGTTGTCAAGCCTGACCTTCCCATCACTGTACGGGAAGAGGTGGCTCGGGAGGAGGCTATTGATGATGTAGCTGGCGCTGTGGAGGAACTTGATGATGAGGATGGTGATGTGGTTATTGTAAATGAGGCACCAGGGGGGGAAACAGCTGATGTCCATGGGATGAAAAAGCCCATCGTCATGCCTGGTCAGAAGACCAAAAAATGCACCTCTTCGGTCTGGAGTTATTTTTATCCAAATCCAGACAACCAATGTATGGCCATATGTAGCTTATGTAAAGCTCAAATAAGCAGGGGTAAGGATCTTGCCCACCTAGGAACATCCTCCCTTATATGTCACCTGAATAACCTTCATAGTTCAGTGGTTAGTTCAGGAACTGGGGCTAGGACCCTCATCGGTACAGGGACACCTAAATCCCGTGGTCCAGTTGGATACACACCAGCAACACCCTCCTCGTCAACTTCCTCCACAATCTCCATCAGATTCAGTCCTGCAGCCCAAGTCAGCAGCCAGACTGAGTCCTCCTCAATACGGGATTCATCCGAGGAATCCTGCAGCGGTACGCCTACTACTGCCACTGCTGCTGTTGCTGCTGTTAGTCGGTCATCTTCCCAGAGGGGAAGTCGTAAGACCGCTAAGTCTTTCACAAAACAATTGACCGTCCAACAGTCGTTTGCCATGACCACAAAATACTATAGTAGTCACCCTATTGCAAAGCGTATAACTGCGGCTGTAACTGCAATGTTGGTGTTAGACGTGCGCCCGGTGTCCGCCATCAGTGGAGTGGGATTTAGAGGGTTGATGGAGGTATTGTGGCCCCGGCACCAAATTTACTACCGGGGCCACTCCACTGTGCAGTCCATATTTAGGTGTATCAGATATTAAACAACGGTGACAGTTGATGCCCAATTTTTTAATTATATTGTGGCCTCGGTACCAAATTGTGTACCGGGGCCACCACACTACGCAGTCCAGATACTTGTTTGGTGGAATTCAGACCAGTTGAGGGTTTTATTATTATTATATTGTGTGGACCACTCTATCTATACCACACTACAACTCTATATACCACTCTATTTCATACTTTAATTCTATTTCATACTTTAATTCTATTTCATACTTTAATTCTATTTAATACTTTAATTCTATTTCATACTTTAATTCTATTTCATACTTTAATTCTATTACTAATTACCATAAAGAGGAACAAAATAAACCAATTTTACCAAAAGTATAATATGACTTAGACTTACAAACACTACACTTGAAAGATCGTGCCTTTAAATGAAAAAGTCAGTCTTCATTGCACGACTATGTGCAACAGGGACAGTTTTTTGGGTTTACAAAGTCAAACAATAACACTTTGACCCTGTCTGTCTGGGATCTCAATGACGAATTGTCTGTACCATGTTTGGAGGAGGTATTGTGGCCCCGGTATCAAATTGGGTACCGGGGCCACCCCACTATGCAGTCCAGATACTTGTTTGGTGGAATTCTGACACGTGGAGGGTTTTTTAATTATATTGTGGCCTCGGTACCAAATTGTGTACCGGGGCCACCACACTACGCAGTCAAGATAGATAGATGCGTATCATAGATAAAGTACATTCAGTGGTGTGGGGCAAATTGAAAAATATTCAAAATGCACTGACATTATCAAAAACAAGAGGTTGTCACACGCTAAAACTCCAACATGTATATGATGGAGAGGATGGAGGAGCAGCCGTATGTGTAGTGTAATGCAGATCTGTTGAAGGTTTTTTATATATTTTATTGTGGTGCCCAGTGCCCACTCCTCTACGCAGTCCAGGTACATGTATTGGTGCGATTCATAAAAGTTCAGGGTTTTTAATATATATTGTGGTGACCCACTCCTCTACGCAGTCCAGGTACATTTATTGGTGCGATTCATAAAAGTTCAGCATTTTTAATATATATTGTGGTGACCCACTCCTCTACGCAGTCCAGAAAGATACCTTGTTGCAACGTTTTGGACTAATAACTATATTGTGAGGTGTTCAGAATACACTGTAAATTAGTGGAAATGCTTGTTATTGAATGTTATTGAGGTTAATAATAGCCTAGGAGTGAAAATAAGCCCAAAAACTTGATTTTTAAACTTTTTATGTTTTTTTGCAAAAAAATCCGAATCCAAAACCTTAAATCCGAACCGAGACCTTTCGTCAAGTGTTTTGCGAGACAAATCCGAACCTCAAAAATAACGAAAATCCGGATCCAAAACACAAAACACGAGACCTCAAAAGTCGCCGGTGCACATCCCTAGTTGTAACCCTAAGTTTATGGCGACAATGCATAGTGCCCTGCAAACCAGGGAGTCCATACACAGAAGCCATCACTGAGGATATGAAAATCCTACAACTAGATCCATCTAGACACATATAAGTACAAAAATGCCACAAATAATTAGCATTGCATTATCTACCAAGCTATACAGAGCTAAAGCAGAAAAAATATCCTCAGTTAACTTGGATCTAAACCACTCAATAACTGTCCAAAAACCACTTATTGGCAATAAACAGCGCCTCCTAGTGGAAAAATAATGAAAAAAGTCTAAATAAAAAATTATGTACGTCACCTATCCAAATAGATACCAAGTAAATAACAACTATTAAAACATTCTAGCTCAAAAAATGTTATTGCATTATTTACAAAGACCCAAAAAGAAAAACACATTCACACAAAAATGAATGTCAAAAATTCAAATAAAGCAAGAAAGTCCTAATTTCTCTATGGAGAATTGTAAAGGTAATTTCTCTATATGAGCAAGAGACTAGTTGTTTATCACCATCATCGTTTATCCATTCCCGTATGAGATTGGGAAATATTTGTTAATTCTAGATGTGGGAAAAATCCTTTCTACCTTGCCATACATTAGTGGTATCTAAATCTATGGTATGCTTGTATGTACAGTCATGGTCAAAAGTTTTGAGAATAACACAAGTAATGTGTGAAGATACGTGGTTCCCAAATCACTCAGACACGGTATTAGAGGAAAAATAGAAGGATGATTTATTCTGCAGAACAGGATTAAATACACCACGGCCCCGTAACGATAGCAGGTCCAACAGGTGAGGAAATCAGTCCAAATAAATCCAGTCGGACAGGTACAGCACAGTCCCCTTAACAGTAGCAGGTCCAACAAGTCAGGAAATCAGTTCAAATAAATCCAGTGGGATATATTCCACAGCAACTCTCTGGCAGAGCATCACCTCTTGGCCAAAAGTTAATCACACAAATGTCCGGCTTCCCGGGTAGCCTCTTTTATCACCTCCTTATCCCCCTTGGGATCTGCCTGCCCAGTGAAGTTGCAAAAGGTCTTGATTGGTGGGCTGCTTACACTATCCAGCCCCCCCTCCCCTACCTTCCCAGGTGTCTTCAATCAGGTGACCCCCTACTGGATCTGGCTCCTAGCTGGCTGTAGAGCTCACTAGTGGACAATGGGGAGCAAACAGAAATAAAAATTCTATATTAATTTACTTAACTCCTGAGTGTTTCCTGTGGAGGTAGAATTTAACTCCTGAAGTACTTTTCCATTGGATATGTTATAGCTACCTCACTGATACTTCCTGATAACAACATGGCTGAAAACTGCAGTTCAGGTATGGAGTAGATTAAGGGGTTGTAACATCATACACCATGTCTGTTATTTTACATATTGGTTTTCACAAAGTTTGCTGCTTCAGTGTTTTTAGACCTTTTTGTCAGATGTTGCTATGGTATACTGAAGTAAAATTACAAGCATTTCATAAGTTTCAAAGGCTTTTATTGACAGTTACATTAAGTGTATGCAAAGAAGAGTCAGTATTTGCAGTGTTGACCCTTCTTTTTGAAGACCACTGCAATTTGCCCTGGCATGCTGTCAATCAACTTCTGGGCCACATACTGACTGATGGACATCCATTCTTGCCTAATCAATGCTTGGAGTTTGTCAGAATTTGTGGGTTTTTGTTTGTCCACCCATCTCTTGAGGATTGACCACAAGTTCTCAATGGGATTAAGGTCTGGGGAGTTTCCTGGCCATGGACCCAAAATTACGATGTTTTGATCCCCGAGCCACTTGGTTATCACTTTTGCATTAAGGCAAGGTGCTCCATCATGCTGGAAAAGGCATTGTTCGTTACCAAACTATTCTTGGATGGTTAGGAGAAGTTGCATTCTTTATTCATGGCTGTATTCTTAGGCAAAATTGTGAGTGAGCCCACTCCATTGGCTGAGAAGTAATCCCACACATGAATGGTCTCAGGATGCTTTACTGTTGGTATGACACAGGACTGATGGTAGCATTCACCTTTCCTTCTCTAGACAAGCGTTTTTCCAGATGCCCCAAACAATTTGAAAGGGGATTCATCAGAGAAAATGACTTTACCCCAGTCCTCAGCAGTCCAATCCATGTACCTTATGTAGAATATCAGTCTGTCCCTGATGTTTTTCCTGGAGAAAAGTGGCTTCTTTGTTGGCCTTCTTTACACCAGGCCATCCTTCAAAAGTCTTCGCCTCACTGTGCGTGCAGATGCACTCACACCTGCCTGCTGCCATTCCTGAGCAAGCTCTGCACTGGTGGTGCCCCAATCCTACAGCTGAATCAACTTTAGGAAATGATCCTGGTGCTTGCCGGACGTTCTTAGGCGCCCTGAAGCCTTCTTCACAACTATTGATCCTCTCTCCTTGAAGTTCTTGATGATCTGATGAATGGTTGATTTAGGTGCAATTTTACTAGCAGCAATATCCTTGACTAAGAAGCCCTTTTTGTGTAGAGTAATAATGACTGCACGTGTTTATTGCCAGGAAATTATGGTTAACAGAGGAAGAACAATGATTTCAAGCACCACCCACCTTTTAAAGCTTCCAGTCTGTTATTCTAACTCAATCAGCATGACAGAGTGATCTCCAGCATTGTCCTTGTCAACACTCTCACCTGTGTGAACGAGAGAACCACTCACCTGATGTCAGCTGGTTCTTTTGTGGCAGGGCTGAAATACAGTGGAAATGTTGTTTTTGGAATAAAGTTCATTGTCATTAAAAAAATGGCACTTTGAAATTAATTGCAATTAATCTGATCACTCTTCATGACATTCTGAAGTATATGCAAATTGCCATGATAAAAATTGAGGTAGCAGACTTTGTGATAAATAATATTTGTTTCATTCTCAAAACTTGAGAATATTTGTCACTCACATCAGTTCCTGCCCCATTGGAGCTTACAGGCTAAATTCCCTAACACACACAGACACACACAGACTAGAGTTAATAATGTCAGCAGCCAATTAGCTTACTCGTATTTTTTTGGACATACATTTATACATGCAAGCAGGTCATAAGCACAAGAAAATTCTTTTAAAGATTTGTTTTGATAGTAAAACACATTTGCTATTTGTTTTGATTGAAATACAAAGCCTCTATAACAGGGTTGTCCAACCCGCGGGCCGCATGCGGCCCAGCACGCCTGTAAATGTGGCCCAGCAGGAGTTTTGGTTGTGGCAAGGGGGCAGCGCTGTTAATGGAAAAAAAAATCCTGCAAAAAAAAGAAAAGAAAATACTTACCTTGCGGTCACGTCAGCTGGTACTCCAGCTCCCTCCCTTGTCTCCTCCTCCGTTGCGATGCTCACAGTGAATGTTGGGCGTAGTGTCATCACACCCAACATCTATTGCGGAGCGCAGCACAGAGGAGTCACCCACGTGAGAAGAACAATCAGCAGCACAGAATTGGAGAAGAGAAGAGGACAGGAGAACAAGCCAATTAAAAGGTAAGTTAAGGGGGATTTTTTTTATTATTTCAAGGGACGCTGATCAGTGAATAAAAGTCACCTGGTCCTTGAGCATCATGGACCTTATCTCCCTGCTACATACTTCTACTTGTAATACTAATGGGGCATTATATATTATTCTCTTTGGCCCATTATAAGTTGTTATCCTTTAACTAACATAGTGGTGCAATTAGCAAAACAGGTCACAATTTGGGGTCACAGTGGTGTATATGTCAGGTACCGCAGGCCTGGTCAGGGCACCCTGATATACAATGCCTGGCTTAAATGCACTTTATTGATATTGCTTCGAAACAGTACAAAAAGTGATTATAGTATAATAACTAGAGAGGATTTTTTTGAACAGGGCGATTGAAAGGTAAGTATAGGGGGATTTGAAAGAAAAGTGATATATATATATATATATATATATATATATATATATATATATATATATATATATAAATTTTTTTCTCATATATATATGTTAACTATGTTTTCTATGGTTTTTTGGATGATCAGCTATCGTTATTGTTAGTGTATCTTATGTGCGGCCCAAACCAACTTGTCGTCTTCCAATGTGGCCCAGGGAAGCTAAGAGGTTGGACACCCCTGCTCTATAACATAGCAGATATAATAATCCTTATCTCATATGATCATCACAGTCTGGATCAAGGAGTTTTGTTATATTGTCTAACACTCGAAAACCAACAAACTATTATGTGGGGGGTGGGGTAAATGGTATGGGGGAGATATTTTAAATTTATCTTGGACAACCCCTTTACCATGATTTTTATTCAGTGGTTCTTTTCTGCACCAGTCTGATACTGTTGATAACAATCTAAAAATAAAGCCACAAGGATGATCTATATATTCTGACTGGCCATTCACATGCACCATATTTTTTCCCCACAAAATAAAATTATTGCAAATAGCATTGCTCCCTATCAGAGGCACATTTGTTATTATTTACAGTTTTTTCAAAGCTGTACCTTATGTGCCAGGAACAATTTTTGTGAGCACCTGCCTGCCGCCAACAAAGATTTGGCAGGCAATAAGTACAAGTTTTACATATTTTATTCTTCAAACGGTTCTCTTCAGCTTTTCTGATATTATGTACGACTTCTGAAGCAATTTGTAGGTACATGAACAATTATAATAATTTTAGAAACAGAGTCAGAAAAAGAACCAACATTTGTTTTTCTTCTCTGCCTTGGCCAATTTGCCTTACAGAGCTGCTGCTCTTGACCACTTTCATTTTTCAACACTCAACAATCTTAAGCACAGTCATCAGCAATCAGAACCTAGGAAAATCATCTGCTGGCTTTACAGTCAGTTATGACTGATGGATTAGGTGTTCACAAATGTACTACTGCTCCTATACACTGCTAGTCCCTCATGTGAGTATTTAAGCATTGTAGTTAATCAAAACGCTTCTGTGAGACATGTAATATATGGATGTAGCGAGTAACAAATTTTATTTACAAATAAAAATGACTTTCTACCAAGAGAGGTGAAACATTGATGAATCCCTTCCATAGACTTTCCTCCTGCAGCACTAATATATGAGATATGTAATATGTCATATAATTTTATTGCGCTCCTATTTTTTTGTTGCCAGATAATCCAATCATACAACTGCTCCACACTCAGTGAAATGTGGGCATCCAGGTCCAAATCATATCTTATGTCCTAATCCCAGCTTATGCTGCTTTGCAGTCATTTTATTGAAGTGATAACATCTGAGGCGAATAACTGGCATATTCATTATCACCTCTAGATCTGCCTTTGCATAAAGAAACTGTTCTCATATTTCTACATAGGAAAGTGCCTACACATTCATGTGAAGAGTGTTATGACAAGCTTCTGACCTTGAACAGATTTAATGTTCAGGGTGAGAATAAAGGGAACTTCTACCAACGGTAAAAAATAGGACAATTTTAAAAGCAAATTCAAAAATGTTTATTGCCATTACTTTAAATAAAATATCATAGTCACCAACTTTTTAATATAATTCACAGGGACTCAAGGTCGCATTTGCATGCAAGCAAATCCAGCAGAGTGTAATCGCAGAGAAGCCTGGGGTTCTACAATACACACAATGACACTGACATTTTCAGTAAATATGATTCTAATGCAATTTTCTTGTATGTGCAATGTAACTCTTCAAGAAATACTGGATATCCTTTTCTACAGGTAATGAGAGTCCGCTTGTGACAAACCTGACCCTGTGCCTATATTTACAGAACTGCACATGCAGTGGAAAAATGGAATTAAAGTGAGCACATTTTGAACTTGGTGATCGCCATCCTAGACATTTCTCACCAAGGTGGGTCAAGCACACCGTGAGCCCCATCTACAATAATGAGATTTAGGTTTCCGCAATTAAATATGTATATAATCAGGAAGAGGTGGAGATTGCTCAAATTTGAAGGCATTTCTGTTTTTTTTGTAGGTAGTAGCTGCAGAAAGGGACCTAAAACTTACAACACCACAAATGTGCTACAGATCAGTAGTTTTCTAATAATTTTAACTAAGCCCTTTGCACAAATAATATGCAAATAATGTGCGATGTGCAGAAATATTCACATTTAAACCAATGTATTCAAATGTGCAGTTTCCTAGAAAAATCACTCTGGTTACCAGTAGGAAGACCCAATTAGTTGTTCAACATATGCAATTTTCAGCTCCATCCTGAGAACCACAATGAACACACACATCGCATACACAGATTGACCGCGAGTTGCTCAAAGCGGGTGTGTAATTGCCTGTGTGCAAACAATTATACATAATATAGATGTGCTGTAATGCTTAAGTTCATTTATGATTCCTATTAACTCCCATAAAAGCATTATGAATATGTAGTGAGAATTACATCCTACATACAGAATAAGACAAAGGGTCTAAGTCATTAAGGAGAGCAAAGCATATAAAAGGAGTAACATTTGCACTTGGGCAAAATCATGTTGCATTGGAGGGGGAGAAAAATTTAAAATGTGGGGACAGATTTATAGTTGGGGTAGGGCATGTCCTAGATCAACATTAAATTTCAGTGTAGTAATAAATCTATTAAGTATTTGTGTGCTAGATGAAAAATCAGCTAGTGTTTAACTTATGCGCAAAATAATAAACTAATTTGCACCCCTTGCATTGTAACATGGTTTGTCCCAGAGAACATTTACTCCTTTTTTGCCTTAATGACTCAGGCCCAAAGTGATATGGGTCAGTATTGAACCTCCTAACCCTTTAATACCACCAATTTAATTTAGAAAAAACTCCGAAAATAAGGCTTGGCTTATATAGCTTATATTATACCATTAAAGTGTGAGGACTATTACAAGTGGTCATTTTTGTGTGTGAAGTGTTTGTTTTTTTTGCATCATGTGTTTCTCTGCTGCAGTGCAACATGCAGGATCCCATTAAAAATATAGGACTAGACACAAGGGGCTAGATTTGCTAAACTGTGGGTTTGAAAAAGTGGAGATGTTGCCTATAGCACCCAATCAGATTCCAGCTGTCATTTTGTAGACTGTACTAAATAAATGATAACTAGAATCTGATTGATTGCTATAGGAAACATCTCCACTTTTTCGAACCCTCAGTTTAGTAAATATACCCCGAGGAGCCTGAACTAGTGCAGAAAAAACGGCCTTGTGCCCCTCAGCATGGCAAGGATCGCTTCTGGAAATGCTTAAGTTCATTTCAATTCCATCAAATTAAATATTTCCTTTTGCGCTGCTACGCAAAACAAGAAGCACTGAGCCGCCTGCTCTGTAGATGACTGATGCATTTTTCAGGTAGTTGTTGCAGTATAAGCCATAGATAAAAAGAAAAGTAAGGTAGAAGTAAAGCAGCCAATCACCAATTTATACTCCCTGACTAGGAGTGGTATCTAAATTTGCTTGCAATATTATACTGTATGTAGACATTCGTCCTGTGAAAGATGTCCTTGACCAACTTGAGACTGACATAAATGCATATTCAGATGTTTCTCATTCCCTTCACCTTGCTATGAGAAATGAATCATTCTTGATGTATAGTGTGATAAAAGTACACATTGGTATGCACTAATTAATCTTATTGTCATTTAACAATGTTATTGTCATTTAACCTTTATGTGAAAGAAATACTGTACAGAGAAATACAGATGAGTATTCAGCACCAATTCTTAATGTATTTAGTCCTAGGAAAACATAAAACATCTCAATCATGGTCCTGATTTACAGTTGCATGTAAGAGCATCTGTGTGACGTGAAGATGCCTTTTCTGTATGAACATTAAAAGGGTGCTAGTTTTGGGAGTTAATGATGACTTTGCATCTTTTCACGAGACACATTAATACACTAAATTTAAGGTCACACACATCTTAAGATGCATATAACTCAGAATACAGATGTGGAAAGGCAAGTGCGCAGATGCATCCTTGCTTATATTAGTATAATTAATATAGGTGAAATTCTGTGTATTACTGAACTGAATGATATAAATGAAATAACTGGAGTGTTTATACATAAGTTGTGGTATAAACAGTTTTTAATAAATGTAATAAATGACAGTTGGACACATGAAATTATACATTACACTACTAACATCTACTTCTGTGTAACTATAAAGTAGTTCACATTTACTACAGTCTTCCTTTCTTAGACAAGACATACAAAATGATAAGCATGCTATTAAATCATCATCATCATCATCAGCTATTTATATAGCGCCACTAATTCCGCATTGCTGTACAGAGAACTCACTCACATCCCTGCCCCATTGGAGCTTACAGTCTAAATTCCCTAACATACACACACAGACAGAGAGACTAGGGTCAATTTGATAGCAGCCAATTAACCTACTAGTAACTACTAGAAACTGGAGCACCTGGATGAAACCCACCCAAACACGGGGTGAACTTACAAACTCCACACAGATAAGGCCATGGTTTGGAATCTAACTCATGACCTACTGTAAGGCAGAAGTGCTAACCACTAAGCCACCATGCTGTCCAGCTTAACACAATTAGCTTCATTTTATGAATACTTTAAGACTATAAAGTGAGTGTTTGGGGAGGTTGTGAAACCCTGGTGCACAGGACTAAGTTGTATTTCCTTCATAGACTTTGGGACTTTCTCAAGCATAGTTGAAGATCCACATTTGTATTGGGCAGCTAAAGTCTGTGGAAGGAACTTGAGAATGTTTTACTAACATTACATTAGGCTCTTGAACTGATTCAACAACTTTGAGTACTTTTGAATTGCTTTGATATTTAAGCTTGTGACTTCTCTCTCTTGTGCTTTAAGGATTTAATCTACATGACAATACCATGAATTTCTGGAATTCTTCTCATCACTACAGATATGTTTGGGTAATCTATGTCTGAAAAATTTAGAATGTGCATCCGCTGCAAATCAGAAACATTGGTTCCATGAATGCATCTACAGAATCAATATGAACCCTTTGCCATGAAGAGGAAGGCAATTCCTAATGGTTTAATAGAGCTGGTGGAGGTGTGTTTTGAATCTATTTACATCTTTCAGTCTTTAGTTTGAAATTAACCATCATGTTTTGGCCAATCGTTGACTGTAATATCATAGCCTTTAAATTAAATAACACTAGATAATCGATGGTTTCATATACAATGACAGCATTCATTAATGGAAGCTGCTTTATCAATATAGAGTGATACATATCTTCTTGGTCCATTGGGACAGACTCATTAGCTTGTTGTAGAGGGGATCGTAACAAGATGTCAGCATTGCTCTTTAGTTTCATTCCTTTAACTTCAATCTCATAATTGTGAGCTCCCAAGAATAAGGAACATCTTTTTAGTTTAGCAGCTGTCATTCCAGGAACTAATTTTTGAGGACTGATTATAGACACAAGAGGTTGGTGGTCTGTGACCAATATGAACTTCTGTCCATATAGATACTAGTGGAATGTCTGAACTCCCCATACAAACCTTAAATCTACACAATCAATTTGTGCATAATTATGTTCAACCACTTTTGAACATAACCACTGAATCTCACTGCAAATGCCCCTATTCCATAAGGTGAGGCATCACATGCTGATTTAATAGGTAGTGATGGGTCAAAGTGCATGATGGCTTTGTCTGATGTGATTAGCTACTTTGTTTCTGGAAAAACCTTTTCACAATTCATAGACCACTTCCATGGTGCTCTCTTCTGTAAGAGAGCATTCAGTAGTTGTAAAACCCTTTGAGGTAGACATTTGTGATATTTCACTAGACCTAGATAAGTTCTCAAATGGGCCACTGATTGTGGCCATGGTACTCGCAGCACTGATACAATTTTATCTTCAGACTTGTGCAGACCGATTTCACGGTGCTCACATCTCTCAGGAAAGAACTGCTTGACTGGGTTAGCAATCAAAGATGCACCAGATCTGGCAGAGCTTAGTCCTGAGAGAACTAGTAGGAGATACATGCAGAAGTCAAAGGATTGTAGAAGGTAGTATGGTGATGGACAAGACAAGGGATTGGAGAAAGTAAGTGGGACGCAGCCGAGGTCAAAGAATTGGAGAAAGTAGAATCATGATGTACAGTCAAAAAAAACAAGTCTTCTTTAAAGCGCAAGCAGAGAATTCTAGAACAGTACTTTGCTCCTGCAAGGGGTTGGTAAAACTGGGGGATTCTATGAAGGCTACAAACAGGTGAGATAAATGTTCTAATTGCTTTGAACTTTTTAATGATTGCAGATTAAGGTGTGGTAGTTCAGGTGAGGAGACTAGCTAGATCACTGTTCTTAGCAGATTGCTGATGACAGGAATGGAGAGAAGGTGTTTATAGTTGTTATTATGAACTGTTTTCTGACAGCTGTCACCTGGAGCGAGTTTTGAATCCTCGCAACTGTTTCATGTCCACAATAACAAATTTCTTCTTTAAAGAATGCCCATTCATCTCGATTGGCTCTCAGCCCATATTTATGTAGTCTCATACTTACACTATTAAGATTGTTTAAATGATCTTCATCCTTTTCTGGAATAATAACGTCATTGTCATGAGCCACGGCTGTATGCCACATCCTGGCGTGAACTAGCAGCCAGGCGTGTGCTTTAGATTCTGTGCTCTGTTATTATCCTTGTGGCATAGATGTAGGAGGGTGTAGGGACATTCTCCAACACCAGGGGGAGCTCCTATATGATTTAAACTGGTTCACTTTTATTTTTATACATGCTTCCTGGTTATGTTATTTCCTATGCTAGTTCTAGCTAGTAATTAATTAGCTGCCTCCTGAGGCTGATTCTCAGCCCTACCCTCCTCTGTCCTGATTGGCTCCTAGTGCTATTTAAGGCAGTGAGATCAGAGTCTCACTGCCGGTTATAGCGTCCTGTTCACAGTTCTGCTGCCTGCTTGTTCTCTCTGCTTGGTGTTAAAACCTGTGACTGACTTCCCGTGTATGACCCTCGCTTGTTCCTGGACCTTGAACCTACGCTTCTGACCCTGACCATTTGCCTGAAAACTGGATTCTGCTCCTCCACCAGTGCCCCTGACCTTTCGCTTGTCCCTGGATTCCAAACCTGTGCTTGTGACCTCTGACCTTGGTTTACTCTGCCTGAACCCCACGCTGCTGTCCGCCAATCACTCCACTCCTGGGTTCTCCTTAGCCGGTATACGATTCTCGACCCTCTGTCAGCCTGCGGCCAAGTCTGTCCCCACCACTAGGGGCTCCAGCGAACACCAGGCTTTCGGAGTAGACTCCGAGTTTTATTGTGCTGGCTAGGGAGTTCCTAACAGTCATCAAGTTAACACGGAGTACCAGGTATTCCTTGTAACAATTAATCCATTTGCCAAACTACTGGAGCTGAAGTTATTTCAAAGGCACGATGGTTGTATTGAAAAAACCTTTGTGTGTGTTGATTACCATGTCTTTCTTCACACATACTAAATTTTAATTTTTAAATACGCTTGTGCCAAATGTATTTTTGTAAACTGGTCTCCCCCTGACAGAGCTGATATCCTCAAATCTTTCTAGTGTATATTGTACTTTGCGTGTGCTGGATTAAATGTTATTTTAAAGTCTGCATTTGTAAATACTTCCAGATTTGCCTTTCCTCAATGCTGGAACTATGGGCTTGGCCAATTCACTCCATTATACAGGTGACAAAACTCACAAATTTCTGGTTTCTTCAGCTCTGCTTCAACCCTTGGTCGATCAGCATATTGTACCGGTCATAGCTTTTTTATATAATGCAATGCTCGTTTTCATTCCTTCGAGTGTTTCTATGCCTTTTTCAAATATAGGTTGTGCGTCAGTCATCAATTGATTTAATCTCTTAATAGTAGCGCTACTATTTCATACTTTAGATGTTGACACTTTTAATGTCTTAATAGAATGCCAGCCAACCTGAGTTTTCTTTAACCATTCATTGCCAAGCAATGTCAATCCGACATTTTGTAACACATGTAAACTTTAATTTTCCCTAGTATTAGTCTTCAACAACAATATAATTTCTTCAAATTACAAATTACTTCACTAACATTCCTTTGTTGAAATAACTGAAAAATCCTGTGTCCAGTTCCATTTTTAACCTGCCACTGCAGACCGCCCAGGGCCTGATTATTCAATAAGCTGACTAAGCTGCATCCTAGGACACAAGGCTTTTGGGTGGTGCAATATTTCTGGGGAAACTAAATTGTAACAGGGACAGGTATAAACCAAAATTCATTTAAAATATAAGAGAATAGTTGTTCTCCAAAGTAAAAAGAAAACATGAAAATAAAATGTAGTAAGTTTATAATCTTTGCATATTCCCATGACAAAGGCTGACGACAATGGGCCATCAATGGGTTCATGCCTCCGTTCTACTATACAGTTCTGATTTTAATGAAAACAAAATGAGCGACAAGGATTGCTGTGACCCTTTTAAAAAGTCAAATGAAGCTGAGTTTCAAATATACGGTAACATAAACATTGTTGGGGGAATTAAAGAAGCCAGATAGTGCATAAGGGCATATGTCACAGTCTTATCAAAGAACACTTTTTTTCATGAGCCTGCACAGGAAGCTTGCAAAATCCATTTAACATCAGCTTAACTAAGTTGAGGAATTCAACAAATAGACCAACTTTAACAATACACTTTGGCTGTCACCGTCAGAACTAGGACTCACTTTGCTCAGTGGAACATAGAATCCGAGACTAATACTTCTTAGGGTGACATTGTTCTGTTCCCTTTACTACTACAAGCTGTGTTTTCAGTAATTGGAGGGTTTACTATCTTATACTCACCATTATTAACTAGTCCTGATGATCCCAGAATTTTGGTAAAAAGTGTAAAACAGATTTAGATAGCATATTAAGGGCTAGATTTACTAAGCTGCGGGTTTGAAAAAGTGGGGATGTTGCCTATAGCAACCAATCAGATTCTAGCTTTCATTTATTTAGTACATTTTACAAAATGACAGCTAGAATCTGATTGGTTGCTATAGGCAACATCCCCACTTTTTCAAACCCGCAGCTTAGTAAATCTGGCCCTAAGAGTTCACACGAGTTCTGTTCTACATCAGAGAAGAGAGTAGGAGATATTACTAATCTTTTCAACCTATATATCATTTACAGGTTTTATACCAAATTTGCACCAGCTGTCTTTAAAGGGATCATATGTGCTTTTATTCTTTTTAAAATTAAATAGTGTGCTTACTCCTCTATTTGTTTGCTTAAGAATGTTATTACTATATTTGTAGTGTGAGATTAGTGTGGGTTTACTCAAGAAAGTGATCACATAATTCTGTGACCCTACTTAATCAATAGATAGAGACTGTGTTAGGGTGTTTTTCTCACCATGGGAGCCACCAAAACTCTTATTCATTCCCTTGTAATCTCTCAACTTGGTTACTGTAACATCTTTTTCTCTGGCTTACCCGACTCACAGCTTGCCCCTATTAAGTCTATCCTCAATGTTGCTGCCCACCTTCTCTTTCTCTTCCACCTTTCTACCTCTGCAGTCCCTCTCCGCCAGCCGGTAGCCTACAGAATTAGTTTAAACTTCTCACCCCTGCCTACAAATCTGTCAACCTATTTCCCCCCCTTACATCTCCAACCTCATCTCTACCTACACTCTTGCTGCCCCGTTCGCTCTGTCAATGACCGCCGCCTCACTACTTCACTGATTACCGCCACCAGGACTTTGCCCAGGCTGCTCCCCAGCTGTGGAATGATCTCCCGTGCCCTATCAGGTTAGCCTCTACTCTTCAAGTCTTCAAGTGTGCCCTTAAGACTCATTTCTTTATTCAAGCCTACAGCCCTCCTCCTAACTCCCTTGTCTCGTCTATCACCTTCACTCCTCCACTCGGTACTAGCCCCTGCTTCCCTAGACCTGTTTTCTTCAGCTCAGGCCTACTTAACGTTGGACATTACCAACGCTCTCACTCACTGTCTCGTAAATCATATGATCCGCATTACCATGTTATCTGTGTATTTTTTGTTTACACAGTATGTCTGGTCTTTATATTTTGTTTCTCATGTTCTATGTGTTATGTAATGTGTTACGGATCATTACTGTCTGTTTATGTCACGTTCAGTGCTCCAGACTTTTTTGTGGTACCTTATAAATAAAAGATAATAATAAATAATAATAATAATTGACGAGTGATTGATACTGTTACTATCTAGTGAGCACACTGACTTTACATCTTGATCTGCTGATAACCTCTATAAAGATTTCCGAACTACTAATTCATATTATTACAGCATATATTCTTTGTACATATTCTTATGCTCGTGTACATAAATCTATTTTAATAACATTATTCTATAATAAATACTATTTAAGATTTTGAGTCACTTGCTTAATTTTGCTTTTATTTTCAATGTAATTATAATCAACCTTCAGGGCAGCACTATTAGCATAGGCCAGGACCAGTGCATGTGTCAAACTCTCGAAAGAGATGTCAAGGACCTTCAGCCTCTGCATCCTCGGAAAATGTGTTACCACTTTAATGACCTCTTCATCTGGAACCTCAAATAACTTGCCACTCAACACTAAGCAACATTATGAGTCTCTGGAGAATTGCTCACACCAACCATACACCTCTTCTTGCGACAATCTTGCCATGACATCTTTGGCGCAAACAGCGCAAAAAGCGTTGGAGCTATTGTGAACTTATATACACTTTAAACAGGGTTTTGTCGCTCTGCCCTTCATGAAAATACTTGTACTTTTGTGAGCTTTTTCTGAGTTTTCAATAAGATGCACACTCAGGGTCTGATTCATTAAGGAAAGTTAAGCAAAAGTAATCAAGTAAGGCAAAACCATGCTGCATTAGAGGGGGAGATAAATTTAAAATGTGATAGCAGATTTATAGTTGGGATAGGGCATGTCCTAGATTAACTTTAAATTTCAGTGTATAAATAAAGCTATAAAGTAATTGTGTGCTACATAAGGAAACAGCCAGTATTTAACTTATGTGCAAAATAATAAACTAATTTGCACCCCTTGCATTGCAACATGATTTTATATAGAAAACTTGAGTAAGAAAACTTACTCAATTTTTTGCTTAACTTTCCTTAATGAATCAGGCCCTCTGTTCTCTATGACTCCATTAAACAGAAAGCAGTATAGGAAGCTTCATCATCATCACCATCTACTTATATAGCGCCACTAATTCCGCAGCGCTGTACAGAGAATTCACTCACATCAGTCCCTGCCCTATTGGAGCTTACAGTCTAAATTCCCTAACACACACAGACAGAGAGACAGACTAGGGTCAATTTGATAGCAGCCAATAAACCTACTAGTATGTTTTTGGAGTGTGGGAGGAAACCGGAGCACCCGGAGGAAACCCACGCAAACACGGGGAGAATATACAAACTCCACACAGATAAGGCCATGGTCAGGAATCGAACTCATGACCCCAGTGCTATGAGGCAGAAGTGAAAACCACTAAGCCGTCCTGCTGCCAACATTTGATAGTAAACTCAATTAATTAATCTTAAATACACGACTAATTCTGTTGACAACAGGTACTTGTAACTGTTAACTGACGCTGGCCTTATCATACTGTTTACACTGGATTTGAATTAACTAAAAGTCTTCCCTCCGGAATTACACATAAAATGGACAACAGCTAATGCTCACATTAGTTATCTGACAGTTTGCTGGGAGCTGTAATGCCACAAACTTAACAGCAGATTTGCACTCAAATTATATCATACATTTAAAACCGTTTCTTCCATTATATCTTTGTGCTCCTGATCTTCAAGGTAATCCCCCTATCCTGATAACTTCTGTTCACCCTAATGATAGACACAGTCTAGTATCCAGGTATAACTAGCAACAATATTAATCTTCAAGGCTAATCCCCACTATCCCTGATACACCTCTTCACCATATTGGCAAAGCACAGACTCTAAAGGGGAGATTCAATTTAAAAAAAAAACACAAAATGTGCTCCGGAACAGCCAACCCATAGAGGTGCGATTCAAAATCAGCGTATATTATTACTGTACTAACGGTAAAAATTCGCAGACGTGAGAACAATTGAATCTCCCTCTATATATGGTCCTATAGCAAATACATAGTTAAATGTTCCTTTGCTTGTTTTTCCCTGCCAACTTTCAAGCTCTCTAACGATTCTTTTCCTCTCACAGATGTGCACAGCGTAAATCTGTGTGACTTTCTCAGTCACTGCCACCTACTCACTCACTGGTTTTCCCACATCTGTTTTCCCTGCGTCCTGTTTCCTGGGCTCAGCACAATCACCCCGCCCCAGCTCCTCCTCTCCATCTGTGGGCTTCTGGGAGCTGTAGTTTTCAGTGGGTTCCATAGAGTATGTGCACTGACAGAGCAATAATGGGGCTACATCAGTGGTTCCCAAACTTTTTTAGTTCGCGGCACCCTTAGAGTCTCCAAATTTTTTTAAAGGCACCTCTCCAAAATAATTACTGAGCAGTCCTGTTTTAGAAGTAGTTGGGTCAAAATATTGTAATAAGTATTTAGGTCACGACAGAAATACTTATTTAGTTGTATGCAAAAATGCCCCTCTGCATCCAGACACTCTGCCCTCTCTGCATCCAAGCACACTGCCCCCTCTGTATCCAGGCACACTGCCCTCTCTCACGTTGCCCCCTCTGCCCTCTCTCACACTGTCCCCGTCCTCTGCCCTCTCTCACGCTGTCCCCGTCCTCTGCCCTCTCTCACGCTGTCCCCCTCCTCTGCCCTCTCTCACGCTGTCCCCCTCCTCTTCCCTCTGTCCCCCTCCTCTGCTCTCTGTCCCCCTCCTCTGCCATCATTATGTCCCCCTTCTCTGCCCTCTCTCACGCTGTCCCCCTCCTCTGCCCTCTCTCACGCTGTCCACCTCCTCTGCCCTCTGTACCCCTCCTCTGCTCTCTGTCCCCTTCCTCTGCCATCATTATGTCCCCCTCCTCTGCCCTCTCTCACGCTGTCCCCCTCCTCTGCCCTCTCTCAAGCTGTCCCCCTCCTCTGCCCTCTCTCATGCTGTCCCCCTCCTCTGCCCTCTGTACCCCTCCTCTGCTCTCTGTCCCCCTCCTCTGCCATCATTATGTCCCCCTCCTCTGCCCTATCTCACGCTGTCCCCCTCCTCTGCCCTCTCTCACACTGCCCCCCTCCTCTGCCCTCTCTCACGCTGTCCCCCTCCTCTGCTCTCTGTCCCCTTCCTCTGCCCTCTGTCCCCCTCCTCTGCCATCATTCTGTCCTCCTCCTCTGCCATCATTCTGTCCCCCTCCTCTGCCATCATTCTGTCCCCTTCCTCTGCCATCATTCTGTCCCCCTCCTCTGCCATCATTCTGTCCCCTTCCTCTGCCATCATTCTGTCCCCTTCCTCTGCCATCATTCTGTCCCCCTCCTCTGCCATCATTCTGTCCCCCTCCTCTGCCATCATTCTGTCCCCCTCCGCTGCCATCATTCTGTCCCCCTCCTCTGCCATCATTCTGTCCCCCTCCTCTGCCATCATTCTGTCCCCCTCCGCTGCCATCATTCTGTCCCCCTCCGCTGCTACGATCCCTCTCACACTCTTCCCCGCGCCAGGCGCCAGCCACAGAAAGAAGAAAGAAAACAGGAACTTACCAATCCGCCGGGCGCCGGGACCCAGCAGCCTCCTCTGTCCCGCAGCTGTCACTGACATTGACGTCAGTGACAGCTGCGGGAGAGAGGAGGCTGCTGGGTCCCGGCGCCCGGCGGATTGGTAAGTTCCTGTTTTCTTTCTTTTTTCTAGGTCTAGCCCACGGCACCCAAGTGACAGCGCCACCGCACCCCTGGGAGCCGCGGCGCACAGTTTGGGAACCACCGGGCTACATACTTAAAACAGACAAAGCAGACATGAAACAAAGGTTACTGAGGGCCCTGCTCAGGAGAGAGTTTACATTCTTATTGGGAACTACTAGGGAAAGCACAGATTCACATTTAATCGTAGAAGATGCCAAGGGCTAAATTCAGAAGGGACAAGATGTAAACACAGTTTGCTTAAGAAAGCCAATGTTTATGTTCTCTGACCATAGTACAGGACCTCAAGGAAGCATTAATATAAATCATTTGTGGGGGATGCTAATGATATAATTTTTTTTTGCCTTTTTAGAGGCTTTATTAATCTACCATATAGCGTCCATCTTCCACGTTTCCTGCGCCCATAGTTTGGAGACGAAGCAATGGGTCTGTGTATTTGATGGGTTTGCAAAAAATGTCAATGTCTGGGCTCTCGAAGGTGTGTACTATAATTAAAATGAAGGATAGTACTAATAAGTTCCTTTGGATTTCAGTATCATCTCTATGCGGATGATACACAAATGTATCTATCCTCTGATCTTTCACCATCTGTGTTGTCTCGCGTTACTGACTGTCTTTCTGCCATTTCATCTTGGATGTCTTCTCGCCAACTCAAACTCAATCTTTCAAAAACTGAATTAATAATATTCCCACCCAAGAACAGAAGCTTCCTGCCTGACATTTCTATTTCTGTTGATAACATGACCATAAATCCCACCCCGCAAGCTCGTTGTCTAGGTGTAATCCTTGATTCACAACTGTCGTTTATTCCCCACATCAACTCTATATCTAAATCATGTTACATACACCTAAAGAACATTTCCAGAATACGCACATATCTGACACAAGACACCGCAAAAACATTAATTCATGCACTCATCATCTCCTGCATCGACTATTGGAATCCCCTCCTTACTGGTCTTCCCAAAGGCAGACTTGAACCCCTACAATCTATTTTGCACGCAGCGGCTAGACTGATTTTCCTTACAAACCATTATTCCTCTGCTGAGCCACTCTGTCAGTTTCTACATTGGCTGCCTGTATTTCAACGAATCCAATATAAAATTCTTCTACTAACATACAAGGCCATCAACAAAATTGCCCCAACATACATTTCCTCACTTTTCTCAAAATATCTCCCTACTCGACACCTCCGTTCTGCACAAGATCTACGTCTCTCCTCCACTCTCATCACATCCTCCCATTCTCGGTTACAGGATTTTTTCCGGGCTGCACCTACTTTGTGGAATTCCCTCCCTCGCACAGTAAGACTTTCCTCTAGTCTTCAAACCTTCAAGCGTTCACTGAAAACCCACCTCTTCAGACAAGTTTATGATATTCCTCAACCATCATCTTAATTTCCCTAGATTACCCTATTGCCATCCTCTACACTGCTAACGCAAGACAACAACCTTCTGACCAACATTGCAACACACACAGCCCACTCAGTACTTTTACCTTTGCAGTCTGGCTGGTCCATTGTGCAATATGATGTAGCACATGCCCTTGTGTTCGAACTCCCATTGTCCTATAGATTGTAAGCTTTCGAGCAGGGTTCTCTTACCTCTCTGTCTGTATGTATTACCCAGTATTGTCTTATGAATGTTTGTTCCCAATTGTAAAGCGCTACGGAATTTGCTGGTGCTATATAAATAAATGTTGATGATGATGATATAGGGTAAAAATAGGACTGCAATATTAGGTCTGGGGGGATTTTCACAATTGAAACAGATTGGTGGTTGTTTACTCTGGATCAATTTCAAATATAAGTGCAGGATCGCAGGAGAACCAAAATAGGTTGAACTTGATGGACTGGTGTCTTTTTTCAACCTCATCAACTATGTTACTATGTAAAGATATTGGGCCTGATTCATTAAGGAAAGGAAAGCAAATAAAAGAAGTATAGCAAAGTAAAGTATAACATACGCACTAAACTTTTGCTCATAAAAATATATAATGTAATAGAGTCCAAAGTTATCTAAAGTCCATACCATAAATTAATCCAGGAATTGATCAAATAATCCACCTAGATATATTTCCATTGGATTCTCAAGTTCTTCTCCCATATATTGAAAATAAATACTAGAACTTGTAGGAATAAAGTCCTGTTGGTATTATTATCCTCAAAACAAAGAAAAAACATGTATCAGAATGAATCAAGTGGTATTCCCCTTATTCAGGCATACCTCATGTGTTTAATTTTAACTTAAAAGGTTTTTAGTGAAGTCAGAAAGACCCCTCCACGTGATTTTATAGTGAGTCATACAGAAAAATGTGACTGAAAACATGTATTCACACCGTAGTATTAACTTACACAATTAATGGTGTAATTCGCCACATAGTCATCATAACTGGTCTGTTTGTGTCACATAGATACTTCTCCTGTGGATTTTCTCTCATATAATTCTCAAGATGGAGAGATTTCAACAGAACAGGGAAGATAAAAAAGATATATAGTGTTTTATCCTTTAATACAAACAGCTACCAATATAGGCTACACGGGGACAAGTGCCACCTTTACAGAGCTGATATTTTCATCTCGCGGAGAGGAGATATGCCCGTGGATAAAATACAGGCTGATTGTATTCCGGAGCTCTGGTAGGCGGACTTGCATCTATCTATATACGCTGTCTGTGGATTGGACTTTGCCTTTTTTTAATTATTTGTACTTTGTATTGTATTATTGGTAGCTGTTTGTATTAAAGGCTATCTTTAAAGTAAAACCTTAGGAGGTAAATTTATCAAGTTGCGGGTTTGAATAAGTGGAGATATTGCCTATAGCAACCAATCAGATTCTAGTTATCATTTTTTTAGTACATTCTACATAGTGACAGTTAAAATCTGAATGGTTGCTATAGGCAACATCTCCACGTTTTCAAACCTGCAGCTTGATAAATTTACCCCCAGGAATTTGTTTTGGTGAATAGATTTAATCCTATTCGATCTCATCTGTAGCCAGTCTTCT
Source organism: Mixophyes fleayi (assembly GCF_038048845.1). NCBI lineage: Eukaryota > Metazoa > Chordata > Amphibia > Anura > Limnodynastidae > Mixophyes > Mixophyes fleayi. Next base: position 132,193,549 of record NC_134405.1, on the reverse strand, counting down.
CTCTGTGGCAACGCTGAGCTCCTACTTGCGTGCGACAACTTGCCTGAGGTTCTGCGCATGCGCAAACCCATCTTTTATAACCTTTCTCCTCATCTCCAATTATTTTTTGCCTACCTGGTTCCCTCTATATAAGCCTTCTCCTACAGCTCCTAAATGCCAGATCTTCAGGTCTCCTTAGCTCCTTAGCTATTAGGACGCTCCTTCGTCTGGCTTCACTTCGGTGTACTTCTGCAGATTGTCGCGCCTCATTCAAGATCCTGCTCCAATGCTTCCCAGCCTCTTCAGGACCTCAGTGCAACTATTCTCCTGCAGATCATTATACTTCTGTTTACTTCTGTTTCATCCCATCTGATACTAGGACTGCAGTGTATTCCTGCATATGGTCACGCCTCATACAAGATCCTGCTCCAGAGCTTATCAGTTCTTTAGGACCATGATGCTACATTACTCTGCAGACTACTGCAGCTCTGTGCCCACCACACCTCCTCAACCACGTATCTGGTTATCCTCACTCCTCTCTCCTACTGTATAGCACTGCAGCCATATACTCCTATCCCACAGGCCGTAGCTTCGGGGCTCTTCACTTGGTCTCGCTTCTCACCCATTAGAGAGCTTTGATCTGCGGTTAGGGAGCTGCAAAGTCCATATTCCTTTGCGGGGATCCCTGGCGAAAACTTCCATCTCCGTTAGACTCTGCATCTCTTTGTGTGTAGTGCCTAGCCAGACCTTGAGGTTCCTCCTGACTCTGACTTTGTGGTAATTACTGTAAATGCCCCACAGAGTGGGCAATGATAAAGACTGTGTTATATACCTGCTTTGTCACAAAGACTATTATATTCCTGCATTGACACAAAGACTATTATATTTCAGCATTGCCACAGAGACAATGTTATACTCCTGCATTGCCACAAAGACTGTGTTATATTCCTGCATTACCTCAGAGCCTGTGTCTTCGCCTGTCTTCTTTTGACTACTGCCATATCCAATGTGTTTGTACTCAGACCATCATTATATGTAGTGAACTGCAATAAAATCCATATTATATTTACTACAACATCACTTCGTATTCCTGTAAATTTCTAAGAAAGAAGGAGATTAACTTGCCATAGTTTTTTCCTTTTTTGAAGTAAATCCAGGCACTTGACCCTGTCCCTCCCATGCCATTGTGAGTCTGTGTCCAAACCTCCACTTTGAGACCTTCCAAAACCTTGGTAATGTCGAGTGGAACCCCTAGCTTTGTAAATCCGATCACTCTAATGAAAGGGCTTCCTGAATCTTGACCCTTCTTAAGGCAAATGACTTGCAGGTTTTGTGGTGGGCCTTTACTTCTCAATGTAACGATTCTGGAACAAATCTGAAGCTACCAAATGAGGAAAATCAGAAATGAGGAATAGGTTCTTTTCACCTTCTCAAACTACAAGTCTACAGTGGGAGAGCCTGAAGGGTCTTGCTCCTCAGGAGAAAAACATTAAGGGCCATATGTCCTTTTTCTGTACGTATCGTTCACAAAGCTCTTCTGCGCAAGCCCAGCAAAGGAACCATATACCGGCCAAGAGCTCAGAACCTCGACGCTTGCGAACTATGGCCTGCGATTTTGTGGAGTGAAAAGGGCGGTGATGGGGCATGGTGCCGTAGTCAATTCACAATCAAGGCGTTCCAGTTCAGGGACGTCAATGTCAGACTTAGTCGAATGTATGTAATTGCGTCGTTCTTGGCGTACAGTATGCACCTGCTCTGGGTCTAGTTTATCTGCCAGTGCCAAACCACTAGCATACACAATTAGGACTCCGGATCGCCATGTCATTGTGACGTATTCTCCCAATCACCTGCATACTCTCTGCCAATTGAACACTGCTATAAAAGTCTAATTACAACATGTGCCCTGTATGTTGCCATTCCTGCATTTAGATGTACATTGTTTATGTTTGGTTTTGCTTTTTCAAGCATGAAGCAAGGTTTGTTTGTTCTGTGCATTTTAAAGTGTCTGTTTACTGGTAGCCTAGTTTTTCTGATTTTAATACTGTTTTCTTTCCCTGAGACATATGTATGTGCTTGTTTGATTTTGTTTTTTTCTTACTTTGTTTCATGTCATACTTTATTTGTTTTTACTTTGTTTCTTAGCCTAGTCATGGGGTTGTTTATTAGCTTTCTTATGTTTCCTATCTATGGCGACGCGTGGCTAATAGGTAATAAGTTTTTTTTTATTTTTAACCTAAAAATAAGTCATATATGTAGTACTTGAAAGTGTTAATATTCATGTCATCAGTTTTATAGCTAAGTAGACATATTACAATGGAGCATTCTAATATCTTTCCCTGTTAAATTTAATTGTGATGTTTAACTAAAAATACCACCTGGACAGCTCCCAATATAAAAAGCTTTCAACATTTCTAAAGGAGTTACACTTGGCTAAAAATAAATTGAAGAGTATATTATGTAAGCTTCTCTGAAGTAATATCTCCACTATTTCTAATTTGTAAATCTGCCACTGTGTGTCATCCAACACGTTGCTTGTGTTGTTGTAGAATTTTGTCAATCATATTTTTCCCTTTGTCTTTCTTGTCACCCCTGCTAGGAAATAAAGCGTACCCTTTTCGCCCTTGGCTCCTCACTCCTATTTTGAACTTGCGCACGGAGCAGGAGGTCGCATACAACTTCGCACATACAGCCACTAGATTGGTTGTGGAGCGGGCATTTGGTCTTTTAAAGGCCAGATTCCATTGCCTAGACCGGTCTGGTGGTTCTCTAATGTATGCACCGAGCACTGTGTGCGATATCATTACTCTTTGTGTGGTGTTCCATAACATTGCCATTAGGAGTGGGGTTCCTTGGGTGGAAGAGGCAGAGGTTGCTGGCCAGGTGGTAGATGCTGACCCCAGCCCTCCTGAATCGGTTGATGCTGTTACTTTTAAAGAATATGTCCTGGAAACCTACTTTTCTTGTAAGTTTTTTTTTTTTTAAAACTAAAGAAAACATACAAAATTAAGAAGTATATCATTCTATATTTTAGTTATAATGTAGGGAAAAAATACAAAGCACATTACTTTGATTTGCATTGTCTCTTTGCTGGTACATGTCACTCACCGGAGTGTGAGTGCCTCCACTTTGGTGCGTGGTTTTCCATCTTTCCCGCTCACACCTGTGTGGAACCGCGGCCGTCCGCCATCCTGTCGCACTGGGCATGCGCAGGTCCCTTTAACAACTACACCTGACCACTAATGTGATTGATGGATCTATCACCCCTCCCTACTTAAGGCACCTGCAGCCTTAGGTAGTTGCCTGATCTTGGAGTCTCACTCCCAGTGAACTTCTATAGGTGTGTGCAGTTTCCAAACTGCTTCCAGCTCTACTCGTGTGTACAGTTTCCAAACTGCTTCCAGCTCTACTCCTGTGTGCAGTTTCCAAACTGCTTCCAGCTCTACTCCTGTGTGCAGTTTCCAAACTGCTTCCAGCTCTACTTCTGTGTGCAGCTTCCAAACTGCTTCCAGCTCTACTCGTGTGTACAGTTTCCAAACTGTTTCCAGCTCTACTCGTGCTTCAGCTTCCACGCTGCTCCCTGCTCAACTAAGCGGCAGTTCCCATACCGCTACAACGCTTCACTTCTCAGCTGATTCCGGATCTACACAACTGGGTATGCTCTACTGACTATTGACTATTGCCTATTGCTCGCATACCAGTTGTATCCATTGTTGTTTGCTGCACAGGGTACAAGTACCCATATAGACTGTGTTACTGCATTGCTTCATTTAGGACAAGCTTTCACTCAAGCTACGATATCTCCTCATGCTACTACTTAGCGTTATTGTGCATATCTGCTGTGACCAGCTTCTCCTCCCTGCAAGGCATCTACTCCATACAGACTATTCATTGTGCCTTCCATCTCTGCCTCACAAGACATTGCTCTACTCGCGCTGTTTCCATACAGCCACAGTTTGCCTTTCAACTTCTCTCACCTGCACCTGGACAAGTCCTCATTCCTTCTCACAGCAGTGGTACAACTTGCTGCACGCAGACCACTGACTTCCCTGCACCTGGACAAGTCCTCCTATCACAGCGGTGGTACAACTTGCTATACGCAGACCACTGACTCTCCTATTACCTACCTACACCTGGACCAGACTCCTCACCATAGCGGTGGTACAACTTGCTGAACGCAGACCACCGACTACCCTGCTTCCTACCTGCACCAGTACTATTCTTCCCATCACTGCAGTGGTACAACTTGCTGTACGCAGACCACTGACTCCTCCTCTACCTACCATCACCTATCCAAGTCCACTCCTCGTGTCTACATTATCTTCAGCCTCCAGTTTACTGCTCCAAGTCGCTGACTTTCCTTAAACCATAGCTGCAAGTCGCTGACTTCCTCAGACTATCTCTACTCTCCTGCTGTTGTGTCGCTCCAATCATTCACCTGCCTGCTTTGAGGTGCGTGCCATAACCCCGCCTCTCTAGCAGAGTTCCATCTGGTGAAACTCGGGTAAGCAACTCCTAGTGCCCGTGACAGTACAATAGTTGCTGCTGTTCTTGGATGAGTCTGGCTTCGGGTAACCTGTGATGTGGAAGGCAACAGTGGGGAGGAAGCAGAGGCCAGTGGAGCAGCAGACGTCGATTGTATGGTACGCGGTTGACGGTTTGCACGGGGTGCACAGGTGGCATGGGTGCAGGAGGGGCAGAGATGGCAGGAGGGGCAGAGATGGGAGGAGGGGCAGAGATGTAGCAGGGGCAGAGATGGCAGGAGGAGCAGAGTTGGCAGGAGGGGCAGAGATGGCAGGAGGGGCAGGTGTAGCCAATTGAGTGTTGTACGACGGATTATAATGGGTATATGAATACATCGGTTCATTGTCAAAATATTGGGTTCTTTGGAAAGGATGGTGTTGCATTCAAGGTTTTGCTCTATAAACAATAGGACCATGAGAGAGGAGTATTTCAGTATGTGAACACAGGTGTCACGTGATGGGGTCTACTTGTGGAACGATAATTTGGTGGTGTGCAGTATGGTTAATAAATAGGACTGAGAGATGGAGAGAAAGAAGTAGGAGAAGATTCTTGGGAAATGGGTGCTGAAGGATTGTTCGTAATATAGATTGAAATAAGGTCAGTGAGACGTGTGAGGGTATTGTTTATTGAGGTTAGATTTAGGTCTAAAGAGTTCTCCATACTGGTGAGGGTGCTGTGTAAAGTATGCTCCATACGGGTGAGGGTTGTGGAAATTTTTGTGGTGTTGGTCTGAATAGTGGTATTAGTCTTCTGAATACTGTGATAGCAGGCGTGCACTGATTCCCGTTCACTGACTTCTACTTCCTCAGTCATCTAATGCTCTTCCACATTGCGTGCCTCCTCCACCAGCTCATCCTCAAAATTCTCTTCAGCTGTATTGGCACCTACAATAAAGGGCAAACCCAAAAAGAAAAGTTAATACCGTGTTAAGTTATGTGCCACTGTGTAACTATACATTGCCAATACATAATAAAACACTCAATAAAGGGCGCTAATAGGATCAATATTATCCGATTAGCTAATCTCCTGCAGCTTCCACTCAGCAACCTGCTGAAGTTGCCCTTTCAAAAAAACAAAAATATAGGGAAGCGATGGAAATATAGCAATATTGATATTTATTAAAATGTTATATCACTTTAAAAACCAATGTAGGTAAGTATACAGTAAAACATCAAGGAATACATTCATTAATAATAAATTGACCCTCAGCTTGGAGTAGCCAATTGTGACGAGATTGAAACCAGGCTGATCAGTGTCCAAAGAATGAACTAATGGTATTATGGGTTAATCCCCTCATGCATGATATTATATGTGCAAATTCTGATGGGTTGGTTATGCGCATAACATAATGAGATCCATTATATGGACATCCTGTGATCACATATAAAGGCTTATAGAAAAAAGCAAGCAGTGAGCAGTCTACACATTCCAGTAATTGAATTAAAAAATCTTTGTGTCAATATATGGTTAATAAGACGCAATAGTATCCAAAATAAATGGTATGGTAATGGGTTAAATCGCGGACACATATCACATCCAACTTCTATCAAATAAGTCCTATGGACATCAAGCTTGTATTAGGAATAACCATAAACTTAGCTTGCTGGAGTCTTCTGTGTGCACACATGCGCTGCAGCAGGCTATAATCCCGGGGAGCGGATGCAGTGAAGTTTGTATGCTGCTCACGATCCTCTCGTTGTAGGGTCGGAAATTACAGAAGTAGTGTCACCTGACGTGTTTCTCCGTCACAACTGACGGTATCATCAGAGGTAAGTCAATACAATTTTTTACGTTTGTGTGTGTGGGGGTTTAAATGTTGCTTCATTACTTCTCACTATATTGAAGTGCAAATATGTTTGAGTTTAGGACTCGCTAGTTAAGGGGCAATATATTTTTTACATATATATATATATATATATATATATATATAAAAAATATATATACCTGGTGCTGTGATAGGTTCCATGACAGGTGGGCTACGTCCGGTGTCGATGCGGCCCACCCCTTGCACCATCTCTGCATCCAAACAGGCTAATGCCCTGTTCTTCAATGAAGTGAGTTCTAGTGGGGCCAGGGGACCACCGCCTGTCCTTTGAGCGTGCCTCCTGTCAATTTGTACTTAAGGCGATGCTTAAAGTCTTGCCACCTGTGTGTAAAATAGATACATTAGATGGATGGAATTATCCCCAAAACCTTGACACATTTGATATAAAAACAAAGAGAAAATTGTTTCACGATTCCATATTTACCTTTTTTGGACCTCAGTCACCTTTCGTCTTATTGGAGTCACGGCATTGACCTCATTCGTTATTTCTTCCCATATTCTGGCTTTGGATCCGGCCGAGAGCTGATGTGGAGTGGGGTGGAGCCTATAAGCAACCATTTCCACAAAAATTTCTATTTATGCATTTATCAAATTTGGCTGCCGTTTTTATTCACCGCAAAGAAGGATGAAGTCAACCTGAAGCCTGACTTGCCTCTTGTTCAGACATCTCTACAAATTCAAAGCAACACAAACAAAAAAGGCGCACACCTAGGGCTATCTTACCACAAAATGGAGGGTGATCCTTTGATGTAAATGTACTGTTATACAGCAGTGTCAATGGAAAGCTAAAGAACAGATAGGAAAGCCAAAGTATTCCTTCTCCTTATATGCTATGTAAGGGTGCACACTTAGGACATCTTACTTACCACAAAATCAACAGGCAAAATCCTATACCTACCAGCAATAACTTCTCAGCCATGCATAAATTGTCAGGGCCGACTATTGAATGCAGTGGGAGTTTTATAGCGGGTACCGGTGCGTTCTCCTGCACAGGCGTCAGCTTGCTAGGCCAAACACCCCTTCCCCCAGGCCCGGCGCTCCCATTAGGCAACGTTAGGCAGTTGCCTAGGGTGCCGGGCTCTGGAGGGCGACACTGAAGTGGGGGACCCAGTGATAATTAAATAAATGCTCCCGCCCCGCCCGCTCGCCCGCTTGCCCGCCCGATCGCTATAATGCGGTGCTGCACTGTAGCAGCACCGCAGTTTAAAATTTACCCGGCGCCTGGCAGCGTCGTGACGTCACGACGCACGACGCTGCCAGTGTAGAGGAGACAGAGAAAGAAGACAGAAGCGAGAAAGAAGACAGAAGCGAGGAAGAAGAGAAAGGAAGAAAAATGAAGACGTTAAGGTGAGTACAGGAAAGAGGAGGCTACAGATAACAGGAGGGGACGGGGGACGGATGCTATACATAGGGGGAGAACGGAAGCTACAGAAAGAGGGGAATGGAAGCTACAGTAAGGAGGGAGAATGGAGGCTATACAAAGGGGGGAGAATGGAGGCTATACAAAGGGGGGAGAATGGAGGCTATAGAAAGGGGGAGAATGGAGGCTATAGAAAGGGGGAGAATGGAGGCTATACAAAGGGGGAGAATGGAGGCTATACAAAGGGGGGAGAATGGAGGCTATACAAAGGGGGAGAATGGAGGCTATACAAAGGGGGAGAATGGAGGCTATACAAAGGGTGGAGAATGGAAGCTATACAAAGGGGGGAGAATGGAGGCTATAGAAAGGGGGAGAATGGAGGCTATACAAAGGGGGTTAATGGAGGCTATACAAAGGGGGGGAGAATGGAGGCTATACAAAGGGGGGGAGAATGGAGGCTATACAAAGCGGGGAGAATGGAGGCTATACAAAGGGGGAGAATGGAGGCTATACAAAGGGGGGGAGAATGGAGGCTACACAAAGGGGGGGAGAATGGAAGCTATACAAAGGGGGGGAATGGAGGCTACAGAAAGGGGGGAGAATGGATGCTACAGAAAATTGGGGGGGGGGAGGAGGAGGCTGGAGAAAATAGGGAGACGGGGGATTACACTTAGAAATGTCCTTGAGTTAGAGACTATGGGGTCTTTATACTAAAATAGTGGCGTGACAAAATGCAGCGATGCATAATGAAGCACAGCTTTAATTCACCTTGCTGGGGCTACTCTAGGATAGTTAAGGAACCATTTATGTGTATTAGTATTTGCCCTCTATTTGGCTCTCCTTTGTTGCCCTCTATTAGTATAATTAATTTTACATCTGCAGAGTACATTAACAAATGCAAATAAAATAGAACGGTCTGGATTATCTGTCATTTAGATTACCTTTCTCTATTTATTTGCATGTGTTAGTATATTTAATATATCATCTACAGAAAACATTAATAGACAGCAACAGAGGAGAGCCAAGTAGTGGCCAAATACAAAAAAAAAAAAGCCAAGTAGTGGGCAGGGGGGCATGTGAGTAAAGCTGGTGTTATGTCGCTAGCATATGTGACACAAGCTGATGGGCAAGGGGTGACATATGTGAGAACAGCTAGTGGGCAGATGGGCATGTGTGAGTGAAGTTGGTGGGCAGCGGGGTACATGTCAGTGTGTAACAGGTGAGTGATGTCATGTTTTCTTTTCTTTCATTTGTTTTGTTCTGAAGTCTAGCATTTGGAGCCTCCCCTCTAGATATCCTGTGTTTGCTTCTGGGCAGCAGTGAAGCCTGGACAGCATTCTGCATCAGACATCAGTGCTGCGTCAGACATCTGGACTGCATTGTAGCCAGCCAAGAGGAGGTAAGAGTTATTATTTTTAAGTGTGTTAGTGGCTGGGAAATTAGAATTTTTTTTTATTTGGGGGGAGGGGGGGCGCCAACCTTAAGCTTTGCCTAAGGTGCCGGGCAACCTTGCACCGGCCCTGCCTTCCCCCCATTGCTAGGATACTTCATTTAAATGACAGCTGAGTCAGCCATCTTACATGCACCTACATGCACTGAGAACCAAAAGCTTTGCGGGATATTAAACTGTCTCACTTACCTGACAACATGCGAGCAGCTACCTTCTCGTGTACCGAGCTGCGGGTCCTGACAGCTACACCTGAACGTTGCTTTCAACCCACCGCTCGGTATGTAACAAACAAAGAGAAGGTGAATGCCTATCGGGCCGTCTGCAGGCGTCTGCAGATCCAATTGGGCAGAGGTTGCTCCGCTGTCTAATTGCAGCGCAGATGGAGCGATTTGCGGAGAAGGCAGCCCAACCTCCTCGCCGAATTGGGGGCAGAAATAGCTGATCGTAAGTGTGCCCAATAACGCAGTATTATATGCAAGTGGCTTACTACACACAAAACTTGTACACATGTTTGCAAAGGCCTCTTTTGTGTCCATTCCCTACTTACTACAGTATTATATCCTTTATTGTGCTTATTATTCTTCATTTAATGCAGTTTATTAGGTGCCACTTAACATTTATAATGACCATTGCTAGTCCAAAATGACTTTCTTTATTTTCATTTGCATGTAGTGTTACTGTAATAGAAATGAATTATAATAATAGTATATTAACAATAAAAAAGTCTAACTGTCAAGCCACATAAATGGCAAGTGTCCGCTGTGTGAGTAACTGCGCAGCAAATAAGACAAAGGGCCATACCATTCTTGATGTCAGTACCTTAGATAAAAAAAATATTATACTATTACAATATTTGTGCTAACAATTGTGGTACCATGAACAGTATTTCTGATTTTTCTAATGTTAGCCATTTCATTTATGGAACATGAGTGGTGTAGTGTATTTCACATTGCAAGCTTCCATTATCTGCATGTTTGTGTATTTTGGAGAAAATAAAAAATAAAAAGAAATATAACACATCCTATTTTCCAACAGGACACCAGCGCAACTACCGCCACCACCCCTGCAATGAAGAAGGGCCACATGAGGAGGAAGTGGTGCAATTATATTATATATATCTTATTACTACTGTGTTCAGCATAATACGAAACTTTGGTCCTGTTTTCTCGACCATTTGTGCACTATACCGAGCTTGAAAAATGCATACCCATATGTACACCCATAGACCTAGCATTTCACCACATCAATGTATTAAGAGTGCATTTACTAAATTTTTCAATTAATTTTTTTGCAACTGACGAGGAGTTGATGGCTCCAACCAGACCACAGAGTCAAAGACTACTCCATGAATTAGAAAAACAAGAAAAAAAACTACATTAAAATAGAAAGAAAGAAAAAAAACAAAAAAAACATATATATCTTAATTAATGAGTTTTATTAATTTTTTCAGTATTACTAAAATTGTTCATATTTTTATTTGTAGATTAAAATTGTTTATTTAGTTAGAAAAGCTGGTGTGTATGTGTTTTGTTTGATTTAAAAATGGGTATTATGATTAATTTAAGTAAAGCACGGGGCGAAAAGGTGATGGAGGAAGAGACCAGGCATGGTATAATAGGGGCACACCTCGTATTAATGCCAGGCTTAGTGGCAAAGTTTGCCAATTGTAGAAACAACAACCACTTATTCATGGGTGCCAGGGCAATAGGCACGCTGACACTTTGGGATTCACAGAGACCATTGGTGGTATAGGTGACCAAAGTAGCATAACAAGGAGGAACACATATTTTAATATTCATTACATCCACCACTATATAACAAACAAGGGTACTCAGTAATACACGAATGACCGCTTGAGAGATACACCGACGATGTTCCTCCTGTCCAACGGCTAGGTTCGTGCGTCATTTCACATATTTGCGCTGCGCTTATTATGCGTTCCTTAATTACTCAGGCCCTATGTCTTATAGTGCAGTGATCCCTTATTCTGAGTGCATGCGCCTTCATGCTGCCAGCTGCTGGCAAAATAAATAAGCTTGCTACAGACATGACTTGGATGCCTGCTGTGGGCAACGCCAGGGAAAGGGGTACATGTGTCCCTTGGACAAGGTTTTATTAAGTCATTTTTATAAGGAAACTTGTGGTTTTGTTTTTGTCTCTGTGAGTGCAATAAGACAAATAGGACATGTAGTTTTGAACATCTACCTCAGAGTCTGAGGTAGAAGATGGTAAAAAAGTTTTTTCTTCTAAACTGTGGTTCTTCTGTTGAAGAACTGTCTGAAGGAGAGACCACTATTTTAGTGGCCCTTTTGTCAGATTTTTGCAGTTTAGGGGGCCAGCTGTAAAAAATCTGTCATAGAGACAAACACAGTATCTTCTATAGTGGCGATGAAAGAAAAATCTAACTACGGGCTGTTGTTCACGTGATCGTGAGCATGAATGTACATGAGTGCGGCCAACTCGCAGGGAAATGAAAATGTGCTTCCACTGCTTTCCCTGCTGTAGAGCTATATTGAGAGGATTGCTGGGAGGATGGCTGCCTAACCCACTAGCTGCTGCTAGGTGGCAAACCTCTTGACAAACAATTATGAAACCTAGATTACATTTTGAGGAAACAGATATATGCAACGTGTCTGTTCCCAGATGTGTCATTTTTCCAACATCCAGTATAAAAAGCTATTGGTACTGGGTGTTTAAAACCCAGTAGTGTTATAAAAATTATATAGCAGGAAAGACAGCAGTTCAAATGACTTCCCATGGAAATCATAGTAAACAAAGGAAATAAAGTAATAATAGATAAACATATATTTGTAAAAATTTGAGCTAGCCATTATTTCTGGTCACGAGCTAAAGGTGTTTTGCTCGTGAAGGTGTTTTGCAATTGCAATTTTTTTTCTCTTTGGGGAGGTACAAATACATTTTTCCACTCCTACACTGTTGAGGACATCTAGTGGCGATAAAGACTTTTGCAAGATTTTAGATTTATAGTCGCTGCCACAATGAGATTTTAACTATTGTTTAAACACTGCAGATGGGGAACACATTCTTATACTTACCTGTCTGTAATATTTCATCGAGAAAAGCTGATCTAAGGCATGCTTATGTCTACATGACATTACTCATGACTAGCTGTCCTGGACAGAACATTTTCTGTTAACACTCTGTTAGGACTTCAGCACTCCACCATATTTTTAAATAGCAGCTTTAATGGAGCAGGGGCAGTGCCTCATTCTCTTTTCCCTCTGTGATACCCTCCAAGGTAACAGTAACATTAAAAGAAATAGTAGAGTTGTTGTACTGTGAAATTGTCCAGCATAAAGCGCATACTGACAATTACAACCCATTGTACAAAACCACACGGGCAACCATATTGCACATACCTGCTTACTCAGACACTAATGCAGAGACCCTTACTTTTATTATTAAATATATTTTATTTTATTTCTTTAAACTTTGCTATATTTGACCCTTTCTCCTCTACAGTTTGATAAAGAGCCAGTTGATGCATAAAAAACTCCATCAGAGGTACCCTCTTACACTCTCTCCTGGAATCATACCCGCAGTTCATTCCAGAACCTGGTCATCTGTTTCCTAACTGAACCACCAGAGCTGACTGTACATTCCGGGCCTGATTCATTAAGGAAAGTAAAGCAAAAAAATGAGAACGTTTTCTCCTGGACAAAACCATGTTACAATGCAAGGGGTGCAAATTAGTTTATTATTTTGCACATAAAATAAATACTGGCTGTCCTTTCATGAGCACACAAATACTTGATAGCTTATTTGTACACTGAAATTTAAAATTGATCTAGGACATGCCCTACCCCAACTATAAATCTGCCACCATATTTTAAATATGCCTCCAAAGCAACATGGTTTTACCAAGGTGCAAAGTTACAATTTTTTTTGCTTCTTTCCTTAATGAATCAGGCCCACCATGCATAAAGTAACAAGTCCAGGATAGCAGTTCAGTGAAGGTTTTGAAAGATCTCTGGTCAGACTGAAGTGAATTCAGAGATGTATTTGTCTCCCTATCTTTTTTATATCAAATTGCACACACACCATCCACACCTTCAGCGAACAAGGGAGTTATGACCTGTTTGTTCCAAAAACCCCTGCCCCTTCTGCCTCTCTCTAGTTACAATGCTGTTCATAGTGATGTAATCAGTAAAGTATCTCATTGTTATGCCACTTATTCTATTTTCATCATTGATGTCATCTACTGTAAAGATATCAGTTTTCATTTAATCAGCTATGTAACCCAGTGTGAAGCCATTAATGGTGTTAGGCTGGGTACACACTACAGAAAATTTCTCTCGATGTGTCATTGTGACTGGATCACTATTAAATAACTTTTGGTAAAAATTTATTTAAAACAAATAGGGCAAGGCAGTACTTAGTCAGGTGGGTCCTGATGGGCAGGAGCACCCCGTGGCCTATTTGAGCAGAAAACTGCTAAACTGGGAGGTGGGGTATGCCACAATTGAGAAGGAATGTTTGGCCATTGTGTGGGCAGTGAAAAAACTACAACCTAATTTGTATGGACGACATTTTACTGTGGTGACTGATCATAATCCTTTAAAGTGGCTACAACACACTTCAGTGGAAAATGGCTGTTTGTTGCACTTCAAATGTATGACTTTGACATAATCCACAAGCAAGGAAAGGCTCGCAGCAATGCGGATGGACTGTCTCAGCAGGAAGGGCCGAATCCCTTGGATCACCTCCGGTAATCCTAGGATACTGCGGACCGGGAGCCAAATCGTTGGACATGGCACCCTGGTTGCCACATGGACAAGGGGGGGGGGGGGGTGTGACTGGATCACTATTAAATAACTTTTCAAAAAAATGTATTTAAGACAAATAGCGCAGGGCACTTATTTATGTAATTGCACATGCACTTATTTTTGATATTGTGTATATTGTGAGATAGAAAATCGTTATTTCTGAGACCATGGGAAGAAATTCGTCTCTTGTTTAACCTTGCTATAGGATATGCCTATTTCTGATGTATATATCTGATACAATGAGCTTGTGTTTACCAAGCCTTTGGTGTATTGAGATGTGGGGAAGTAGCCTGTTTTGGGGTTTTTTGTTGTTCTGTGGAAATGTGTATTCGGCGACTGTCTGAAGTATTCATGCCAGTCAGACCTTTTGACTTGCTAGTGAGTCTCCTGCCTCTGAAATAAGATCCAGGAAATCACAGCAAGGGTTTTAAGAATTTCATAGCTAAGTATAAATATTAGTGGCTTTGCAATGCATGTAAATCCATGTTTGTGTGGACAGGAGTACACTAGCAGTGACAGTTACCCAGAAGGAACGTGGTTCTGAGCGCCATAAAGGAGTTCAGTGCTGGCAGAATTATAAGCCCCTCCTACTGCAGCAAGAGGGCGCATTTGGGATAAAGAAAGGTAACGGTGGCAAAGTAAGCCCAGACGGTTCCCAGCAACAACAGACAGGGTGGAATAGGCGGTCCATCCTGTCACAGTCATCTTTAACAATTTTACCAAAGAGAGGAAAGAAAAAAAAGTCTCAATCAGCATGCTGATTCATGTGTACACACTATACACTCTTTACACAATTTACGTTCAGATCTGTGCTCTTCATCTGTCAAAACCATCTGCTGAAAATATTGTGACGCTGCACACTCCATAGAGATCTAAGGACACCGTCGGTCATGAGTGTATACACACTGCAGAATTTGAACGATATCGTTCCATCGTTAAGCAACATTTTTAGTCCAGTTTAAAATTCAAATTAATTGATATGTTGAGCTTTGGTACAATAATCGTTCATCGTTGCAGTATTTGATTGGTTCGATAATTGGTTAAAAACACTGTAGTGTGTACCAAGCCTTACTCACGGTGATGTCCTCAGCCATAGAAACCATATTGATGTTATCATTGACCAGCTGTGATATTATGTTACCAACAATACTCTCTCTCAGAAAGAGTTATTTTGTTGAAAGTGCAAACCTGCAATGCAAATACACATGCCTCTTTTCCTCAAATCCACAGTTTTAGGTGAGTCCCTAGCATCCCAAATGTATATTCAGGGTGTCACAATTAAAACCTTTTATGAGTCTTTATTTTCAAAGCTTGCAGCACCCGAGGAGAGTTGATTGACTCCCCAAAAACAAACTAGAAATTAGTGAAAACAAGGTGTGCTTCTTTAAATTAATGTGTACAAGTGAATAAAATCATGTGAAAAGTGCCTGGCAACGAAACCCACTTCCGGATTCAGTCCCGTCGCTGCGCACACATGCGTGGTGCAGGCGCGTCCCGTTGCCAATCAACGGGGCGCACTCCTCTTCTGTTATCGATGGTCAGGTGCATCTGACTGCCGAAATTACCTGTGACCTATCAGGGGCCACTTCCATCTATTTAAGGCACCTCTTAACTATATTCTGGTGCCAGAGTAATGGTTCACCAGCTCCAGCGTTCCTGCCTCCAGCTTCTTGTTCCTGTTATCGTTGTTTGGTTCTGACTTCTGGCTTGTTCCTGACTATTCTCTTGTCCTGCCTATGATGCTGCTCACTGTCTGGATTCTGACCTCTGGCTCATCCCTGACCATTCTTCTGGATCCCTGTGTACCGTGCCATTGTTTAGTATCTGACCCAGGCTGCACGACCATTCCTGTACTCCATCCATTGCACTGGTAACTAACTTGTAGAACCGTGACCTGTGCACCTCACGCAGCCAAGTCCATACCTCCTTGTGGGGGGTCCCTGGTGAATACTGGGGGTGCATTAGACTCTGCACCTCCCTGTTTAGTTGCGCCAAAATACCAGTCAGTGGCATCTATAGTGTTATTAACGCGTGACATCATGAGTGTCAGTGGATGTCGTGGCTGTCTAATTACGAGTGCTAATTTTGTAGCAGTAGTAGCAAGAAACTTCCTTGAAAATGTGTCTCCTCCACTCATTTATCTCATTTCCATAATCTCCCACTTTTAACTGAATCCTCATAAACGAGGTTGACCGTTGTGCTTACTCAGTAACTTATTAGGCACGCCTAAACTTTGCCAACTCCTCCTAACTGTAGCTCCTGCACACATGGGTGTATTGCGTATTTCCTACTTGACGACTTTCGAGAAAACATTTCAGGCAGAAAAACGAGAGATCACCATTGCATTGTGTGCCACTGAGGGGTTGTGCCCTGCTCCGCCCAAGGGGCGTTTTTGCTCTGTTAAGTAGGTGTGTCGAACTCCACCCGTGGGCATATCAAGTGTTGTCCAGGGGAGTGTCCAGCGTTTGTTTTAAAAATGCACAGAAATCCGGTATACACTGTCATGTTCGCTTTGTCGCTATCAATAAACATTGTCCAATGCAATTATTGTGTTTCCAACGTACACAGAGATTTAATAGCAAAAGACAGCAGGATCTACAGCAAGCTATGGTGAATCTTAAAAGCTAATAAACAGGAAAGTATAAAACTGAATACATTACATTACGCAAGCGTGTCTTGGGCCCAGGTCCATGTTCAGCCTTGTAGTCAGGAAGATAGAGATTTAACAATGGCCCAGGACTTGATTATATGCAGTTTGAATTAACATAATCAGTGATGATGTCACGAATATACACAGATAACACTAAGAGAGGTATTCATTGGTCCAGGGTTAATGATGTTCCAGTAGACTGCTGGTCATAGGTCAATTCATTTTATCTCTTCTCCAAGGGTGGGGGCAACTCACTCCAACTGTTGCCCATGTGTCTTCCCGCCGAAAAAACTGTTTAAACTGACCCATAAACAAATTACTTTTGAGTATTAATCTCATATTGCTCATAACTTGCGACCACTAGATGCAATCGCTACTCTGTCTTAACCGGGTTAATGATGGTGAAACAAGCTTTAATATGAGACCAAACTCTTTACCTTTTAGAGGACATGAACCATAAATACCTTTACTATAATATTATCTATGTATAAATAATCTTGTAATACATTGTACTAATAAATAAATGTGGATTGGAACTAGAGATACTCAGGCTTGGTTCCCCGAGAACTGAACACACCCAAACTTAGCACATCCGAGTACCGAACCGAGCCAGCTCTGTACTTTCGAGCGTCATCGGAATTGAAAGCGAGGCAAAACGTCATCGTTACGTTGTCGGATTTCGCGAGTTTTGGATTCTATAAGTACCGCCCTCCACGGCGATCCAGCGCTATTTCACAGAGGGACACAGAAGGGGTAGCACAGTTCTTAGCAGTCTCTAGAGCAGTTGGGCAGCGTCATAGGTAGAAAAGAAAGAGGTGGGGGAAGCAGTGTTCTTCAAAGTCTACAGTGACATTCTGGAGAGCTCCATTACTCCATTGCTTATTGTCATTGCTGAAATAGAAAGAATTAATAGGTCTGGCAGGCTTGGTCTTCTAAATCTGCAGTCCCATAATGTACAGTGTTATATAGGTAACACACAAAGAGGAGAGCTCCATTGCTCCATTGCTAATTGTCATTGCTGAAATAGAAATACTAGGGCTGGCAGGCTTGGTATAAATATGCAGTCCCATTGTACTGTTATATAGGTAACACACAAAGAGGAGAGCTCCATTGCTCCATTGCTAATTGTTATTGCTGAAATAGAAATACTAGGGCTGGCATTCTTGGTCTTCTGAATTTGCAGTCAAATTGTACGGTGTTCTATAGGTTACACACAAAGAGGAGAGTTCCATTGCTCCATTGCTAATTGTCACTGCTGAAATAGAAATACTAGGGCTGGCAGGCTTGGTCTTCTGAATTTGCAGTCAAATTGTACGGTGTTCTATAGGTTACACACAAAGAGGAGAGTTCCATTGCTCCATTGCTAATTGTCACTGCTGAAATAGAAATACTAGGGCTGGCAGGCTTGATCTTCTGAATTTGTAGTCAAATTGTACGGTGTTATATAGGTTACACAAAAAGAGGAGAGCTGCATTGCTCCATTGCTAATTGTCATTGCTGAAATAGAAACACTAGGGTTGGCAGGCTTGGTCTTCTGAATTTGCAGTCAAATTGTACAGTGTTATATAGGTTACACACAAAGAGGAGAGCTGCATTGCTAATTGTCATTGCTGAAATACAAATAATAGGGCTGACAGTCTTGGTGTAATTCTGCAGTCACATTGTACCGTGTTATATAGGTTACACACAAAGAGAAGAGATCCATTGCTCCATTGCTAAAATATAATTAATAGGGCTGGCAGTCTTGCTCTAAATCTGCAGTTACATTTTACTATACCATAGCTCACTCAGAAACAGGAGAGGTGGCAGCGTTCAGTGCTGAAACAGAAATTGTAATAATAGGGCTGTCAGTGTTCTTAAAAGTCTCCAGTGACATTCTACTGTGACATAGTTTATACAGAAACAGGAGGGGTGGCATTGTTCTTGTCACTCTCCAGTCTCAGTCATGATGATACTAATCCCTCTACCTCATGTGCTAAAGTCTATGTTCAAGTGCATAGTAGTTTTAAGCTGTGAAACAAAAATGTAAAGAAAAAGCTTGTAAAGAAAAAAAAACACCTCTCTAATAAAGGTGAAAGTTTAGTGTAGAAAAACATAAAATTGCCAACATGCCATTCTACCCAAAATATTACCAAGCATACCAGCTTCAGCTAGCTCCCTTCTCTCAGCTAGATCTCAGCACCTGCAATCTACACTGTCATCATATTCACCCTCATCAGTGTATACATCATTCTCAAACAATACTAATTCATTCCCGCTGGAATCCACCATCACAGAAGTGTGTATACTTTGATGTAATTGCTGGTAATGGACTTCCTCATGGAATTTGTAGTTTATTTTATGGAAGAGCTGTCACGATTTTTGGACAATTCTTTTAGACCAGACCAAATGTCAAGATGTTGTGCTGACCCATCTGCATTACCCCTGGGTGTCTTGGGAAAGCTAAGTTTTTTCCTAGCAGCAATTTCCATAGAAACTGAAGGAGGAGATGTCATTGTGTCATGTACCACTTGTACTGTCAGCTTGCTGACCAGGAGCTCATTGCATCTCTTGAGATCTGGGTCAGTTGGAAAGAAAGAAAAGACATAGCTCTTAAACCTAGGATCAAGCACAGTTGCCAAAATGTAATGTTCCGATTTCAAGATGTTGATAACTATTGAATTCTGCCGTAGCAAATAAAGTACTTAATCTACAAGACCAACATAATTAGCGGAATTGCTTTGTTTCATTTCCTCCTTCAATTTTTCTTGCTGTTTTTCAAAAAATCTAAGTAGGGGAATTACTTGACTCAAGCTAACAGTGTCTGCACTCTCTTCACAGGTTACTACTTCTTATGGTACCTTGCACAACACGGAAAGTATTCTTCACAGCGCTGAACTAAAGTACATTCCCCCTAAATTATATTCTTCTTGCAGCTGCTGCTTTCTCCTACATGCTGTTGCAGAATCCGAAAATGACCCTAAATATTTTGGGACACAGACAGCATCTCCTGCATGTCAATGTCATTTTTTAAAAAGTTCTGTACCACCAAGTTGATTGTGTGAGCAAAACAAAATCAATTAATGTCACGTTAATAATATAGGAATTTATGATAAAACAGATAAAAAAAAGTGCTTTTATTTTTATTTTTCCATGAAACATTTATTAGGATGATCTTAATGTCTACTGAATATAAAATATATTTTTACAGTTGCTCCTGATTACAAACACATGTTATAGCATGCATACGTGACTGTCATCACTAATGATCAGGACTTAGACTAGCCCTGTAGCTGGAGCAAGAGACACAGCAGAAAAACAAATACCTGTGAGATGCCCAAAGCTTTAATCGGACGTGTCTGTGATTGCTGGAGTTTGGCACGTCCTTACTGTACATTGACTATGGTCGAACGCCCCTTCCCGCTCACAAATTAATTTTTTTAACATATCCTGCCTTTTTAAATCTAGTGATTTATGTCGACATTTGGTGCAAACATTTTCACTGTCGACTTTTCAACTACATCCCATTCTTAAAGTGGATTTGTCATTTACAATACTATTAAAAAGAAAACCCATAAAAAACAAACAAACTCTACATTGTTCTCCTGTCTCTGCCTCCTCCCATCCCCACTCTGGGCCTGAATGATTAAGTCACGTAAATGCCGATATGTGGCGTATTTTGCCTAAACTCGCTCTGCGCATGCCCAGAAAAAACCATACGCCAGAGAATGCAGTAACGCCCAATTCATCTTTGAGGTGAAAGGACCCTTACGACAGTCAATGATTTCATGGTCAGAATGGGGAATGGGCATATGCACATAATTAATGTACAGTAAGGGCGTACCCAGGGCTGGTGCTAGCATGTCTGGCGCCCAACTGCAAAAAATAAATATGCGCCCTCCTCTTGTATAAATTATTTGTTCATTCAATAATGCTTTTCTTCTTTTAATACAAATCATATTATAAACTTTCATAAAGAGAGTTATACAAGTACATTAAACAGTATACAGTTATTGTTCTATAAATAATCTAAATCAGGCTTGTCCAACCCGCGGCCCATGGGCAGCATGCGGCCCAGCATTCCTGTAAATGTGGCCCAGCTGGAGTTTTTGTTGTGGCAAGGGGGCAGCGCTGTTAATGGAAAAAAAAATCCTGGAAAATAAAAAGAAAACAAAATGCTTACCTTGCGGCAGGGCCGGTCCGCCCGTTCGCCCTGCACAGAAGCGCCGGCATGCTATTTTTCATTCATCGCGCGATGATGTCACTCGCGGCCGCTCTTATGCTAGGAGGAGCGGTTCCAGCAGCGCGGGGGATGCACCTTTAATGCCAGCCAGCAGGTAATTAATTAATTCATTAATGGACAATTAATGTACAAAATACATTACTATTATTATTATTATTATTATAATTAACTACCTTCATTAACATTGTGCTTTACTATTAACTCCTCTGGGTTGGTCCTCTGCATTTACTCAGAGGTGAACTGATCATGTGCCATTTAACCTCTGAGTACTTCTGTGCCACAGTCGAGCCTGATCGATCAGAAAGGAACTGATATCATTGGGTAGCTGCACATTAGCTAAAAAAAAAAGGATTTATACGAGTACTTTATGTGCTAGTGCAAATCTGCTGCCAACTGAAAAGCAGGTCTATATGACAGCTGAGTGTAACAGCAATAGTGTGTGTGGCTAATAGTGTGGCTGTGTGACTAATAGTGTGTCTGTGTGGCTAATAGTGTGGCTGTGTGACTAATAGTGTGTCTGTGTGGCTAATAGTGTGGCTGTGTGACTAATAGTGTGTCTGTGTGGCTAATAGTGTGGCTGTGTGGCAAATAGTGTATGTGGATAATAGTGTGTGTGGCAGACAGCCCTCATTCCAGCATCCTTACTCCCAGGTAAGCCACTTTCTGGTAGTCTCCTGTCGCTCACCTCCATCCACATAGCTCCATTAATTTGAAAGGGAAATCCGCAGCATAGTGCACATAGTAATCACATTGATTATGAAACTGTGGTTTCTAAAAGTAATTTTTTTATTTAAATTCCAGCATGGCTTCTAACATGTCAAAAAAGAAAACCAAACCCCCAAAAAGAAAAATTATAGATGAAGGAAGAGTGTTCCAAGAAAAGTGGACAGATGAGTACTTCTTTGTTGAGGCAAATAGTAAGGCAATCTGCTTAATTTGCAAGGAATTAGTGCCAGTTTTCAAAGACTACAATTTGAAAAGACATTACCTGACAAGACATGCTGCGCAATTTAGTGTGTATGAAGGAATGTGTCTTAAAGACAAAATCACTGAACTATAAAAAAATACTATCATCTGAACAAAATTATTTTAAAAAAGTATTGATTCAAACGGATTCTATTGTAAAAGCTAGTTATGTGGTTGCAAACCTGATAGCCAAAAAATCGAAACCGTATTACGATGGTGAGTTTATTAAGCAATGTATGGAAAGCGTGGCTGATATAATTTGCCCGGATAAAAAAGGGGATTTTTCAAAAATCAGTTTGTCTCACCAGCCTATAGCCAGGCGAATTGATGGTATAGGAAAATCCATCGAAAAAGTTTTGAAGAGTAGAGCTGCTATTTTTACATTTTAGGCTATGGCGATAGACGAAAGTACAGATGCAACGGATACAGCTCAATTGGCAGTTTTTATTAGAGGCATTGATAACGAATATAATATCACTGAAGAAATGGCTTCTTTAGTTCCATTAAAAGACACAACTAAAGCAAGAGATTTATATGAAGCAGTGAAAAATACATTACAACAATATTCTTTGTCCTTTGACAACATATCTGGCATAGCTACTGATGGTGCCCCTGCAATGATAGGTAACAGAGATGGACTTGTAAAATTGATAGAAGATGATGCAATTGCCTCCCAAAATTACCGTATGATGAAATATCACTGCATAGTACACCAAGAAAATTTATGTGCAAAAGCTTTAAAGATGGCTAACGTCATGCAGATTGTCATCAAGGCTGTAAATTTCATAAGGTCCAAGGGATTGAATCATCGCCAATTCCAGGAATTCCTAAAATGTATGGATGCTGAGTATGGGGACATAATTTACTTTTCTGAAGTAAGATGGTTAAGTCGAGGGAAAATGTTGGAAAGATTTTAAGATTTGCGAAATTAAATCAAGTCGTTTATGGAATAAAAAAAAAAGGTGTGCCCGAACTTGACGATAAAAACTGGCTCACAGATTTGGCATTTTTAGTCGACGTGATCACTCATTTAAATGAGTTAAACATGCGTCTTCAAGGTGAAAACCAATTAATCAGTACAATGTTTCAAACTATAACAGCGTTCGAAATGAAACTGAAACTATTGCACTCTCAAATTAAGGCAAACAATTTTATGCATTTCAGCACATTAGCTAAACACGGTCCTGTGAACACCGAAAAATATGCAGCCTTGCTTTTCGATTTGGTACAGGAATTTGAGAACAGGTTTCAAGATTTTAGAAAAAATCAATCATCTTTTCTGATATTTGTAACTCCATTTTCAGTTGACAACATAAACATATTACCTGGCAATTTTCAAATGGAATGCATAGAGCTCCAATCTGACCATCAGCTGAAAGAAAAATTTGATCACGTCTCTTTAATGGACTTCTATAAGATATATCTACCCAGTGAAAAATATCCCTCTCTTCACAATCATGCCTTATTCATGTCATCGCTATTTGGAAGCACCTACATTTGTGAGGAACTATTTTCAAGGATGAAGCACACAAAGAATAAAACTAGAACCAAAATATCTGATGAGCACCTTGAGAACTCACTGAGAATTGCAACAAGTACCATCGAAGCAAATATAGAAGCATTGGTGGCTCAGAAACAATGTCAAACATCTCACTAACTTCATTTCCAAGTAAGTTTAATATGTTAACTATGTTTTCTATGATTTTTTGGATGATCAGCTATCGTTAGTGTTAGTGTATTTTATGTGCGGCTCAAACCAACTCGTCGTCTTCCAATGTGGCCCAGGGAAGCTAAAAGGTTGGACACCCCTGATCTATATGAAGAATATGTATTCTTTCAATAAAATACCCTCCAGCATCACCCTCCCCCTGTTTCACCCCTGCAGCATCACCCCCACACACACCTTGTTAACCCCTGCACCATAACCCCCTACACACTGTTTCATCCCTGCAGTATCACCCCCTTTACTGTTTCACCCCTGCAGCAACACCCCCACCACACACACACACTGTTTCACCCCTGCAGCATCACCTCCCCAACACACTGTTTCATCCCTGCACCATCACCCCCCCCCCACACTGTTTCACCCCTGCAGCATCACCCCCCTTACACTGTTTCACCCCTGCAGCATCACCCCCCCTTACTGTTTTACCCCTTCAGCATCCCCCACCTTCTCACTGTTTCACCCCTGCAGAATCCCCCCCTCCTCACTGTTTCACCCCTGCAGCATCACCCCCCTCACTGTTTCACCACTGCAGCATCCCCCCTCACACTGTTTCACTCCTGCAGCATCACCCCCCCTTACTGTTTCACCCTTCAACATTCCCACCTCTTCACTGTTTCACCCCTGCAGCATCACCACCCTACACAGTTTCATCCCTGCAGCATCACCCCCCTCACACTGTTTCACCCCTTCAGCATCCCCCCCACCTTCTCACTGTTTCACCCCTGCAGAATCCCCCCCTCCTCACTGTTTGACCCCTGCAGCGCCCACCTCTGTGCGGCTCGTCACTTCCGACACTGTCAGTGAGCAGGGAGCACAGAGGAGGGCGCCGGGTGGCACAGCTAAGGAATTTTTTTTTTTGTAGCAGGGCCAGTGGACAGCGGGAAAGGCAGGAGGGGGAAAAGCCTCTCCGGCATGGCGCCCCCCCTGCCTTGCTTTCTGTGTTCTGCCGGCCCTGGGCGTGCCAAGCTCAAGTGCACGTTGCAATGTCTGTTTCAAGCTTAGGCTATCTCAAAGGTATGTGTTTTACTGTCGTATCATTTGCACCAGCTGCAGGTCTGGGCTGGTTGCACTATAGCAGGAAAACCCGCAGCAAGGGGTCCCATTGCCAAATTGCTAAACCAGCCCCCGGCTCAGCCATACAGGACTGAATTCCCAATGTAGATCAGGTCTGCAAAAAAAATGCCGACCCCCTCTCCCTTCAGGTTTAACTAGCCCCGTGCTGATAGCACTTGGGCTCTTCCCAAACCACTGGGGCATGGGTTAATAATAATTATTAGGGAAACCACATTTGCCAGCATGTCCTTGCACCCAGCACCCACTGGAACCTGTAGTGCACAAAGGAAAACTAAATAAAACACAGACACCCCTATGCTACCCTCATTACCCCCTTTATTTTTCACCTAGATTCAAGGTCTTCATCTGTAATGAACCCAGGAATCCTTGGCTTGGCAAACTGTAAACCCCTCATAAGTGATGCAATACTAGCTCCCGGCGCAAATTATCTCTTATGGCAGTTCAGTTGTATATATAATATGGGGATTTCCAACTCAATCCCCGTGTTATAAATATCACTGAACTGCCGTAAGAACTCATTTGTGCAGGGGGTATTCTTAGGAGCTAGTATTGCGTCACGTATGAGCCTAGTGCTGGTAATAGTAAAATCACTTTTTGTCTCCCTGATTTTGTTAGTGCCAGCCAAGACTGGCAGCACTAGGATTGGTTAAGCTGTTTGGGTAAGGGGGAGAATGCCATTTTTTTTTAACATTTCTTGCCGTTTTAAATCTAGTGGTTATGTACACATTATGACTGTTGACATTTTGGTGTAGACATTTTCCCTGTCAACATTTTCACTTTGACTTTTCATCTACATCCCATTGTTAAAATGGATTTGTCATTTACAATACTACTAAAAAGAAAACCTTACGACAGCCTACGATTTCATAGGCAGAACGTACGCCAGAGAAAGCAGCTTCAATTCATAATTTGAGTGCAAAAAAACCCTTACGAGATCAGGGCAGGATGGTGGGTGGTAATGGGCGTATGCATGTAGTCAATGTACATTAAGGGTGTGCCAAGTTCAAGTGCATGCAGCAACGTACAATTCAAGCTTAGGGCATCTCAAAGGTGTGTGTTTTTCTGCTATATCTCTTGTTTAAGCTACAGGTAATTGCCAATTACTAGTAATGGTCGTGTTTGCAAGCTAGAATATGTGTTTGCAATCAAGATCAAATGTAAAAATGCATTTTATGCACACTAGACTGTAATAACATCCTAATAAATGTATTTTATGATTTATTTATTTTTTAATGTTTTGTCATTAATGGCTATATTATTAACAGGTGGTATTACTTAAATAGTTTTTATTTTCCTGTGTGTTCTTTTGTTACTTTATATTCAACATATGTATTGGATTATACTGCATTGTATTCTCTGTTACAGCAGAAAGGATATAGGGCTAGATTTACTATCAGGCGTGTTTGTAAACCCGCCGAATTTCAGCGGGTTTGGCGGCGGTTTAGCCATTGCCGGATTTACTAAGGCTAAACCTGCCGTCCAAACGGCCAAAAATGATGTTTCCAAACCCGCCTCTGTATAAATCGCCATGACGGTTTCAACAATGTTCAACATACAAACAGCCGGATTTACTATTAGGGGGTTTATAAAGCCGCCGGAAAACCGCCATTCAATAGACCAAAATGAAAGCGCTGCTTGTGAGCGGCGAGATTGCTCAAACAGTGTGCTGTTTCTGATATTTGGGCAATCAGAACAGAAGGAAAAGGGCCATTTCATGTACAAAGTTTTTTACTTTGGGATTGTATATGTTAAAAGGCCAGTGTCTTGTAATTGCAGTGTTGTTTTGGTTTCTTTTTCTCTTGTGTCTTCCCACCATGCAATTTATTTACTGATTTAGTAGAGGTGTGTTATAGCGTACCTTTGTACTTTGGTAAACTAGGTTCAGGTTACTAGAATAATCGGGTTGTGTGGCTATGTATGCACCTGAAAATGGGTCTGATATTGTCCTGGCTGGCTGTTTAATACATAATCTAGCAATACATCAACTTACCCCACCGATTATTGCAGTAGACAGTGAAGAAGAAGGGGTCCGTGTCAGATGGTGATGTGCAGAGCACAGAGGGCGGAAGGGAGATTAGAGACCGTCTAATTGCAAACTACTTTACGTGTAAGTACATAGTATGAAAAACATTTTTTGCTCAAAAATGTGTTTTATGTGAGTGCAATTTTAGTATTTTATTTTAAAATTTTTGTAAATTGGAACCTTTAAAAACAGGATAGTGAGTACTCCTCATGTGGTAAATATGAACATCCCTGGAATGTGACAGTCAGAGGTCAATGTTTAAGTGAAATTAGTGCATAGTTGTTAAAAAATCAGTATACTCTTGTTTAATGTGCAGAAAAGAAAGACTGACACAATAGAAATTTAACTGCATTTATTGCAGAACACAATAAATAATAACGTATAATGGTTATAGAAACTTGACAAAACATTAATCAATAACAAACATTGTGCTAGCGATGCCTTTTTGCAGGCATATCGCTATGCTTGGTGCCACTCTCTCCCCTCCCTCGCCCACCCCTGGTGCGAGCACCTCTCCTTGGAGGAGTACTCTGTAGAGATGTGGTAGGCGTACTAGCGGCACTGGTGGTGGCTGAAGACATAGGTGCCGGTAAACGGGCTACAATTTCAGAATGTAGTTGCCCTGCCAGCCGGGTCACATTGGCATTCCCCTCACGTACTGTGGAATGTAAGGCCTCCACAGCCCCAGTCATTTGGGCCAGCTGCACATTGGTCTGTTCTAAAGCTGTTGCCAGACGGTTGATTCCAGCAGGGAGTAGACTATTGGAGCGGTGTATCCGCCTCAACTGGGCCGCAATTTGTGACATGTGGCGAGTTTGCCTGTCCATGAACAATGTCTGTTGCTGCTGGAATGCGCCAATAGACAGCGCCATTTCTCTGGCTGGGTCCATACTTTCAGGTGCAGGTTGGTGGTGTGATGGTTCAGCAGGGCCAGGTGAAACTTCCTGGAGGCCAGACACAGGGGCATCCACTGTTACCAGGGTGATGGTCGTTTGATCCTCTGGCTCAGGGGACATTTCCAGGGACTCCGCCTGAGGTGGCTGGTATGAAGAGGGCCCTGTGTATGAAAAATGACGGTAAGTATATAGTATATAATATGTTTGTATATTGCATTCTGACCACTGGATAGGAAAGAATATTCTTTAGCAACTACAGATTCTTTCACAATGTTTGCATTCCTGATTTCTAGTCCTATGCTACCTGCTTACGGATGCACTTATTATTCTTTTAATACCCATTATCATTTGGACTGTGTAGTACATGCTGGGTTATTTTGACTAAACTGCATGCTATGAAAAGTGGAGATGTTGCCTATAGCAACCAATCAGATTTTAGCTGTCATTTTGTTGAATGCAATAAATAAAGTAAAGGTATATTCTGATGGGTTACTATAGGCAACATATCAGTTTAGTAAAATGTAGGCCTAACTTCTCATTGCAAACAATTAAAAAAATAAAAAATAAATTGACAGCAACATTTGCACAGAAAATCAATTAACTCCATTATTTCTCTCCTAAACAGATATCACGCACCTGCTTGCTCGTCTGTGCCCGAATCTCTCGCTGAAGGTGGAGGTGTAGGTCTGGCACTGGGACTGAACTGCGGTCCTGGCGAATCTGGATGTATTAGAAAAAGCATACAATGTATTTCCAGAAAAAAACAATTTCCAAATATACTGTTTATTGCACAAATGTGTTTGGAATTTTTTTATTTTTTTTGCTATGAGAAAAAAAAAACCTTTACAAACTATTAGACTCAAAAATACAATTTGAAAAACAACAAAAAAAAAAAAAAAAAAAAGAAAAAACGTTTGCAAAGAGAAAAGCAGTTTTAAAAAGAGAAAAGCAGTTTTAAAAAGAGAAAAGCATTTAAAATACTATTAGGGTAAAAAAAAACAAATAACTCACCAACTACTTGGCCAAAAGAGGGCGAGTCGGTGTCCTGCACATTTATGCCCTCTACAATTTCAGCCGGCATTATCTGGCGCAGCTCCTCCTCGTACGTGGTGTACTCCATACGAAGTGGGGGGCCACCACCCGTGCGCCTTGTCGACCTCCTTTCCTGGGCCATCTTCTCTTTAAGCCTCCTCTTAATATCAGAGAAGCGCTTGCGGCAGTGTGCCACTGTCCGCTTCAGTGGGCCCACCGCGTTCACGGCCTCACAGACTCTCCCCCACAGTTGGTGACGCCGCCTTAGAGGAGTCCGGGCTGCCAGGTTCCCTAGGATGACCTCGTAGCAGGGAATGATGTTGTGCACCAACACACAATTCTCATCATGTGAGAAGCGCACATTCCTCCCTGTCTTGGTCTTCCTGCCCTGTCCTGTCTCCTCAACCTCTCCCTCTCCCTCCTCTGACCCCTCAACCTCCATCTCCCTCTCCTCAGCCTGTTCTCCCCTCCTATCTCTAGACATTTTTACCCAGAAGACAGAAAAACACAAAACACTGAAGGACTTACAAACACAAAGAACAAACTACACTACCTACAGACACACTCTCCACACAGTCACACACAAGTAACACAGACAAAGGACAAGTCAAATACAAAAAATACAAGACAGAAAATAAATGTGAAAATAAATGTACAAAACAGGAAAAAACCACAGGACTACTCACACTTCAATCAGATATCGCTCCACCAATCCACCAAACTCCAACTCTCACCAACTCTCAGCAAACCACTATCCTCCAAACTCCTCTCACAAAACTCCTCTAAACCCTATCAGAGAAAAAAGTGTCAGGCCAGTGGTTTATATAGGGCTTGTGATGTCAAATCTCCTGAGTTTGAAAATAGCCAATAGTAACAGGCCAGGAGACAGGTGTAATTTTCAAAAAAACCGCCTTTACACAAAAGCGCCGTCATTTAAAGCAAAAGCGCCATGTTCTATTTAAAGCCGCCGGCGGCTTTGAGCATTACATCCCGCCGTGACATCGCCGGCGGCTTCAAATTGAAGCTGAAATGCGCCCATTAGTAAATCCGGCTGTTTGCAATGCAAACACGCCGGAAAACCGCCGCGATGCATGGCGGCTTGAAGCCGCCATGCAACACACCTGATAGTAAATCTAGCCCCTAGACTCAACTGACATATCTTGAGATTTGTTCCTTGTTGAATACTGACGTGCATATGCCCGATTTCTGTGAGTATTTAAAAAACACACAATACGTTTGATTTGTGTACTTAAGTGAATCAGGCCCTCTGTGTTTTTCTTTTCTACCTTTTATCTCAGCAGGTGGTTTGACTAGAACAAAGCTTCTGCTGAGTGGAGTTGAGGTACCGGAAGTCCTGTGAGATGCTCCCGCATTCCGCAATGGCTGGAGTCTTCTGGACATCCGTTGGATCATCGCGCCGGTCGTGTCATCACATGGGTCGCGCTTCTGGAGCACATGCGATATTAGCAAATCGGGAGGCACTACACAAGTCCATGAACTTAGATTACTCTTCAGGACATTCCTATGAGTATGCAGCTATTGTGCATCTTGCTACACAAACCTACTGTATGTGCCTCAGTGGAAATCTGGGCACACTTGTGGAAATCGTGGCACATGGTGGGTCCAAAGGTGCTTACCTACAAAATGTTTTTACTGCATTTCTACAAAGATACAATTCTCCATGCTCTGACATTACATAATTCGGGGTATTATTATTCAGCCATGCTCACTTGTGGGAAAAGAGTAATTCCACATGAATAACCTCAAGATGGCGCACATGTCTCACTTTTAAAGTTTGTTTTATCATAGTTGTAACCAATTTTTGTTGGTTTAGTGTGATGATGATATCTGAACTCTGCAATAGATTATTTGTATTTCAAATTTAAAATGTGAGACGTGTAGCTGATATCTCCCTAGATTTAAAGCAATTGGAGGGGATGTAGACTTTGATTTCACTTTGGACTGCATTCCAAACACAAAGTTAGCGGATAATTAAGAGTGATTTTGTTCCCTGGGAAGAATGTGAAAGGCATTCTGTTCATTTACACAGTATGTTGGCTCCGACGTGGATCAATGGAATACATTTTTATGTGCATACATCACATATTCATACTGTTAATTTAGAGATAAATAAACAATTTTAACCATGGACCTGTTAAGAAGCTGCAGGGTATTTAGCCTGCAGCCATGACTGGATCAAGCTGGCACTGAAAGGGTTATTCTGGTCACATTCCTTATATTACCTCATTCCAGCTGTTTCCAGCCCCCAGGGCAAAGCTCATGAAAGCATGAAGGGAGGAGCGGGCTGTATGTGAGGGGACCTACTGCCAGCCTGCTCACCATTACTTGTTCTGTTAACCTCTCGCCAACCACATGTGAAATCACAATGTAAGGTAGGGGGGTGGCCACATGACAATGCCACCCCTCCTACACACACAGTACACCAAAATTATTTAGAGGCTTAGCCACAAGTGTGGATAGTGAAAAAATTATGACCTAAATGTAAGCCTTGGAAACATTTACTTTTATGATTCTTACAAAATTGGCTATACATATCTCATATCATCACTTTCTAAACTTTATTCCAATTAAAAGGCTGTACAAGGTGATAGTCATAGTTTTTCCCCAGCTTGGCAGATGATTGTTCACAATCAGCTACCTAATCAGGTTTGGAAAAAATAAAACTTTTGTCTACTTTGTTTTCTAACTTGATTGAATGATTGTATTAAATACAGATGAACCATGTTGGAGGAACTGTACCCCTTTAATAAATCACCCCCAATTATACTTTCCACATTCCTTAAAGCTCCACATGCCCCCTATCCTGTTGTGTAAACAATAATTATTTTCTTTATGTCTATTATTATGTATAATCCTCTTTTAGTTCTGAAAGCTTTAAATGTATTTTTTAGAAGAAATGATCAAATTAAATCTGGCTGTTCGAATTGTTCAGAAAATTGATTATACAGCTTAAAAATGTAGTAACAATAATACTGGTCACCATTCTGACCGCTTGTGGTAAATCATTAGTTCAGAAACAAGGTGTGTGTGTGTGTACCACCTCTTTTTTTGGCTGCTTTTCGACGAATTGTATGTAGTCAAGGTCAAAAATCTGAATGGCAATGTTGAATGTTTTGTTGGATAAAACACGAGTTTTTGGGCAGTTTATGAGCAGTTTTACCTTTAATACATCGGGCAGGTTTTAAACTGTGTGAAATCAGTGGGTTTTTTAACATTTACCCCATAAACTCTACGTAGATGGCAATATTGGTCAGAATCAAAGCCAATTCTACAAACATTCTATATGACCATGCTGTATACTTCTAAAGCACTTTGTTTTGTTGCTTTTTGTGCAAGGCACAGGCAGTATAAAACATGGAAGATGCTTATACATACAATGACTTAGAAAATATTAGGATGCAGAA
The DNA here is from genome assembly GCF_038048845.1 of Mixophyes fleayi. Classification (NCBI taxonomy): domain Eukaryota; kingdom Metazoa; phylum Chordata; class Amphibia; order Anura; family Limnodynastidae; genus Mixophyes; species Mixophyes fleayi. The sequence goes on along the minus strand of NC_134405.1, from coordinate 132,161,613 downwards.
GCCACTCTAAGCCACACTAGCTCCTCTTGTTTCAGCTGTGCCCTCTTCCATTTAGAATGTAAGCTCTCTAATAAGCAGGGTCCTCCATACCCTTTGTTTTCATGTCTGCATTTGTTTTGTTTACCTTTTATCTCCCTGTTTTATGTTTGTACTGTTTTCCCTAATGTACAGCACTGCGGAGCACTGTGGCGCCTTACAAATCTACGATAATAATAATAATAATAATAATAAAAATAATAGAAGGCCTGGTATAGTTGCCATACATTCACGGCCGGCGTAACGTGGTAAGCGGGGTAAGCAAGGCGGGAGGGCTGCTACAAAAAAAATTCCCTTGTTGCGGTATCCAGAGCTCTCCTCTGTGCTCCCTGCTCATTGACATTGTTGGGAGTGACGTCATCACGCCCCGACACTGTCAGTAAGGAACCGCACAGAGGAGGACAAAAGAGGAATAGAAGAGAAAAAGACTATAGAGGTAAGAAAAACAGAGGGGACAGTATGAAAATGCAGGCGAGGGGATGCTGCAGGAGAGAAACAGTGAGGAGGGGGGGGATACTGCAGGGGAGAAACAGTGAGGAGGCGGGGATGCTGCAGGGGAGAAACAGTGAGAAGGGGGGGATACTGCAGAGGAGAAACAGTGAAGAGGGGGGGGGGTGCTGTGGGGGAGAAATAGTGAGGAGGGGAGATGCAGCAGGCAGGCCACCCCCTTTGTTGTTGGGGGATACTAAAAAAAACTAACAAACACAAAAAATACTCACTGTGCAGCATAAACTTGTAGAACTTAGCAGAAGAGGTCTTCACCTATAGTAGCCGCCTTTCCCGTGGAGACTGGTTATGCTCACAGGTACTCAGATGCCCCCAGGACTTACACTCAGTGTAGTACAAGTTTATGGTCACACAGCAGCGCACAGGTACAGGAGGTAATACACGGAGTAGGGACAGGCCAGATATCTGCGGACCGGACAGAGCACAGGTGGAGACGTCAGGTACAAGCAGGGTCTGGGTCACAGGCAATGGTTCAGAGTCCAGGTACAGGCAGAAGGCCAGGGTCACAGGCAATGGTTCGGAGTCCGGGTACAGGCAAAAGATCAGGGTCACAGGCAATGGTTCAGGGTCCAGGAACAGGCAGAGGTCATACACAGAGAAATCAATCCAAGGTTCAACACCAAAATAGCGCAGGAGCAGGCAGCAGTACTGAGACAGGATGATATAACCATCAGTGAGGCTCAGTCCTCACTGCCCTAAATAGTGCCAAGGGCCAATCAGGGCAGAGCCCTGCAAGTGCTCCAGGTTTAGTATAATAAATTACTAGTGCTGTTCCCAATGATAAAGCAGAGCGCCCAGCTGCGTTAACCTAATGAGCCATAATTGGCTGCACTTGAAAAGTCCTGCACACTCATGCCCAGCTGTTTGAGAGCTGGCCGGTCACGGCGGCAGGGAGCCTGATGCGTCTCGGTTGTTGCCTAGGCAACTGGGACGCAGGAACCGGAAGTGACGCCCCGGTCATCACAGAGGCGCCACGAGCAGGACACAGTGAGTCACGGAGATGCCCGCGGCCACCGTGACTGTTGACAGTATCCCCCCTTGAGGAGGGGTCAATGAACCCCAACATCCAGGCTTCGTGGGAAACTTTTAAAAAAATTCCTTAATGATCCTCTCAGCGTGGAGACGCCTCTGTGGTATCCAATATCACTCTTCAGGTCCATAACCATTCCAGTGCACTAGGAACTGGACCTTACCTTGAACTTTTCTTGAGTCTAGAATTCTCTCTATGATGAACTCACGGTCTTCATTCACAAGCAGAGGCTGCAGCCTGTTGGAGGAAGGTTGATTGAGCTTGCTAGGAGAAACAGCTTTTTTCAGAAGAGAGCAATGGAATGTGCAGCAAATTTTTAAAGAAGGTGGCAACTTAAGTCTGAATACCACTGGGTTAATCTTTTTCTCAATCGTGAATTGTCTAATGAATCGGGGACCTAGTTTCCTGCAGGGTTGCCTCAATTTGATGTTTCGTGTAGACAACCATACTTGGTCCCCCACTTTCAATAGACACGGACCACGATGACGATCAGCAAAGGATTTAGATCTGAGGGAAGCTTGACATAGTGCGGAGTGCACCTTTTTCCAGACAGACTTTAACCGAGATGTAAAGGCAGGCGTCCCGGAATCACCAACGGAAACAGCAGAAGAGAAAGAGTTAGCTTTCGGGTGGAACCCGAGATTACAAAAGAACGGGGATATATGTGTTGCAGAATGGCAAGAATTGTTATATGCAAACTCGGCCCAAGCTAAGAGAGAGGACCACTTGTCATGGAACTTGGAAACATAGATGCACAGGAATTGTTCTAGGGATTGGTTAGTTCTTTCCGTCTGACCATTCGATTGAGGGTGGTAAGCTAAGGACAAACTGATCTTAATCCCAAAGGAAGTTGCAAAAGGACCTCCAAATCTGTGCAATAAACTGGGACCCTCGGTCTGAGACGATGTCTTCCGGAAGGCCGTGGAGACAAAATATATGTGCGATGAATAAGGTAGCCAAGCTTTTGGCACCCGGCAGCTTGGATAAGGGTATAAAGTGTGCCATTTTGCTGAAACGGTCAACCACCACCCAGATGGTGTTATGACCCGAGGCCCATGGGAGGTCGACAATAAAGTCCATTGAAAGATGGGACCAGGGCCTGCTCAGAATAAGCAGGGGTAGCAGTTGACCAGTAGGACAGTTCCTAGAGGGTTTGTTCCTGGCACATTCCGGACTTCTCCACATCAGAAGATAAGGTGGGCCACCAAAGCCAGCGGGAAAGTATTTTGATGGTCCTATGGATTCCAGCATGACCTGCGGAGCGGTTGTCGTGGCATTTAATGAGAACGGACTTCCTCAGATGAACCGGAACAAACATGTTATTTGTGGGTGTCTGGGCTGGAACAATCTTCTGGAACTGGCGGAGTGTGGACCCAAGATCTTGGGTTAGATATGAGTGGAGGTTGAGGAAATAATAGGTTGCAGGTCAGGAGGCTGTGGATGACATACCATAAAGCTTCGAGACAGATAGTCAACCTTGGTGTTCTTTGAACCTGGCCAGAATGGGATGAGGAAGTTAAACCGGGTGGAAAACAAAGCCTAGCAGGCCTGTGTCACGGGCACTAGGAGTCTTTGCCCAGGATATCACCAGATGATGTACTTACCAGAGTAATATAGCTGGTACTATGGTTCTCTGGTAGCAGGGTGACAACGGAACAGGAGAATCAGCAGATGGTGAGAGAATGCTCGAGGAAAGTCTATGACTAGCAGCAACTGGTAATGAGTAGATGTATGTACACGAGGAACCAGATGGACAAGTAAACGTGAGGAGAGTCAGTGGTCTGCGTACAGCAAGTTGTACCACTGCTATAGTGAGGAGGAATGTCCAGGAGTAGCGAGGAGGTAGTGAGAGTCAGTGGTCTGCGTATAGCAAGTTGTACCGCTGTCTATAGTGAAGGAATGGATTCCAGGTGCAAGTAGGTAACGGGGAAGTCAGTGGTCTGCGTATAGCAAGTTGTACCACTGCTTATGTGAGAGGATACTTGAAACTGGTGTCACAGGGAAACAGGAGTCAGTGGTCTGCGTCAGCAAGTTGTACCACTGCTATATATATGTGAGGAGGGGCACGAGGAGATGAATGTAATGCAGAGGATACACGGGGCACACAGAACTTGATCCCACGATGATATTCACAATATAATAATAACTGACAAGCGCTGCTTGAAGTATACAAAGTCACTATAGCGATCCAGGTAATAGGAAACAAAGTCAATGGTAACAATAGCTTCAGTGGATAGTAGACTCCGGAGATGAACACAACACAGTCCAGACGGATATGCAATACAAAAGCAAAGTCAATGGAAAGTATGCATACCGCGGTTCAGGAGAACAGGCTGTCAGAGAGACGTGCAGGGATACCTGAATGGCTGAAGGCTGGCAGGAGGAGAAACCACTGGAGGATGGAAGCGGTAATCAGGTTGGTGCAGCGCACGGCAGGTAACCAGTATCAACGGAGCAATACTCAGGAAGCAGTAGTAAGTAAAACTGGAAACATGATGAACACGGGAGAGTTGAGGCTGTCTGGTATCCGGCAGTAGTAGCGGAGGCAGCAGAGAGAAGACACGCTGAACACGGGAGAGTAGAGGCGGTCTGGAATCCGGTAGTAGTAGCGAAGGCAGCGGAGAGGAGACACGCTGAACACAGGAGAGTAGAGACGGTCTGGAATCCGGCAGCAGTAGCAGATAGGAATCAGTGGAGAGCTGACACGATGAACACAGGAGAGTTGAGACGGTCTGGAACCCTGCAGTAGTAACGGAGGCAGCGGAGAGCAGACACGCTGAACACAGGAGAGTAGAGGCGGACTGGAGTCCGGTGGTAGTAGCAGATAGGAATCAGCTGAGTGCAGGCACGATGAACACAGGAGAGTTGAAGTGGTCTGGAAACCACAATCGCAGTAAACAGGAATCAGCTGGAGCTGAATACGCGAGGAAACACAGGAACACCTTCAGAGGCTCATGGGGAATGAGACTCCAAGATCAGGCAACCAGGTAATGATCACAGGTGGTTTAAATAGGGAGGGTTGCCTGATCATCCAATCAATTAAAAGCAACAGGTACTGAAGGTTTAATAAGGGCTGCACATGCGCAGACCCTCAGGATAGCGGACAGCCACGGTTCCTGAACACAGGAGAAATGGCACTCACAGTCATTAGGGAATTAGAGTTTTGGCGGTCTGAATATATTGGAGGTTCTTGTGGTCAGTGAAGATTGTAATGACATGGGTTGCTCCTTCTAACCAATGCCGTCACTCTTCGAGAACCACTTGATGGCCGACAACTCGCGATTTTCAACATCATAATTAATTTCAGCAGACGAGAATTTCCTGGACAGATATGCACAAGGATGCAATTTCTTACTTTGTGGATCTCTTTGAGAGAGAATGGCGCCTTCTCCTACATCTGAGGCGTCCACTTTCACAATAAACGGAAGTTCTGGGTCTAGGTGTTTAAGAACGGGTGAAGACGTGAAGGTGGCTTTAAGGGCAGAATAGCTCGCTAATGCCTCTGGAGACCAATTAGCTGTGTTAGCGCCCTTCCGGGTGAGAGCAATAATAGGAGCCACCAAGGAAGAGAACGAGTGTATAAACCTCCGATAGTAATTGGCGAATCCAAGGAACCTTTGAATTGCTTTGAGATTAGTAGGGAGGACCCAGTCTTGGATTGCTTGGACCTTACTTGGGTCCATGGAGAAACCAGATGATGAAATAATATATCCTAGGAAGGTCATCCTGGTGCAACTTCTCCAGAACCTCCCGAACTTGCTGGTGGTGCTGAGACAAAAATTGGGAGTAAATTAAAATGTCATCCAAATAAACCATGTGGAAGAGCACTCTCGACTCCAATGGATGATCTCCCCCCTCTTTCCAATCAATAAGGGGATTATGACTTTGCAGCCAAGGATACCCCAGAATCAATGGAGCGGACGGACAGGCAATCAGGAAGAATGAGAGCTCCTCTGTATGGAGGGCGCCTACAGATAACCGAACCAATGGAGTCTTAGCGAGTATTCGGCCCCCAACCAAGGAATTACCATCCAAGCCGCAGGTGTGTCCAGAAAGTTACCTGCTGCACCACTATCGAGGAAGGCTGACAATTCAGTAGAACAATCACCGAAGACTAGGCGTGCAGGAAATAACAAAGAGTTTTCTGAAGAGATTACTTGGAGACCTAAGCGCACCTCTTCACCAGTGCTTAGGTTTAGGCGTTTCCCGACTTGCTAGGACAGGAGCGAACTAGGTGGTCCAATTGGCCACAATACATACAGAGACCCAGAGAGCACCGTCTGGAACGTTCCTCAGGAGGCAGACGGTAGGCGCCTAACTGCATGGGTTCAGGGGTGTCCGTCATCACATCACGCCTGACATTCAGTGAGGAGCGGCACAGAGGGAACCCAGAAGACAGAAAAGAGAAGAGAAGAGATGAAAGAAGCCAATGCAAAGGTCAGTAAAGGAGCAAAGGGAGGAAAACAAAGGCACCGAGTGATGAAGGATACGGGGTGGGTGGTTTAGGATGGCACGGTGATGAAGGAGAGGGGGGGCAGGATGGCACAGTGATGAAGGAGAGGGGGGGCAGGATGGCAGAGTGTAATGAAGGGGGGGAGCAGCATGGCACAGTGATGAAGGAGAGGAAGAGTGGGGGCAGCAAGGCACAGTGATGATGGAGAGGGGGAGGCAGGATGGCACAGTGTAATGAACGGGGGGCAGCATGGCAAAGTGATGAAGGAGAGGGGGCAGGATTGCACATTGATGAAGGAGAGGAGGGAGCAGCATTGCATAGTGATGATGGAGAGGGGGGCAAGATGGCACAGTGATGAAGGGGGGAGCAGCATGGCACAGGGTGAAGAAGGGGGGCCAGGTTAAGGGGGGAAAAGCAGCATGGAGGGTGCATTGTGATCATAAGGGGGCACAGCATGGTGATGATTAAGGGGCACAGTAATGTGTGTGTGATGGCACAGGGGGTTTATGGTAATGCGTGTGTGATGGCACAGGGGGCTTGTGGCAATGTAGTGTGAGGTAGGTGGTGGCTAATTAATTGGGTGCAATTTTGTTTGTGGGGTGATGGTGGGGCAATTTAATATTGGGGACTATTAATTTAAGATGGGGTGGTTTGGGGGGCTATTGAATGTGGGGGTGAGTTTGGGGAGAATGTGGTCTTTTTATTAAATGTGACTATGAATTATTTAATGGCAGTGATGTTTGCGGGAAATAAGTATATTTATGAAATGTAAATACTATTAATTTATTGCTGGGGCTGTTTGCAGGAAGGGAAATAGGTTTATTTATTAAATGGGAATACTATTATTTTAATGTTGGGGCTGGAGGAAGTCCTAATTATTATTCGTGGGTGCTATTGATTTAATGCTGGGTTTGGTTGGAATTTTGTAAATGTACCCATTTTTTTCCGAGATATGGCCCCCAACATTCCAGGATCCAGACAAACTGCAACTAAAGAAACCTGCAGCCACAGGTGGTGAAAGTGACAAGAACAGGTAGGAGAGAGCAGGACAGTCTGTGAAATTTTGTGATTCTAGTGGGACAATCCCAATTTTTGGTGAGTGTTCTGCCCAATGTAAGGGGCAGGCCAAGACTGTGAACTGTTTATATACACACTGCATTCTTTATATACTACACTATGGTGCTAGATGTCCTGAAAGTCAGGAGTGCTGTGACATATGTGCCAATGGTGTACACAACAATGCAGGGTTATTTTATGTAGGAGGAGGGCCTAGCTCTTTTCACCTGCTAGCCACACTCCAATGATGCATAGTCATGCCCCCAAATGTATGAATACACCTACTACTACTTTTGCGCTGGCAAATTTATTTTACATGCTCAACTATAAGGGAGGCCCATTGAAGTTGTTGTACCAGGGCCCTAAATTCCTTTTGGCAGCCCTGGCTGCAGGGGTAAAACAGTGAGGAGTGGGGGGAAGGGGGTGATGCTGCAGGAGTGAGACAGTGAGGAGGGGGGTGACGGTGAAAGGGTGAAACATTTTGTGTGTGGGGGGGTGATGCTGCAGCGGTGAAACAGTGTGTGTGGGGGGAAGGTGATGCTGCGTGGGTGAAACAGTGTATGTGTGTGTGGGGGGGGGGGGTGATACTGCAGGGGTGAACAGTGTGTGTGTGTGAGGGGTTGATGCTGCAGGAGTGAAACAGTGAAGGGGGGGTGATGGTGTAGAGGTGAAACAGTGTGTGTGTGTGGGGGGGGGGGTGATGATGGAGGGCACAGTGGGGGAGTGATGCTGGAGAGGTGAAACAGTGAGGAGCGTGGGGATGCTGCAGGGGTGAAACAGTGAGAAGGGGGATGTTGAAGGGGTGAAACAGTGTGTCGGGGGTGATGCTGCAGGGGTGAAACTGTGTGTCGGGGGGTGATGCTGCAGGGGTGAAACAGTGTGTGTGGGGGTGATGCTGCAGGGGTAAAACAGTGTGTGGGTGGTGATGCTGCAGGGGTGAAACAGGGGGGGTGATGCTGGAGGGCACAGTGGGGGGAGGGTGATGCTGCAGGGCACAGTTGGGGGTGATGGTGGAGGGCACAGTGGGGTGATGGAGGAATGCACAGCGTGATGAAGAGACAAAAGTGTGACAAAAGAGGGGGCGCAAATTTATTTGCTAAAAATATAACATTTTATTGCAAAGAATACATATTCTTCATTTAGATTATTCGTAGAACAATAAATGTATGCTGTTTAATGTACTTGTTTTACTCTCTTTATGAAAGTTTATAATATGATTAAAAGAAGAAAAACATTATTGAATGAACAAATAATTTATAAAAGAGAGCGAAAATATATTTTTTGCAAGGGGCACCGGATACAGTGGTGAGATTCAGCCGGTTCTCACCAGTCCCCCAGAACCGATACCTAATTTTAGGCTCGGTTCAGCGAACTGGTGACTACAGGCTGAGTCCATCATCTTCGTTGGTGGGGGGAGCAGGGTCCTTTAAAAAAAATACTCACCTGTCCACATAGGCACTCCTCCTCTCTGCCCCGCCCACACTGAATGTTGGGCGTGACGTCATCACGCCCGACGTTTAGTGAGGAGCGGCGCAGAGCGGAATCTGCAATCAAGGAGCAAGTAGCAAGAAGAGAAAAACAGAGAAGAAAGAAGCCGATAGAAAAGGTAAGTGAAGGAACGAAAGCAAGGGGGAGCAAAGGCAGCATGGCAGAGTGAAGGGGGTGCAAAGGCAACATGGCAGAGTGTAAAAGGGGGAGCAAAGGCAGCATGGCAGAGCGAAGGGAGAGCAAAGGCAGCATGGCAGAGTGTGAAAGGGGGAGCAAAGGCAGCATGACAGAGTGTGAAGGGAGAGCATAGGCAACATGGCAGAGTGTGAAAGGGGGTGCAAAGGCAGCATGGCAGAGTGTGAAGGGGGAGAAAAGGCAGCATGGCACAGTGTGAAGGGGGGAGCAAAGGCAGCATGGCAGAGTGTGAAGGGGGAGAAAAGGCAGTATGGCACAGTGTGAAGGGGGAGCAAAGGCAGCAAGGCAGAGTGAAGGGGGAGCAAAGGCAGCATGGCAGAGTGCAGGGGAGCAAAGGCAGCATGGCACACTGTGAAGAGGGGCAAAGGCAGCATGACACAGTGTGAAGAGGGGCAAAGGCAGCATGGCACAGTGTGAAGAGGGGCAAAGGCAGCATGGCACAGTGTGAAGAGGGGCAAAGGCAGCATGGCAGAGTGAAGGGGGAGCAAAGGCAGCATGGCAGAGTGTGAAAGGGGGAGCACAGGCAGCATGGCAGAGTGTGAAGGGGGAGCACAGGCAGCGTGTGAAGGGGGAGCACAGCCAGCATGGCAGATTGTGAGGGGGGAACACAGGCAGCATGGCAGAGTGTTTTGAGTGGCAAAGGCAGCATGGCAAAGTGTTTTGAGGGGCAAAAGCAGCATGGCAGAGTGTTTTGAGGGACAAAAGCAGCATGGCAGAGTGTGATGAAGAGGGGCATTACTGTGGCATAATTTAAAATGGGGGCACTACTGTGTGGAATAATATGACTCATTACTATTATTTTCCTGATATTAGCAGCATAAAATATTGAGTATTAAATTATTTATTATTTGAATATTAATATGAATTAAATGCATATTAATTTGAGTATTAAATGCATGAAATATTAAACTACCTTTCGGCAGGGGCGCACGGAGGATTGTCGGGGGGGGGGGGTTTCTCCCCGCCGACCCAAAAAAACCCCCCAAAAAAACCAGCTCCGTTTCGCCAGCGCTGTCCTATACAGCAGCCGCGGCGCTGTCTAAGAAGCGTCTGCGGCGGTGCTGTATACAATACAGCACAGCACCGCCGCGGACGCTTCTTTGACAGCACCGCAGCTGCTGTATAGGACAGTGGCCACTTAGTTAGCACAGTGGGGGTTTCTAGAGACTCAGAAACCCCCCCTGCGTGCGCCACTGCTTTCGGTATATCTTTTTGTATTCTTAAGTTGGTCATTAAGGCAGAGAACTGGTTGTTAATTTATTAACAACATGCTAGCACCGGCCCTGCATACATTTTTGTTAAATGCGTAAACCTGGCTAGGAGTCCTAGCCTAGGACAAGAATTCCTTTATGTTTTCGAACTAATGTTCACAGGCCATCTGTCTATACTTAACTTGTACAGTATATAATGTTGAAAACATTAGTATTAGGGTTGGGTTGCACAATGTAATTTTGTCTTTTAACAAATTACATTAAAAAAAAAACTTGCGTCATTAAGGGTCCCTCTACAGGGGGCTACATTACTGGCAACACGTGAGGCAGAGTCGGGCAGGCGTTAGGACCAGAGGGGGCAAGGCAGCTGACTAGTTATACAGTAACTACACAACACGTTCTGTTACAAGTAATAGAGCGTGAGAGCAGAGAAGAGGGTGATACAGGCGAAGTATCAGGGACCCGGTGAAAGGCTGCCGAGCATACTAAAGATAGAAAGTTTGTGGAGGGGCAGAAAAGTAGGGCGTATAGTGGGGAAAAGGGGAGAGAGAGAAAAAAACAGGAAGTGAGAGGAAGAAATGGATAGAAAGAAAGAGGGATGGAGTAAAAGAGGAAACAGATAAGGATAAAGCGAGTAAGAGACGGGACTGGACGTTACTGGACCGGACTGCGAGGCTCAGAAAGTTACTAACAAAGATGAACAGAATAACGGGACGAAGAGAACAAAGGATGTGACCGTTAACCCCTCCTCTGCTGGAGTGCTTAAAATTATCTGCACAACCTCGTTTGATTGTCCATCAGTTGCAAACCTACAGACTACTAATCCATTAGTCCTCTTCATGATAGAAAACTGCAGCTGGGATTCAGTCATTGTTGCTGCTTGACAACTGGATTGAGTTGCCTCACTGACCTCTAGAGTTGTGTAGAGTATTTATAAATTTGTCCCTCTCCATCCAGCAGCCTGCAGTGGGTTACACCATCGACCACTCTTCTTACCAACCACCATGTGTGTTTTGATTTACAGAGAAAGCTAATCCAACAACCTAAAACTATTCTGATTTCCCAGCTGTAGCCTCGCACATCACTGCCATATTCCTCAAATTATCAGTGAAAAGGGTACACCAGCATGGCTCTATTAGCACAACTATGTTTATGTTTGTCAGGACTGTCCCTGACTCTGGGGCAGGATGGGGCTGGCTGGGGACAAATGATCCAGTGGGAAGAGAATGGCAGACGCTACCGACTGCTAAATTCAGGTTCTGAGTTCCAAGCAGCAGGGGAAGGTACAGGAGGAACTCGAGTTTTGTTGGATGGGAGTCGTGGAGGCGGCGTGGATCTCCGCCGTCAGGCACCCACTTTGCCTCGAACTGGATCCCAGACAGTGAGAGGCAATACTCGTCATCCATTTGGTTTTGGACAAGTACCAGACAACTGGCGAGGTGGAGGTGAACCACCAAGCACAGGTCGATTTGTTCCTTCTGCAGGGACTGGTGGTGGAGGGAGAACACGTCAGTCCTCCACCCAGAATTCATTAGGACAACCTTTTTTCCCAAGACCACAGGCTCCCTATGTACCACAACCTGAATTTTACCCCCAACCGTATGAAGAAAGCTATGGGTACGCCAGAGGTGGGGGTGGCTATGCTGCACAACCTCCTTGGCAGGGAGGATATGAGGATTTCTATGAGGAGCCTTCTCCTCCCTTTGTACAGCCTCCATATTTTGCTGCCCCCCCTAACTTGCCCCCTCAGCAGCCAGCTCCAGCCAACCCCGTGGTGCCACAAGATGGACTCGACAGGCGTTTTGCTCACAGTCTTTTCCGGGGAGCTGACGTTCCTGTAGAAAGTGATCCAGTACGTCCAGGTTTAGGAATTGGGGCTGGTGAAGCAGGGTTACCCCCATATGGAGGAGTGAGTCAGGGGGAAGGAGGGTATTATGGAGCACAAAGGCCAGAATATTTTCAACCACAAAGTCGGGTGGTGAATACCCCAAACAATGGAGCTGAATCACAGGGTGGACAACAAGGAAGAGTCACTGTTGGAAGTGTTTTCCGAGGTGGTCAGAGTGGGAGAGGTGAGTTTGGGAATAGAGGGAGGTCATTGTGAAATGGGCATCTCATATAACAAATACACAAGGGGGAAGTCCTTGCTACTTCAGTACTACCCAGGTAGTTCTATGACCATTGACCATTAAAGTTACTAGAAAAATTAAACAGGATTAAAGAGCAATTCAGTCAGATCTAGGTGTCATAATTCCCTTATACGGATCCAGGGAAGACATGTATCTATTAACTTCAATAGAAATAACTTTTTTTTAAGCAAATTCGCTACCTGGTTTCTCTGATTTGTTCAAGTCTATATAGTGCTTTCTGATGAGCCCCTATAGCATGCTTGGTTCAAAGAAAACACATGAAAATCAAACGTATTCCTCTCTGTTATCACAAAGACGTTCATTAAATATGGTCATATTTGAGATCACTGTGTAAATATGATATACAATGTGTGCTACATAAAACATGTTATTTTAGCTTTTAGTGTACTTGGATTTGCTGTTAGGCCCCACATACGCCAATGCTGCTGGTACATATAGAAAATGTGAGGTATGTTACTCAGGTAGTTATGCTGCAATTAAAACTATTTTCTGTTCCAGGACTTCCTGATTTGGTACCTGATCCAAGTTATGTCCAGGCTGCAACTTACGTCCAGCGAGCTCATCTTTATTCACTACGCTGTGCTGCAGAGGAACGCTGTCTCTCTAGGTCTGCACCCCTAAAATGTGTCCCAGCAAGAACTTAGGGCCTGATTCATTAAGCATCTTAAATGAAGAGGATCCTTATTTCAGTCTCCTGGAAAAAAACATGTTACAATGCAAGGGGTGCAAATGAGTGTTATGTTTTGCACATAAGTTATATACTGACTGTTTTTTCATGTAAAACACAAATATTTGATAGCTTATTTGTACACTGAAATTTAAAGTTGATATTTGTGTGCTAGATGAAAAAACAGGCAGTATTTAATTTATGTGCAAAGCAGAACACTCATTTGCACCCCTTGCATTGTAACATGGTTTTGTCCAGGAGACTGAAATAAGGATCCTCTTCATTTAATATCATTAATGAATCAGGCCCTTAGTTCTTAAATACCTCTGTGTCTTGACAGTAAAATAAGTGGTTCCTACATTAGGAAAGATACATTTGTCAGATTGTTTCATTCACTTGTTGATTTATGTACACAATTAGATTCTGGGACCTTAAAGCTAATGCTAACAGATACTGTCCTAGAGGTGCTGCATACTCATGTTGACCTACATTAAGACTGTGAGGAACATATATATATTCATACTAATGGAATACAATTTGAATGAAAGTTTAATTTATATGGCTTTGTAATAATCCTGGAACGATGACAACCACCTTTTTAAAAATTGTGGTGTAAATGTGGCAGACACGGCACGTATAAACAATCAATAGGTAAAGTACATATTTTCAAAAGATTTTGTATGTTTCCCTCTGCAAATGTATGAGCCTATAATTTCTGAACTGATCTTGCTAGTACTGCCAGCAAATATAACTTTCCTCCATTATCTGCTAACTTTGTGTCTACCTTCTTTCCCACAATCTTTAGTTACATATCTGATCTCTGTAGCAGATAAAACCCTCTGTTCTACTTCTCTATCATTGTATTCCCAATATTGCACTGTGTGAAATTGGACTTGAACTGAATGCATCAAAATCTGTGACACTGCCATTAGGTTTCCTCATGTCTGTACACAAGAGGCTGGCATACTCATTATTTACCAGATAATACACTCCCTTCTGTAAATTATATGGATATTAGAAGTCAGATGAATTATGCGACCATATAAAAGCACAAGACTATAGCCTGAGTACTTTTATAGAAGTCCAGAAGCCCTTGCTGAAATTTAATATTCGTAGTAACATATAAGTGATGTTAATATATGTATAAATTCTAAATAATAATAATAATTTTATAATATACACTTTTGCCTCATTAACACTGAAGTGAAAACCCCAAAACTCACCGATTTCTAAGCAATGACATCATTATACAGATTTCATTTACAAGAGTTTATACATGTTATATAAATGTTTTGTGTTCTTAGTGTGGGTGAAGCTAGATTATTATTGATGTTTTTTGTTTTGACTATCATTAGGTTTATAATGGTTTATTGGTATCTGTCTGTATATTTTAGACTGACCATCAAAGACTGCACACTGTTTCACAGATTAAATATATATATACATATATATATATATATATATATATATATATATATATATATATATATATAAACTTTGAGTGTAGCAAAATGTGCAGAAATACAACATATCACCACTCTTTATTATGCAGTTGTGCATCATGTTTTGTTCCACTGAATAAAGAAGTGGTATCGTGAAAGGCGTGTATGGCCCCTTTCGATCAGGGCCGGATTAAGAGAATGGAGGCCTCTGGGCTAAGGGGGCCTCCATTCCCCTGTGAAGGCCCTCCCGTGATCCGAGCTGCCCGCGACCCTCCCCCCCCTGGCACTTACCTCCTTCTCCGGCGCGCTGTACGCTCTTTACTGAGGAGATTTCGTGAGAGTGAGACTCACGTGATCTCCTCAGTAAGGAGACTACAGTGCGCCGGAGAAGGACCGCAGTGAAAGTGCTCAGCAGCACTGATCGCGCCGGGAGCGCCCCCGACCGATCAATACTGCTGCTGAGCACTTTCAAGGGCCCCCTGGATGCCATAGGCCCCTGGGCTGTAGCCCAGTTAGCCCTATGGTTAATCCGGCCCTGCTTTCGATGTTCAGTCATGGATTTTGATAGGGCAGTCGGGAGAGTTATTCACGAGTGGATGCACCCTGAAGCCACCAGTGTGCACTTTTAGACAAAACCAGGGTCTGGCTGCCACCCGGGCTGGTGCCAGAGTGGGTTACCTTGGGCTGAGTCACTGGGCTACTTGCATTATTTTCCCTTTAAAATGTTCCTAATAGGCTGCTAAGCCAGATCTTGCCATCTGGACTAAAATTGTCCTGCCAGCCGCAGCACAACACACTTGTCTATGTAATGGTGATCAGAATGTGAGCGATTTTATTGTATGTGCAACTTTGAGCCTGTCACTTTTGCTGCACTTGTGAGAAGGGACACAGTAGTGTTGGATTTTCTCACTACTACACTTTCCAACCGTAGCTAACCGGCTGGTACAGAGCCTTTTGTTAGCAGATGTACTTAGTGAAAGTTAAATGTAGAGATGGGAATTTTTTTCCATGAGTATTTAGCCAAACACGTTTTTCTAATTTCTCTGTTATGTTCTTGCTTTTTAAAAAGTAAGAATGACTCATTTTTATGACAAAATAGTGCAACAAAATTCTAGCACCCTAACAATGAACTGCCTGGAGCAAAAAGGTAACACGGCTGTGTTGGCATAATGGTGCTACCTAGTTAGAGGTTGCTATACACATAGTTGTTACCTCTTTAAAGATAATCTAGGCACCAAATTATGAGAATAACAAGAAGGTCCATATGACTGTAAGAGCTGGGATTGCAGGAAGGGAAGGCTTGTGTTAATAGTTAATCAGAAGTGGACATGTACTTTAACTCCTTTGTGCTGCACTAGGGTTATCTTTTTAGAATGTGATGTTCTTGTGTCCTTGAGTTAGGGAATGTGAACGTGCTGATCACCACTTCCTGTGCAGCATTTGTCTGTAGACTATTTCAACATATGCCTCTCTGTGTGTTTAAAAGTCTTTGCTGCAGCTTGGTCTGATGTGACTTTTTGGCAGTAGAAAAATTTGAAGGAAACTGTAGAATGAACATTTTATGGAGAGGATTTTCGGTTTTATACGATATTCTTTAGTCCCCAGTGACTCCTGGTGGAGCAGTGTGGTGGTGTCAGGTTTTCTATGCTATTTAAAATGAACATACAGGTTTCTCCAGCAGGTGTAAGAAGGAAAAGAGAAATGTACAGTCATTGTGTTCCTAATATCCTTTGGGAAACAATTATTTTTTGTGTCCACTCAGATCTAATGATTAATGTCACACAGTGTTGCAGTTTGAGCCAAATCTGTGAAATATGTTTTAAAGTAGGAGATATTGAGCCTGCTACTTTAGTATTGTTAGAAAAAGGTTACAAATCGTCTATAACCTAGATTAACCCAAGTAACAATAAAAACTCTGCTTCAAAGGCTATGGACTGCTAGATAAACCCTACTAAATTAAGAAATAATTCTAGAATCTATTGAAGACGGGCTCACATTTTATGTGCGTGTACGTGAGCATGGAGCACTCGACATAAAAAGAAAATTAAGCTGTAAAGCTCTGTGAAAGGGAGTTTCTTTATTTAGCTAAAAGCTTATTGTTTGTTCGTGACAGCAAGTGAGTTATTACACAAAATACTTAAGATCAAAACAAAAATGACAAAAGTAAGCTAAATCTAACTTAACTAAACCCAAAAGTAAAGTTGCCTGATATAAAACAGCTACACAGAGTATTTCAATTAATAATCTTCTCTTGAGTATCGATTTATAGTATAGGTCAGTGTAACAGTTTTCATAAATGTCCTCCAGGGTTTATTGGGGTGGCAAGATGTTACCTTTGCTATATGTATCTGCAGGGCCGCCATCAGGGTGGTACGGGGGGTACTGTTGTACCGGGCCCGGGCTCACCAGGGGGCCCGGTACAACAGCGCAACACATACTTACCTGGGGGCCCAGCGGACTGCAAGACAGCGGGCCCCCAGGTAAGTATGTGTTGCGCTGTTGCTCATAGGGGGGGCACGGGGTGCCCGTACTGGGCCCCATGATTTCTGAAGGCGGCCCTGTGTATCTGGTTGACAGTCCAGTTTGCTGCAATTGAAGGCTGTCTGACACTGCTGTTTTGCATCATATGAGAGAAAAACTATCACCACCTCTGTTTTATTTACTCTTTTCCCAGCTCTGCTTATGCAGCAGACTCTTCAGATTATGATGTTCGAGTTCTGCTACGCTTCCCACAGAGAGTAAAGAACCAGGGAACCGCAGATTTTTTGCCTACACGACCACGCCAGGCATGGGAGTGGCACAGCTGCCATCAGTGAGTATAAGAGTGTTAGGAGTAGTACTATTTTAAGGGAGAATACTCCTCCCCTGGGATCCCCAACTTTATTTCTACATAGCCACTTTTACTCCTGTTGCAGCTGCATTCCTCAGGTTGCTATTTATTACGATTTATAAGTAATTCAGCTAACTATAAAGGAAGCAGACATAATGGACATTAACTATGTTGATATTTGACCTGTCAATTACAGACATTATCACAGCATGGATGAATTCAGTCATTATGATCTACTGGACGCCACGACAGGAAGGAAAGTGGCAGAAGGGCATAAGGCCAGCTTTTGTTTAGAGGATACCACCTGTGACTTTGGGAATCTCAAGAGATATGCATGCACCTCGCACACTCAGGTTAGTCAATATCTCCTGATTAGTGTGTTGGTTTTTCAGTGCATAGATGCTCCTTTTCTCTGCCTGTAGCTCCTTTAGCTATTTTCTTTTGAAAAACCTGTTTCCTCTCCCTCTCCACATTCTACTTTGAACACAGTGACAATCTGTGCCCCTTATTCAGGGTCTAAGTCCTGGCTGTTATGACACATACAATGCGGATATTGACTGTCAGTGGATTGATATAACAGAAGTAAAGCCAGGAAACTACATACTCAAGGTAAGTCTATTTATTATAGTTTATTTGTATAGTGCCACCATATTACACAGAACTTTCCAGATAATATTGAATCAGTCATGTCATTCCCTACCCCATTAGACCTTACAGTCTAAATTCCCTAAGACACGCACACGTTTGGGTCCATTTTTGTCAGCATCTGTACAGTTAATCTACCATATGGTTTTTTTTCGGGGGGTAGTGCGAAGAGACTTGAGCATCTAGGGAACTTAAGCACAGGGAGAACATACAAATTTCACACAGTACCCTGGTCAGTATTGAACCCATGGCTCCAGCTATGAGCAGCAATGCTAGAGACTGTAACACAGTGCCACTTAAGTTGATGTAAAATGCTCTTGTAGCTGATCTTATTGTGATGTATTACTGTGTCTCTACTACATGTACTCTTCTCCAATCATCAATATGTTTTAATATGCGTCATTTGTCTCATAGGTTGTGGTGAATCCCAAATACACAGTTTTGGAGTCCGATTTCACCAATAATGTGGTGCGATGTAATATCCACTATACAGGACGATATGTGTCAGCCACAAACTGCCGTATCACCCAGTGAGAATCCATTATATGAGCCTTGTATTTGTTGTCTTTCTCCACTCTTTTCTCCTATTTGTCAGGATGACCCCCGCCATATCTCTTGCTTGTATGTTACACCTCTTTAAGACTGTTTCAATTAGCTGTGAGACACCATAGAAGCATCATGCGTTATGCTTCCGAATAATGTTTAGGTAATGATTTTCACTCAGTTATTGCTTGCACCTCATTGGGGTGCGAACAAAAATGGGTGATGTTATCATTATTGTAATTGCTGTTAATGTGTGCATAAACATAACGCACAAGGCTATTACAGAACCTCGTGGCTAATTGAATCGGCCCTTAAGTGTCTGAAAATCCTTCCGTTCCTTTCATTCTTTATCTAGCTAATCCATCTCTGTATCTTTCCACCCATCTTTGTTTATGTCCCTTTGTCTTCTTATAAGCCTATGGTACACTCTTCCAGTGCCTTTGGGCTAGCACTAGATCTGTGCTTTTGAACACTGCAATTTTTTGGGCAAAGAGAAAGGCTGTGTCTGTGGCCCATATCAGTCAATGGGAAATTCTAGGTTCCTGTAGCATTTTGGCAGTTGAGGCATTTTCTTGTGGTAGGAATACAGCGCTTCCCACAGTATAGTATTTGGGATAATGGGAGCCTCTGACTGCTTCTGAACGCCACCTTTTTTGGCATAAAAATGCAACATTCAAAAATAACCGTTCTGACACTGCCAGCTCTCTGCGGCTAAACATTCATTCTCCCTATTGTGTTCTATTCTCTGCCTCTATGTCCATTTTTCTCTCATCCAGTTTGTCTATTTTTCCTTTTCAAAGGTTCTGAGCAAGATTCTCAAGGAGATTATTACCTATGGGATTTCATTGAATAATGACAACATCAGCAACCCCCTCACCCCACTCCCTATCCTGATAAGCACACTAGCATTCTTATTAATACTTGTGTAAAAAGCCTCACTTTTTGTACCAATAAAATAAATTCTATAATGTCCCTTAGATTTATGCATCATTTAGAAATGTGTGATTTCATTTGCCAGCACTAAATCTTAGGGGCATATTCAATTGTTGGCGTTACAGCCAAAATTAACGCGCTCCGCGCACTATTACTGTCATTACGGTTATAGTGCGCGTAAATACCGGTATTACGGTACTTTTCTCGCTGGATTTCAGCTCGCGGCTCAGGGAGCTGCAAGCTGAAATCCGGCTTACTATTACCATAATACCGGTATTAGTTTTTCCGCGGCGGAAACCGCGGACAATTGAATATGCCCCTTAATGTGCAAAAATACTGAGAATTAACCTGATCAGACCACAAACTATTCCCAGTGACTATGTAAAGGGACTTTGTAAGGTACAAATATAGCAAAATCATCCAGAAGTTTTTGGTTTGGTCTTTTCATTTGTGTTACTTTAGAAGTTTCTCTTTTGGAACACTTGATTGTGATATTACTTCATTTTAAATTTCATTGTTAAACTTTACCACAAACAAACAGTCACACTTTTGCAAAGATTATTGACACTATACTCTGCTATCTAGAACTAATGCTGGGAACATCGGGCTTGTCTTATCAATCAGTCTTAATGCTGAGCAACAGAACCAGTGTTGAGTTTTTCCTCACACCTGTGACCAAACTGGACAGTGTGCTGATCACAAGGTGTCCTGTTAGTGCAGACATCATGCACAAGCCTACAGCAGTAATCGGTTAATGGAAGGTTTGGCCACAAGCAAAGAAGAGTCGATTTTGATCAAATCATTCTTGAGGGTGTCAGTTGTGTTGTGGCAACACAGGCAGCGATATAAGGCTAATTAGTCAATATAATTGCGTTCGTGGCTAGCAAAACACTAGAGGTTTGTGAAAAGTGTGATTGTAAAAACTATCAATTAGAGAAGCATGCTTGTTAGAACAACAGGACGGACGCTGCAGTGTGGACTACAAGTCGAAAAATAAACACTACTGATATCTGGAAGAGCCTAACCAAGCAATGGAGAGAGCTAGTACTGTATAAAAGGAGTTTAAGTGTTATAAAAAATATTATTGTTGATACCTACAATTAAATATAATCACATTTTTCAGCATAGTTTTAATATATGTAATATTTCAACTTTCTGTATGGTATAATGTAACTTTAACCTCATAGGGCCTGAGTCATTAAGGAAACTAAGGTGAAATAAAGTAAATGGTCTCTGGGACAAACCATGTTACAGTGCAAGGGGTCCATATTAGTTTATTATTTTGCTGTTGTTCTTCATCTAGCACACAAATACTTGATAGCTTTAAGTTTACACTGAAATTTAAAGTTGATCTAGTACATGCCCTACCCCAACCATAAATCTGTCCTTACATTTTAAATTTACTTCCCCCTCCAACACAACATGGTTTGCCCAGGTACAGATTTACTCCTTTTTAATGCTTTGCTCTCCTTAATGACTCAGGCCCATAATGATTGGCTGTTTTGTCAGTAAATGTACTTTAGGATAGGTCATATTTGTTAACAAATCTGATTACCATTATTCTGGAAATGTTATTGCCATTATATAAAGTATAATATCTGTACCGCCAACTTTGAGAGAGAATGACAGCCCTAAATCACCAAAGGATGCACATATTGGTTAGTCTGTTTTAGAAGCTGCAGTTGTTACAGTTAATCCTGTTGTTCGTGGGCCGGTGTAGTCATGAACTAAATTACTGAGAGTTCTAAGGTATCCACAGATAAGAATGTACTAAAAAAGGATTCTTACCAGAAAAATACCATAGATTTAATTAAAAAACTATGTATAGGTAGTGGACAAAACAAAAGAGACAATGAGGGACACTAAGCATTTTGAAAGCAAAGGGATTCCACACAGGTGGGGCTCACATATTAAGTACAACATTTCTGCAGTGCCCTGGTTTTCTACAATTATGGTTACAATAGGAGACCTCAGCGATTTTGAAATAGGGGCGATTTTTGGGGGTCCGTTTCACAAGCTCTTTAGTGACCAAAGCAGGTCAACTTGCTATAAGGAACAATGTCTAAGATAGGTCTTATACTTACTCTTAAAAATTTATTCAGTTTGTCCTCCTCCGGAGAGCCTCATCCTCCCATTGACAGCACAAGCTCATAGCAAAGGATTAGGGAATGTGTCCATCATTCTCCCAAAGAGCGTAGCGTACGTCTATTTAGTTGTATGGGAGAGAGAATGATGGGCAACTGATTAGCATAATCCAAGTACACTGCACGATTGGCTCACTACAGATTTTGACTTTAGGTAACAAGGAAGGGACCTTCTATTTGCTACATAACAAGATCTGATTGGGAAGGGGAATTATCCCAAAAAATTAACTTCCCATTTAAATTGTTTTAGAAATCCTAGAATGAGCACCATCTCGGCAGACGCTACCTTTTATTTTCACTTGTGTGTAAAAGACTTAAAGCTTATACACCAAAATAATACAAAAATTTAAAGTTAGACCTAATCCCCGGAGTTCCTGGTGAAACCGTACAACATAAACTACCAGACAATAAAAAGTTCTGAAGAAACAGTCAAAATGATGAGAGAAGATACAGAAAGCATATGACTTGCAAGTGATACGTGTCAGCCATTATTTTCTTCTTTATGTTTACAAAAAAGTTATACAGTATTTACATAAATTGCCTATAAGTATACTCTCATGACATGCTTGTGATATTGCCTTGTGACTTTAATTGTTATACATTTTTCAATTGCAAAGATTACATTAGGAAACAAAGTTATATTTCACAAAATTAAAAAGTCAGATGTGTCTCATTGGATATTTAAACAACCCAAAGGTTAATAGTTTAATTTAATGTTCGGGAGGTAAAGATAACCACAGTAGTATATTTTATACTATGCGTGTACAATAGCATTCCCCTTATAAATATGGGAATAGCCAACATCTTGTAACAAGATATATTAATAATGTTTTTACATTTCAGTTTATAATGAATAATAGGCTTCCACAAATGGGCACTCAAGTCTTGTAAGATCCTACTGATATAAAGTTTATATATAGCCTGTGGTTTGACTTGGTTCTCCTTGACAAGGTGATTGATGCACACCATTTTATTTGTCAGCCATGTTCTGGTACAGACAAATATACTTTCAACATTTGAGGTAATAATCTGTCCCTCAC
Organism: Mixophyes fleayi; assembly: GCF_038048845.1. Lineage (NCBI taxonomy): Eukaryota > Metazoa > Chordata > Amphibia > Anura > Limnodynastidae > Mixophyes > Mixophyes fleayi. The sequence continues at coordinate 132,139,243 of NC_134405.1, read as the reverse complement.
TCTACTATAGATTTACTCCTGCAGACTGCCTGGGTTTCTACCTCTTTCCTTATAGAAGAGGTGTGGCAAATAAGCCTCTTTGTCACATACCTTTCTCCTTAGCATTGCCAACCTTGGTGACGCTAACACTGCAGAGAGTGCATTTCAGAAAGAAAGGGCATCTGCGATTTTGTGATGACTTTCTGGCCTATGCTCCACTGTGAAATGGTAGGGCTGGAGTGCTAGGAACCACCTAGTTATGCTGGTGTATGGTCCGTGACCAAGGTGAATTCTCTACCCATGAGGTAGTACCTGAGAACTTCAGTAGCTCATTTGATTGCTAAAGCTGGGTACACACTACAGAAATTTCGACCAACTTTTTATGCAGAGCGATTTTACATGCGATCGATGATCCGATCGCTCGGTCCATGGACTGCATACACACTAGCCTTGTTTAGGACGATAAAGGGAAGAGCGGGCGTCCCTTTAGCGACTTTTTACAGCCATGTTGTCGTGAGCAATGACTGTAATTTCGTACTCACTGTTGTGGATCGGTCGGAAGTTTATACACACTACACAGCGGAAACGAGATTGGACCGAAAATATTAAACGTTACGACCAACCAAATGAGGCAATAATCGTCCATTTGGGCAGACTTTCGACCATCGGTTCACTGCACACACTGACCCGACTTTTGAACAAGCGGTCGTATGTCGGCTGTTTGAGCCGATTATTGTATGAAAACAGTGTAGTGTGTACCCAGCTTAAGCACTCCTGTTCCACCGTGGAGTATTTCTTCTTCCTAGACAGAAGTTTGCGGCTCAAGTAGAGGATGGGTTTCTCTGTCTCATCAAACCTCAACTGGGTCTTTCACACAGGTTTGGGCCAATCTCTGAGAGCCTTTACTTTGTCAACTTGGGATTTAACCTGACCTTGTCCCACAACATAACCCAATTATTTGGCCTCATGCATTGCCAGTGTGCATTTCTCAGGATTGCCAGTTTGTCCAGCCTCCCTGAATGAGGCTAATGTTGCCTCCGCTTTGGATAAAATGTGTCTCCCTGTCCTGGAAGTGGATGACTATGTAATCTAAATATGCAGCTGCATACACCTGGTGCGGTTTGGAGAGCTGATTCATGGCCCTTTGGAAGATGGCGGGAGCCCCATGTAGCTTGAAAGGTAGTAACTTACATTGGAATAACCCATCTGCGGTTGAAAAGGCTGTTTTAACCTTGGCAGATGGCGGAAGAGGAATCTGCCAGTAGCCTTTAGTCAGATCTAATGTGATAAGGTACAAACTATTGTCCAAGGTTTCCACTAGCTCATGAATTTGGGGCATCGGATATGTGTCAAAATGGGAACCTTTGTTTAATTTTCTAAAATCATTGCAAAAAGGAATACTCCCATTCGGCTTGGGCACCAACACAATTGGGATATTCCAGTTGCTATTAGATTCCTCAGTAACAGCGAGGTCCAACATTTTTTTAATCTTCTGTTTCACAGCTAGGCGTCTAACTTCAGGAATGCGGTATGGTCTTACTCTCACCGCCACCCCTGGAGGTGTAACTATGTTGTGTTATATTAGCATAGTCCACTATGACCAGTACATATTTGATTTTTCTAATGGGTCCACCAAATCCATACCAATACGCTCAAACGGGATATGCATCACAGAAATGGCAACTAGCAGGGCCAGGTAGTCTGGCTTCAGACATGTTCTCTGACATTCTGGACATGTCCGGCAAAACCTTTTTATTGCCTCATACAATCCTGGACAATAGAACCTGAGCAATATACGCTCCTGTGTTTTATCTTTCCCCAAGTGTCCCCCACACAGATGTATATGCGCAGCTATGAGGGCAAGTGGTGTATGGATATGTGGCACTAACAATTGCCCTACAGTTCTACCCTGTACATAAGCAAGGTGCTGGCACGCTCAAATTCTATCTGATAGGCCTCCACGTCATCATCAAAAGTTAATTTCTGAATTTTGGGGGTAGCTGGACCCTTCCTGTCCCGTCTTTCCTGAGCGATTTCCTCACGGAGAAGACGAATATTCTCCTCCTGTACTGCTGCCACATTCACCAGGGTTCTTAATGTATCTTCCATTCCCACAGAAGTTTGAGCTGGAAAGTGGAACCTAGCTTCTCTCAGCATTCACAAGCAAACTTTCTGGACTATACCCAGTTCACAACTTAGTGACCCATAAGGTGTGGCACTACAATTACCAGCAGTTTTTCAAACCTTTTTTTTTTTTTTTCAAAAGCTGACAGATGCTCTAGAAACCCACGCTGGTAAATAGCAAGATTTTTTTTTTAACATTTATCAAGTGTGGCACTACAATGACCAGCAGCTTTTTAAAGTTTTACTTTCTTTTGCAACACAAACAGCTGCTAATCAGTTCCTAGTGCACAGGTGTGTCTCTCTACATTTGAAACACAACACTATAATAGTTGATGCACTATATTTGTTTTTAACACACTCCACTGACCACCTTTGCGTCTGGAGGCTGGGTAGACAGCTGTGTTTTAGCTGTCCTACAGATCCCACGATGACACCACATGTGATAAAGTATGACATTCACTGGAGTCTCACACAGTTTTGCTGAACCATTTCACTGTTTATTGGCAGTTGTCAGGATAGCTTAAACAGTTTCAGCGATGGTTACAGCAGACATAGCCAGTAAGTTATCACAATTCTCCTGCAACCCTACTTCTGGCTATACAGTAGCTGCCTCACAACCAGCCGGCCACTAACTGGAGTTGATCGCCCCGCCCATAAATACAAACAGTGTTTTTCTCCTCCACCCAAGCCCTATAAACCAATCACAGCAAACAACAAATCAATTACACCCATGTGGAACACCTGTGTGTGTATGTGCTGAAAGAGGAGCCCAGGGAAAATGTAACCCTGTCTGCAGCCTGTCCCAGCAGGCTGCCTGGGTTTCTACCTCTTTTCCTATAGGAGAGGTGTAGCAAATAAGCCGCTGTCACAATATATATATATAGTTAGCACTTCTGCCTCACAGTACTGGGATCATGAGTTCAATTCCCAACCATGGACTTATCTGTGTGGATTTTGTATGTTCCACCAGTGTTTGCGTGGGTTTCCTCAGGGTGCTCCGGTTTCCTCCCACACTCCAATTACATATTAGTGGGTTAATTGGCTGCTATTAAATTGACCTTAGATTCTTTTGGTCTGTGTGTGTGTATGTTAGGAAATTTAGACTGTAAGCTCCAATTGGGTAGGGACTGATGTGACTGAGTTCTCTGTACAGAGCTGTGGAATTAGTGGAGCTATATAAATAGCTGATAATGACACCAATATGAAGCCTCTTAATTCACTCACTAGGAACTAGTAACATCGTTAAAGTATTGGAATTGATTCATTAGGGCACGTATCTGCTCATTTTGAGCATATCATACTCAAAATCACTCTGCACATGCTAAAAATATGGCAGACAGAACAGCCCTTTTCCGTGCTCTAACGCACGGAAAGGGCGCCTACGATAAAGGGGAGTGATCAGGGCGTGTGGCCGTAGGCAATGTACAGCGTGAGCATGCCAAACTCAAGCACACACAACTATGGCCATTGCAAGCTCTTCGGCTGTGGAAGTAATCCTTTCTTACGGGTGTATCTCTTGCTCCAGTTCTGAGGCTAGTCTAAGTTAGCCGGTGGGTTGGGGAAAACACATGTTTTGGGTCTACTCGATTTTACAGAACCAGCACTAGGCCAACCAGCCGGGGTGGGTAGGTCTATAGCAATGGGCACGCAGCATTGGTCCCCCTGCCATAATGACAAATCAACCCCAGGCTGTTCATGGGGGATTCTCATGATAACGTGGGAAATCCTTCAACAGTATAAATAGACCTCGCGTCTGTTTATATTTCATAGCATTGCATGTCCCTCCATAGAGGAGAGAGTGTCCAGAGCATTTCTATAGGAGTGGTAGATACCAGTATATGTGATGAAATCATTAGAGGTACAAGATTTACGCCAGTGACGTTCTGCTTTATGAGAACGTTTTTGTAGATTTTGTGTTTCTTTAGTGTGCCACGGTTGGCAACAAATCCTACGCGGAGTATATATTGTCGCTGGAGCCACTTGATCAAGGGCAGTTGCTAGGGTTTGGTGAAAATGGGGTACTGCCCGATCAGGGGAGGAGAATCTCGAAATTGGGGAGAGAAGGTGTTGGAGAGAGGTGGAAAACTGTTGAAGATCAATAGAGTTGATAGTCCTGCGGTTGTGAGGAGGCTTGGAAGGGTTTGACACTAGGGAGGGTAAAGAACTGAGGGTGAGCAAGTAGCTAATAACGTGGTGATCCAACAGGTGGAAAGGAGTGTTGAGGAAATCAGAAACTGAGCATAGTCTAGAGAAAACAAGATCAAGACAGTGGCCATCCTGATGAGTAGCGGACTCAATCCACTGGGAGAGGTCAAGTGTGGAGGTTAGAGAGAGTAGATTGGAAGCAGCATTGAAACGTGGATTAGAAATAGGGATGTTGTAATCGCCCTTGATGATGGTGGGGATGTCAGAAGATAAGAAGTGAGGGAGCCATGCAGAGAAGTGTTCAAGAAATTGTTGGTGTGGTCCAGGGGGGCGATAGATGACAGCAACACGCATAGAGACAATAAAACGTTCTGCTGAAGAATCGGTCATAATGATGAGAGAAAATTCAGAAAGCATATGACTTGCAAGTAATACGTGTCAGTCATTATTTTCTTCTTTATGTTTAGAAAAATGTTATACAATATTTAGAGAAATTGCCTATAAGTATCCTCTGATGACATGCTTGTGATATTGCCTTGTGACTTTATACTTTGGAAACAAAGTTATTTTTCACAAAATTAAAAAGTCAGATGTGTCTCATTGGAATTTAAACAACCTAAAGGTTAATAGTTTAATTTAATGTTCGGGAGGTAAAGATAACCACAGTAGTATATTTTATACTATGCGTGTACAATAGCATTCCCCTTATAAATATGGAAATGGCCAACATCTTGTGACAAGATATATTGATAATGTTTATACATTTCAGTTTATAATGAATAATAGGCTTCCACAAATGGGCACTCAAGTATTGTAAGATCCTACTGATATAAAGTTCATATAAAGCCTGTGGTTTGACTTGGTTCTCCTTGACAAGGTGATTGATGCATACCATTTTATTTGTCAGCCATGTTCTGGTATAGACAAATATACTTTCAAAATTTGAGGTAATAATCTGTCCCTCACTCTACTATAGATTTACTCCTGCAGACTGCCTGGGTTTCTACCTCTTTCCTTATAGAAGAGGTGTGGCAAATAAGCCTCTTTGTCACATACCTTTCTCCTTAGCATTGCCAACCTTGGTGACGCTAACACTGCAGAGAGTGCATTTCAGAAAGAAAGGGCATCGGCGATTTTGTGATGACTTTCTGGCCTATGCTCCACTGTGAAATGGTAGGGCTGGAGTGCTAGGAACCACCTAGTTATGCTGGTGTATGGTCCGTGACCAAGGTGAATTCTCTACCCATGAGGTAGTACCTGAGAACTTCAGTGGCTCATTTGATTGCTAAAGCTGGGTACACACTACAGAAATTTCGACCAACTTTTTATGCAGAGCGATTTTACATGCGATCGATGATCCGATCGCTCGGTCCATGGACTGCATACACACTAGCCTTGTTTAGGACGATAAAGGGAAGAGCGGGCGTCCCTTTAGCGACTTTTTACAGCCATGTTGTCGTGAGCAATGTCAACTTGGGATTTAACCTGACCTTGTCCCACAACATAACCCAATTATTTGGCCTCATGCATTGCCAGTGTGCATTTCTCAGGATTGCCAGTTTGTCCAGCCTCCCTGAATGAGGCTAATGTTGCCTCCGCTTTGGATAAAATGTGTCTCCCTGTCCTGGAAGTGGATGACTATGTAATCTAAATATGCAGCTGCATACACCTGGTGCGGTTTGGAGAGCTGATTCATGGCCCTTTGGAAGGTGGCGGGAGCCCCATGTAGCTTGAAAGGTAGTAACTTACATTGGAATAACCCATCTGTGGTTGAAAAGGCTGTTTTAACCTTGGCAGATGGCGGAAGAGGAATCTGCCAGTAGCCTTTGAGCAGATCTAATGTGATAAGGTACAAACTATTGGCCAAGGATTCCACTAGCTCATGAATTCAGGGCATCGGATATGTGTCAAAATGGGAACCTTTGTTTGATTTTCTAAAATCATTGCAAAAAGGAATACTCCCATTCGGCTTGGGCACCAACACAATTGGGATATTCCAGTTGCTACTAGATTCCTCAGTAACATCAAGGTCCAACATTTTTTTAATCTCCTGTTTCACAGCTAGGCGTCTAACTTCAGGAATGCGGTATGGTCTTACTCTCACCGCCACCCCTGGAGGTGTAACTATGTTGTGTTATATTAGCATAGTCCACTATGACCAGTACATACTGATGACCACAGGCTGATTTTTCTAATGGGCCCACCAAATACATACCAATACGCAGAAGTGGGGTATGCACCACAAAAATGGGAACTAGCAGGGCCATGTAGTCTGGCTTCAGACAAGTTCTCTGACAAAAAAATAAAAAATAAAAATCCTTTTTATTGCGTCATACACTCCTGGACAATAGGACCTGAGCAATATACGCTCCAGTGTTTTATCTTCCCCCAAGTGTCCCCCACACAGATGTATATGCGCAGCTATGAGTACAAGTGGTGTATGGATTTGTGGCACTAACAATTGCCCTACAGTTCTACCTTGTACATTAGCAAGGTGTTAGCACACTCAAATACTATCTGATATGCCTCCATGTCATGATCAAAAGTTAATTTCTGAAGCTTGGGGGTAGCTGGAGCCTTCCTGTCCCGTCTTTCCTGAGGGATTTCTTCATGGAGAAGACGGATATTCTCCTCCTGTACTGCTGCCACATTCACCAGGGTTCTTAATATATCTCCCATTCCCACAGAAGTTTGAGCTGGAAAGTGGAACCTAGCTTCTCTCAGCATTCACAGGCAAACTACACTACAATTACCAGCAGTTGTTTTATTTTCAAAAGGTGACAGATGCTTTTAAGCAAGATTTTTTTTTTTTTAACATTTAACAAGTGTGACACTACAATGACCAGCAGCTTTTAAAAGTTTCACTTTCTTTTGCAACCCAAACAGCTTCTGATCAGTTCCTAGTGCACAGGTGTGTCTCTACAGTAACAGCATTTGAAACACATCATTATAATAGTTGATGCATTATATTGGTTTTTAACACACTCCACTCACCACCTTTTCATCTGGAGGCTGGGTAGACAGCTGTGTTTTGGCTTTCCTACATATCCCACAATGACACCACATGTGATAAAGTCCGGCGTTCAGTGGAGTCTCACACAGCTTTGCTGAACCATTTCACTATTTATTGGTAGTTGCCAGAATAGCTTAAACAGTTTCAGCAGTGGTTACAGCAGACATAGCCAGTAAGTTATCACAATTCTCCTGCAACCCTACTTCTGGCTATACAGTAGCTCCCTCACTACCAGCCGGCCACTAACTGGCGTTGATTGCCCTGCCCACAAATACAAACAGTGTTTTCATCCTCCACCCAAGCACTATAAACCAATCACAGCAAACAACAAATCAATTACACCCATGTGGAACACCTGTGTGTGTATATGCTGAAAGGAGGAGCCCAGGGAAAATTTAACCCTGTCTTCAGCCTGTCCCAGCAGACTGCCTTGGTTTCTACCTCTTTCCCTATAGGTGAGGTGAAGAAAATAAGCCTCTTTGTCACAATTATTATTACCATTTATTTATATAGCGCCACTAATTCCGCAGTGCTGTACAGTCCCTGCCCCATTGGCGCTTACAGTCTTAATTCCCTAACACACATAGACACACTGGGGTCAATTTGTTTGCAGCCAATTAAACTACTAGTATGTTTTTGGAGTGTGGAAGGAAACCGGAGCACCTGGAGGAAACCCACGAAAAACGGGGAGAGCATACAAACTCCTCACAGATAAGGACATGGTTGGAAATTGAACTCATGACTCCAGTGCTGTAAGGCAGAAGTGTCAGCAAATAAACGTCACATCTTCTGATTACAAAAGCACACAAGAGTATAATGTTTCTTAAATTATAGGCACGTGTGGTTTTAAAGCTACATAAACACTGGTTTAGGGAGCAGCTGTACTGACAGTGGAGGCTTTGGTGCATAGGAAAATCACTGTTTACCACTTTGGGCTTCATTCAGGTGAGTTGCACTACAGCCCAATACTGTTTGTGGGAGCTGAATCTGAATTATCTGAAATGTTTTACATTATATATATATATATATATATATATATATATATATATATTTTAATATATGTCTGTATATATATATATACTATATATATATATATATATATATATATATATATATATATATATTCTTCTGCGTTTGCTACAATTTATTTGATTTACATCTATCTCTACATTTATATGTAGAGCTGCTTCAGAACTTTGAAATATTTAAAATGTAATCTTTGCAGTTGAAAAATGTATAATATAACAATTGCCTTATACTTTATATCCTCAATCCAGTTAAGCCAGGTACCTATTTACCAGCATACAGAAGTGTATGTTATATTGCTTAGCACTTGATAGCTAGCCAATTATTTTAACGTAACAGAGGGACATGGGAGTAAATGTATTAAACTGCGGTCGATATTCCGTGACTTTGTATGGCAAATTTAAAATGGCACTGTCCTTAAAGGCAAGTTTTGCCATTTTAAATTTGCCATACAAAGTTGCCAAATATCAGCGGCTTGCAAAAAACGCTGTTCAGTATATTTACCCCCTGGTGTGATTTTCAGTGTGGTGTGGAGTGCAGGTCAATCAATTCACATTGTTAATTCCAGTGATCTATATTTATTATTGTAATTTATTGTTATATTATTACATTGCAACCGCTAATCCCACCAGGTGGTCACATGCCTTTATTATTCTCCAATTTTACTGTATTTTTAGTCTGGTTTAAAAATCAAATCAAAAGATATAATGTATGTTGGAATGATAATTGTCGTTTATTGTGTCATTGGCCCGATAATCACATTAAAAACCTGTAATGTGTACTCAGCCTACGGGGATGTTACATATAAGTTTTTGTCAGTCTGTGTATTGGCTGAGAAGAGCACTATATCAATTGTCACCTCATACAGCAGTATCACTAGACTTAGCTCTGATCACAGATAAAGATGTAATTATTGTGATAGTAGACCATGTGACTACTAGGTCAAAGCATCATAGGCAGTTCTGCCTATGATGCTGTGAAAATAACGTGTCAGAGCCCCCTCATAGTCTTGCTGGTATTTTTAGTAGAGTATTACTTTACCTGTGCATTTGTATAATGTAAATATTAAGAAATTAATGTTTATTAAAAAATAAATGACCTATTTCATATGAAGGATTAGCATTCCGGATTACAATATTGGCACAAAAAATTAGATCATGCTCCCGATACAGCCAAACCATGCCCGATGTACCCATGCCATCATACCTCCTAACAGACCAAATGTTTGCGGATGATGAAAATAGCACAGTGTACAATGAACATTGGGGCTAATGGCAGGTACGGCGTTACTAAGACTGCTTGCAGAACTCTCCATTCAATGAATTTGCCATTATTTTTCATCTCTTCTCCATAATCCCCTTATTTTTTTCCTACAGTCTTCATGTCAATTGTATTCCTGTGTTATAATCATCTCACAATATAGTAAGCTATGGGCATGTTCTATTGGCAAGGCATATGTATGATATCACTGGAGGCAGAGCTTGACAACCAGCAGCCAAATAATATGAGTGAGTAGGCAGAGAGATCAGACGCAACTCCTTAAGGCTGAACTACCACCTACGCTATAAATTTTACTAACCTGTTTCCCCTAGTCGTATTCCTGGGGACTGTTCCATGTAGGCATTTTTTTCACTCCTCCAGATCCTCTCACAGTTCTAGCCAAAATCCATGGCTATTTGATACTGCTGGGGATAGAGAGTGTGAGTGGAAAGACCAATCACAACCACAATCAAGAGATAGCAGTATGTGATTGGTCCTTTCTCTAACACATCCCCGTTCTGATACTGCCAGTGCTCTCCCTTCTCCAATATATTGCTGCTGACCCTCTCCAATGTATCGCTGCTCACCCTCTTCAATGTATGGCTGCAGACCTTCTCCACTGTGTCACACATGCTGACTAATGGGTACCTATTTGGTGTATTTTCTATTTTCAAAGGAAAATATAATTGATGTAGACATATTCAGTGAGGATGATGATGAGGGTGATGATTGGTTACAATTGAGGAAGATGACCACTGTTATCCAAATGCCTTGATTCATTTGTTAACATGCCTATCTAATCTCCAGTTGAACAGTTGATGGTAGGGTGAGCCATATGACAAATTCTGTCTCTTAATTTCTGAAAATGTGGACTTTCAATTTCAATTGCATTATCTTGTCAATACAGATGTTTGGCAACCAAATGATTTGTGGTACTACGCCTCTTGCATCGTCCACTTGATTGCTAAACTTAGCAGGCATGGTAATAGTGCAGCCTTAAGTTTGCTAATAGCCCATATACAGAGACAAAATTATGCCTAGTATATGCTTTCCCTAGTAGCAGGGGCTGGCTGGCAAACAGCTCATGATCAGTAGCTTGTTCTTAAAAATCTGTTTTAGGTATAAAGCATGGTTGAAGAGTGAGAAGTTCTTTTGCTGGGGAAAACGTGTTTTGGTGGGCTCAAATTTGTGGCAATGAATGACCTTGTTTCGCATAGGCCATGACTAAAACTACCCAGCCGGTCTACACAAATGCGGGTATATATACAGATGCTGGCCCAAAGCATTTAACTGGGAACCTGTGGTAGCATAACTAGGCAAAGAACATTTTTAAGGTTAGACTGCCTTTAATTGAGGTGCAAAAATACAATTCATAGTCCTTTGTAGTAAAAAGCAAGATTTTTTTTTAAATGAAGGTTCATTTAGGCAAAGCCCTTCCTGGACCTCACTGTTTATTGGTATTGTTATTCTTGTCAGTTTGCATTTAAAGTTTATATTTAACACGGCTTTCAGTAAAGAAAAGAGTAAATGGTAAGGACTGAATCTGGCACTCCATCTTTGTGTACTCCCAGACTTTATCTGCCTGAATACCGAGAGGCGGTGCTGGTAAAACACCCAAACCTGGGCCTTCCCTGGGGACCTGCTATGTGAAGGAGGATGGGCTCTGGTTTATCTGTGAAAGTGTGCACACCTTAGTAGGGACATACAGCCCTAACATATGCCATACTTGCCAACTCTCCCGGAATGTCCAGGAGACTCCCGCATTTTGGGTGAGTCTCACGGACTCCCGGGAGAGTATGGCAATCTCCAGAATCTGTGCACTTCCTAGTGAAGTGAGCAGAATTTGGTCCAAAATGAATCGATTCTCTGGGAATCGCGGCATTTTGCAAAATGACGCGTTTGCATCATTACGTCACCAGGGGCGGGTCCAAAATGACGCAATTTTGGCAGTAAAAACTTCATGTCTGAGGTCCTTGCGATTGGCTGCCTGTTGCACTGACCACCAATTCCTTTCATCGCGACATCCCCACCCAGTGGCAAAAAAATAATGATTCACTTTAAAAAAAAAAGTGGTGCGGCCTGGCGGTGCAGTAGCAGTGCGCTCTATTATTTCCATAGGCCCCGGTGCTGCCTCTTTATGAATATATATTGACTTCCAGCTACAGAGTGTTACACAGAGACTTCAATAGTTCAATTGGCAAGCTGTCGTCGAAGGCGCATAAACCTTACAAAACCACAAACAACACAGATAAAACTGGCAAAATAAAGGGGTAGATGGAAATCCTTTGTTTTTTGGAGACAATAAATGGGTTACACCCAGGTCCCTCATAAAATGTCCTAACAGGAGTTAGAATGGACGGATAAATGAGTAATAGATAAATTATTATACATACTTTCCAACTCTCCCGGAAAGTCCAGGAGACTCCCGAAATTCGGGTCAGTCTCCCGGGCTCCCGTGAGAGCTGGCATTTCTCCCGCATCCCGGAATTTACAGAGAATCTCGTCAAATGACGCAATTCTCGGTGAATCTCGCCATTTTGGAGGGCGGGAGGGGGTGGGGCGAGGCCAATTATGCAAGTTTCCGTGAGTAGGTAAGTATGTTATAATATGCACATTTACAGCAAAAGTAGAGGACTTTTTGGTACCTTATTAGCTACTTCACTCTAAATCTAATAGTTGATCTGTAAGTGTTCACATGTAGCATCCTATTTTCTTATGTGGTCTTTCTGCTTACAAGTAGATGGTGACCTTGTTTCTCAGACTTTTATGTTATAAAAGAGTTTAGGGAAGCATAAGAAAAGAGAGATGTGCTGGAGGAGGTCACCAACAGAATGGAATTTCAATAATGTGTTTAATTGAAGTTACAGAGCCAAGAGGAGGAGCTATGCAGGGTCACAGATAGTCAGTGTCAGGGCTGAGGTACCAGGGGAAAGAAATTCTGGCTATTGCTTATGAAATCGCTCCAATTTTCATGTAAATGTGTAGATGCAAGAGCTTATTTATAATCTGCTTCCTAGTGCTTGGAACACACATGTCATGCCTTTTACTTAACGTACTAAACAGCAAAGAGCTGAAGCTCAAAATGAACTGAGGGGACAAATTATTGCATTCTGGACTTTTATCAGAAAAAAATGCTTTCACAGTGGTAAAAATCTCACCCAAAATAAGGTGTAAATTGAGCTAGCGTTGCAGTAACATTTGTACCATGTATCAGGAGTTTAGCAACCATTGTTGGAGACATATGTTTCCTTTAGGGCCCCCCTGCATGAACGGGTCCAAAGTGTAAGCTGTCCATAATTCTCAAAATTATGTTGTTCTCATTTAGCTGCATGCACACGTGGCATCTACCTTCCACAAGGCTCTTTGGTGCATATTTATTAATTAACAGGGTTTTGCCCATTAATTATCATCTGTCATTGCAACAACGACAGATTTTTTGGCCCAATTTATTAAAAAGTCATCCCGGGACAGCGTGTCCAATAGGAGGATATCTCCCATATCTGCTACGATTCTTTACTTTATTTTGTGGGGATTTTAGGTTAAAAGTACCTTGTTAAATAGGCCCCTTAAAATCATTGCTACCTATGATTATTGCAAGGGTCATTCACATGAAACAATGGAGGATAGTTACATTTTGTAAGTCATGTGCTATTTTTGTTTTCAGTTATGATCCAGTCTGCATTTGCCCTGTGTTGATTCTGCACTTCTCTTTTTCAATTTTCAAGCATGTCTCAAAACTTCATTACAATTTTTGAGGTATAATAAAATAAAACCACTGAAATGCACAATTTCTGCCCATGGCTCATACATTATAAACCCATGTCTTGCGCCATTCCATACTAGCAGGCTCAACATCAGAAATTGTGGTGCCCAGTACAGATGAAACCACAAGCCCTGCCCCCCATTCCCCATTTATCGCCCTCCTACCTGTTCTGTAGCTTTGACTAACTTGTGCTACTGATGGTGTCTTTAGGTTAGTTGCTGCTTGGCTGAATCCTGGAATGTAGGGGTCCTGTTTGGAAAAGAGATAGTTATTATTCAACTCCTTGAAAGCAGAGAATTGATAAAACACTATGCCACCCATACCCCAACTAGACAGACATTAAATTAATAGCACCCATATTTTATAATTAGGCCTCCTCCCGCCAAGCAATAAATTAATAGTTTACATTTATTAAATAAGCCTCTGTCTCCTCAGCCAGACCAAGCCAGACCCAAAATTAAAAGCATTACTTTTTAATATGTACGAGTACTGCCCCCCTCTCCAATCCCCAACATTAAATTAATATCATTCCCATTTAATGAAAAAGGGCTATTTCTCCCAACAAGCCCCCCTTTTTTTTTTTTTTTTTTTTTTACAGATTAGGTACCATAAAACTCCTATCAACCCCCTCTCTTTTTTATTGATTGGGTGTCAGAATAGTCTATTTTGGTGCAGTTCAACTTAAATCTGGCAGAGAAAGAAATGGCTCTGAGTCGTCTTTCATTTTAAGAGTGTCTAACAGCTGCATTAAATTTAAAGTGACATAATCTCTCTGGTTTATTAACACCAAAATACCCAAGTGTTTAAGCTTATCAGTTAACTCTAAGGGAAGGTCTGTGTGGTTTTCTGAAGGGCATAGGCCAGACATTGGAATGACCAGATTTGTCCCACCACCTCCTGATTATTATCATGTGTAATTTGTAAGTGGATACTTACCTTAAATTAGCAATAGTGGACTTGCTTGGCATAAAGCCTGTGTGGTCTGGATGCACAATTCTAGTAATTGTTGAGACACATAACAAATGCCTTGACTAGGATCTTACCATCAATAGTCAAAAGGGATATAGGCCTCTATTATTCTGGAGGTAGAGAATTATTGCCAGCTGTGGATAGCACAAACACTAGTTTGCAGGAATCTATGCTCTCCAAACTGGATTTGTTCTAGGGAATAGGATTGCCACCTAGTATCAGGTAACAGCTGGTGGGCACACTATCACACTCCTTGTGGTTGCTCTGTGAAAATAATTATTTTGAGGATTAGTTGGCCACCAATAATGCTCATCATATGTATGAGCTGAGGACCAAAGACTGTGTGCTTGTTTGACCATAAAGGAATTCCTTTAGCAGCTGCTTTGGTGGTGACTGCACCCTGCAATGAGTGGCCCGTGAACTGATTAGTTAGTGTCAATGCCTGCATCTTTTATTGCCGACACTATCCATCTTCTGATAGAAGAGCATCTGTCAGGATGATATGTTTTTCTGCAGGTTCTAAAACTTTGAGAGATATTCCCTCTCAGGGGAGCTCTCAAAGTAAGATAAGCTCACAAACATGAAACAACACATAGATCAGGCTCTGAAACATCTTGGACAAGATCAAGTTCCACTTTGGAATGCCTGAAATGAAGACTTTTGAGTGTGTCGTTTTAAAATACTATGATATTCACCTGGAGCCAGGGACAACCACAGATCTAAAATGTGGATGAATGTCAATTCGTACCTCTAGCTGCAAAGACTAATGCCAACATGGATGCTAGTTTCCAAGAGAAATAAATATTAGATTGTACGCTCCTTCGAGCAGGGTCTTCTCTCCTCCTGTCTTCACCACTTTTACTCTGCTCACCAGCTACCTAGCCTTACTCCTTGAGGTCCCTCTTCCCCCATCCCCTCTCGCTTCCTCCTCTTCCCCTGGGGGTCGCCCTCTAATCCGTGCCCTCCCTCCTTGGTGCCGTTGTTGGCTGACCTTCCCCCGCCCCTCTAGCTGTGCCTTGAGCTCACTGAGTTACTGTGATTATTGTTTACTGTTCTGTGCCGTCTCTCCTCGTATTGTTATTTTGTTTGTCTCTGTACGGCGCCGCGGACACCTAGTGGCGCCTTATAAATAAAAATTAATAATAATAATAATAATAATAATAATAATACATAGATATTAGAACCTGCATCAATTGAAGCTAAGAAGGGCAACAATGGATCTATGTCCCAAGTGTTGATGTATCTAGATAAAGTAGGTTTTGGTAGATATATACCACGTAACAAACGATGGTACAGTTTACTCTCTGTTAACCTGGCTACTACCAGCGTAAGCACAGTATGTAAGTTTTAGTGGTAGAGAAAGCTAGGCCTGCTTCATATTTAGTGGCTATAAATTTCAAAGCCAAATGCAAAAAATATAATTTGTGATTGGAGTTCCCCTGGGCCCACCATAAATTAAATTATTTGATTATGGTGCAATATCTCACCCTAGTGCACAAAGATGCATTAATCAATACATATGTGGGTGACACTAACAGCAGATCTGTTAGCACCCTAGTAATGTTGCCATCCGCATACAATTTGGCAAAGTATCCAGCAGGTTCAAGTTACCCTGGAAGCATTCCTTGAAGAACCCTAGAGGTTTCTTGGGAACCTTGTGTAAATAGGTGATCATGGCAAACCAGATTCTGGATGGCCATAATTGGTATACAAGCATAATCTGTGATAACCAGTGTGATCTGATTTTGTGTAAAACTCTCAGCGATAGAGCTGGTGTGGGGGTTGGAGGCATAATGACACGTCAGGTCTGTGTAAGACGAAGACATTGCGTCCATCCTCAGTGTTCCCTTCAACTAAATCCTGAACACAAAGTAAGATACTTGGTCATTGCAATAGTTGGCAAAAAGCTCTGGGCTTCAGAGAAACGACGTTGTTCAATGCCTCCACATCTATGGAAATATGGTGGTGTGATAGTGAGTCTGCCAATTTATTGCCCCCGGCAAGTAGGATGTGGTTAGGAAAAAGTTCTTCTGGCCAGCTAGTCCCATATCTACAAATCTTCCTTCATATAGATATCGAAAAAGTGCCCAAGTATTTTCTGCTTGAATTAACGACATTAGCAGACTCTGAGAATCTCTGCAAAGAGGTACATGGGAAAAAATCTGGATCCATTGCAATTATTATATGAGCAGTCCTGTTTTAGAAGTAGTTGGGTCAAAAAATTGTAATAAGTATTTAGGTCACGACAAAATTACTTATTTAGTTGTATGCAAAAATGCCCCTCTGCATCCAGGCACACTGCCCCCTCTGCATCCAGGCACACTGCCCCCTCTTTCACGCTGTCCCCTCCTCTGCCCTCTGTCACGCTGTCGCCCCTCCTCTGCTCTGTCACACCGTCCCCCTCCTCTGCCCTCTGTCACACTGTCCCCCTCCTCTGCTCTCTGTCACACTGTCCCCCTCCTCTGCCCTCTCTCTCGCTGTCCCCCTCCTCTGCCCTCTCTCACGCTGTCCCCCTCCTCTGCCCTCTGTCACGCTGTCTCACTCCTCTGCCCTCTGTCACGCTGTCCCCTCCTCTGCCCTCTGTCACGCTGTCCCCCTCCTCTGCCCTCTGTCACACTGTCCCCCTCCTCTGCCCCGCTGTGCCCCTCCTCTGCCATCTGTCACGCTGTCCCCCCTCCTGCCCCTCTGTCCCCCTCCTCTGCCCTCTCTCACGCTGTCCCCCTCAGCCCTCTCTCACGCTGTCCCCCCCTCTGCCCTCTGTCACGCTGTCCCCCTCCTCTGCTCTCTGTCACACTGTCCCCCACTGCTGCCCCACTGTCCTCCTCTGCAGCCCCACTGTCCCCCTCTGCTGCCCGCTGTCCCCCTCTGCGTCACACTGTCCCCCTGTGCTGCCACACTGTCCACCTCTGCTGCCCGCTGTCCACCTCTGCTGCCACACTGTCCCCCTCTGCTGCCCACTCTCCTCCTCTGCAGCCCCACTGTCCCCCTCTGCTGCCCGCTGTCCCCCTCTGCTGCCACACTGTCCCCCTCTGCTGCCCACTGTCCCCCTCTGCGTCACACTGTCCCCCTCTGCTGCCACACTGTCCCCCTCTGCTGCCACACTGTCCACCTCTGCTGCCACACTGTCCACCTCTGATGCCCCACTGTCCCCCTCTGCAGCCCCACTGTCCCCCTCTGCAGCACCACTGTCCCCCTCTGCTGCCCGCTGTCACTATCCTTTTGACTCTGCCCCGAGCCAGCCATAAAAAAAAGAGAACACAGAAACTTACCAATCCGCGCGGCGCCGGGACCCAGCAGCCTCCTCTCTCCCGCAGCTGTCACTGAATATCGACGTCAGTGACAGCTGATGCGCAAGAGAGGAGGCTGCTGGGTCCCGGCGCCGCACGGATTGGTAAGTTTCTGTGTTCTCTTTTTTTTATGGCTGCCCCGCGGCACCCCAGTTAGCCGCGGCGCACACTTTGTGAACCGCCGGTCTAAACTCCTCATCCTCACCTTCAAAGCTCTCAATCAATCCTCCCCCTTACATCTCTAATCTCATCTCTACCTACACTCCTTGCCTCCCCCTCTGCTCTGCCAATGACCGCTGCCTCACTACTTCTCTGATCACCTCTTCCCACTCCATCTTCCTGGACTTTGCCTGGGCTGCTCCACAGTTGTGGAATGCTCTCCCACGCCCCATCAAGTTAGCCTTTACTTTCAAAGGCTTCAAGCATGCCCTTAGGACAAATTTATTGATTCACTTTCCACTGATATCTGTGGGATTCTAGAGCCTGCTAGGTTCAGCACCACCTACAGGGAGGCGTGGAAGCTAAGGGGACAGAAGGTTTTCACCAGCGACCCCCGCAAGGGAGTTTGTTCTTAGTGGCTTCTGCCCTCCAGGTAGGTACTCAGCGAGGCCGAGTGGTGAGTGCAGAAAGGAAGGTCTGCAGGAGGTGTACACGGAGGCCCGGGTAGCATTAAGCAGGAGACTGGATCAGGCAGGTAGATAATCTGCAGCAGGTAGACAGCAGAGTCCAGGTAGCGACAGTAGGAAACTGGATCAGAGGGTGCAATTTACTGCGGCAGGTAAACACCAGGATCCAGGTAGCAGCCAGAGGTAACTGAATCGAAAGGTTCAATGTTCTGCGACAAGTATACACCAGAGTCCAGGTAACTGCAGCAAGAGACTGGATCAAAAGGTGCGATGAACTGCAGCAGGAATACACTAGGGTCCAGGTAGCTTCTTGAATAGCAGAGCAGGATGTACTGATAATGTGGTTGAATAACTCTGAGAGTCACAAATGGGAACACAGTTTGTAGAGGCAGTACAGATAAGCTAGATAGCAGACCTAACAAAGAGGCTGGAGGAGCAGAGGCTTGGCTTAGTCAGGAGGCTTGAGGTACACTATAAACCATGATAAGCAAAGCTCAAGTTGTTGCCAGGAGGTATGAGGCATTAGGTACTGGATAAATCATGATAAGCAGAGCTCAAGATCTTGCCAGGAGGTATGAGGCACTGGAGCAATCCATGGGAGACAGAATAAAGGAGGGTCAAACAAGCCACGGGGTCAAAAGCAGGAGAGCCACGAAGGTACCAGGGAAGGAGCTGGAGAGTAGTCAAGAACGGAGCCAGAGTCTGGGCAGGAGATAATTAGCAAAAGCGAGGAACAAGCTGGGGTTAATACCAGGAAGTCAAACACAGGATACTCAGAAGAGTCAGCAACAACAGGTAGGACAACAATGAACTGCCACAGATTAGCGGGAGAGGCAGACTTTTCAAGGCAGCAAACAGGTGTGGGGGCTGATTGGGGAATGAGGTAACTCCTGCTAATGAGGTGGTATATGTAATAGTGAGACAACAGCACCTCTGAGGGTAGAGGCGTACTGCAGGCCAGATACACAAAAAGGCAAAGTTCAAGTATAGTTGTTAGCAGACAGGAGCTGCAGGAGGCAAGCAGTATCTCAATGGAAGATGCTGCTGTGCAGCCGGGGGGAACTTTGTGACATATTGACATATAAATTAAGGGGGCTATCATTATTATTAATGGGCAAAATTAATTTATAATTGCAGCAAACCATATCAAACGAAACGCAGCAATGTTTAGTTTATCCTCGTGCGCAAAGGATACTTACTAGCTTACAATTTCTGGGAGGGAACATGGTGGGGAAGGGGCATTCAGTAATTTCGTGCCAAACTTGAGCTCACGCAGCCACGTCTGATTTGCTTTATTATTCTACCTTATCTCTTGCTCCAGCTACAGGGCTAGTCTAAGTCCAGATTACCAGTGATGACAGTCGCGTATCTCTGCTATATGTGCAAATCATGAGCAACTGTAAAAATGTATTTTATGCTCAGTAGACATTGAGCACGTCCTAATAAATGGATTTCATGGAAAAATAAAAATGAAAAACACTTTTCTTTATTTTTGTAACTGTTTTATCATTTATGCCTATATTATTAACACGTGAAATTAATTGAATAGGTTTTATTTTTCTCTGTGCGTTCGTTTGCAAATTTATATTCCACATAGGTATTGGACGTATTCTGCAGTGTTTTGTGTAGTAGAGCAGAGCGCACCTACACCCGAAATTCATCAGCGCACGTATCTTCAGATCCGTTCCTTGTTGAATTCGGGCTTACATATGCCAGAATTTTGTACGTTGCATTCAGTATGAGTGCCTTGATGAATCAGGCCCAAAGTGTTTTGTATATTTGTACGACACTAGAAAGAACATCTCCCTTCAATTATTCATAATACAATGGACTCTTTCTACTAAACCAAACTGTGAGTGCATTTATATTCATCTTCAAACTACCTTTAGAAAAATATTTAAGAATACCTGGATTCAGAAACTAAATATAATAGTTGGAACGGACCTTGGCTCATGGTGCCTCCCTTGGTGCTCTCATCTCCTCCTTCAGTCTTCAGTATCACATTTATGCTGACGACATTCAACGCTATATCTCCTCTCCTGATCTTTCCTCCACCCTCCTCGCTCGGGTATCCGACTGCCTCTCCGCCATCTCCTCCTGGATGTCCGAGCGCTTTCTCAAAATCAATATCTCTAAAACTGAACTCATTGTCTTTCCTCCGCCCAGCCTCCCATCCCACCATGACCTCTCTATTGTAGTCAACAACACCACCATCTCCTCTGTCACCCAACTTCGCTGCCTGGGTGTCACCCTCGACTCACCTCTCTCTTTTGCCCCCCACATTCATTCCCTTGCCCAAGCCTGTCACTTCCAACTATGCAACATCGCCCGCATCCGTCCTTTTCTCTCTCAGGATGCCACCAAAACTGTCATCCACGCACTCATCATCTCCCGCCTCGATTATTGTAACCTCCTCCTCACTGTCCTCCCCCACTCCCGTCTCTCCCCCCTCCGCTCTATACTCAATGCGGCCGCAAGACTCATCTTTCTCTCACGCCGCTCCTCCTCTGCCTCCCCTCTCTGCCTTGCCTTACACTGGCTCCCCTTCCCCTACAGAATCCTTTTCAAACTCCTCACCACCACTTACAAGGCTCTCTCCAACTCTACTGCCCCTTATATCTCTAACCTCCTCTCCATTCCCACTCCTGCCCGCTCCCTGCGCTCGGCCAACGACCGCCGCCTCTCCTCCACTCTTATCACCTCTTCCCACTCCAGAATCCAAGACTTTTCCCATGCAGCCCCCCTTCTCTGGAACGACCTCCCTCGTTCCATCCGTCTCTCTCCTACTCTGTGCTCCTTCAAACGTGCACTCAAAACTCACCTCTTCCTCAAAGCCTACCAACCATCTACTTAACCTCCCTTTAGCTCGTCCTCCCTTCTCTCCTCTTTCCTCAACTGGCTCCTCTTGTGCCTGGTCTGTTTACCCTCCCTTAGGATGTAAGCTCGTATGAGCAGGGCCCCCTCCCCTCCTGTCTCCATACCTGTTCTTCCGCTCCGTCTTTACTGCATATGACTAGCCGGAGTTTCTGGAGTATTGGTACTTTTTGTTCATTGTTCTGTATGGTTTCACCCTGTATAGTCTACTGTTAGTACTGTGTGCGGCGCTGCAGATACCTTGTGGCGCCTAACAAATAAATGATAATAATAATAATAATAATAATAATAATAATAATAATATTAATAATAATAATGGAGAGAAGGGCAGGAGTCATGGGAAGAGTGGGACATCAGTCTAGGAGCCCCCAAATTAGATCTTTGAGATTCCATCTCTATTGAATTCTCATCTTCCCTCAGAGAATGCTTCTTAAAGCTGTTTGAACCACTTAGTCAATTCAAATAATTTTGTATATTGGATATTTACTTTTTATCTATACAGGTCCCATTTTATATTAAATTTAAATTAAGTCCCCTTTCTACATCCGGAAGAGTGGTCATTCTGTAAAAGTAAATGGTCTCTAACATCTCAGTTTTAACTATCCCAGAAGAAAGGGGGTGAAGAAAGGTTCATTGCCACAATATAGCTTTTTTAGCGATAGTAACTACATCTGTTAGCATCGGTTTGCAATCAGAAAACCTGCTTTCCAGTGCTCAGATACAGAGAATAGGATAGCTTCTTGATCTTTCTGTAGCTCAAGGCCAAAAATACTATTAATGAACATATTCATTTTATCTCAAAACAGAGAGTTCTACCAGTCTATTCCTGTAGGAGGCAACACAAAAGAATAACATTAAAACCAATATGGCAATTTTGAAGGTAAAACAAAGAAATAGATGCAAATATGTAAGTAAAAATTATACAGTATATCTCATAGTACTAAATCTTCATTTGTGAGCTACAATTATGTAGCAATAATTGTAAAATGACTATTAGAATGGTTAAAATAGAAAAGAAAAAAATAGGTTGCTAAAGAGATCAAAATAATCCCCAAAAAGCTTTAGGTCAATAGTAGATCAGAAACTGAACACGGTGGTTCTCTGAAAAATGAAAATGACTATTTGGACAAAGGTGACAAACGGAAGGCAGAGTTAAGCGTTAAACGATTGTGTGCAAAAAACAGTTATGAATAGTTGAACCTCGGGATTTTGTATTAGGACCAATGATATTTAATTTTTTCAATACATTATTGTCATGTTCCAAAAAGTAAATAAACAAATAGATATGATTGTCAAAAAAATAAATTTTTACTCTGACAAATTGCTTTATTTGGCCAGTAAGCCAAGTGGTGGATTAACTAAGTTAAATGCATCAAAAGGCACACCATTGTTCTCAGGAAGCCAGCTTAGCATATGCATATCACAAACCTGACAGAATCACATATGTTGTCCTCCAACTGGTAGTTCAATTCCCTTCCTGGTATCCATTTAGGATAACTAAATTAAGGTTTTTATGAATACAGAGAGACATTGGTATTCAAATGTGTTAGTATTGTGAAGGTGTGAGTCAGTGGAAATAATAATGTAAGCATACAGAGGAGTTCCATGCAGCTTCAAGAATGCAGCTGGTAGCATCTCTCACATAGGGTCTATGTATTTATTTAAAAAAATCTAAAACTTCAAAACACTCTTCTTATATTTCGGGTTATAATTCCTAAAATTCAAAGCATTAAGAGGTAGATTTTCTAAACCAGATTCTAGCTACCATTAATCTTGTACATTCTAGACAATGATAGCCAGAATCTGGTTGGTTGCTATGGGCAACATCTACACTTTTCCTTTTTTAGAAGGCTTAGTAAATCTACCTCTTCATGTTCTGAAAGATCTAAACTCCGTGAAAGAAGTCACATAAGATGGGCCCATTATATATAGCAGCTGTGCAGAGAAACTAGAAATATTGGACCTAATAATGTCATATTTGTTATGCAATTGTGTGGGAATTTATGACCTGTTTATTGGATGGGATATTATGTATCTGGGGTGTGTCAGAGAAAAGATATGACTGCTATAAGAATTGTGGATTATTTCTGAAGTCACTATGAATCACACCAACATGTAAATTTCTTCCCCATGTTAGCAAATACACTTCCTCTCTGAATGGCCACCCAGGGAAACATCTTTAAAAACCAACTGGTTGTTATGGAAAATTGACAGTTTCGGGGAGTCAATCTGATTGAGAGCTGTCCAATCAATTTTGCCCAGCATACATACTATATGATATATGAAAGTACTCTATTTTCTGTATTTTTATCCCTTTATTTTTTTAATTTATTTAACATGTCCTTTATTATGTTTTTTTATTATTCAATGCCCTGTGTCTTATGTTAAATCTAAAATGTAATAAGCTTGTCTCTCTAACAAATCCATAATCATTTTAAGAAGAGAAGTATTGCTTGGCTATGATAACCATTTCATTGTTTGCCCATGTTTCTTTGAATGCTAGAATATGAAGTGACTAATAAAGAGCATACAGTCTGCCAGTGTGTACATTTATGTAACAGATTATGATGGCTATTAACCTAATACAATAGGTAGTAGCAGTGATGAGGTGAGTATGGATGTGAGATACCTGCTTGGTGGTGTATTCTACCTTATGTGAAAGGAGAGAGCAAGATTGAGTGCTTATATCCTCTTTAACTCAATGCAGTAACATCTAAATCAAGGATACGGCAAGCGTGTTAATGCCAATGATGTAGAAGTTGTAATTAATATATTCTCTGTGTAGATAACACAACATTATGTAGTAAAGCAGAATCCATCCTTACAAAGTTTCACAAACACACTCCCAGCTGCCGTGACTTTGGGTGTTTGCTGTGTGAGGTTGCACACGATTCCAGCCCGCAGTCTCTCTCTACCTATCACACAGGTTATAGACCTACTGAATCGCCCCCAGAGAGCATTCGTACCCCCACACACTTCAGGTTTGCCACCACCTATTGAATACAGTAATAGGACCCCAATATACTGTCCCACACTGGCACACAAGACTTCTAGCTACCACAGGCTAACACAGGCTAACAAGGCGCCCACCAGCAAACAAAGGGTTAACTCTTCACACATCCAGACTATTACATAGATGTAAATGCAAGCACACACTAAACTTGTTAATGAAATGTATCAACAAATCACATACTGACATTCAAAGGATTAACTTGGTCGAGCTATATTCTTCTTAACAGGCTAATGGATTTGTTAGAGTATCAAGGACGCCACATATTAAATTATAAATTTAATATATAAAAGTACAGGGCAGTCAGATATATAAACAATAAAATAAAAAAATTGACATAACATACACAAGCAAAACAGTTTAAAATAAAAAGGGTTACATTCAGAGTCTAATTTACATGAGTTGTATAATCTGTGCCATGGGAAATTGTCTATGAAGATGGACAGCTTATCAATGTGGATTGGTTTTCCAAAAGACTGACAATTTGTTGTAACTGGTCTCAGCTTTTTAAAGACACCTTTACACCTTTCCGCCTCCTGGGGGTTGTGGTCTGTGACACTTTTTTCAATAACTATTTGCATTTGCCTGATTTACTAACCAATTCTACTATGTGACCTAACTTTTCTGTGGAACGTCACACAGATCCAATTTTATCATTAATAAATCCCCTATGAACTGGTCCATCTTTTGATATCAAACACGCCCAGATACAGTATAATCGTAGAGCTTATACTCATTTCCTTAACTTCTCTGTGGGACAGAATTCTGAATTTGACATATGAGTTGCCCTTCATCATGCTATGGAGAAATATGTGGTTGATCCCTACTTTTATTGATTTTAAGTGGCATATTTTAAAACTGAATTCTATTTGTCTATATAAAGTATAGCCAAGTTAGCAGATGGGCTCTGTGATCCAGACACCATGCTGAGCTGTTCCTAAAAGTCTATTCAGGTGTCAAACTCCATCGCAGGCCAGGCTATATCTCACAGCAGGGGCTCTTTGAAGCTTCCACAGGTGACACTCCTATCTTCTCACACTGGAGTGTGCAAAGCCATCAAATTAGACTTTCCCACTTTAATAGCTCAATTTATCAATGGATTCATTTGATATAACATATTTACACTGCAGTTATGGTTTATCCCTTATTCCCTACAATTATGTGATGGGTTAACCCTTGTAAATAACTGTAAGTTCTCTATGTTCACAACACCTACCCTTTTTAAGAGATGGCATGGGTATTGACTGACAGGTCATTGCCCAAGCCAACTCCCACAGATTCCCCCTGGTTTAACTGGAATAGCTGTTAGCTGGGTCTCATTAGGATCCATGGTGAGAAGAGTTAAGAAGGGGTTAAATACATCATTTGGCTGGGACTTCTGGTCCTTCAATAGCTGTGGGCTAACCTCTGCATTCTAAGCTACACTCTCTGTACCTCTCACTGACTGTGTCTCTTTGTAGGTGCTGCCTGAGAGGACGCCTCCCTCCCACAAAAACTCCTGTAAGTGTGAACTCCTTAATTCTGGCACAGCAGAATACCTACTTCCACTCTGCCTTGCTTCCCAATTACAAAGTTCCCTGTCAGTTGGAGCCACTATGCGATTATTATCTGGGGGGCTACTGAACAGGACACTCCCCTCCCCCTTGGACTCATCTATCTCGGGGCGTAGAATAACAGAGAGTTTGGGTCCCTAATCTACCTTCTCTAAGTGGTTAGACGACTGACTAGGAGAGGGTGGGCTAGCAACTGACCCCCCTGTCTCTTAGATAACTCAGGTGAATGTTTAGAACTCAGATGAAGAACTGAGTGGTGAACATTCGAACTACAGATACCAAGAACAATGTAAGGATTGCTGTCACTCACTATTTCCCGTTGGTCAAGTCTATGTGTCTCCCCCACATTCTCAATACCCCTGAGTATGGCTGTTCAGGTACAGAACACACAGTTTCACTCTGCTCTCCCTCCCATTTACCTTGTACCCTATCTTCTAAGCATATTACCTGGGAAGAAACATTGTCTTTTTCTAACACAACAGAATTAATCACTGTCACTCACCGGACCGTGAGTGCCTCTTCCCGGACATTTAGGAACCGTGGTCGTCCTCCATCCTGAGGGTCTGCGCATGCGCAGCCATTTCCTATACTTTAGTGTATGTCCCTTTAACTCAATTGGCAGATCAGGCAACACGCCCTATATTAAGCACCTGTGGTCAACACCACGTTGCCTGATCTTGGAGTCTCATTCCCCATGAGCCTCTGAAGGTGTTCCTGTGTTTCCTCGTGTATTCAGCGCTGCTGATTCCTGTGGTTTCCAAACCACTTCTACCTCTGTGGTTTCCTAACCACTTCTCCTACTGTGGTTCCCATACCACTTCTACCATCAACTGTATCATCGTGACTGTTTGCTGATTCCTATCCGCTACCTCCGTGCACTACAGTCTCCTATACCACTTCAACGCTATTATATTCCATAGTGACTGTTTGCTGATTCCTATCCGCTGCCTCCGTGCACTACAGTCTCCTATACCACTTTAACGCTATTATATTCCATAGTGACTGTTTGCTGATTCCTATCCGCTGCCTCCGTGCACTACAGTCTCCTATACCACTTCAACGCTATTATATTCCATAGTGACTGTTTGCTGATTCCTATCCGCTGCCTCCGTGCACTACAGTCTCCTATACCACTTCAACGCTATTATATTCCATAGTGACTGTTTGCTGATTCCTATCCGCTGCCTCCGTGCACTACAGTCTCCTATACCACTTCAACGCTATTATATTCCATAGTGACTGTTTGCTGATTCCTATCCGCTGCCTCCGTGCACTACAGTCTCCTATACCACTTTAACGCTATTATATTCCATAGTGACTGTTTGCTGATTCCTATCCGCTGCCTCCGTGCACTACAGTCTCCTATACCACTTCAACGCTATTATATTCCATAGTGACTGTTTGCTGATTCCTATCCGCTGCCTCCGTGCACTACAGTCTCCTATACCACTTTAACGCTATTATATTCCATAGTGACTGTTTGCTGATTCCTATCCGCTGCCTCCGTGCACTACAGTCTCCTATACCACTTCAACGCTATTATATTCCATAGTGACTGTTTGCTGATTCCTATCCGCTGCCTCCGTGCACTACAGTCTCCTATACCACTTCAACGCTATTATATTCCATAGTGACTGTTTGCTGATTCCTATCCGCTGCCTCCGTGCACTACAGTCTCCTATACCACTTCAACGCTATTATATTCCATAGTGACTGTTGGCTGATTCCTATCCGCTGCCTCCGTGCACTACAGTCTCCTATACCACTTCAACGCTATTATATTCCATAGTGACTGTTTGCTGATTCCTATCCGCTGCCTCCGTGCACTACAGCCTTCTCTCCTTATCCACTCACCTGTTCATCATCAAGTCTGTGAGCTGATTCCTATCCGCTGCCTCCGTGCACTACAGCCTCCAGCCGGCAACTCGCCTGTGTTCATCATCGTGACCGTGAGCTGATTCCTATCCGCTGCCTCCGTGCACTACAGCCTCCAGCTGGCAACTCGCCTGTGTTCATCATCGTGACTGCTAGCTGATTTCTATCCGCTGCTCCTGTGCACCTCAGCGTCATCTCATCTCTCCCGTGGGTTCGCAGAGTCCTGCTGCCGCTGCCAGTCCTATCGTCCATCTACTGCTGATCCGCTCTCCACGCCTTCCTGGTTCCCCTGGTCGCTACCCTCCTGTCAGCATTGGATTCGTGTCCCTGTTGGTCTACTTACCTGTGCGCTGCACCTACTAGACTTCTGCTTCTTACATCCAGGGACTTCTCATCCTGTCGGCCTCCTGCCGCCCAGGTATCACTGCACTCCTGTCTGACTGCCTTCTGAACCACGGTATGCATACTTCTCATTGACTGTGCTGGTGTATTGCATATCTTGCTGGACTGTGTTGGTTCTCCTCTGGAGTTTGCAATCCGCTGAGTCTTTTGCCATCATTGACTGTGTTACCTTGTGCTGGATTACTTCAGAGACTTTCTACATTTGCAGACCTGTTCAGTCATTTATATATATTGTGCATATTACTGCGGATCGTGTTTAATGTGCCCGTGTACATCCTGTGTTGCAGTCTCTCCCCGTACACCTCCTCACATATATTTTCAGTGGTACAACTTGCTGAAGGCAGACCACTGATTCCTGTTCCAGTATCACCTGTTCCATTCCTCTCACATAGCAGTGGTACAACTTGCTACCGCAGACCACTGACTTCCCGGATACCTCCACTTGGATTCCATTCCTTCACTCAGACAGCGGTACCACTTGCTATCCGCAGACCGCTGACTCTCATCACCTCCTCGTTTCTGTTGGACATTCCTCCTCACTATAGCAGTGGTACAACTTGCTAACGCAGACCACTGACTACCTCCACTTGCCCTTGTCCATACAGTTCCTCGTGTATTATCACCTCCTTATTACCAGTGCTGCTAGTCATAGACTTTCCTGAGCATCTCATCATCTACTATTGCCTGTTCCGTGATCACCCTGCTACCAGAGTACACTATTACCATCTATATTGCTCTGGTAAGCTTACCACCTGGTGATCCCTGGGTAAAGACTCCTAGTGCCCGTGACAGTAAGATCAGGCCATGACAGACCCAGATACGGAACCTACAGCCAAAGAGATGCTGCGGCATCTAGTTACCCGTATTGAGCAACAGGAAGTTCGCCAACGGCATTTACTGCGGTGTTACCAGGCGTTAGCCTCCCAAAGACCGTCTGTGCAAGATGCCACAACTACTGTTGATGCTCCTGTGCCTTCCTCCGTTTCCCCAGTGCCATCCCAGGTGTTTACGGCTTCCACGCTTCACCTGCCTACTCCGTCAAAATACGATGGAGACCCCAAAACTTGTAGGGGTTTTCT
This sequence comes from Mixophyes fleayi, assembly GCF_038048845.1. Lineage (NCBI taxonomy): Eukaryota > Metazoa > Chordata > Amphibia > Anura > Limnodynastidae > Mixophyes > Mixophyes fleayi. Next base: position 132,110,258 of record NC_134405.1, on the reverse strand, counting down.
TACTCAATGCTCAGTTCATTTTGAGCTCCAACCTCAAAATTTTTCTACCCATCGTTCCAGAGTGGCCTATCTTATTTCATTGTTTTCTGGACAAGCTCTCGCATGGGCTTCCCCTCTGTGGGAAAGAAACGATCCATTGTTACAGGATAGTGCCGAATTTATTTCCACGTTCCGAAGTGTATTCGATGAACCAGGTCGTGTTATTTCCGCTGCATCCAGCATTCTCCGTCTTCGCCAAGGATCTCGCACTGTGGCTCAGTACGTCATTAGATTTCGGATATTAGCCTCTGAACTTTAGTGGAACGCTGAGGCACTGATCGCCGCCTTCTGGCAGGGGCTTTCCGATAAAATTAAAAACGCACTGACTTCACAAGAACTACCCTCCTCTTTAGAAGATTTGATCTCTCTTTGCCATCGTGTAGACCTGAGGTTTCGTGAAAGAGAACCTGAGAAAACAACTTCGGTTAAAACACCTCTTCTCTCAAATCCTCAATTTCACCCAGCTTCATCTCCGGTGATACCCATGGAGATAGGTCGCTCCAAATTAACTTTAGAGGAGAGGGACCGAAGAATAAAGAATAGACTTTGTATCTATTGTGCCGATTCCACGCATATGCTCAATTCTTGTCCCAGGAAATGCCGGGCTCTAACCAATACTGGGGAGATAAGGTTAGGGTTCCTGGAGTCCTCTCCATCTTCTACGAAATTAAAAGCCTGTGTTTTTGAGGTTACGATTTCCTTTGCTACCAAATCCTTTGAGGCTCAAGCACTGATTGATTCCGGAGCAGCAGGAAATTTCATTTCCAAATCATTAGTGAATCAATGGTCCCTACCAGTGATTACCTTGAAAACACCGATTACTGTGACTGCTATGGATGGATCACGTCTCATCAATGGTCTCATCACCCAGAGTACGTCTCCAGTAACGCTTCAGATTGGTGGGCTACACCATGAAGAGATTTCGTTTTTAATTCTTCCTGTTACGACAAGTCCGATTGTCTTAGGCCTTCCATGGCTTCAATGTCATTCTCCCCAGATTGACTGGCGCACTTCTCAAGTTACATCGTGGGGAGCTGAATGTCATCATCGTTGTCTCTCTCAAGTGGTTTCATTCAAAAGACAGCATTCGTCTATTCCACCAGGTCCTCCTCCACAGGATCCTTTATCTACGGATCTGTGCGATAAGGTTCAGTCTGAACGCCTTCCTCCTCATCGGGCGTTCGTGACGTCATCGGACGTTGAAGATGGATCTCAGGAGTCATCTTCAAAAAGTCAAGGGCTGGTGGTTCACGGTCACCATCCGTCTTTTCCGGAATTTCCTGCCCTCCCGCCCACCCAAGTTCCTGCTGTGGTGACTGTTTGTCAGACCTTCAAAAATATCTGGTCTCAGGTCAAAACCTGTTTAAAGAAGACATCTAACAAATATAAGTCTTTTGCAGATAAGAAGAGGCGGGCTATTCCACCACTAAAAATTGGAGATCGTGTCTGGTTATCTACCAAAAACATTCGTTTGAAGGTCCCATCTATGAAATTCGCCCCTCGTTTTATTGGTCCATATAGGATCATTCAAGTAATCAATCCAGTATGTGTGAAACTTCTTCTTCCTAAGAATCTTCGGATTTCTAATGCCTTCCATGTGTCCTTACTCAAGCCTCTTATTATCAACCGTTTTTCAAAACCTCCCTCAGCTCCGCAGCCAGTTCAAGTTCATCAGGAGGAGGATTTTGAAATTACTGAGGTATTAGACGCAAAAATTTCGCGAGGAGTACTCCGTTTCCTCGTTCATTGGAAGGGCTTTGGTCCTGAGGAGCGCTCTTGGATCAAAGCTGAAGATCTTAATGCTCCTGCCCTTTTGAAGAAGTTTTATTTCAAAAATCCGGACAAGCCCGGTTCCAGGCGTTCTGTGCCCACCTTTAAAAGGGGGGGTACTGTCACTCACCGGACCGTGAGTGCCTCTTCCCGGACATTTAGGAACCGTGGTCGTCCTCCATCCTGAGGGTCTGCGCATGCGCAGCCCTTTCCTATACTTTAGTGTATGTCCCTTTAACTCAATTGGCAGATCAGGCAACACGCCCTATATTAAGCACCTGTGGTCAACACCACGTTGCCTGATCTTGGAGTCTCATTCCCCATGAGCCTCTGAAGGTGTTCCTGTGTTTCCTCGTGTATTCAGCGCTGCTGATTCCTGTGGTTTCCAAACCACTTCTACCTCTGTGGTTTCCTAACCACTTCTCCTACTGTGGTTCCCATACCACTTCTACCATCAACTGTATCATCGTGACTGTTTGCTGATTCCTATCCGCTGCCTCCGTGCACTACAGTCTCCTATACCACTTCAACGCTATTATATTCCATAGTGACTGTTTGCTGATTCCTATCCGCTGCCTCCGTGCACTACAGTCTCCTATACCACTTTAACGCTATTATATTCCATAGTGACTGTTTGCTGATTCCTATCCGCTGCCTCCGTGCACTACAGTCTCCTATACCACTTCAACGCTATTATATTCCATAGTGACTGTTTGCTGATTCCTATCCGCTGCCTCCGTGCACTACAGTCTCCTATACCACTTCAACGCTATTATATTCCATAGTGACTGTTTGCTGATTCCTATCCGCTGCCTCCGTGCACTACAGTCTCCTATACCACTTCAACGCTATTATATTCCATAGTGACTGTTTGCTGATTCCTATCCGCTGCCTCCGTGCACTACAGTCTCCTATACCACTTCAACGCTATTATATTCCATAGTGACTGTTTGCTGATTCCTATCCGCTGCCTCCGTGCACTACAGTCTCCTATACCACTTCAACGCTATTATATTCCATAGTGACTGTTGGCTGATTCCTATCCGCTGCCTCCGTGCACTACAGTCTCCTATACCACTTCAACGCTATTATATTCCATAGTGACTGTTTGCTGATTCCTATCCGCTGCCTCCGTGCACTACAGCCTTCTCTCCTTATCCACTCACCTGTTCATCATCAAGTCTGTGAGCTGATTCCTAGCTGCTGCCTCCGTGCACTACAGCCTCCAGCTGGCAACTCGCCTGTGTTCATCATCGTGACTGTGAGCTGATTCCTATCCGCTGCCTCCGTGCACTACAGCCTCCAGCCGGCAACTCGCCTGTGTTCATCATCGTGACCGTGAGCTGATTCCTATCCGCTGCCTCCGTGCACTACAGCCTCCAGCTGGCAACTCGCCTGTGTTCATCATCGTGACTGCTAGCTGATTTCTATCCGCTGCTCCTGTGCACCTCAGCGTCATCTCATCTCTCCCGTGGGTTCGCAGAGTCCTGCTGCCGCTGCCAGTCCTATCGTCCATCTACTGCTGATCCGCTCTCCACGCCTTCCTGGTTCCCCTGGTCGCTACCCTCCTGTCAGCATTGGATTCGTGTCCCTGTTGGTCTACTTACCTGTGCGCTGCACCTACTAGACTTCTGCTTCTTACATCCAGGGACTTCTCATCCTGTCGGCCTCCTGCCGCCCAGGTATCACTGCACTCCTGTCTGACTGCCTTCTGAACCACGGTATGCATACTTCTCATTGACTGTGCTGGTGTATTGCATATCTTGCTGGACTGTGTTGGTTCTCCTCTGGAGTTTGCAATCCGCTGAGTCTTTTGCCATCATTGACTGTGTTACCTTGTGCTGGATTACTTCAGAGACTTTCTACATTTGCAGACCTGTTCAGTCATTTATATATATTGTGCATATTACTGCGGATCGTGTTTAATGTGCCCGTGTACATCCTGTGTTGCAGTCTCTCCCCGTACACCTCCTCACATATATTTTCAGTGGTACAACTTGCTGAAGGCAGACCACTGATTCCTGTTCCAGTATCACCTGTTCCATTCCTCTCACATAGCAGTGGTACAACTTGCTACCGCAGACCACTGACTTCCCGGATATCTCCACTTGGATTCCATTCCTTCACTCAGACAGCGGTACCACTTGCTATCCGCAGACCGCTGACTCTCATCACCTCCTCGTTTCTGTTGGACATTCCTCCTCACTATAGCAGTGGTACAACTTGCTAACGCAGACCACTGACTACCTCCACTTGCCCTTGTCCATACAGTTCCTCGTGTATTATCACCTCCTTATTACCAGTGCTGCTAGTCATAGACTTTCCTGAGCATCTCATCATCTACTATTGCCTGTTCCGTGATCACCCTGCTACCAGAGTACACTATTACCATCTATATTGCTCTGGTAAGCTTACCACCTGGTGATCCCTGGGTAAAGACTCCTAGTGCCCGTGACAGTAAGATCAGGCCATGACAGACCCAGATACGGAACCTACAGCCAAAGAGATGCTGCGGCATCTAGTTACCCGTATTGAGCAACAGGAAGTTCGCCAACGGCATTTACTGCGGTGTTACCAGGCGTTAGCCTCCCAAAGACCGTCTGTGCAAGATGCCACAACTACTGTTGATGCTCCTGTGCCTTCCTCCGTTTCCCCAGTGCCATCCCAGGTGTTTACGGCTTCCACGCTTCACCTGCCTACTCCGTCAAAATACGATGGAGACCCCAAAACTTGTAGGGGTTTTCTTACTCAATGCTCAGTTCATTTTGAGCTCCAACCTCAAAATTTTTCTACCCATCGTTCCAGAGTGGCCTATCTTATTTCATTGTTTTCTGGACAAGCTCTCGCATGGGCTTCCCCTCTGTGGGAAAGAAACGATCCATTGTTACAGGATAGTGCCGAATTTATTTCCACGTTCCGAAGTGTATTCGATGAACCAGGTCGTGTTATTTCCGCTGCATCCAGCATTCTCCGTCTTCGCCAAGGATCTCGCACTGTGGCTCAGTACGTCATTAGATTTCGGATATTAGCCTCTGAACTTTAGTGGAACGCTGAGGCACTGATCGCCGCCTTCTGGCAGGGGCTTTCCGATAAAATTAAAAACGCACTGACTTCACAAGAACTACCCTCCTCTTTAGAAGATTTGATCTCTCTTTGCCATCGTGTAGACCTGAGGTTTCGTGAAAGAGAACCTGAGAAAACAACTTCGGTTAAAACACCTCTTCTCTCAAATCCTCAATTTCACCCAGCTTCATCTCCGGTGATACCCATGGAGATAGGTCGCTCCAAATTAACTTTAGAGGAGAGGGACCGAAGAATAAAGAATAGACTTTGTATCTATTGTGCCGATTCCACGCATATGCTCAATTCTTGTCCCAGGAAATGCCGGGCTCTAACCAATACTGGGGAGATAAGGTTAGGGTTCCTGGAGTCCTCTCCATCTTCTACGAAATTAAAAGCCTGTGTTTTTGAGGTTACGATTTCCTTTGCTACCAAATCCTTTGAGGCTCAAGCACTGATTGATTCCGGAGCAGCAGGAAATTTCATTTCCAAATCATTAGTGAATCAATGGTCCCTACCAGTGATTACCTTGAAAACACCGATTACTGTGACTGCTATGGATGGATCACGTCTCATCAATGGTCTCATCACCCAGAGTACGTCTCCAGTAACGCTTCAGATTGGTGGGCTACACCATGAAGAGATTTCGTTTTTAATTCTTCCTGTTACGACAAGTCCGATTGTCTTAGGCCTTCCATGGCTTCAATGTCATTCTCCCCAGATTGACTGGCGCACTTCTCAAGTTACATCGTGGGGAGCTGAATGTCATCATCGTTGTCTCTCTCAAGTGGTTTCATTCAAAAGACAGCATTCGTCTATTCCACCAGGTCCTCCTCCACAGGATCCTTTATCTACGGATCTGTGCGATAAGGTTCAGTCTGAACGCCTTCCTCCTCATCGGGCGTTCGTGACGTCATCGGACGTTGAAGATGGATCTCAGGAGTCATCTTCAAAAAGTCAAGGGCTGGTGGTTCACGGTCACCATCCGTCTTTTCCGGAATTTCCTGCCCTCCCGCCCACCCAAGTTCCTGCTGTGGTGACTGTTTGTCAGACCTTCAAAAATATCTGGTCTCAGGTCAAAACCTGTTTAAAGAAGACATCTAACAAATATAAGTCTTTTGCAGATAAGAAGAGGCGGGCTATTCCACCACTAAAAATTGGAGATCGTGTCTGGTTATCTACCAAAAACATTCGTTTGAAGGTCCCATCTATGAAATTCGCCCCTCGTTTTATTGGTCCATATAGGATCATTCAAGTAATCAATCCAGTATGTGTGAAACTTCTTCTTCCTAAGAATCTTCGGATTTCTAATGCCTTCCATGTGTCCTTACTCAAGCCTCTTATTATCAACCGTTTTTCAAAACCTCCCTCAGCTCCGCAGCCAGTTCAAGTTCATCAGGAGGAGGATTTTGAAATTACTGAGGTATTAGACGCAAAAATTTCGCGAGGAGTACTCCGTTTCCTCGTTCATTGGAAGGGCTTTGGTCCTGAGGAGCGCTCTTGGATCAAAGCTGAAGATCTTAATGCTCCTGCCCTTTTGAAGAAGTTTTATTTCAAAAATCCGGACAAGCCCGGTTCCAGGCGTTCTGTGCCCACCTTTAAAAGGGGGGGTACTGTCACTCACCGGACCGTGAGTGCCTCTTCCCGGACATTTAGGAACCGTGGTCGTCCTCCATCCTGAGGGTCTGCGCATGCGCAGCCCTTTCCTATACTTTAGTGTATGTCCCTTTAACTCAATTGGCAGATCAGGCAACACGCCCTATATTAAGCACCTGTGGTCAACACCACGTTGCCTGATCTTGGAGTCTCATTCCCCATGAGCCTCTGAAGGTGTTCCTGTGTTTCCTCGTGTATTCAGCGCTGCTGATTCCTGTGGTTTCCAAACCACTTCTACCTCTGTGGTTTCCTAACCACTTCTCCTACTGTGGTTCCCATACCACTTCTACCATCAACTGTATCATCGTGACTGTTTGCTGATTCCTATCCGCTGCCTCCGTGCACTACAGTCTCCTATACCACTTCAACGCTATTATATTCCATAGTGACTGTTTGCTGATTCCTATCCGCTGCCTCCGTGCACTACAGTCTCCTATACCACTTTAACGCTATTATATTCCATAGTGACTGTTTGCTGATTCCTATCCGCTGCCTCCGTGCACTACAGTCTCCTATACCACTTCAACGCTATTATATTCCATAGTGACTGTTTGCTGATTCCTATCCGCTGCCTCCGTGCACTACAGTCTCCTATACCACTTCAACGCTATTATATTCCATAGTGACTGTTTGCTGATTCCTATCCGCTGCCTCCGTGCACTACAGTCTCCTATACCACTTCAACGCTATTATATTCCATAGTGACTGTTTGCTGATTCCTATCCGCTGCCTCCGTGCACTACAGTCTCCTATACCACTTCAACGCTATTATATTCCATAGTGACTGTTTGCTGATTCCTATCCGCTGCCTCCGTGCACTACAGTCTCCTATACCACTTCAACGCTATTATATTCCATAGTGACTGTTGGCTGATTCCTATCCGCTGCCTCCGTGCACTACAGTCTCCTATACCACTTCAACGCTATTATATTCCATAGTGACTGTTTGCTGATTCCTATCCGCTGCCTCCGTGCACTACAGCCTTCTCTCCTTATCCACTCACCTGTTCATCATCAAGTCTGTGAGCTGATTCCTAGCTGCTGCCTCCGTGCACTACAGCCTCCAGCTGGCAACTCGCCTGTGTTCATCATCGTGACTGTGAGCTGATTCCTATCCGCTGCCTCCGTGCACTACAGCCTCCAGCCGGCAACTCGCCTGTGTTCATCATCGTGACCGTGAGCTGATTCCTATCCGCTGCCTCCGTGCAGTACAGCCTCCAGCTGGCAACTCGCCTGTGTTCATCATCGTGACTGCTAGCTGATTTCTATCCGCTGCTCCTGTGCACCTCAGCGTCATCTCATCTCTCCCGTGGGTTCGCAGAGTCCTGCTGCCGCTGCCAGTCCTATCGTCCATCTACTGCTGATCCGCTCTCCACGCCTTCCTGGTTCCCCTGGTCGCTACCCTCCTGTCAGCATTGGATTCGTGTCCCTGTTGGTCTACTTACCTGTGCGCTGCACCTACTAGACTTCTGCTTCTTACATCCAGGGACTTCTCATCCTGTCGGCCTCCTGCCGCCCAGGTATCACTGCACTCCTGTCTGACTGCCTTCTGAACCACGGTATGCATACTTCTCATTGACTGTGCTGGTGTATTGCATATCTTGCTGGACTGTGTTGGTTCTCCTCTGGAGTTTGCAATCCGCTGAGTCTTTTGCCATCATTGACTGTGTTACCTTGTGCTGGATTACTTCAGAGACTTTCTACATTTGCAGACCTGTTCAGTCATTTATATATATTGTGCATATTACTGCGGATCGTGTTTAATGTGCCCGTGTACATCCTGTGTTGCAGTCTCTCCCCGTACACCTCCTCACATATATTTTCAGTGGTACAACTTGCTGAAGGCAGACCACTGATTCCTGTTCCAGTATCACCTGTTCCATTCCTCTCACATAGCAGTGGTACAACTTGCTACCGCAGACCACTGACTTCCCGGATATCTCCACTTGGATTCCATTCCTTCACTCAGACAGCGGTACCACTTGCTATCCGCAGACCGCTGACTCTCATCACCTCCTCGTTTCTGTTGGACATTCCTCCTCACTATAGCAGTGGTACAACTTGCTAACGCAGACCACTGACTACCTCCACTTGCCCTTGTCCATACAGTTCCTCGTGTATTATCACCTCCTTATTACCAGTGCTGCTAGTCATAGACTTTCCTGAGCATCTCATCATCTACTATTGCCTGTTCCGTGATCACCCTGCTACCAGAGTACACTATTACCATCTATATTGCTCTGGTAAGCTTACCACCTGGTGATCCCTGGGTAAAGACTCCTAGTGCCCGTGACAGTAAGATCAGGCCATGACAGACCCAGATACGGAACCTACAGCCAAAGAGATGCTGCGGCATCTAGTTACCCGTATTGAGCAACAGGAAGTTCGCCAACGGCATTTACTGCGGTGTTACCAGGCGTTAGCCTCCCAAAGACCGTCTGTGCAAGATGCCACAACTACTGTTGATGCTCCTGTGCCTTCCTCCGTTTCCCCAGTGCCATCCCAGGTGTTTACGGCTTCCACGCTTCACCTGCCTACTCCGTCAAAATACGATGGAGACCCCAAAACTTGTAGGGGTTTTCTTACTCAATGCTCAGTTCATTTTGAGCTCCAACCTCAAAATTTTTCTACCCATCGTTCCAGAGTGGCCTATCTTATTTCATTGTTTTCTGGACAAGCTCTCGCATGGGCTTCCCCTCTGTGGGAAAGAAACGATCCATTGTTACAGGATAGTGCCGAATTTATTTCCACGTTCCGAAGTGTATTCGATGAACCAGGTCGTGTTATTTCCGCTGCATCCAGCATTCTCCGTCTTCGCCAAGGATCTCGCACTGTGGCTCAGTACGTCATTAGATTTCGGATATTAGCCTCTGAACTTTAGTGGAACGCTGAGGCACTGATCGCCGCCTTCTGGCAGGGGCTTTCCGATAAAATTAAAAACGCACTGACTTCACAAGAACTACCCTCCTCTTTAGAAGATTTGATCTCTCTTTGCCATCGTGTAGACCTGAGGTTTCGTGAAAGAGAACCTGAGAAAACAACTTCGGTTAAAACACCTCTTCTCTCAAATCCTCAATTTCACCCAGCTTCATCTCCGGTGATACCCATGGAGATAGGTCGCTCCAAATTAACTTTAGAGGAGAGGGACCGAAGAATAAAGAATAGACTTTGTATCTATTGTGCCGATTCCACGCATATGCTCAATTCTTGTCCCAGGAAATGCCGGGCTCTAACCAATACTGGGGAGATAAGGTTAGGGTTCCTGGAGTCCTCTCCATCTTCTACGAAATTAAAAGCCTGTGCTTTTGAGGTTACGATTTCCTTTGCTACCAAATCCTTTGAGGCTCAAGCACTGATTGATTCCGGAGCAGCAGGAAATTTCATTTCCAAATCATTAGTGAATCAATGGTCCCTACCAGTGATTACCTTGAAAACACCGATTACTGTGACTGCTATGGATGGATCACGTCTCATCAATGGTCTCATCACCCAGAGTACGTCTCCAGTAACGCTTCAGATTGGTGGGCTACACCATGAAGAGATTTCGTTTTTAATTCTTCCTGTTACGACAAGTCCGATTGTCTTAGGCCTTCCATGGCTTCAATGTCATTCTCCCCAGATTGACTGGCGCACTTCTCAAGTTACATCGTGGGGAGCTGAATGTCATCATCGTTGTCTCTCTCAAGTGGTTTCATTCAAAAGACAGCATTCGTCTATTCCACCAGGTCCTCCTCCACAGGATCCTTTATCTACGGATCTGTGCGATAAGGTTCAGTCTGAACGCCTTCCTCCTCATCGGGCGTTCGTGACGTCATCGGACGTTGAAGATGGATCTCAGGAGTCATCTTCAAAAAGTCAAGGGCTGGTGGTTCACGGTCACCATCCGTCTTTTCCGGAATTTCCTGCCCTCCCGCCCACCCAAGTTCCTGCTGTGGTGACTGTTTGTCAGACCTTCAAAAATATCTGGTCTCAGGTCAAAACCTGTTTAAAGCAGACATCTAACAAATATAAGTCTTTTGCAGATAAGAAGAGGCGGGCTATTCCACCACTAAAAATTGGAGATCGTGCCTGGTTATCTACCAAAAACATTCGTTTGAAGGTCCCATCTATGAAATTCGCCCCTCGTTTTATTGGTCCATATAGGATCATTCAAGTAATCAATCCAGTATGTGTGAAACTTCTTCTTCCTAAGAATCTTCGGATTTCTAATGCCTTCCATGTGTCCTTACTCAAGCCTCTTATTATCAACCGTTTTTCAAAACCTCCCTCAGCTCCGCAGCCAGTTCAAGTTCATCAGGAGGAGGATTTTGAAATTACTGAGGTATTAGACGCAAAAATTTCGCGAGGAGTACTCCGTTTCCTCGTTCATTGGAAGGGCTTTGGTCCTGAGGAGCGCTCTTGGATCAAAGCTGAAGATCTTAATGCTCCTGCCCTTTTGAAGAAGTTTTATTTCAAAAATCCGGACAAGCCCGGTTCCAGGCGTTCTGTGCCCACCTTTAAAAGGGGGGGTACTGTCACTCACCGGACCGTGAGTGCCTCTTCCCGGACATTTAGGAACCGTGGTCGTCCTCCATCCTGAGGGTCTGCGCATGCGCAGCCCTTTCCTATACTTTAGTGTATGTCCCTTTAACTCAATTGGCAGATCAGGCAACACGCCCTATATTAAGCACCTGTGGTCAACACCACGTTGCCTGATCTTGGAGTCTCATTCCCCATGAGCCTCTGAAGGTGTTCCTGTGTTTCCTCGTGTATTCAGCGCTGCTGATTCCTGTGGTTTCCAAACCACTTCTACCTCTGTGGTTTCCTAACCACTTCTCCTACTGTGGTTCCCATACCACTTCTACCATCAACTGTATCATCGTGACTGTTTGCTGATTCCTATCCGCTGCCTCCGTGCACTACAGTCTCCTATACCACTTCAACGCTATTATATTCCATAGTGACTGTTTGCTGATTCCTATCCGCTGCCTCCGTGCACTACAGTCTCCTATACCACTTTAACGCTATTATATTCCATAGTGACTGTTTGCTGATTCCTATCCGCTGCCTCCGTGCACTACAGTCTCCTATACCACTTCAACGCTATTATATTCCATAGTGACTGTTTGCTGATTCCTATCCGCTGCCTCCGTGCACTACAGTCTCCTATACCACTTCAACGCTATTATATTCCATAGTGACTGTTTGCTGATTCCTATCCGCTGCCTCCGTGCACTACAGTCTCCTATACCACTTCAACGCTATTATATTCCATAGTGACTGTTTGCTGATTCCTATCCGCTGCCTCCGTGCACTACAGTCTCCTATACCACTTCAACGCTATTATATTCCATAGTGACTGTTGGCTGATTCCTATCCGCTGCCTCCGTGCACTACAGTCTCCTATACCACTTCAACGCTATTATATTCCATAGTGACTGTTGGCTGATTCCTATCCGCTGCCTCCGTGCACTACAGCCTTCTCTCCTTATCCACTCACCTGTTCATCATCAAGTCTGTGAGCTGATTCCTAGCTGCTGCCTCCGTGCACTACAGCCTCCAGCTGGCAACTCGCCTGTGTTCATCATCGTGACTGTGAGCTGATTCCTATCCGCTGCCTCCGTGCACTACAGCCTCCAGCCGGCAACTCGCCTGTGTTCATCATCGTGACCGTGAGCTGATTCCTATCCGCTGCCTCCGTGCACTACAGCCTCCAGCTGGCAACTCGCCTGTGTTCATCATCGTGACTGCTAGCTGATTTCTATCCGCTGCTCCTGTGCACCTCAGCGTCATCTCATCTCTCCCGTGGGTTCGCAGAGTCCTGCTGCCGCTGCCAGTCCTATCGTCCATCTACTGCTGATCCGCTCTCCACGCCTTCCTGGTTCCCCTGGTCGCTACCCTCCTGTCAGCATTGGATTCGTGTCCCTGTTGGTCTACTTACCTGTGCGCTGCACCTACTAGACTTCTGCTTCTTACATCCAGGGACTTCTCATCCTGTCGGCCTCCTGCCGCCCAGGTATCACTGCACTCCTGTCTGACTGCCTTCTGAACCACGGTATGCATACTTCTCATTGACTGTGCTGGTGTATTGCATATCTTGCTGGACTGTGTTGGTTCTCCTCTGGAGTTTGCAATCCGCTGAGTCTTTTGCCATCATTGACTGTGTTACCTTGTGCTGGATTACTTCAGAGACTTTCTACATTTGCAGACCTGTTCAGTCATTTATATATATTGTGCATATTACTGCGGATCGTGTTTAATGTGCCCGTGTACATCCTGTGTTGCAGTCTCTCCCCGTACACCTCCTCACATATATTTTCAGTGGTACAACTTGCTGAAGGCAGACCACTGATTCCTGTTCCAGTATCACCTGTTCCATTCCTCTCACATAGCAGTGGTACAACTTGCTACCGCAGACCACTGACTTCCCGGATACCTCCACTTGGATTCCATTCCTTCACTCAGACAGCGGTACCACTTGCTATCCGCAGACCGCTGACTCTCATCACCTCCTCGTTTCTGTTGGACATTCCTCCTCACTATAGCAGTGGTACAACTTGCTAACGCAGACCACTGACTACCTCCACTTGCCCTTGTCCATACAGTTCCTCGTGTATTATCACCTCCTTATTACCAGTGCTGCTAGTCATAGACTTTCCTGAGCATCTCATCATCTACTATTGCCTGTTCCGTGATCACCCTGCTACCAGAGTACACTATTACCATCTATATTGCTCTGGTAAGCTTACCACCTGGTGATCCCTGGGTAAAGACTCCTAGTGCCCGTGACAATCACATTGTCATCTGGCCCATTTCTAGCAAGCATCTTATCTACACCTGTATCAATGCCAATATTTGCAGTAACAGTGTCCCCTGTCCCTGCCTCAGAACAAGATGCCAGTGGAAGAACATGTCTAGATTCTAATGCAATACTACTTTTGGCATTATCATCATTATACGCATCAGGTACAATACGACATTCTATTTCCGTCACATTCTGGTACCTGGGAAAAAAACGTGGTTACTTTCAGCCGATTCTAACACAGTTCCAGGTGTGGCATTAGCATCATTGCACACATCAGATACAATACGACATTCCCTTTCCCTGTCACATCCTTGTACCTGAGAAAAAATGTGGTTACTCTCGGCAGATCTGACACAGTAACAGGTGTGGCATTAACATCATCATTAGAGACATACTGAGACAGCATTCTTCCTAAATCTGTCTCCAGTAACACATATGTAGGCACCAGCACCCCATATTCCAGCACCCCAATCAAGGTAAGCCTTGGCCATAGGCACAGTAAGGTGAATTCCACCCACCCCTTGCACAGAAATACACTTTCCTGTAATGAAGTCCACTAACCCTCCCATCATCATCATTTATTTATATAGCGCCAACATATTCTGTAGCGCTTTACAATTGGGGACAAACATAGTAAACTAATAAACAAACTGGGTAAAACAGACAAAGAGGTGAGAAGGCCCTGCTCGCAAGCTTACAATCTCCCAGTTCTGAACGCACTAGCGTAACATCTGCACCCGTGTCTCTTAACCCCACAGTTACCTTGACACCCACAGTGACAGTTTGCAGATTGTCCTTCCAGCCCCCTTGTGGTCCAGACCAGTCCCGGAAGCGGTGACAACATCAGGCTAGAGTAAATGGGCCTGCTCGTTGTCGTGTTGTTGGACCTTATGAGCTAAGTGGAGCAACAAGTCACCAGCTGATTGTTTACCGGGGCCTTCTGAGGACATGGCCAGAGTATACTGTCATGAACAGACTTGCTCTGAAGGTCTTACCTGCCGATATTGGCGCTGCTAAGCTAGGAGGCGCTGAGTCTAAACACACATCTGGTCTTCGCCAGGGAGCCTCGCAAGAAATTTTGGGGTTCGTTGCAGAGACGTGCAAGTCGTGGCCCTCCCAGATAGCTACTAGTCAAGTGTAAGGTGAACAAGAGTAGCCGTGAAGTCCAAGGTCAAACCGTGCGGGAAATACAGGTACCAAAGGTGCAGGCAGGAGTGGAGTCAGAATACTAAACGTCAATACCAGGAAATCAGTATAGGTCCATTGGGGATCCAAAAGAGTAGTCAGGCAGAACCGGGTCAGAATGCAAGAAGACAGGTATGCAGGAGACAAACAAGGTGTTGGAGTCTAGAGACCTAGATACTCTGGCACCGTAATGGCTCCAGAGCCAGGTTAAATAAATGATAGTGGCCTCTCATTGGTGGACGTGGGATCAGTGGTCAGAACAGCTGACTTCCGCCAGGAAGTGCTGCTGGCATCTCCGTTGCCTAACAAAGGAGATGCCATGTTTGGGCGCATGCACCCGAAATTCCGTCCGAGAACCGGAAGTAGTGTCCTGTTGCTTGGCAATGGGACACACGGGGGGCAAAGAAGGCATTTTATGTTTTGGTGTCAGACGCCGTCCCCGTGCACACATTAGGTGCCAGGGACGGCGTCTGACACCAAAGCATAAAATAAATGACTGCTGGCATTAATTACATAAAAATGTCGAGAATTGTACGTTTGCCAGTATTCAGCCTCTTAAGGCAAATTTGACAAAACATTACATGTTTTTTTTATTCCTCTGTATCAACTCATTTAGGATGAAAGGTTAAACATGATGGACGTGTCTTTTTTAATCTAAAATACTTTGTGACTATGTAACAGAGACCAAAAGTTACATTCTGTGTATTTGGGAAACTGACAGGAAAAACATCCAAGAAAAATATTTAAACCATGAAATCATGGGAATGAGAAAATTACCCTTTAAAAAAAAGAAAAGAAAAGAAGCAACGATAACGTGCAGCCTCCATTTCAGTCACATTCCATTCCATTGTACTTAAGTAGCAGCAGTACAACTTCAGGCATCCCCTAACCCAGGGTTTCCCAAACCCAGTCCTCAGGGCTCCCCAACAGTGCAGGTTTTCTGGATCACATGTGACATAATTAGGACCACCTGTGGATCTGTTACAATGTGTCATTCAGTAATGAATATACCTGTGCTCCAGCAAGGAGATATGAAAAACCTGCACTGTTGGGGAGCCCTGAGGACTGGGTTTGGGAAACCCTGCTCTAACCAACTTCATGCTAGGCTTAAACCTACCCACAAATGAATGGTACAAGTATTCTCTTAACTCAGTGTTTCCCAAACCCAGTCCTCAGGGCTCCCCAACAGTACAGGTTTTTCATATCTCCTTGCTGGAGCACAGGTGTATTCATTACTTACTGATACATTGTAACAGATCCACAGGTGGTACTAATTTTTTCACTTGTCACCTAGAACACCTGTACTGTTAGGGGGCCCAGCGGACTTGGTTTGGGAACTGCTATAGTAACAGTTTAAGACTTTGTACAGAAATCATTAATGATCAACCAGTGTCTCAGTGCAACATCTTGAGCCCCATTATTAACCACAGTGCACACGGCAAAGACTGACAATAGTGGTTGTTGCAAACAGCCACTATTGTGAAACGCGCTGTAGATCATACATATTAGTTTTTCTCAGTGCATCCTAGGACCTGTCTTGGTATTTGTTTACTGAACAAGAGCTAACTGCATTTAGAGTCACTGTGCAGCTGCTTTAGTGTTCATCTCTCGTTCAGTGAAAGCCTAACTTCACAATATGAGGTTGACCATCTCCATCCAGTAGAAAGTGTTCTGCTTCTGATTTTTCTACTGTAGTTTTCTGAGATGATTTAATAGATGTTTAAAAAACATAGTTCTCAAAAAAAAATGAATTGAACCAAGCAAAAGCTAAGTAGTAAGTTCGCAAGCAGAACATCTTGTTCTAGGTAGAAGGCATTATGTTGGACGGTCAGATGAGTTTGCTGTGAAGGAGAAGAAGGGGTACCCTTTGCTCAGAATTGGGTAAAGTTCAAAGTTTTTAATTAAAAACTAACCTACACAATTGCATGAAAGTCTTGGGCTTCACCTGGGCTTTTAGCAAATGAACTATATGCCACTGCAAATAGGTCAATTGCCAAGAGCACTGAGCTCAGGGTTGTGTTAAGTACTATCTTTTTTACAATGCACAGCACCACAAAAACAATATCTCCTATCTGGTGCAAACAATTGCACCAGATAGGAAATGTCAGAACAGGGCAACTATGGTGCCAATATCTCCCTCCCAGACCCAAAAGTTCATGCCACAGATATTAAGAGACACTGCGCACCTGAGTAGCTACTCAATATTTTAACTCAAATACCCAAAGAAAAAAAACAGTAGCATACATCAGGTGTAACAAGTGGGTATTCTTACCCCAATGGTAGCATATGTCACAAATCGGGATCGTAGCCGCACTTACCTCATCCGCCGCTGTCATATCACGGCTACCTGGGTCCCTTCTGGTCATCTGCAGCATTCCCGTTCTCCACACCTCCGTTTGTAAACAAACACATACTGTTTGTTCTGCTGCATGGGCGCGGCCATCTTGGATGCAGTCAGGTGATCATTCCAAACCAACCAGATTCAGAAGCTGTGATCACATGAACTGATCAGCCAATAGTTGTTTGGGACATCCTATTTAAACCTGCTGCTGTGATCTGTTCATTGCCAGAACAACACACTTCTCTCCAGAGGATAGTTCTTGGCTCCTGGTTCCAGTGTTCCTGTCTGCATAACTAAAGTGCAGTGCTCCTGTCAGCATTTCCAGACTGCTCATTCCCCTGCTATATTTTACATTCAGCAAGAACATGAGCAGGAAGATTATCCAGGCTGCTAGTTTCTGTTTCAGTCCTGCTCCAGGGCTCCCGAAGCGGATCAAGAAATTCAGATGACCGTGACAGCATACAGAAAGTGTAAAAATTGAATAAAGTTGTGTTTTGACGGATTGAGTTTGAAATCCTGGCGTAAGAAATAACAACACTTATCCTGCTGATAGAAAAATGCAGACAGGCTAAATGATGGTATTTCAACTTTCCTGACACAGATAAAATGCCAACATTCTGATAGCTCACCGTCACAATGCTGACATTAAATTGACAATGCCAGCGGGTGGGTGTGGGGTAATAAATGGTTAATAACCTAAGTGCTGCCAGCCTAGTAAGAATGTTTTTTTGTTTGTTTTTTATGAAATTTTGTGGTTTGAAGGAGGGGTGTTGTTAGGAGCCGCGGGCACCTCTGCGACTTACTGCCCCTCTCCCTGGCGTCCCGGCCGTCTCCATGATGACTGGGACGTCACTTGACATACTATATCAACAAAAATCCCCTCTTATCATCTTTTCCCACTATGAGTAATTTTGTACTATAGATCAATACCCCTGCACCATACACCAACACCCAGCTAAACCATAAAAACAACTACTCTACCAAAGAGACAATAATGTTGTGACAGTAACTGGCATATAATCCACACATATTCTTATTTGCATTTAATACCTATATTCATTACATTTCATACATATATAAACACTATTATATTACTGGTAGCAAGAGGCATGTGCACATATGCTCATCTGTTCCATAACAATTATATTCTAACATAAAGTGGACGCACACATCAAGTCATGAAATGCAGGATGTAAGTGCACGTAGAGCCCTGATAACGTGCATCCAATTCAAAAAAGTCTGTGACATTTGTCCCTGCAAGGATACAGTCAAGATGGTGCCAACATCCCTGAGACATACCATTACTAGAGTAGCCTCTGCACCCCGGGTACCTCAGAATACCTAGAAGGGTGGTAGATTTTAAAGTTAGGATAGTGTTTCCTCTTTTCAAATACTGTGTCTTCACCTGAGTTCATTGTTCAGGGTTGCAGATCTTGGTAACATCTACCAGGGATTGACTCGGGAAACTCCTGTCTTTCTTACAATAAATAACTGGTGATGACTCACACACAAACTAGGAAAAGGGGGGAAAGCCACTTGACATGTTTATTAAATGGGTAAGTAAATTAAAGGCCAATAACTTATTAAATAATGTGTAAAGGTAAAGGATTTTGTCCTTGAAAGAGATAAAATGACTGAGATAACTTTAACCATGAAATGTAAATAACATGTAATAAGGCAGTAGTACAATCGTAGTGCAAAAGGCTAACTAAACACTAGGGAGGGCCTGTATTTTTTGCGATCTGTCTATGAACTCTGTGCTGATTGGCTTAGGGTTGTTTGTCAGGGGGGGAATAATAGACATAAAGTCATTATTTTCCATGACTTGCCTGCTTCTCAAAAATCTGTTTCAGTAAACATTATTATGACACCTGCGTAAGTGTAGTCCTATCCCATATGATGATAAACCAGCCCCCCAAAAATTTTGGATCCAAAAGACAATTTTCATAATTTTTTTAAAGAAGTGTGTGTTTACTGTTTGCAATATTAGAAAAAGTTAAGAGCAAGCGGTTGGGTATGAAAGTCGACAGTGAAAATGTCTAACCAGCCCCAGGCCGTTTAGGATTAGGCTGGAATCCCTAGGGAGACTGGATCTGCAAAAAAAAAAATGTTGCTTGCCCCTAGGTTTACTCGTGGTGATAGCACTAGGGCTCTTCCCACACACCTGTTGGTGGCTTTGTAGTCACAACAAGCACCAACATGCCCAAACACGTGATGCCTGTGCATGCTGGGATCTGTAGTGCACCAGGGACAAAGCGGTTTCATACATTATAACATTATCATTACCCCACAACCACCGCCCGTATGGGAAGAGCCCTAGTGCTACTAGTGCTATCAGCTCAGGGATAGGTAAACTTAAGGAAGAGAGGGGGGGTTGTGGTCCCGATCTCTCTAGGGAATCCATCCCCGTGCTGATCAGCCTGGTTCTGGTTTGGCATTATTGCAGGAGGATCCCACGCTGTGGGTTTTCCTGCTTTAGTGCCACCAGCCCAGGCTGGCAAAGCCTAGTGCTGGAAATAGTAAACTCGAGGGGGGGGGGGACCCCATGCTTTTTTCCTAGCTGATTTTGCTAGTACCAGCCTAGGCTGGCAGCTCTAGGGTTGGTTTAACTGTTGGAGGGGGTACAAGCTGTCTTTGTTTAAAAATGTCTTGCTGTTTATATTTCTTTTCATATATGGCTATTCTAAACCTAGTGATTTATGTTGACATTTTAACAGTCGACTTACAACCCTGTACACATTTTACATGTTGACCTTATAACTGTGCCAACCTCATGACTGTAGACATTTAGGTGTAGACATTTTCACTGTTAACTTTTCAACTACATCCCAAGAGCAATACATATTCCATGGTGTGACGATTATGTAGTATATCTAATGACTGATTGTTATTTTCTGTTGAATTCATCTATTACAATGTATATTGTATGTAATCTTGTAATGTAATCTCAACGTGTGCTTTGCTAGATGACATGAGTTTGAATTTATGCAAGTGTCGTTAATCTGTTGAAAATAGCCAGACCAGGGAGAGATAGGATCTTGGAGGAGTTTGAAGCCCCAAAGTTGTAAACCATCTAGCCAAGCAGAATGAGCAAAGGTGGGAAATCAGGTCCTGTGAACATTACGATCTCAGGATATCCCTAGCTCTCATCAAAAACCCTGTGACATTTGGAAGATTAATCTGTCCTTATTGACAGCTAAACTCCAAAGGTGGGGGGTGGAAACTATGTGGAAAAAAGGGTTTAAAATCTTCTGCCTTAGACAATGAAGTGTGCATTTTCATGAGGGGTCTAACAAGACTGAAATGTCCCATTTTTCTCAATTCTGTTCCCTTACACATTATTATTTGTGCAAATTTATTGTGTGTGTTGTTATTAACTTTTTTTTGTAATTAAGCCTTGGAAACATTTTTCAGATTAAATAAATTTAATCTAGCGTGTTCTCTGTTATTCTTTGTGAATTTACGAAGCCCGAGGGGGCCGATGCTACATGTGTATATGATTTAAGTGTGAAACATTAATAAGTGGTTTTGGTGAACATAAGGACACCAAAATAAATCCTTTGTGGTGACAGAAAAGTGTATTCATTGCTAAGTGACTAAGGTGACGACAGTAACGGCCAGCTGTTCAGATTGCTGTATGTGGGACAGACTTGGTGTTACACAGGGCCTATATTGTGACAACATTGATCTATTCATACACAGGTTAGCAATAGAGCACCAGGAAATGTGTGCTCCAAACGTCACACCATCTGAGGGTCCCACATTAAGTCTGGACCCATATCCGCCAAGACCTGGAAAGCCTGCTGGTTGTTAGGAACTCCCAAGTCAGTACAGTGAAACTCGGGAACTACTCTGAAGGCCAGGTGTTTGCTGGAGCCCCTAGTGGTGGGGACAGACTGGGCTGCGGGCCGACCGAGGGTCGAGTGACGTATACTGACTTAAAGGAGTTCCCAGAAGTGAAGTGATTGGCGGACTGTAGTTAAGTAGAATCCTAGGTCAAAGGGTCACAGGCACAGATGCAATATCCAAAGACTAGCGAAGGGTCAAACACACAGGCAGAGAAGCAAAATCCGAAGTCCAGGCAAAAGGTCGAGGTCAGAAGAGAAGGGTCACAGGTCCAATAACAAGCAGGGGTCAAAACACGGGTAGTCAAATCCAAGGTAGCAGGAACGAAAACAGATAGCACAAGCAGGCAGCAGGACTGAGGACAGAACGCTATAACCGGCAGTGAGGCTGCAGACCTCACTGCCTTAAATACAATCAGGGCTTGCCCCTGAAGTATACCCACTTGCAAGCTAATGCCTGCTAATTCAGCCCACAGGCTGAATTCAATCATAATTTACAAAATGCACGTGCGCGCCCGGCTCTCTATACCGCCGGGACGCCGCGCTGAAGGAGCGTCTGACCGTTGCCTTAGCAACGGTCGTGTGCTGGGTGGAAGTGACGTCCCGGTCGTCAAGGTGACGGCCGGGACGCTAGAGGAACCAGGAAGCGAGCCGCGGCAGCTTGTAACACTGGTGAAATAATGTTTTCTTTGTTTTTTTTATATGTATTTTACTAGCACTGGATAAAATTTTTGTTTCATCTTTGTTCAAATATTAAAGTTAGTTTAACAAAACAAAATCAAGAGCACAGTATAAAAGTCAGTGTTGTTAAATATTTAACTGAACTATGGTTTAAGTGATGAAGCAATTGCAATTGGGTCATACAAAGTACACAATTCTGGAGCACAGTACAAAGGTGCATATGGTTAATTGTTTAATTAAAGTGTATTTTAGGTGATGAATAAATTGTAATTGTGTTATACAAGGTACACAATCATTGACCCGGGTAAAAAGGTAGTGTAAGAAGCAGCACCTAAATCATACACACTGCTGCCATCGCAGTACCCTTGTCGAACACATCCTGCATGTAAAGGTTAAATACACAACAGAAAATAATATGTAAACTGTGAGCTAGTTACAGTCATTAAGAAAAACAGAATATACTCTGCAGCATATTGGTTCCCACAATGGATTTTAACAAAGAAATGTAATCACTGGAGATGCAATAACAATGGCATCTTCCTTGGATTAACCCAATTGTTACTTTCAACAGACCATGGGTTGACTGGCACTGTCTATAAATGTGTGGCTGCCTTCTAGATACATAGCCCTGCTACCATTAACAGCATGGTCCAGTACTTAGTGTATCTCTGGTGCAGGCTGTGCTTGGAACAGTCTTTGCAGGGTCGATCTCTCCAGAGTGGCTACAATTTCTCCAGCATATATATTAAATTTTTCTATGTAAACAAGGAAAGAAAACATGATTCAGCTATGTGAAAGAGAGAGTCTCTGTAGGCTTAACCTCTATTTGAATATGCCCAATACCCACTCCTCCTTCATCATGGTATTAGCTGGGGAACAGGGTACAGCAATGTCAAGGCAAAATTTACTCATCATTATACCACACTGAGGAAATGGCTCAAGGAACGGAACATTATGAAAGTCCTCTTCGTCACTAAGCAAAGATATTTCAAGTAATACCCACGACCAGATGGTGTTAAAGTCAGGAAAACCTATCATGGTAGCTTTAATACCTGGTTCATTATTATTGGGTTCAGTGTTGTTATTATGTGATGGGAGGGTCCCATAGAGCCACCAGTCTCTTTTGACCTTAGAAAGGGAGGATTTCTTTTGCCAAGAGATCTGAAGCTAGGAATCCAGAAGACTCATAGGACTGGTCTCTGCCAGTAGTGAGGCTAGGTAGACCCAGAAACATGTTAGCCTGGAGCTTGCAAATATGCAGAAAGTAGTGAACAGGTTACTCTATGGAGGGATGTCATAAATAATGATTAGATCCATTGTGCAAACACGTTATCTACAGACACAGTGGAGCCGCCAATGGCAGGGGGTCACGGGGTAAGATGAGCAGCACCAGATTTTCGATCAACCCCCACAAGATTAAGAGATGGCAAGTGGGGAGCCAGTAGTGGGAGCCCCATCCTGCAGAGAGAAACCATAGAACAGATAAAAGGCTGTATCTGGAGACAGAAAAGAGATTCAGAGATGAAAATTATGGAGGCTTGAAGTCAAGACTTGCTAGGAGTTATTACTCCTGCTGGACTGATCAAGAATCAGAGGCTACAGAGAAGGGCTGTGAGGACCAGTGATCTTCTTCTATCTTTGTTACCTGTTTTTGTGGAAGGTAAACTAAAGTCATTTTGAGATGTTTTTCCTCCTATATTACTATTTATAGGATTAACATTCTTTTACAGTCATTTCAAGTCTATTTTCTAATAATTCCTTCACAACTGTCCCAATTGTCACCGATTTTGGCCAATGTCTGCAGCGAGCTGTCTTAATGAAGGATTTTGTAATTTTGCCATTGTTACATTTGCTTTCTCTCATTCAATTCTGAAAATAATGAATTCATCTGTACGGTTCTCTAATTTCATCACTTAGCATAAATCATCAGCCATCATATCTCAATCTCTACATATATTCTTTGCCAGGGCCAAAATCTGTCCTCTTAATTTCTCAGAATGTGGACTTTCAATTGCATTGAGTAAGACATGTTTTGGGCAACCAAATCTGCATCAATGTGAGTATTATACATACTTACATGTGTGGGAAGGGCATCTATTGGCCTATCTGAAATGTCTGTTTTACATGTTTCTTACACTTCACTAATAGAACATTTAATAGCACTTGTTGTCTGACAGAAATCTTCATGGGTCTTGGGGGCCAATTCCGCTGCAAGTCTCAGGCAGTCTCCTTTACTCCAGGGCTGGATGAGGCTTCCCCCAGGGGACTAATTTTTCAGCCCTCCCCATAAATATGTATGTGTCCCTGGGTTTGATTCAGAAGCGCAGCATTACGGCACAGAGCATATAAGTGAAACAAGTTTATGAAAGCTTTAATCTTGGATACCGATGAATGCTCTTTCTGCCCATTGAGAAGTGCATAGTACTAGTCTTTGAAGTTTTTGGTATGGGTGCAGGCCACCTTCATCTATTTACTTTTATAAATGTCTAACTCTATTTATTCATACCACTGTCCAGTTGAAAAAGTAGTGAGAAATAGAAAAAAGTTTAGAATATATAACTTTTTTACGGTGTGCCGCTGCGTTGACACTCACACACAAACATCCAGTTTTTTCAAAATTAATTCAGATGTCACTGTCCCACACATGATTACTTTCAATAGAAAAACTTAAAATTTTAAAAGAAAGAAATCAATTTGTGCTTTGGATTTTGCTGCTAATAATCATATAGCACGGAGGCTAAGTGGTTAACACCTCTGCCTCATAGCACTGGGGTCATGAGTTCAATTCTCGACCATGGTCTTATCTGTGTGGAGTTTGTATGTTCTCCCCGTATTTGCGTGGGTTTCCTCCGGGTGCTCCGGTTTCCTCCTACAATCCAAAAACATAGTGGTAGGTTAATTGGCTCTTATCAAAATTGACCCTAGTCTTTCTCTCTATCTATGTGTGTGTTATGAAATGTAGACTGTAAGCTCCAAAGGGGCAGGGACTGATGTGAATGAGTTCTCTGTGCAGCTCTGCGGAATCAGTGGTGCTTTATAAATAAAAGATGATGATGATGATAGCAAAAGCACACTGTTTTTCTCCACTTAATATACTACTTAGTTCAGAATGATATTTAACTCAGTCTCTATACTAGTACTATATATATTCTTTAACAACAACCAGTAGCCACTAGTCCGGCTAAACTCTCTGAAAGATTAAAATTAAAACCAATTGCTCAGCAAATCAGCAAATCATTCATCATAAATCTAATAGATGGGTAGTAATACCTGAGTTCAGGTCTTCTGGTCAGAGGCAGTCCTCCAGAGAAACCAAGTGGGTGTCTGCGAGGATCCGCTGCAGCACCAGCCACAGAAAACATGTGGCAATGCACCAACAACACTGACATCTGCAGTGTGAGGATCTGTCACAATACCAGCTACAGACAGCAGGTGGCAGTGTACCATTAACAAGTACACATTCTTTTTCGCTTACCTTAGTTAGTCCTTTGCTTAAGGCTAAGTATTTCACCTGTAGGCAGACTTTACAAGGCCCTCACTTTTACCAATCTTTGTATGAGTAAAGTTGAAATTTTGTTTCTCTGCTGGTGCTTCAAGAGTCTTGTTTTGTTTACCTGTTTATCAATTTCAGTTCATCCGTCACATTTCTATATTCTCCATCCCATCAACTTCAGCTTTGTCCCTCATTACATTTCCCCTCGGAACTAAGCGCCTGGCTGGTAGTGGTGTGTCTGATAGCTACCCCAGCCATGTGGTGCTCTCCTGGGAACTACCAGCAATGTGATATTTTACCCATGGACCACAACGGGGTAGAACTGCAGTGTGACACTTCACAACACTACTTAGAGTTACACAAAGAGGTGATTGGCATCTTGAAGCAAGCAGTCTGTCACACGCCGGACTCCCGCTGTCTCCCCGGGAGCCGGCGTGTGTGTCCGCTAATCCCGGAGGCCTTCCCCACCAAGACTCTCTCTTTTTCTTCACTTACCTGGTCCACGCTGCTGCAGCCATCCAGCGCTGTGTCTCCCCGTCTTCCATTCAGCGCTCAGTGGTTCTGCGCATGCGCAGAACTGTCTAACTGTTTTATGTGTTCTCACTGCCCTCTATTGGCTGTCCAATAGGAACTGCACTATATCTACCTCCTCTGACCAGAACTCAATGCTGGTTCTTTCAGTCAGTCCCTGACTTTAAGATTGGAAACAGCTCCTGTGTTTTTGCTATTTCTTCAGCTCCCAAGCTACATCTCTCTGGGGAATTCACCTCTAGGTGGCTACGCTGCTGAGATTCCAGTGAAAGTACTTCCAAGTGGCGACACTACCTTTTCCTGCTAACCAGTTCCCTAGTGACTACTTCGCTGAACATCCCAGCTATATTCCCTCTCCCAAGTGGCAACGCTGCCAAACTTCCTGGCTAAACGCCGCTATCAAGTGACAGTACTACTTCTACCTGATTCTACGCTCCGTCTGTTGTGGTTCACTGAGAACTTCTCCAGGGGACCGCGACCTGCAAGTGGAAGCCGCAAAAGCCCATATTCCCTTGCGGGAATCACTGGTGAACACCTTTCACTTGTTAGACTCCGCGCCCCTCGCTGAAGTAACGTCAATCTCGGCTGAACTATCAGGATCCAGTTGAAGTCTCTCTGGTAGCGTGACACAGTCCTTGAGGCTGATAAATCAGTTTTTGTTTGGGAGTCTAAAAATTGCTACACTTGTTAGGCTGCTGGCCTGATCACCAACCCACAGAACTAGATGACAGAGATTTTCACCTTTAGCAGCTGGCTTTCCCTTAGAGCTTGATGCGCTCACCGGTACTCATGCCCCCAGGACTTAGCTCCAGGTGTAGTGTGGGTTGGTAATGCAGGACCACAGCGGCAGGCCAGGAGACTGGTAGAAAGTAGCGGATAGTCAAAACTATAGCAAAGGTCAAGGGTCACAGGCAAGCAGGGTAGTCAAATAACACGCCAGAGGTCGGGGTCACAGTCAAGGTAGCAGGGTCCAAGGTACAGGCCAAAAGGGTCAGGGTCACAAGCTAGCAGGCAGAGTCCAAAATCCAAGCAGGGAGTCATACACGGGAGATCCAATATAGTATCCACAGGACAGGGTAAAGGAAACAGGAGCAGGTCAGCAATACTTGGTCAGACACGCTATAACCGGCAGTGAGGCTTCAGACCTCACTGCCTTAACTACTACTGGCAGCCAATGAGAGCCTAGCTTTGAAATCATCCACAGCCCCTGCTTAATTAATTTAATTAGCCTACAGGCTAGTAATAGATTTGCGCACGCGCCCGGCTGTCCTCCGCTGCCGGGACACGGCGCTGCAGAACCTTGATTATTGGACTTTGATTATTTGCCTGTTGCCCTGACCATTGCTTCATTTCTGGACCCTCCTCATTCGCTGCCAGCCCTGCTATCTTGCCTGTTTCTGGTACCTGCTTCGGACCTAAGACCTCGGCCTGTTTCCTGACCATGCTTGATTCACTATTTCCCGCTACAGTGTGCTGCGGTACATTCATAAACCTGTACTACTCTGAGTTTAAGACCTAGGGGCATCAGAGTACCTGTGAGCATAACGAGCTCTATGGGAAAGGCGGCTGCTATAGGTGAAGACCTCTCCATCTTGTTCTACAAATTTATGATAAGACCGTTAGCTGTAACAGATAGCTGTATACAGTAGTATTGCCAGATGTGACCTTTCCAGGCTCCTCACCAGAACAAAAGGCTTTTACACTCTACCTTTGCCTGAACATGTGGCTGATCATGCAAGAAGAGGGGGTAATGGAGGCTGCGCGGGGAATTTTATATCGCTCATTCGCAGAATACAATTCCACAAGACGCAACTGGGAGATTATGTTTTCATACTAGCCAATCACGGGCAGAATCCTAAGGACCCTCTGAACTGTCTAAGGCAATTGCTGCTTGTACTTAGTAGGTAGCATGGGTGGCAACTAAACAGGGGCCCAGAAGCTGAGTAGCTGCTTCCCCAGTATTTACATTTCATATGCATATTGACAATTTGTTGTTTGGCATATTATTTATTGGGCTTATTACTTTACATATTAGATCCTATTGAGTATATTATTACTGGGCTATATATGATGGCATTGTGGTGTATACTGCTGTATGAAGCTGATTTGCTGCCCTTTGAACTGGATAAAGTACACTGAAGATCTCACTATTTTACAGTACTGTTTAGTATGTTATGCAAGTGCCACAATACTCGTCATCAGGCACAGCCTTTTATCCTGGCGCTGTTTCCCATATTTGAGAATTGTGAGGGCAGGGATGGAGCTAGCTCTGCTGGCTACCTGATTGGTTGCTATGATCTCCAAATGCATGACAGGGACTGAAAACTGGCAATCTTACTCTGGGACCTGGTGTCACTGCTGACTCCACAAAGTCTGGAGATAACAAACTTACATAATAGATCATAGCAAAGGGAGCCTAAACACTCATGATTAACTTGGCTCTGGTAACTTCCCTGAATTAACCCCTTCCAATCTTTTAGAGAGATCCCCTGCTCCAAACTGAATAGCATTTCCTGTTATCAGACCCCCTGAATGCATAGCATTTGCAAGAGCCGGCACTCATAACATCTATGGTTCAGGCTGCGTTCAAAGCAGTCAATCAGGATCAATCCTTCCCCGGGGTGACATAGTATCAATATATTTATGGAGGCACAGGTTAAGCATACATTGTACATAACATAAACATAAAGTTAAACCTGAGTGTTGTTAACGGAAGGTGGGCTTAACCTTTCTAGAACATGACCAGTATCTGACTCTTCTGGAACCTGGGATTCTGGGGGTAAAGGAGTAAAAAATACTTTGATCAATGTCCATTTCTCTTGCGAAACTAGCACATCCATGCTGAGGTAACGTTATCCTCTTGTTTCATCACAATATGGCATACTAAATAAATCTTTTTTGTTGTTGTAATACCATAGTGTTACCTTTTTGTCATAGTATGGTGCCCATGACTAGGTTAGTGTGCATTATTTGAATTTAATATTTTAGTTAGAAACAACTACCACAACAGAATGACTCAACAAAAAACACCTAATTTGCACAATTATGCCGAGCTGATAAACTTCTGGAGTAGGCTTTACAAGCTAGTTCTTGAGAAGAGTCTAACTGGCCATATGCATGTAAGCTTGGTTTTTCATGTGTGTGTCTTTTTCTGTTTGCATGTGTGGTGTAGATGCAGCCAACTCTAGATGAGTCCCTATGTGCTCATTTCATGGGAAAAAGAGGAAGTGAAATTGCCCTTGGCATATTAAGAGTTGAGTCAGTGCTCCAGAAGGTCCACAATAGGAAAACCTTTTGTCTGCTCCATTGTCAATTACTCATGTAACCAGGACCTGTGCACACAGACATTATTAATTCAATTTCTTCTCTGTTACATTGTTGGCAGTTGAATTGAGGAGAGAAGACAATTTCTACTTTACCTCACCATCAATCTTTGTTCCATTTTTAGAAAGGGCCATGTACACTGCACAGACATCACCCCATAGATATCAATGATCTATGTTAGAGTCCTTCTCTCCTCCGCTCAGCTGTTGAAAATAGGAACAGAAAGGAAAACAGAACTAACAACATCCATGTGTACAGGCCTGTTACGGCTAGCGGTTACTATCATGAACTTGTAGAACAAGATGGCTGCCTTTCCCGTAGAGCTCGTTACGCTCACAGGTACTCGAATGCCCCCATGTCTTATACTCATAGTAGTACAAGTTTATGAATGTACCACAGCACAGAGTAGCGGGTGATAGTAAACAAAGCATGGTCAGGAAACAAGCCAAGGTCTAAGGTCTCAAGCAGGTACCGTGCTCAGCAACAGGCAAGATGTCAGGGCTGGCAGCAAATAAGGAAGGTCCAGAGTTGAAGCAGAGGTCAGGGCAACAGGCAGGGAATCAAAGTCCAGTAAACAAATCCAAGAGTCAAACACAAGCAATCCAATCCAGAAAACAGAAGGCAAAGGAGCAGGATAGTAAACAGCAACTGAGAACTATAACTGTCAGGGAGGCTAAGTCCTCCCTGCCTTTTATACACAGGTGGGCCAATCACAATAGGGGAACAACAACTGCACTAATCAGCCCATAAGGCTGTTAATTAATTTCCTCAGTGAACGTGCACCCAGCTGTCATTTTAGCCAGGCCGCGGCGGTGAAAGAGAGAAGCGTTCCGGCTGTTCCCTTGGTGACAGCCAGGACATGTAGACGGAAGGGAAGTCCCAGTCATCATGGTGACGGAAGCGAGGAGCGGCGGCCAGCAGTGACAACGCCTTAATCTTTTCTTTAACAAACTTAAAGCATGATCTATGTGTATGTATATGTGTATGTAAAACCATTATCCACTCATCATTTCCCGCTTCAATTACTGTAACCTTCTACTCACAGGCCTCTCGCCCACCTTCGCTCTATTCTCAATGTGGTTGCTCCTCTGCCCACATCTCTGCCTTGCCTTACACTGGCACCCTATCCCCTACAGAATCCTCTTTAAACACCTCATCATCACCCTCTCCCATTCCACTGCCCCTTATATCTCCAATCTCCTCTCCATTCATACTCCCACCGGCTCCCTGCACTCGGCCAATGACCGTCGCCTCCTCTTCCCACTGATCACCTCATCCCACACTAGAATCCAAGATTTCTACTGTGCTGCCCCCCTCCACTGGATTCACCTCCTTCGCTCCATTTGTCCCCTAATCTGAGCACCTTCAAACAAGATCTAAAAACCCATCTGTTCATCAAAGACTACCAGCCATCCACCTACCCTTCTCCATCCCTGTTTTCCCCACTTTCTTGTTCCCCCTTCTCTTGCGCTTGATCTCCTCCACTGACTCCTCTCATGCCTGATGTCTGTTTCCCCTCCCTTTAGTATATAAGCTCTTACCAGCAGGACCCTCTTCCCTCCTGTCTAAATTTCATTTCTTCTTTTGGAGTCTTGGTTTTACTTGTTTTCCTCTGTACTGTTGTACCCTGCATGGTCTACTCTGTGTATTTTATTTTGTATGGCGCTGTGGAAACCTTGCGGCGCCATATAAATAAAGAATAATAATAATACGTTTTTAAGTCATATCTTCAATCATAAAATGATTGCATGATTGCAGGTTTGCTTTAATTGATCGTGTGATGCATTCAGAAGTAAAATGTAGAAGCTATTTAAAATTCCTGCACATGTAAATTCACAATATTTTAATATATCTGAAATAAAGTATAGCTCTTTAGGTTTCTTCCTGTTCTCTAAACCTGTTCTATTTTATGGTCAACATGCTGTTATGGATATTGTAAATGCATTTTTAGACATAAAACTTTCATACACTATCCCTTCTAGAAAAAAGCTCTCCCCCCTTCTCTGTATACAGCTATAACCCTGAAATCCTCCTCAGCTCAGGGACATATCCCTCACTCTCCTCCTTGTGTCCTTCATGTTTTCTGCAGCTCTATAAGAGAGACCCCTGCACCATCTGACTGACAGTCAACATGTTGCTAACCCGTAGGCTGTTTGTTCTTCCTTCTACCTCTGGGCTGCTGAACCATTCACTGGCTAGTGAGAGCTCTGCAGTGGTCAGTAATCAACCTCCCTTGCCCTATGAACACCTGCCTGGTGACTGGAAGAAAGGATGGAGAAACTTGTATCACTTCTGGAGGAAGGATGGATTTCACAATATGCATCATCTCATGATGAAAAATTACCAGCGCTTTGGACCTATATACAGGTGTGGGAGACAACTTCTGCTCTGTGGTAGAGGTCGGTCTATGATTTGTGTGTTTGTATGGAAGGAAGGAATTAATAAGTATGAGACTATTACAACTGTAGAGTAGCTGGAAAGCAGGACGTGAGAGAGACAGATCTGTGGGTTATAAAAGAGAGGACTATAGTGTGAGAGATTACTGTGTATCTTTCAGAATTAATCACTTACATTTTATATAGAAGGATGG
Source organism: Mixophyes fleayi (assembly GCF_038048845.1). Taxonomy (NCBI): domain Eukaryota; kingdom Metazoa; phylum Chordata; class Amphibia; order Anura; family Limnodynastidae; genus Mixophyes; species Mixophyes fleayi. Next base: position 132,078,959 of record NC_134405.1, on the reverse strand, counting down.
ACAGGGTGATAGAGAGTTACATTTCATACAGGAAAGAGGTGTACAATTATAGGTGTATATCCTGCAGAAAGATAAGCAGAGTGGGAGATAGCTGTGTATGTTATGTGGAAAGAAGCAGAGTGGGAGATAGCTGTGTATGTTATGTGGAATGAGGAGCAGTGGGAGATAGCTGTGTATGTTATGTGGAAAAAAGCAGAGTGGGAGATAGCTGTGTATGTTATGTGGAAAGAGGAGCAGTGGGAGATAGCTGTGTACGTTATGTTGAAAGAAGAGCAGTGGGAGATAGCTGTGTATGTTATGTAGAAAGTGAGTGGGAGATAGCCAGTGGTGGGATTCAGGTGGTTCGCAGCAGTTCACCAGAGCCGATACCTCATTTTAAGGTGTGTTTGGCGAACCTGTTGTTTCAGAGTCCACCCTCTATGTTGGTGGGGGGAGCGGGGTACTTTAAAAAAAAAATACTCACCTATTTGTGACGTCGACGCTCCTCCTCCCTTCTCCGGCGGCACCAAATGTCTGGTGAGGAGTGGCGCAGAGAGGAGCCAGCAAGCAAGAAGACAGAAGAAAAGAAGAGAAGAAAAGAGAGGAAAGAAGCCAATAGAAAAGGTAAGTGAAGGAACGGAAGCAAGGGGGAGCAAAAGCAGAATGGCAGAGTGTGAAGGTGGAGCAAAAGCAGCATGGCACAGTGTGAAGGGGGAGCAATAGCAGAATGGCAAAGTGTGAAGGGGGTAAAAGCAGTATGGCACAGTGTGAAGGGGGGTAAAAGCAGCATGGCACTGTGTGAAGAGGGGCAAAAGCAGCATGGCACAGTGTGAATGGGGCAAAAGCAGCATGGCACAGTGTGATGAAGAGGAACATTACCGTGGCATAATATGAACTGGGGGCATTACTGTGGCATAATTTGAAATGGGGCACTACTGTGTGGCATAACGTGACTCATTACTATTATTATCTTGATATTAGCAGCATAAAATAAGAAATATTTTATACACACACGCACACCTGGGTTTGACTAGATAACTGCCTCTTGATATTGATATAAATAATTTATCATTATGCAGCTTTTATAATATTTGTTCTTTATTAGTTTGCTATTGTCTTTGTAATGTCTTAATAATTTGTACTCTTTTATTGCCTATGTTTATATTTAATTCCTATTGTGATTCAATGTATGTATTGCCATGTAACTTCCATTGTTGGTACTTTATATTTCTTTTAGTTTTGCTTGTTATTTAATATTTTTTCATTATTATTTTAAAACTCCGTCTTATATCATAATCTATTTTTGTGTACCTCTTTTATAGTTCTTATTTGAGTATTAAATGCATGAAATATTAAACTACCCTTCGGTATATCTTTTTGTATACTTAAATTGGTCATTAGGACAGACAACCGATTGTTAATTTATTTGAATCCCACCACTGGAGATAGCTGTGTATATTATGTAGAAAGTTAAGCAGAGTGGGAGCTAGCTGTGTATGTTACGTAGAAAGATAAGCAGAGTGGGAGCTAGCTGTGTATGCTCATACTTGCCAACTCTCCCGGAAAGTCCGGGATACTCCCGAAATTCGGGTCAGTCTCCCGGCTCCCGCAAGAACTGGCATTTCTCCCGCATCCGTGAATTCCCTGGTTAAAATGATGCGATTCACCGAGAATCGTGTCATTTTGGCCCCGCCCCCCCACGACAAAACGCCATTTTACTCATGCCCGCCTAAAAGTAGGCAAGTATGTGTATGCTAGGTAAAAAGATGAGCAGAGTGGGAGATAGCTGTGTATGTTATGTAGAAAGATGACCATTGGGAGATAGCTGTGTATGTTATGTAATGAGATGAGCAAAGTGAAAGATAACTGTGTAACTTCTATAGAGAGATGAGCAGAATGAAATAGCTATGTATTACATGTAGAGAAATGAGCAGAATGTTAGATAGCTGTGTATCAAAGTTACTATAAAGATAAAAAAGTGTAATTATTATAGAACCCCTCACTCTTTTTTAAACATTTTTGTTAACTGAGCATCTCTATAGTAAAGCTGTATAGGTGCCTATATATAAATATGCAGAGGTAAGTATCATTTATTATTAAAAAAAATACTTATTAACAAACTTTATCAATAAAATATTGCTGGGGCAGTTGAACAATTCTGTTGCAATGCTTGTTAAAAAGGCTTCCATTGTCATTGAAGTTATCATCAGTGAAACCCAGTGAATGTTATAGCCGTCAGTAACCTTTTGATGTTTAGGGCAAAGCCCTATCACTCTTTGATAAATATACCTATAACAGGAGGTGACATAGAGTGCTACTTGTGTTTCTTATAGAGAGAGGAGCAGAATGAAATATGGTTGTGATATCATTGAGAGGCATCTGTAAAATGTATGAGACAGTGCTTGTATTGTTTGCATAGGGAGACTCTGGGAACACATGACAGTGTTTTCATCCAACATCCAGAGGATGCTGCTGCTTTATTCCAGGTGGAAGGGATACATCCTGAGCGTCTCAGGATTCAGCCGTGGTACGAGTACCGGGATTATCGCAATAAGAGATATGGAGTGCTACTGAAGTGAGTTTTTAGTACATATGGAATTGTGGTTATTTCTGTTTGTGGTGATTTTTATTTGGGACATAATAATCATTTTGAATAGTGTATTATTGAAATGTGTTGTGAAATGATTCTGCTTGCCTGCTTTCTTTGGTAGTACATAATCTTATATAGATTCCCAGAGTCTTTACAGAAAAGCTCAATACTCTCTGACAAGTTAATGTAGAGAGAAATATTTAGGGTGAATGATTTCACTAAGCAGCATTTTTTCTAAATTACATGTGTTGTTTTCACACATTGAAGCACCCATTCTGTGGGTTCAACTAATATTCAGCCCATTTTTTTGCATTCTCCTTTAAGAGCTGTGTAATGGGTATGCTATTTATTACAGTCGAAGCAAAGTGTGCAGTGATTGTAATTGGTTTTTGTTGTGCATTTTTAAATATAATACAAGTTGTTTTTAACTTTTTTGGATACAAATTGGAACTTCTACTTGGTGTTTGAATAGCATACCCATACCAAACAGATAGTAAATTATAGGCTATACCAGTGGTTCCCAAACTTTTGCAGTTCGCGGTACCCTTAGAGTCTCCAAATTTTTTCAAGGCACCCCTCCAAAATATTTATTGAGCAGTCCTGTTTTAGAAGTAGTTGGGTCAAAAAATTGTAATAAGTATTTAGGTCAGGACAGAAATACTTATTTAGTTGTATGCAAAAATGCCCCCTCTGCATCCAGACACTCTGTCCCCTCTGCATCCAGACACACTGCCCTCTCTCACACTGCCCCCTCTCCCCTCTGTCACGCTGTCCCCCCTCCTCTGCCCTCTCTCACAATGTCCCCCTCCTCTGCCCGCTCACGCTGTGTCCCCCTCCACTGCCCCTCTCACGCTGTGTCCCCCTCCTCTGCCCCGCTGTCACCCTCCTCTGCTCTCTGTCCCCATCCTCTGCGCCGCTGTCACCCTCCTCTGCTCGCTGTCCCCATCCTCTGCTCCGCTGTCTCCTTCCTCTGCTCCGCTGTCACCATCCTTTGCTCTCTGTCCCCCTCCTCTGCCCCACTGTCACCATCCTTGGCTCTCTGTCCCCATCCTCTGCTCTCTCTCCCCCTCCTGTGCCCCGCTGTCACCATCCTTTGCTCTCTGTCCCCCTCCTCTGCTCCGCGCCAGCCGCCAGCCATAAAAAAAAAAAAAGAACACAGAAATTTACCAATCCGTCGGGCGCCGGGACCCAGCAGCCTCCTCTCTCCCACAGCAGCTTGTTACTGACATCGATATTCAGTGACAGCTGCGGGAGAGAGGAGGCTGCTGGGTCCCGGTGCCTGACGGATTGGTAAGTTTGTGGTTTGTTTTTTTTATGGCTGGCCCGCGGCACCCCAGTGACAGCACCGCGGCACCCCTGGGAGCCGCGGCGCACAGTTTGGGAACCGCCGGGCTATACAGTAAAAAATACATCCAGTCCTAGTATCTGAGAAATTTGATGCTGTTCATCTATTTATCTGCAAAATTCTGAATACTATTTTTTACATTGCTAATACTGTACTAAAATATTAAGCTACATTTTTCCACTGTTCTTGTGTATTTGCCTTGCACAATTTTCAAGATATCATTAGCCCAGCTCACCACTAAGTGTCGCTGTTGCCTAATGCTGCATTATTTTGTTTTGTTCATCATAATGTAGACTACATAGCATTTAAAAGTGTCTGACAAAAGACACTCTATCAGCCATGGAATGCGTTATGGGGTATGCAGGAGCAAAATAATTTTTTTATTTTTTATTTTTTTTAATGTATTAGTTATGTGTGTATATTTTAATTTTTCTGTCCTGTAGCCTCAGAATGTGGATAATACAGGAATGGTCCTTGCCAAGTGGTTCTTGTATAAAAAGTTTAAATATTGTTTTTACATGAAAAGATAAATACTATCGTACATTATAGTTTAGAAAATGTAGTTTATATATAAAAATGGATGATTTGCTTCTATATTTGAGTGTTTAAGGAGTATTTTTTTTTTTACATAAATCACTGTGTCTGGATAACAGAAGCAGCTTGGTAATTACCTTATTACCTTGGTTTGTTTCTTCAGACTGCTATTAATGATTTATAATTCCACAGACTTTCCACAGTGTAATGTGACTACCATAGCAACTGCAGTTACATGATACAATACTGTTCCACATCTCTCTGTCTCTCCACCAACATCACATGCTGAGAGTCAGGCATCCTGTGTCTGTGTAGCAGACTATCTTTCTGTCTGGCAGCCATACTTTTTTTTCCTCCATAGAGATTTTGAAAATGATATAATGATTTGTAGGAGGATAATAATAGTGTTGAGAGTATTTTTAAGATTGCATTTTTATCTATGTTTCTATTTATAGCAAGACAACCTTCAGAGCTTTCAATCTAAAAAAAATACAAACTAATACAATACAAATACAAACTAATAGGGTAGCATACTTACCTACTTTCTCTCTTCCAGGAGCCAGCCAGTGGAGGGGGTCGTGAGGGGGGCGGGGTGGCCAGAATCGTGGCATTTTGGCACCGCCCCCCTGTGACGTCATAACGCACCCGCGTCATTTCACAGTGGGCGCGGAGCCAAACCCCGCGATTCACCGGGAATTGCGGAGTTTGGGAGCTAATTCTGCCCACTTCACTAGGAAGTGGGGCACTTCCTAGTGAAGTGGGCAGAATTCAGGAGATTGCCACACTCACCCGGGAGTCCGGGAGACTCTCGCAAAATGCGGGAGTCTCCCGGACATTCCGGGAGAGTTGGCAAGTATGATATATTGATGTTTGTTATATAAAGAGGTCACACTTTATACTGTGGTCTTTCAGGAGTGGAGAAGACTGGCGTTGTCAACGACTGATACTAAATCGCGAGGTACTATCTGTGGCAGGGATGAATCGCTTCCTGCCGCTTCTGGACAGTGTGGGGCAGGATTTTGTTCGTAGAGTTTACACTCAGGTGGAAAGGAGTGATCGGGGAAAGTGGACTGCTGACTTGACCAATGAGCTCTTTCGGTTTGCACTAGAGTGTAAGTAAAGAAGAAAGGGGGGCACTTATACTCTGACACAGGTATTCATTGAAGAACAACATAAACAGCAACTGTCTCATGCTTTCCCAAGCTATTGGCTGTATGGATACAGACACAGGCAGTGGCTGTTCAGATGCTGAATTTCAACTCCCATCAGCAATCTATGGGATGCCATTCAATAAATAATGGCTTAGTCTATTTTCCAATTCATTCTAACTTTACTAACCTTCTCCTTTTAAGAAACAGTGGATGTTAAGTTAAACAGTAATTCCCAAATCTATTATTTGAATTCTCTTTTAGCAGCATAGTAGAGTATTATGGATGGGATGCTATTCTCACATGTCTCAGATTTCCCATAAGGAGAGGTCCAGACTTAGGGACACGCAGAAGAAAGTATCCCATGGAACTGCAACATTGCTATATTTTTACAGTAACAGGCTGCCATTGAAATATTGAGGTAGCATTCATGATCAGCAGTGCTTTTTCCCCAAAGTATAATAATGGGTAAGATTATTCTCTCCTAAGGCCTCCTAAAGAAATGTATTAAATGACTGCTGGTATAGGGTAGTGAGCAGCTGTTTCAATTAAATAGTAAAATGGGAATTTGCCATGAACTTGCCAGAATATTTCTGGCACCACTATAATTCATTGAATGTGGATGGGGAGTGCTTTAAAGTACCTCTTTCTCGGCCACCCAGAACCTCATGTGTAAATTAGAATTCCTCTATCAGTCAAGGGTCAGATAAGCTGTTTGATACCAGTGATGTAAACAAAAATTTAGATCAAATTTGAAACATAAAAAACATGGATGTATGAACTTCTATGCATGAATAGGTGTTTTACACACTATGACCTATGATGCCTTCCTTGTATTTGTTTAGGAAAAGTAAAATCAACAAAATAACCATCCCCCAAAAAGCATAGTTTGATTAATTAACTTCATTGCATATAGCAATGTGTTACACCCTACGGCCTATAGACTCCTCCTTGGTGACTTTCCTGTTGGGTAGTGTGCAATACAGAACAAACACTTTTAATGCACAATACTGTATAATAATATAATAATAATGTACCATACACATCCAATTTGAGTTGTCTAATGTACAGTACAAACGCATTTCTGGTGCTTATATACTTGTCCCAGACCCGCTATTGTTTGCAAGCAATCAGAATTCAGTACATGGAAACAGTGTTCTATCAACCAATAAAACATAACATTATAACAGCTCTGGGAGAACACGGGAAGTGCTGGCCCATGCTGTTGTGCTAACCTCAACTTAATATAATGTATAGAGTCCTGCTCAGTACTTCTAATGTCTGTCAAAAGCATGCAGAGCTTTATTTAACGGAGTGCAGTCCATTATAAGTTTCCTGGGGGTATTGATAATGTAGAAAGTTGATATTTAGCATTGCTTATGGGGATATTCCATAAGCTGTATGCTCATTCACCAATATCTGTTCCTGCCAGAAAGCTAATACTTGATATGTTTGGTGTGCAAGACAGAAGAGGTTCTGCTTTTCCTTAAAAAAATGTTTACTAGAAAGCATTTTGTGCTCACAGACAACTAATAATCTTACTGTCACTATTTGTGGGTACAGGTGGCTGGTTATCTCTTACTCTCTAAAATTCTGTTACCAGGTCTAGAATAGTCCTTTGCCAAGTTTAATACTGATTTTGATAGAGCGATTGGAAGCACCAGTCTCAGTGAAATGCTCATCAGTTATGTATTTTACCAGTGGTCAAAGTGGCGGTGTATACGCCATACCGCCATTTCTCCTACTGACTTTGTTGTAAAACTATCCAATTCAATTCACTTACATTCCCAATACATTTTTCCTACCGCTACTTCTAAAGTTTTCACTTCAACTACTGTATATACTATATATACTTGAACAGTTATGAGATGTTACCTAGCCTTCTTTTTAAATAAGCTACCGTATATACTTGAGTATAAGTCGACCCGAATATAAGCCGAGGCACCTAATTTTACCACCAAAAACAGGTAAAACTTATTGACTCGAGTATAAGCCTAGGGTGGGAAATGCAGCAGCTACTGGTAATTTTTTTAGATGTATTCATTATTATATTTTTTTATTTACATCTGTATATGCATTTTTATTGTACACATTTTTATATCATGTGTGTTTTTCAGTTTAATGCTATTTTGTCATTTTGATGTATGCTTTCATTGTTGTGGAGAATAAAAATATGTATACACATAAAATACAAATAAATTATTAACTGTGTAAGTTGTGAAATTTTCAAATCTATTACTTGCAGTTTGGTGGGGTTGTCAGTTGTCAGGACTTGAGTTCCAGGGTCACTCTCACACGTTTGCAGCCACTATCAGAAAATCTTTTGCACTCCTTTGGGATGTACTGCATCATATTTGCCACAGCCTCTATTATATGTTCATCCTCCTGGAGCCCATATTGTCTTAGCTCTTCCTTGATACACATCTTCACATGCCGGCGCTCCAGTGGCAGAAAGGGGATGAAGAAATCAACTATGTTCTCGTTAATGAGGCTGCTGTGAAAGAGAACTAGCGTGCTAGAGAGATTTCAGGCTCCAGGGCGCCATACTCGTTGCTGCTGAAAATGAAGATCGCTCCGTGAAAAAAAAAAAAAAAAAGAGAGAGAGAGTTTTTCAGCCTTTTACTTACCCCGCAGTGGAACGCATGTGCATTCCACCAACAGGAAGTTCGGCATTTGGAACGCAAGTTTGCGTTCCAAATGCAAAACTTCCTGTCAGTGGAACTCACATGCATTCCACTGCGGAACTAAACAGCTTAGGGACCGGACACCAGGAAGTTCACCCGTGTATAAGCCGAGGGGGCCATTTTCAGCACACAAAAATGTGCTGAAAAACTCGGCTTATACACGAGTATATACGGTATTTGCATTTAGTTCACAATGTAAGTGTAGACCATTCTTAGAAGCCTGTGTGTGCGCACAGCACAACATATTTCATATTGCATCAATTTGTGTGGTAGCTATAGTTTTTCTCTGTGTGTTGATCTGTACATGTGATATGTTCACAGCTATTTGCTATGTGCTATATGGACAGCGACTTGGTCTCCTGCAGGATTACATAAACCCGGAATCTCAGAAGTTTATAGACTCGGTAACACTAATGTTTCACACCACAAGCCCCATGCTTTATATTCCTCCCCGGCTGCTGAGACTGATAAACTCATCTATCTGGACGGACCACGTGAAGGCATGGGATTCCATCTTTAACCATGGTAAGTGTGCATAGCTTCCTGTGCATACAGGCTTCTGACTTCAAGGGATGTTTAATGACTCGTATTAGGATAATTATTGTTTTTATCTCTTGCATCATAATTATCACAATATATATTATTATATTCATCATCATCATTTATTTATATAGTGCCAACATATTCCGTAGTGCTTTACAAATGGGGACAAACACAGTAAACTAATAAACAAACTGGGTAAAACAGACAAAGAGGTGAGAAGGCCCTGCTCGCATGCTTACAATCTATTATAATCTATTATATCTATCTATAGTACAATCTATTATATTGTTGTTTTAACATATGATTAGTGTATACTTTTTTCTCTTGATTGGATACTGAGCACCCAGTTTTATTTTTGTTTATGTTTTAAAAACTATGGCTTCTGCTTAACAAAATCTGTCCCTCTCTTTATCGCAAATGGTGTATAAAGAAGTGACCTCAGGCAGCTAGATTTCAGGAGACAGCATATTTCAATTGGTAGGGTCTTAATGACAGAACTAGGTAAAAATAATTGGACCAAACATGACACAATGAACTGTTTTTTTGCAGTGTGCACCAAATTAATACATATTTCTAAACAATAATGCAAACAGAGGGCACTACCATGGTGTCTATTGTTTACAATGTTTTATTAGTAAATCTTAAAAATGAGCACATACCAGAATAATTATAAAAATACACATTTCATAGCAATTGTTTGCCCCTCCTCACGAATTTCAATGACAATACGTTCTGGACATCCCTCATACACGTATATCAGAGCACTACCGAAATCCAGCAAACCACAAACACTTCACTGTCTCTCTTCTCTCCCAAAGTCCTTCAAGTGTGCTCTATGGAATGCACGCTCTACAAACTTACTCCATACACAACTGTTTCCTCTCAAAAATTCTCAACCTTCTGTCAATAACACAAACATGGCTCACACAATCAGACACTGCCCCACCTGCAGCCCTTTCACATGGTGGCCTCCATTTCACCCAGACCCCCAGACCTGGAGGCAGGCAAGGAGGTGGGGTTGGACTACTTCTTTCCCCACAGTGCACATTCACAGTTATACTAAATGTCCCATCACTCACGTTCACATCTTTTGAAGTACATACTTTTCGGATATTTAACCTATTCTCTATGCGTGTTGTTGTGATCTATTCCTATGCCCCCCGGACCATACCAACAATTTCCTTAACATTTCTCTGCCTGGTTCCTTCATTTTTTGTCTTCTGACATCCCCACAATCATCATGGGCGATTTCAACATCCCCATTGATAAACCACATTCCACTTGTGCCTCCAAACTACTCTCTCTAACTTCCTCCCTTGGCCTCTCCCAGCGGACTGAGTCCTCTACTCATCGGGGTGGCCACTGCCTTGATCTTGTTTTCTCTAGACTGTGCTCAGTTTTTGATTTCCTCAACACTCCTACCCCCTTTTGGATCATCACCTTTTCAGCTACAAGCTCTCCCACAGTTCTTTAAACTCTCTACTGTCTATCTCTACCAAGACTCCTCATACCAGTAGAAATCTTAACTCTATTAATTTTCAATAGTTTTCCACCTCTCTCCAACACACTCTCGCCACAATTTCTAGTTTCTCCTCCCCTGATATGGCAGTACTCTTGATCAGTTGCAGCACCTCTTGATCAAGTCGCTCCAGCGACCCTTCAAACTTCATGTCTACTTCAATGTCAGCCGTGGCACAATAAGGCAACATGAAATGTTCACATACTTTCTCACAAAGCAAAGCGTCACTGGTGTAAATCTTGTACCACTAATGATTTCTGCACATATACCGCTATCTACCACTAATATCGAAATGCTCTGGACACTGTTAAACAAACATACTTCCAATCTCCCATCTCTACTCAGATGAAAAACTCCAAACACCATTTTAACCTCTTCTCAACCCTCTGACTACTATCAATGCCCAAGACCTTACTTCCTACTTCAAGGACAATATTGTTAAGATTCAACTTGAAATGGAATCATCTTTGTCAACAAACAACCTGCTCAATTCCTTCCCTGCACACTCTAACACCATCTCTTTATTTGATCCCACAAATAAAAATGAAGTATCTACATTCTTTTTACTCTACCACCTGTCCTCTTGATCCTATATTCTCCCAAATCAGCAGATCTCTGTCTCCTGTTGTCAGGGCTTGAACCCAGAGCTTTTGCTTCTTGAGTCTGCTGCTCTGCTGACTGAGCTATTTTGGCTGCTGGACAGTGCCTTGTCTTTACTCTGTATTCTAGTCCAACTGTGCTTCTATGTTCCAGCATGTTCTCGCTTCACCCCCTCACTTCCTATAAAAGCCTTACCTGTCCCTGTCTGCCTTGCCAGATTATTGTACTCCTGCCATTAATCTAGTTTCTGCTGCTGCATCCTGCATTCTATTATTCACTTTTTTTTTCTGAAGCCGGCTGCCATTGACCGCTCTTTATTACACTATCCTCCAGTTTTCCTTCCTTTCAGCCTCTGGACTCTTGTTCAGTTTCTGTACCATTACAGATAAATCTGGCCTAAAAATGGTCCACAGGAGTAACTCTGCTAATTACTTTGAAGAATCAAATAAAAGTGCTGCAAGAGTTTACTTGCCTTTATCAGAATAAGATCATAGAATTAGAAACCCTTGTTAAAACCCAGCAAAGACAAATATCTAAATTGCAGGAAAAGTTTTAAAAAAATGACATTGCTGCTGCACAAATCTCACGTCCACCATTGCCTTCTAAATTTAGTGGTGATTGTCACTTATACAGAGGTTTCCTAAATCAGTGCAGCATTTTCAGATGCAACCTACACAGTTCAATAATGATACGATGAAGATCTTCTTCATAATTAATATTCTGCCTGGGGAAGCTCTTTCCTGGGCCTCTTTTATGTTGAGCAAGACAGCAATATCCTGCAAGATATAAATGCTATCGGTCAAGTTTTTGATTATCCTAAATGATGCTCCATTGCTGAAGCTAAACTCCATGGACTGCGCCAAGGAAAACGCTCTGTAGCTGAGTAACCTGCTGAATTCTGATGTTTCATTGCAGACACCACATGGAAAGATTCTGCCAAAAAAGGCAGTTCCGTCGTGGTCATTCTGAGCAAGTGGCCAGAGTGGACACCCCTTATGATCTGGACACATTTATCCAACTTTGTATTAGGATTGATCCAAGACTAAGTGAAAGGAAAAGTGAGAGGTTAAAAGCTTTTGGAGTGGACAAGTTTTATAGTCCTACATCATTCAAGGCCCCACCATTAGACAGTCCTAATGTTTCACCTGAACCAATGCAAATTGATGTAATTAGGAAACCTCTCAGCTTTAATAAAAAACAGAGACGTTGTGATGAGAATCTTTGTTTATATTGTGGTGGTCAAGTACAGTATGCATTCAGTTGCCCAAATGAGAGTCATCAAACTATTGCTATGACAGACTTTAGACAAGTGAATTCTAAGTCTAAGGGGTAAATGTATCAAGCTGAGAATTTTCCGGTGGGTTTGAAAAGTAGAGATGTTGCCTATAGCAACCAATCAGATTCTAGCTATCATTTTGTAGAATGTACTAAATAAAAAACAGCTAGAACCTGATTGGTCTTTCAAACCCGCCGGGAATACTCTCAGCTTGATACATTTACCCCTAAGTCTATTTAATTAAATTCCATCTCACAACCACTAGATCTCCTAGCTCACGGAAAAGAAGACCCTCTGCCTCATCAATCCCATTTTGTTCTACCAATAACACTTTCTTCTGGGTTTCTTCTAATTGCCAGTCTGGCAATGCTCAATTTTGGTGCTGATGACAATTTAATGAATATCACCTTTGCACAGGAAAACCATATTGGGTGAGTTTGGAGACTGTAGATGGATCACCTTTGTCTTCAGGGCCAGTTACCCATTAAACCATTCAGCTCCAAATAGCTATTGAACCAGGACATCATTTAACTGCTTCACCTAAATTTCCCATAAACTTGGGAATCCCCTGTCTGTTACGAGCCATGGCGGTGCCCCAAGCTTCCGCAACTCACTGTGTACGTTTGGGCCGCATCCTGGCCATCGCCATTCAGTCACCTAGGCAACAGCCAAGACGCTCTGCCTGTTAGTGCGGTGTCCAGGCATGGAGAGACAGCAGGGTGAGCACTCACATTGGATTTCCAGGATATATTTTTCAAGAAAAAGGCAGATTCCTTTCCTTCTCATCGGGAATATGACTGTGCTATTGACATCATCCCTGGTTCTAAGCTGCCTAAAGGCAGGTTGTACGCACTTTTTATTCCAGATACTAAGGCTTTGGAGGAGTATGTGGAGGAGGCTTTATAAGAACCTCTAAGTCCCTGGTAAGAGCCGGGTATTTCTTTGTGGCCAAAAAGCTTGGTAGTTTGAGGCCTTGCATAGACTACCATGGCTTGAACAAAACTACAGTTAAAAACACTTACCCGCTTCCTCTCATTTCAGTTATCTTTGAACAGCTTAAGCAGGCCACGATTTTCTCTAAGATTGACCTGTGGGGAGCATACAATCTCGTCCGGATTAGAGAGGGGGACAAGTGGAAAATCGCCTTTAATACCCACTCTGGTCACTATGAATATTTGGTCAATGTCCCACGGGTTTTCCAGGACCTGATTAATGATGTCTTTCAGGGGTTTTTAGGCAAATTCATAGTGGTCTACCTTGACAATATTTTGATCTATTTGCAGCCCTTGATACAACATGGTCAACATGTTCATGAAGTGCTCCTCAAACTCTGCCAACATCAGCTTTTTGCCAAACTCAAAAAATGCAAGTTCAAGGTCACTCAAGTAACCTTTCTGGGATATGTCATCAACCCCAAGGTCCATGCTATTCTAGATTGGGTGGTTCCTACAAACCAAAAAGCCATCCAGCGATTCTTAGGTTTTGCAAACTATTATAGGAGGTTCATCCTCTCATTTTCTGTTCTGGTGTCAACTATCACTGCTCTTACCCAGAAAGGGTCCAACACAGTCAATTGGTCTCCTAAAGCTTTGGCATCATTCTTGGCTTTAAAGGACGCCTTAATCTCCGCTCCAGTTCTCAAACACCCGAATCCTGAACTACCTTTTATAATTGAGGTGGACGCTTTAGATGTGGGGGCGGGTGCTATCCTTTCCCAAAAGGATCCTCAGGATCAGAGACTGCACCCCTGTGCTTATCTCTCTCAGAATTTTACCCCTGCAGAAGCAAACTATTACGTAGGTAACCATGAGTTACTAGCTATCAAATGGGCTTTGCGTTACTGGTTGGAAAGGGCTACGCATCTGATTTCAGTTTTTACAGACCACAAAAGTCTTCAGTACATTCAATCTGCCAAGCTGTCACCATGATGACCATGATGTCACTCCCACTTTGCCCCGGCTGTCACCTAGGCAACGGCAGGGACACTCTGCTTGTTAGTGCCGGGCGCGCACACACATTTGTCAATTAATTACATCCTGCCGAGGCTGATTAAACTGGTGTGCCTCCTCACTTTTTATTGGCTCCCTTATGTATTTAAGTCGGGGAGGGCTTAGCCTCCCTGACGGTTATAGCTTATATCCTGTGCATAGCTAACCTGCTCCTGTTTTCCTGTATTACGTTTGGATACTTTTGTTATTTTCCTGATCGACTTCTGTTGTTAACTTTGGCTAGTTTCTGGACCTTGCTTGTAACCTGATTGCCCTGACTTTTGGCTTGTTTTCTGTAAATCCCTGTTTGCTGCCAGTCCTGATCCCTTGGCTTGTCCCTGACTATTCAGACTGCTACAGACCCCTGACCTCTGCCTGCTCCTGACTACCCACTACCATCCTGTCTACTGTCTCCTATTTCCTCGCTACAGTATTACTCATAAGCTTACACTACACTAGAGTTAAAGACCTAGGGGCATCTGAGTACCTGTGAGTGTGATAAGCTCTACAGGAAAGATGGCTGCTATAGGCAAAGACCTCTATTCACGTTTCTGCAAGCTTCTGTCAACTGGGATACTCGCATTTCAAATTAAACTACCTTTATGGTATCTGAAGTCAAGCAGGTCACTGAACTTTCTTTTAAAAATTTGAAAAGATTGCCACCACAATACAGAGAATTTTGGGATGTCTGTGATAGAAGAATGCAGAAATATTACCTCCCCATCGCCCCTATGACTGTCCCATTGAGCTGCTACCAGGATCATCAATACCTTTTGGGCGGCTACATTCTCTGTCCGAACCAGAGTTAAAAGTCCTGTGGGAATTTTTGGATGAAACTGGCTTCATTCACCATTGTACTTCCCCTTCTAGTGCAGCTTTATTATTTGTTGAGAAGAAAGACTCTACCCTACGCCCCTGTATTGACTATAGGAAACAGAATAAGATTACGATCAAGAACTGTTATCTACTCTCCTTAATTCCTGAATTGTTTGAGAGGCTATAGAAGGCAAAGATCTTTATGAAGCTTGATTTATGTGGGGCATACAGTTTTGTTCGTATTCGACCTGGGGATGAGTGGAAAACTGCGTTCAGGACAAGATATGAACATTTTGAGTCTTTGGTCTATGCAATGTCCCTGCAACATTTCAGCAATTCATCAATGGCATCTTAAGAGATCTATTAGATCAATTTGTTCTCGCTTATCTAGATGACATTCATATATTTTCTGAAAATCTGGAGGAACATCGCAAACATGGCTGTACTGTACTTGAAAGACTTTGGAAGAACCGATTGTATATTAAATTGGAAAAGTATGAATTTGAACAAGCTCAAATCCAATTCTTAGGATATATCATCTGAAACACAAGAAGCTTTTACCCGTCTTAAGACTCTTTTCACATCAGCACCAATTTTGATACAACTGAATCCTGAACTACCCTCTGTTGTTGAAGTTGATGCCTCTGATTTCGCAGTGGGAGCATTTCTTTTTCAACGTATTAGTGACAAGAAGTTGTTGCATCCTTGTTCTTATTTTTCCCGCCAAATGACATCTGTGGAAAATAATTATGATATTGGAAACAAGGAATTACTGGCCACCAAGCGTGCTTTTTCAGAATGGAGACAACTTCTTGAGTATTTTGTCCATCTAGTAACAGTTCTTACTGGTCAAAGAAATCTAGAAATTTTAAAAGTTAAACAATTCTAAAACAATTGTCCCCTAGACAGGCCAGATGGACTTTATTTTTCTCTCATTTTAACTTCATAATTTCTTACCGACCTTGATCCAGAAATGGCAAAGCAGATGCACTCTCTGGAATGTTTTCTGAGCCCCATGTAGAAGAAACCTGTAAAAATGATTCTACCTCATCACAACTTCTTAGGGGCCGTTGTTTCTCTGTAGTTACTCTCAGTTTTGAAAAATGCTTATGATTCTAAACCTTCCCTTAGAAATCCTTCTACACATGTTAATTTAACATTTCATAATGGCTACTGGACTCAACTTCATCGCCTTTATGTCAAAAGATATGTTTCATTATGCCTGACATGTGCCTGAAACAAGACTCTGTGCAACTCACCACTTAGTTTACTCCAACTTCTTCCAATTTCATATCGTCCCTGGAGCGCTATCTCTATGGATTTCATAGATTTCATAGCTGACCTACCTCCTTCAAAAGGGAGGACAGTAATTCTAGTAGTATTGGATCGTCTTACTAAGATAGCTCATTTTATCCCTGCCAAGGCGATACCCACAGCTGAACAGACTGCAAAACTTATGATTTGGGAAATATTCAGGCATCAGGACATCCCAGATGATATAGTTTCTGATAGAGGTATTCAATTCACTTCTAAGTTTTGAAAGAGTTTTTGCACTGCCCTTGGAGTGAAGGTTAATCTGTTCTCTCCTTTCCATCCACAATCTGAAAGGGCTAAACAGACTTTTGAACAATACTTATGATGTTTTTTTTAAGACGATTGGGTGGATTTTCTACCCAATTCTGAATTTTATATAACAACTCTGCACACAGTTCAATTTCCTTATCTTTGCCAACTGTGGTTTCCATCCAACATTTACTCTGAATCTCCCAGTTTCCACATAAGTTCCAACTGTGACTAATAGAATCACAATTGGGTAGAAAATCCACCCAATCGTCTTAAAAAAAATCAAGAGAAGCTTATTGATACATTGAAAGAAGCTCAAGAACATTATAATCAAGCTGCAGACATACACCATAGAGATGTACCCAATTTTCAGATTGGACACAAAGTCTGGCTATCCACTAAAAGCCTCAAATAACAGATACCTTCTCTGAAATTGAGTCAAAAACTTATTGGAACATTTTATTATTATGAGTAGTAGTAGTAGTAGTGCCACAAGATTTCTGCAGCGCCGTACAGGGTACCAACAATAAACAGTGCAGAACAGTAAATAAGTAACAATATAACTTTTGTAGCTCTAAGCACAACTATCGAGAAAGACTGGAAGGGTGAGGGTGAGCGAGGTATATTCTGCCCAACTGGAAACCAGTGCCCAAGAGTGTGGGTGCAGCTAACAGGTTAAGAGTCACTTAAAAGATGCAAAGATATGCAGGAGTCAAGTCAATGGGTAGATAGCCCAAGGAGCATGAAAGCAAAGTTATAAATGGTGGAAACAGGAGGTGGGAGGACCCTGCTCAAACAGCTTACAAATTAAAGAGGAGGGCAGACAAACAGATGACACAAGGTGTGAAATGGAGACAGGGTCGCGAGGAACGAGGGGGAAAGAAGGAGGACGGGGGTTGAAAGGATGAGAGGGAAAGGTTACCTACTAGGTGAAATAGTTAAGCAGAGTACTAATAGGCTTTTAATAATAGGTGGGTTTTCAAATCTCATTTGAAGCTGCACAAAGACTGCGTTGATTAAGGTTGTCAACGATTTGACCACTGCTAAATCTAAAGGCCATTACTCACTTTTAATTCTCCTCGATCTCTCTGCTGCAATTTACACAGTTGACCACACTGTTCTCATACAAATGCTACAATCCTTAAGTCCTAAAGACACTGTCGTATCCTGGTTCTCATCCTACCTATCTAATTGATCTTTCGGTGTTAGTTTCTCTGGATTCACCTCTGCTCTACTTACTTTATCAGTTGCAGTACCACAAGGCTCAGTCCTTGGTTCTCTATTATTCTCTATTTATACGACTTCACTTGGAAAACTAATAAGTTTCTATGACTTCCAGTATCATCTCTATGCATATGTTACCCAAATATATCTATCCTTTCCTGATCTATCACCGTCTGTATTGGCCCGTGTTACTGACTGTCCTTCTGCCATTTGATGACAAGATATTTTGGATGTCCTTTCACAAACCCAAACTCAATCTTTAAAAAACAAAATTAATAATATACAACCAACAGAAGTTACCTACTTGACATTTCTATTTCTGTTGACAACATGACAATAAATCCCACCACACAAGCTCATTATACTTGATTTAGAACTATCCTATGCTCCCCACATCAACTCTATATCTAAATCATGTTACATACATCTAAAAAACATTTCCAGAATAAGCACATATTTCACACAAGACACTGCAAAAACGTTAATGTATGCACTGCTCATCTCCCACAATAACTATTACAATTCCCTCTCTACTGGTCTTCCCCAAATCAGACTTTTACTCCTACACTCTATTTTGTATGTAGCAGCTAGATTGATTTTCCTTGCAAATCGTTCTCCCACTGCTGACTCACCAGTTTCTACATTGGTTGTCTGTTTTCCAGCAAATCCAATATAAAATAATTCTACTAACATACAAGGCTATTAACAAAACTGCACCAAACATACATCTCCTCACTTGTCTAAAAATATCTCCCAACTTGACACCTCTGTTCTGCACAAGATCTGTATCTCACTTCCACTCTCATCACATCCTCCCATTCCCGGTTTCACTGACTAGAGTAAAAACCAGTTGCAGATAACAAGCAGTCACAACACATGGAACACAGGGTTTGCTCTTCTGTCTGTGTTTTAGATTCATAAATGAATAATCTTCCTTTTCTACAAAGTCAAGAATAAAATGACACCCCTATTCAAAGCTCACACAATTTGACATTATTGAATATGTATGCTTGTCTTACAAACTACAAAAAGCCAGTTACTCATGTCCCATATAAACCATTTATTTTTAACTAGTTCTATCATCTAAATTAAGACCCTAGCAATCACAATATGCGGTCTCCTGAAATCCCGCTGTATGAGGTCACGTCTTTATATGCCAATACCAGTAACTTAAATTTACTGTGAGAAGTAAACAATATTTATATACATATCTATATCTCTTGTCTTCCCCAGCTGATCGCTGTATACAAGGTATATACAGTTCTCTAAGGCAACGGACAAACAATACATACTCTGGAGTCCTTTCTAGTCTTCTACTTCAGGATCAGCTGCCTCTGGAGGATATTAAAGCTAGCATTACAGAACTGATGGCTGGAGGGGTGGATACAGTAAGTGACGGAAGGAGACACTAATGGTTAATATAGTCAAGACATATAAAGATACTCAACCCAAACCAATAGGATTTATTTATTTCATTACTAGCAAATTACTGACCTGCATAAGAGCTGTACCACATGGCAACCAATCAGCAATTCGTTTTGATAAAGTTAATGCAAATTAGGCAATGGAAAAAGATTGGCATTGGTTACCATCAGAATGATTGGATCATTCTTAAAACATAAATGAATGTTAAAAAAATAAATTAATATTTATAATACAATATAGAGGGTGGGCAATCACTGGTTTTTGGAGGAAAACAACCAATGGGTTACGTGTCTAAAAATCCAAGCTGAATTACCATAAGTATAATCCAAAAGATTTTTAGAACCAAAAAAAGATTACAAAATGTTATTATAGCATATCAACGCTTCAGTAGTACATTGCACCTTTATCAAGGCAAATAAATGTTTGAAACAAGCAGCGAAATACACATGGACCCTGTTAATGGTGGCTAGCGCGACAAGCTAGAAGACACCAATCCTGCCAATCACACCCCATGACCCTGCGTATTCACACCTCATTCATAGGTAAGTGCTGGCTAAAAACCATATCTGAAATAAATATATGTAAATAATTACTAACAAGCAAGAGAACCTACATATACACTACTACTTATAGTATCTGCATAATAAGAAAATAATCAAAGCTCCATGAGCTGATCTGTGGCATTTAGACTGAAGGCAATTGGAAGAGAAATTGGATAGCCAATATGTGACATAACTCAACTGAATTTTAATCAGAAGCCTTCATTCACCAGCATGACATAATGTACTACATCACTGCATAACAATGTATGAGCATGGTTTTCTTTCTTAGTTATATAAATATTATACCATGTATGAAACCGTGTAAAATAAATTCAAGATCAAAGCTCTGTTTTGTTATTTTGAAATGGTAACTATACTGTATATTTAAAAAAAATTGAATTCTCAATACTGTATGAACTAGAAATATATTTTGTTTCTTAACCTAATTCTGTATAATGACATTCACCAAGCACAATGTGTCCGATCTCAGTTACTATGGAAGCAGGCCCAGGAACACCGAAAATCTATTTCTTATGCTGTATCATTGCTGCTTGTCAATAGGCTGCGCTACACACTGGGATAAATGGGTCTGAGATGAATGCAAGAAAGAAAATGTAAATGTTAAATCGAGCCAACTAATTCCACACCCTTTGTTGTGCATGTATAGACATGAAATGATGATTTATTCCATATCAATACCATTCCCTTAATGCTGTCACAGACATCTATGACTCTGCAGTGGGCAATGTATGAGCTAGCCCGTGCCCCAGGTGTGCAGGAGAAACTCAGGGCCGAAGTTCTGGCTGCCAGAGCGGCCTCAGGAAGTGACCTCACAGCTCTGCTGAAGAGGATCCCACTGGTTAAAGCAGCTTTGAAGGAAACACTCAGGTATAAAAGGATTGCTGCCCAAGAATATAAAAAGTTACATTTAAAAACTGCACTGTGCAAATCATGCCTTTTTTTCATTAATCATTCTTTGTTGCAGGCTGCATCCTGTGGCTATCACATTGCAACGATACACCAGGAGGGATACCATTCTCCACAACCACATGATTCCACCAGGGGTAAGCACTAATAGTGCAAGTGTGAAACTATCCATAACAATGAAGAACAGAGGAAATAATTGTTTTACAAATACAAATGCATCTTAAGAAAAATATTAAGAAAGTCATTTTACATTTTAAAATGCCTGTACCCATATTTTCTACCAGAGATTACTGGTTCCACATTATAAAACTTACATACATTTTTGAAAAAAACTATTTCATGATGTTAAAGTTCTAAATACTAACTGAACTGGATAGATCAGTGTTGACCTTGATGGCAGCCAATTGGCCAGCCTAGCATACTGTACATTGCATGTGAAAGTAACAATCGCTGTCTGAATGCAGCTATAAGCATTTTAAACTGTAAAGGTTCCTAACATGTTGTTAAGGGTTATTGGTATCATCTGTTGCCACATCCATAATGACCTGTACTGTATGCAGAATGAGAGCACATCCCTTTCCATGAACAACTCTTTTGCATAATCTCTCTCCCCTTCCCTTTCAGACATTGGTGCAGGTTGGACTGTACGCAATGGGACGGAATCCAGATGTGTTTCCATCTCCTGAGCAGTTCTCCCCTGAGCGCTGGCTAGGGGGTGGATCAACACATTTTAGAGGTCTAGGCTTTGGTTTTGGTCCCCGACAGTGCATTGGTAGAAGGATAGCAGAAATGGAGATGCAGCTCTTCCTCATACACGTATGTAAAAACATTTATGTATGGCGCACTTATATAAAGATAATTTCCCCAATCTCTTTTACTACAATCAATAGGAAAATTTTATTTATTTTGTATTTATGTAGAGGTAGCCGCTCCATTCCCCCCTTCCCCTCTCCTAACCTCTGCTCCTCCCCCTCCTCACTGACTGTCGAACACGATGTCATCATCACGTCTTGACGGAGTCAGTGAGGAGCTGCAGTGAGAGGAACAGACTGCCGTCAGAAGAGAAGAAGACAGGTAAGTAAATATTTGTGTTTATGCAGGGACATAGTGTTCTGGAGGGTTAGAATGTTATGAGGAGAAGTGTGTGCTAAATTGGGGCATTGTGTGCTAAAGGGGGGTAGTGTGTGTACTGAAGGCTGGCAGTGTGTAATAAGAGGGACAGTGTGTGCTGAAGGAGGGGCAGGGTGTGCTGAAGGAGGGGCAGGGTGTGCTGAAAGGGGGACAGATTGTGCTGAAGGTGGGACAGTGTGCTGAAGGGGGGAACAGTGTGCTGAAGGGGAGACAGAGTGTAATAAGTGGGACAATGTGTGCTGAAGGGGTGCAGTGTGTAATAAGGGGGACAGGGTGTGCTGAGGGAGGGACAGGGTGTGCTGAAGGAGGGGCAGGGTGTGCTGAAGGAGGGGCAGGGTGTGCTGAAGGTGGGACAGTGTGTGCCAAAGGGGGGGTTAGTGTGTGCTGAAGGGGGGCAGTGTGTAATAAGGGGGACAGTGTGTGCTGAAGGAGGGGCAGGGTGTGCTGAAGGGGGTACAGATTGTGCTGAAGGAGGGGCAGGGTGTGCTGAAGGGGGAACAGATTGTGCTGAAGGAGGGGCAGGGTGTGCTGAAGGGGGGACAGATTGTGCTGAACGAGGGACAGGGTGTGCTGAACGAGGGACAGGGTGTGCTGAACGAGGGACAGGGTGTGCTGAACGAGGGACAGGGTGTGCTGAACGAGGGACAGGGTGTGCTGAACGAGGGACAGTGTGTAATAAGAAGGGGCATTGTGCGCTGAACGAGGGGCAGAGTGTGCTGAAGGAGGGACAGGGTGTGCTGAAGGAGGGACAGGGTGTGCTAAAGGAGGGACAGGGTGTGCTAAAGGAGGGACAGGGTGTGCTAAAGGAGGGACAGGGTGTGCTAAAGGAGGGACAGGGTGTGCTGAAGGGGGGGGGGGCAGTGTGTGCTGAAGGAGGGACAGTGTGTAATAAGGGAGACAATGTGTGCTGATGGGGAGACAGTGTTTGCTGAAGGAGGGGCAGTGTGTGTTGAAGGGGGGGCAGTGTGTGTTGAAGGGGGGGCAGTGTGTGTTGAAGGGGGGGCAGTGTGTGCTGAAGGAGGGGCAGAGTATGCTGAAGGAGGGGCAGAGTATGCTGAAGGGAGGACAGGGTGTGCTGAAGGGGGGGCAGTGTGTGCTGAAGGAGGGGCAGTGTGTGCTGAAGCAGGGGCAGAGTGTGCTGAAGGGAGGACAGGGTGTGCTGAAGGAGGGCAGCATGTGCTGAAGGGTGGCAGCATGTTCTGAAGGGGGGCATAGTATTCCGAATGGGGGCATAGTGTAGTATAATATGGGGGATAGTGTGCTCTTAAGGGGGGAAGAGTTTGCTGAAGGGTGGGCACAATATGATAAAGGGCACAGTGTATTGAGGGGGGCAGTGTGATAATGGGTACAGTGATCTAATGGCTGGGGGAAGAGCAAGTGGAAGATATACAGGGAGAGCTAAGGTGAATGATGAATTGTCTGAGGGGGGGTAGGTGATGAAATAACTTGGTGGTAAGTGGATGATGAAATTGCCATGGGAATCATGAAGATTACTTGTGGTTGTGGTTGAGGAAATGGCTGGTGGGGGGGGGGGGGCATAATCTCTGAATTGTGTGCTGTTCATGAGGATGCTCTCTAAAGAGCATCCTCATCCTCCATTGAGGATTTGTAATGTTTGCACATTTTCAAAACAGAACCCCAACTTTCCAGAAGACAGCGAAACGACAACAATGCTGCGAGAACAAGCAAGAAAGAACAGCAAGAACAGGTAAGAGAATCTTCATAAATTTGTTTGCTGGAGAATACTCCTGAATCTTCCTTTAATGATTTGAAGGAGGGGGGGGGGGGCACTGTGGGTGTATTAGCCAAGAGCGGCCAGAACCCTTAATCAGGCCCTGGTAATATGCCAGTAATAATATAATATGCAAGTGATAATGCCCATTGAAAAGAAATACTATGCAGTACCTACTGCCCTGTTGCCCCCACCTGCTATATCCCTGCAGTGTTTCCTCCTAGTCACTGCTTCCTCTTGCTTCCTATGTCTTCCTGGTGCTCTGCTGGCATTCAGTGTCACACATCCCACAAAGAAGGATACTTGGGTCCCACTGGGCATTATAATAACAGCATAACACTTCAAAGCTTTAGACTATTTCTGTAATGCTGCATAACTCCAGGAACGGGAGTGGGATTTGCACAAAGTCACCTATGCAAGTGCAAGTTCACATAGCTGAATTTATATGGAGAGAGCTAAAAAATGGACACTGGCCATGAAGGATGGGAAAACCGTGTATTTTAGATGTGGCTTTCCCATTTCAGACAACTAATTGGCTGTCAAGTAGCTAATGAAGAAACAGCATCATCTTAAGTGTAGACTAAGACAGAGAATGTTACTGCATTCAGAGGTGATAATATAATAAAAAAAAAAAACTAAACCCAATAATAAGCAGACATACTATTTAAACAGTTGTAAATTTGTAGTAAAATATTGCTCATGCGACTTAGAATACTGTGCAAATTGCACAAACACGCCTCTTTATCTGCCTTATGGGTCGACGTGCAAGTGTATCATGCACAGCGTCCTGTAAAGCAGATAATTACATTTAAGAATGTGAAAAGAAAAAAATTGTCGTTCCCCCCTCCAAACATCACAAGGGTTGCTTATGCTGTTTGTGAGGGGTTGAACACCTTTTTTTTTAAAAAAAAAAAAATATTATATGTTTTACTTTGCTTTTTAATACATTGAAGTCTCTTGCACCAGCTGAAAGCACCTGCAAAGGATACGTCTCAAAGATACCTATCTGCGGTTGCTTTCAACTCAAAATAGCATGCAAAGAGTGTGAACATGCCTTTACATTGCTAGGCTCGCCCCCTACCTCCCCTGTTCCATCTCTCTAAGCACAGAGAGGTTCAACGGGGAGATCCATCTCAGTCAGAGTGCAAACCGAGACGGATCTTTGGCCAAAAGTGCTTTTTGCGCTCAACAGAAGGACTTGTGTCCGACTCTAAATCAGTCCCTGAATATGTATTGCTCATACTTACAAACTTTGAAATGTTGGTATCCGGGAGCCTGCGGGGGAGGTGGGCATGATGGGGTGCGTGCCTCCAAAATGCGCGTCATTTTGGACTCACTCCCCATGACGTCATGACGCAAACACGTCATTTGACAGTGGGGGGCGGGGCCAAACACCGCGATTCACCGTGAAGTGGGCAGATCCGGGAGATTGCCACACTCTCCTGGGAGTCCGTGAGACTCGCGCAAAATGCGGGAGTCTCCCGGACATTCCGGGAGAGTTGACAAGAATGGTATTGCTCAGGTAAAGAGCCAGCATAATGTTACGTGCAGCAGGTTGTAGCATTTACCAGTGCTACCAGTGCACATACAGAATATTGAATTGTAAATAGAACACAAGTAAAACTGCATAGGTGACATAAATATTATTCTGAATGACGAATAAAGGGCAATAATTAGATATTAAGGTACTTAGAGGTCTATTTATTATGGGGTGGCGGTAACCATCATTCTGTATTGTTGCAAATCACATTAAATAATGAAATACTTATCATATTGGGGCTGCTCTGGGAGCCCCTGTGAAGACCCCCCAAAGATGTTTTCCTATTCACCGGCACACTAATGCTGTTTGCGAATGTAGAAAATACTATGCACATATAGCTTTGTCCTATGACAATAGTATGCATGCAAAGCTGCAAGGCTAGATAGGCTTCAGCTCTAAGAGTCAAGTGTAAAGGCTTCAGCTGTAAAAGTCATTGTAAAAGTCAAGTAGCGTCATCCGGAGATGGCATTACCTTGCTGCAAAAACTTTGCTTTTCATAGCTCAATAATTTGCCTGATACCGCAGTGTCCGTAGAGATTTGCGGTAAGCAACACTGGCGTTAACCCTTTGTTAAATAACAAAAAGCCTTTTGGCTCTTCACCGCTTGTTAAATAGATCCCTTAGTATGGTTTAATGCTGTTTTGATTTTAAATTAAATGCTTTCTCTTATTTTTCAGGTTTTGGAGAATTTTAAGATAGAGACAAACCGCATGGCTGAAGTGGGAACAACCTTTAATCTCATTATCTTCCCTTCCAAACCCATTCAGCTAACGCTGCGCCCTCTCTCTCTCTGAACGCCTCTCCTAAAGCCTCTTTGCCTTATGGACTTGCTGGTCTAGCATATTATTTAGTCTCCAGAAATGGAGATATAATTTGGAGAACTGATGTTGTAAAGTTCTTTTGTCAATACAGGTATAGATGGAAAAAAATTATACATATTGTGACCACCATGTGATCTGAAGAAGGTGACTGATCTTTGAATTCTCAATTGTCTAATGTGCATTAACTGAAGCCATTGGAACTCATTTATGCAATGCCTCAATTTGCGCCTAGATTTCTGCCAAAGTACATTGGTTTGTGGAGAAAAATGGCAGCATTTGCAGAGGAACAGAAGTCTGCAGGAGCACAGGAGTTTCTTGCTAGTTATGAAATAGGCACCTAGGGCCTGATTCATTAAGGATCTTAAATGAAGAGGATTCTTATTTCAGTCTCCTGGACAAAACCATGTTACATTGCAAGGGGTGCAAATGAGTGTTCAGTTTTGCACATAAGTTAAATACTGACTGTTTTTTTCATGTAGCACACAAATACTTGATAGCTTATTTGTACACTGAAATTTAAAGTTGATATGTGTGTGTTACATGAAAAAACAGTCAGTATTTAACTTATGTGCAAAAGAGAACACTCATTTGCACCCCTTGCAATGTAACATGGTTTTGTCCAGGAGACTGAAATAAGAATCCTCTTCATTTAAGATTCTTAATGAATCAGGCCCCTAGTTTTGCAGAGCATTCGGCACAAGAGTATTAAAGTGAGATAAAGAGGTGGTAGGTAAGCATTTTTAGTGCTTCTTCCTTGCTTTGTGGAAGGTCACAGACATATATACTTTGCAAAATCACTTGCAATATACATCAGCTCTGAACTAGATTGGGTTACTAATAAATTAAACAGATGAATTTTTAATAATATATTTTTATTTTGCTTCAGTACAAATTTACATACATGTACAATTGTCTTCATAGAACAAGATAAATTCAGTGCTATTCTTTCTTACCATGTAGTGTGGAAAAATGAAAATGTGTTTTTGATAATGAACATTAGAGATTTTGAATGAAAGTTTCAACAACATAAACATAACATACCAATAAGAGGAAAAGAATACAATGAAGACACGTGAGCCTTGTCTGTTAATGCTAGTTATATCAACTCCCAACAAGAGTGGTGACATGTTCTCTTTGCTTCTCACCATGACAGCTAAATAGGTTTATCGCCTGTTATCTCCAAATAACTGGTGGTTGTCCCAAAATAATTGTTAATTAAAAAATGGAATTACAACTAATACTATACAGAACATTTTGTTAATGGTAGTTATTCTTTAAAGCAGTATTTATTTTAGTATATACCACAACGTGTGCATAGCACTGTAGTCCTGCCTTTGGGGCTTTATATCCATCTTCAATGTATTTCTGTACATTATAGAGTGCTTTACATTAAGGATACAATTCTCTTGTATAATAAAATTGTTCATTTTAATGTCTATATTCAGAGAACATTTGCTATAATAAACACTCAATATAAAGGGGGGACTTTTTCTACTAGTCTTATACTAGTCTGGGTTTCAGCAGTAAACATAATTATATTGATTCCTTATATGCAATGAACTTCCAAGTAGCCACTGTGTGCTGCCATGTTCTGTATTTTGCTTCTTGTTGTTGTGATGTCACTTGTAGCTCTGCCTTTGACAACAGTTCCATGACTGCAAAAGGGGTGTCCAAGAATACAGGCTTTTCAAAGTCATTTACTAAAGTATCACTGTGTTTCCAGTACCTGAAGCTCACATCTCTCACATCACCTGGAAGCCATGTGACACCATTACATCAATATCTGCACCAGTTCTGTTGTACTCCAGTTGAAGGATCATTTTAAGAGTGCGGCTAAGTTGCATTGTTGAAAATGTCATATTATAGGATTGAGCTTGGCATGCCTCCTTGTGGGTGGGTCTGGATCCTTCTGCGGAGGTAAGAGGCATGACAGTAGGTGATGTGTTCTGTGTCCATAATCGGATGGTTTTGTGGGTGCTTGAGCAGCCAATAACCATGTCTATGCAGGGCATATTTTCTCTTATTTATTTAAAAAAGTTGGTTCCTATGTCCCATCATTTGTACATCAATGCTAGACAGGTCTATTTGTCTATATTTATGATTAATTATAGGAGAATATTTCTCTAGAGCGTCAGTTCTCAAAACAGCAGGGAAGATAAGATATGAAAACTCAAAGCAAAAACACTTCTTGGGAATATGCTCAGGTTCACATAGTTGTGCATAGGTTTAAAGTACACTATAAAACATACAAGCAAGGCCATTCATTTTATTATCTATGCCGACCAATTGATAAGAGTATTTGCCAATCATGTGGTGGCTCAAAGGGTCACATGCTGGAATAATTATGTGCTTTGGGCGCAGAACGGTATAGTGATGTGCTGAATGCTGAATGCACAGGCTGATATTGTGATGTGCTGGACAGTATGGCATATAAATATGTTGGGGAGTACATGTTGCTGAGGCACAGCAGGTATAACTATACGCTGAGGGGCACATGGCAGATATAATAGTGTGCTGGTGCATACACTTGTTATAAGAGTGTGTTGGGGGACAAAAGGTTGGTATAATATGCTGGTCATGTGGGACGTGTAACCTGTAATAAATGGCCTGCTGTTTATTTTATGCATGATCTGCTATGTACACATGTTGTGCAAGTATTTTATAAGCAGCTCTCACATTTTCCATTAAAAACTGCTGGCTCCTACCTTTTGGGGTAGTTGTTGAGTTCTATCAAATTAAGTTATAGTGAGCGATGCACCACAAGCCCCAAAGAGACGAGTCATTACAAATGAAAATAGAATGGGTGACACAGTTCAATATTTTAAAAACCTATTTGCTCCAAAGTTATCCATCTAAAACTACCAGTACAGAGAATATTGATATCTTTATATTTTGCTTTATGGGGCTCACCACTGAATGTGGTGGCATCTGTGGTTGTTGTTTGCAATTTATAAACATCAACTGATGTCAATTGACTACAAACTGTGCTGACTCAATATGGCCTTTTTTTCATTCAGTTTTCATAACTATTGATAGCTCTGTCACACCGGCTCCTAGTGGCGCTCAGCAGTAAGTACATTACCAGCTATATCCCTATGTCATTTATTATAATCAGTGAAGGCACAACACAATGCAAAATATGAAACTGGACATTTGTTGTGTTATTCCACCTACATTTGCAAGCTAATATGTGCCTCTGAGGTATTTGAGTGTGCATGAAAAACTTTCCAATGGACTATAAAGGTTGATCAGTCTTTGGGTTGTATGTGGCATACACAAACAAGGCAGATGTGCAGGCTTGGCATTTAAATTAAATAAAGGGAGAATAGACAGGGTAACTTGGATGCATTCCTTTCTAGTGCAAGGTGTTTTCAGACAGCATACAGCTATGTTGTTAAGTAAGCATTTCAAAAGAAAGCTCTTATTGCTGCTCCAAGCAAACCTCTTTAGTCTAAAATGTGCATAGCTGAGAATACTAGTGACTTGCAATGAATAACTTATCATCCATAGCAGAGAAGATGGGTACAGGAATATAACATTGATGTTCTGAACTACTTGTCTATCATTAGTAGAACAGAACATGATCCTTACCGTGGGAAAGTGGTGCAGGATTGTAGTGTGGGTACGGCTGAATCCCATCTGCTGCTCAGACAGCTGCATCAGGAGCTGCTGTTTGTCACGTCCCCATCGCCGTGCCGCATCCTCTAGCTAGCAGTAAGAGGTAGATTACAGTAATGGAACAGTAAGAAACCACAATGGCACCGAAACTCAATATTCACAAATGAAAAATAGTGATAGATTAATCACCTCTCTCTCCAGGCTCTGCACTCTTGCTTGTGATTTCTCCAGCTTGCTAAGAAGGGAAAACTTCTCAGTGTCAGTGAATGCTTCATGAAACTGTAAAAAAACACAACCTCCACAATAAACATTTTTTACATTGTGGTTTGGTGGCTTATACTGAGAAATAACATCTCAACTTGCATCTAAAGTGGTGAAAACCTCAATACATAATTTGATGGAGGTAACTGAAATTTTCGCTATTGTGGCATCAAAAGTGGCTCTGTGTCACATATTAAATTGTTGTTACTGTAAATTAAATGTCGTGCTACGTATCTGTCTCTAACACAATCTTTTGCGTTGTGTTTGTGCCTTGAGTCTCAAAATACATTTAGTACATATTAGACCTGTTTTGTAAATCAACTCCTGACTGAATAGCAGTGGCTTTGCACATAAGTTCCCTTTAAGTCATTTCTCTAACCAATATATGGGTTCTTTGGAGATTTGTTACTTTAAGAACTTATAAGAGAAACAAAAAAACAGCAGGTAATGAAATGAGCAGACTACATGTATCAGACAGTTATTTTTTGCCATCATTTTTATATATGTTCAGCTCCAATGTATCGTTTTCTTTGTTTTCTGTTATACCTACCTGTTATACCTACAACTTATTTCTAGAACCTTTCATAACTCCTTTGAACCTATTAGACATTATATATCAGTTTATGCAATCGATGACTTAAATACTCTAACCACTTACTAAATAAACATTTGCCAGCAGTAAAAGAACCATTTGGCCTATCTAGTCTGCCCATTTTATTCCTGATAACCTCAGACAATATTTGATCCTTCATTTGCCTCTCATCATTCCTGCCTGTTATCTACTCACCAGAGCGCTCTGTGGCAATACTGTAGTTGGGAGTCGAGCCCTCTCCAGCTCTTCTCTTAGGCGTGAATTCTCAGCCAGTAATGTAGCATGTATCTCCTGCTGAAGAACCTCTGTTCGACCCCCTGGGAGAGAGGAAGGGAAAAAAAATCTTGAAGAGAGAAAAAAAACACTTAACGCTGTTATGTCCCATGCTACCACACACTGGTATTACCAATTATCTAGAACGAGTGTCAAAAATCTAGTTCTCACTTAAATATAGCTATATAGGGGGTTGGTATATAATCTATAGGATTTTCGGCAGGTGGGTCACTCAACTTACTGCTGACAATGGTAGTTTTTAGGGATGTGCACCGGCGACTTTTGAGGTCTCGTGTTTTGTGTTTTGGATCCGGATTTTCGTTATTTTTGAGGTTCGGATTTGTCTCGCAAAACACTTGACGAAAGGTCTCGGTTCGGATTTAAGGTATTGGATTCGGATTTTTTTTGAAAAAAACATAAAAAGTTTAAAAATCAAGTTTTTGGGCTTATTTTCACTCCTAGGCTATTATTAACCTCAATAACATTCAATAACAAGCATTTCCACTAATTTACAGTGTATTCTGAACACCTCACAATATAGTTATTAGTCCAAAACGTTGCAACAAGGTATCTTTCTGGACTGCGTAGAGGAGTGGGTCACCACAATATATATTAAAAACCCTGAACTTTTATGATTCGCACCAATAATTGTACCTGGACTGCGTAGAGGAGTGGGTCACCACAATATCTTAAAAACCCTGAACTTTTATGAATCGCACCAATAAATGTACCTGGACTGCGTAGAGGAGTGGGTCACCACAATATATTAAAAACCCTGAACTTTTATGAATCGCACCAATAAATGTACCTGGACTGCGTAGAGGAGTGGGTCACCACAATATATATAATAAGAAAACCATCAACTTGTTTGATTCGCACCAATAAATGTACCTGGACTGCGTAGAGGAGTGGGTCACCACAATATATATAATAAGAAAACCATCAACTGGTTTGATTCGCACCAATAAATGTACCTGGACTGCGTAGAGGAGTGGGTCACCACAATATATATAATAAGAAAACCATCAACTGGTTTGATTCGCACCAATAAATGTACCTGGACTGCGTAGAGGAGTGGGTCACCACAATATATTAAAAACCCTGAACTTTTATGAATCGCACCAATAAATGTACCTGGACTGCGTAGAGGAGTGGGTCACCACAATATATATAATAAGAAAACCATCAACTTGTTTGATTCGCACCAATAAATGTACCTGGACTGAGTAGAGGAGTGGGTCACCACAATATATTAAAAACCCTGAACTTTTATGAATCGCACCAATAAATGTACCTGGACTGCGTAGAGGAGTGGGTCACCACAATATATATAATAAGAAAACCATCAACTGGTTTGATTCGCACCAATAAATGTACCTGGACTGCGTAGAGGAGTGGGTCACCACAATATATTAAAAACCCTGAACTTTTATGAATCGCACCAATAAATGTACCTGGACTGCGTAGAGGAGTGGGTCACCACAATATATTAAAAACCCTGAACTTTTATGAATCGCACCAATAAATGTACCTGGACTGCGTAGAGGAGTGGGTCACCACAATATATATAATAAGAAAACCATCAACTTGTTTGATTCGCACCAATAAATGTACCTGGACTGCGTAGAGGAGTGGGTCACCACAATATATATAATAAGAAAACCATCAACTTGTTTGATTCGCACCAATAAATGTACCTGGACTGCGTAGAGGAGTGGGTCACCACAATATATTAAAAACCCTGAACTTTTATGAATCGCACCAATAAATGTACCTGGACTGCGTAGAGGAGTGGGTCACCACAATATATTAAAAACCCTGAACTTTTATGAATCGCACCAATAAATGTACCTGGACTGCGTAGAGGAGTGGGTCACCACAATATATATAATAAGAAAACCATCAACTTGTTTGATTCGCACCAATAAATGTACCTGGACTGCGTAGAGGAGTGGGTCACCACAATATATTAAAAACCCTGAACTTTTATGAATCGCACCAATAAATGTACCTGGACTGCGTAGAGGAGTGGGTCACCACAATATATATAATAAGAAAACCATCAACTGGTTTGATTCGCACCAATAAATGTACCTGGACTGCGTAGAGGAGTGGGTCACCACAATATATTAAAAACCCTGAACTTTTATGAATCGCACCAATAAATGTACCTGGACTGCGTAGAGGAGTGGGTCACCACAATATATATAATAAGAAAACCATCAACTTGTTTGATTCGCACCAATAAATGTACCTGGACTGCGTAGAGGAGTGGGTCACCACAATATATATAATAAGAAAACCATCAACTGGTTTGATTCGCACCAATAAATGTACCTGGACTGCGTAGAGGAGTGGGTCACCACAATATATTAAAAACCCTGAACTTTTATGAATCGCACCAATAAATGTACCTGGACTGCGTAGAGGAGTGGGTCACCACAATATATTAAAAACCCTGAACTTTTATGAATCGCACCAATAAATGTACCTGGACTGCGTAGAGGAGTGGGTCACCACAATATATATAATAAGAAAACCATCAACTTGTTTGATTCGCACCAATAAATGTACCTGGACTGCGTAGAGGAGTGGGTCACCACAATATATATAATAAGAAAACCATCAACTGGTTTGATTCGCACCAATAAATGTACCTGGACTGCGTAGAGGAGTGGGTCACCACAATATATATAATAAGAAAACCATCAACTGGTTTGATTCGCACCAATAAATGTACCTGGACTGCGTAGAGGAGTGGGTCACCACAATATATTAAAAACCCTGAACTTTTATGATTCGCACCAATAAATGTACCTGGACTGCGTAGAGGAGTGGGCACTGGGCACCACAATAAAATATATAAAAAACCTTCAACAGGTCTGCATTACACTACACATACGGCTGCTCCTCCATCCTCTCCATCATATACATGTTGGAGTTTTAGCGTGTGACAACCTCTTGTTTTTGATAATGTCAGTGCATTTGGAATATTTTTCAATTTGCCCCACACCACTGAATGTACTTTATCTATGATACGCATCTATCTATCTTGACTGCGTAGTGTGGTGGCCCCGGTACACAATTTGGTACCGAGGCCACAATATAATTTAAAAACCCTCCACGTGTCGGAATTCCACCAAACAAGTATCTGGACTGCATAGTGGGGTGGCCCCGGTACCCAATTTGATACCGGGGCCACAATAAAATAAATACACCCTCCACGTGTCAGAATTCCACCAAACAAGTATCTGGACTGCGTAGTGGGGTGGCCCCGGTACCCAATTTGATACCGGGGCCACAATACCTCCTCCAAACATGCTACAGACAATTCGTCATTGACAGACCCCAGACAGACAGGGTCGTAGTGTTATTGTTTGACTTTGTAAACCCAAAAAAATGTCCCTGTTGCACTTGCACATAGTCGTGCAATGAAGACTGACTTTTTCATTTAAAGGCACGATCTTTCAAGTGTAGTGTTTGTAAGTCTAAGTCATATTATACTTTTGGTAAAATTGGTTTTTTTTGTTCCTCTTTATGGTAATTAATTAGTAATAGAATTAAAGTAGGAAATAGAATTAAATAGAATTAAAGTAGGAAATAGAGTGGTATAGAGTTGTAGTGTGGTATAGATAGAGTGGTCCACACAATATAATAATAAAACCCTCAACTGGTCTGAATTCCACCAAACAAGTATCTTGACTGCGTAGTGTGGTGGCCCCGGTACACAATTTGGTACCGAGGCCACAATATAATTTAAAAACCCTCCACGTGTCTGGATTCCACCAAACAAGTATCTGGACTGCATAGTGGGGTGGCCCCGGTACCCAATTTGATACCGGGGCCACATTACCTCCTCCAATTTCCAAGTGTAGTGTTTATAACATCTTAACACTACACTAATTCTAGCACGTCAAAACCTCTTGTTTTAAATAATGACAGGGCATTTAACTTTTGATTTAATTTATTGAATTTGTTGGCATTTTCTTTTACTTTTTGAACATGGCAAACGACTGTTGAATGGTCACATAATGCCAAAAAAAAAGTTGCAAGATGGAATTGTCCTTGGGCCCTCCCACCCACCCTTATGTTGTTGAAATAGGACATGCACACTTTAACAAACCAATCATTTCAGCGACAGGGCCTACCAAACAACTGTGGCTGAAATGATTGGTTTGTTTGGGCCCCCACACCAATAAAACAATTCATCTCTCCCTGTACAAACTAAACAGGCTCTACTGAGGAAAGATGTCGTCCTTATCCTCAACCTCTGATTCCTCTCCCCCTACAGTGTGTACTTCCTCCTCCTCACACATTATCAATTCGTCCCCGCTGGACTCCACAACCACAGTCCCTCTGTACTGTCTGGAGGGCAGTGCTGTACTTCATTGAGGAATTGATTATTCATTTTTATAAACATCATTTTTTCAACGTTGTGAGGAAGCAACCTCCTTCGCCGCTCACTGACCAGGTTCCCCGCTGCACTAAAAACTCTTTCCGAGTACACACTGGAGGGGGGACAACTCAGTTAAAAAATAGAGCCAGTTTGTACAGGGGCTTCCAAACTGCCTTTTGGAGTTCTACCACGTCACTACCTCTAGTTAATTTAGATTGCAAGGCTTGTAAATATAAATACTTTGAAGATAAAAAAAAGCAGGCTGCACAGACTGTGGAGCTAGAAAGTGAAATTAAATGGACCACGTTACTTTGGTGGCTATCTATGCCCCCCCCCCCCCGCCCTACACTTGTAGTTGAATATAAATAAAGCAGCCTGCATAGACTGTAGAACTAGCAATTCAAATATACAAAGAAATGGACAAAGGCAGTTTGGTATCTGTCTGCATCAGATCCCCTCTCCACTAGGAGTAAAACAGAAAACTTTTCAGCCGTTATATAATCTAGAATATAAATAGAAATTGAGAAATGCAATTTGGTATCTGTCTGCATCATAATCATCAACATCCTCCTCAGCGCCAGCTACATCAATATCCTCCTCCCAGTGCACAACATTCACACCTTCATTAGCCAAATCTGTAACTGGACTGTGGGTGATCCTTCCAGCATATGCAGAGGGCGTGCTGCAAATGCTGGATGGAGTCACCTCTTCCCGTACAGTGATGGGAAGGTCAGGGTTCACAACCAACAACACCCTTGGACTCGCCTTGGGGATTTGTGATGTCATCTGTTTAGAAGGCAGAGTTCTTTGCTGTTTTGTTGTTGTTGCTGACAGCATAACTCTCTTAAATTTTTTGTAGGGGGGGGGAGGAGGGCTTTGATCCTTGGGTGAAGTTGGACCACTAGTCATGAACACTGGACAGGGCCTAAGCCGTTCCTTGCCACTACTTGTCGTAATTGGCATATTGCCAACTTTACGTTTCTCCTCAGATGATTTTAAGTTTCTTTTTTTGCTGTTTTTTGAGAACTTGGGCTTTTTGGATTTTACATGCCCTGTACTAGGAGATTGGGCATCGTGCTTGCCAGACGACGTTGATGGCATTTCATCGTCTATGTCATGACTAGTGGCAGCAGCTTCAGCATTAGGAGGAAGTGGGTCTTGATCTTTCCCTACTTTATCCTCCAAATTTTTGCTCTCCATTATATGTAGCACAAGATACTGCAGAATGTGTGAACTTGGTAATATTGCAGTACCAATGGACTTATAATGCTGGATTGGTTTTGCAAATTTGGTTATAATTATTATATATTTTTTTTTTTTTAAATTTTTTATTATTTTTTACTTTTTTTTTATTTTTTAAAAACTTGGGAATAATGGGGAAATAACTATGCCCTTAGAAGCACAGAGCACAGGACACAGCACCACTGGACTGAACAGGACACGGCACAGGACCCAGCAGCACTACGGAACTCAGCAGGACAGAGCACAGGACACAGCACCACTGGACTGATACTGCAGAATGTGTGAACTTGGTAATATTGCAGTACCAATGGACTTATAATGCTGGATTGGTTTTGCAAATTTGGTTATAATTATTATATATTTATTTTTTTTAAAAATTTTTATTATTTTTTACTTTTTTTTTATTTTTTAAAAACTTGGGAATAATGGGGAAATAACTATGCCCTTAGAAGCACAGAGCACAGGACACAGCACCACTGGACTGAACAGGACACGGCACAGGACCCAGCAGCACTACGGAACTCAGCAGGACAGAGCACAGGACACAGCACCACTGGACTGATACTGCAGAATGTGTGAACTTGGTAATATTGCAGTACCACTGGACTTTTACTGCTGAATGTGTGAACTTGGTAATATTGCAGTACCAATGGGCTTATACTGCAGGATTGGTTGTGAAAATTTTGTGGTAATTAAAAAATATTAAAGTAGTTTTTGGTATTTTTTAAAAAAACTTTTTTTTATTTTTTTAAACACAGGGGAATATTGGGGAAATAACTATGCCCTTAGAAGCACAGAGCACAGGACACAGCACCACTGGACTGAACAGGACACAGCACAGGACCCAGCAGCACCACTGACCTCAGAAGGACAGAGCACAGCACACAGCACCACTGGACTGATACTGCAGAACACAGCACAGCACAGCACAGCACAGCACAGCACAGCACAGAACTAAACAGCACAGAACTAAACAGCACAGAACTAAACAGCACAGAACTAAACAGCACAGAACTAAACAGCACAGAGGACCACCTAACACACCCTCCCTCTACCCTGATCAATGCCCGAGTGAAGATGGCGGCGACTAGCGGGGAATTTATAGGATCCGAGTATCGCGAGATCCGACAACGGGATTATGAGTCAGAGCCTCAGTTTCACTTTTGAATTTGGCGCCAATACCCGGATCTGTCTCGGATCCGACTCGGATCCGCAACGTTCGGGTGGGCTCGGATTTCAGAAATCCGAGCGCGCTCATCCCTAGTAGTTTTGTCCATGTTCTTATTTTAGTTGTGATGTAATTTGACAAGGCTGTGATTTAATGGGCAGCACAGTGGCCTAGTGGTTAACACTTCTTCTCACTGGTCTTATCTGTGTGGAGTTTGTATGTTCTTCTCTAGGTGCTCCGGTTTCCTGCTACTCCAAAAACATACTAGTAGGTTAATTGGCTGCTATCAAAAATTGACCCTAGTCTCCCTCTGTCTGTGTGTCTGTGTTAGGGAATTTATACTGTAAGCGCCAATAGGGCAGGGACGGATGTGAGTGAGTTCTCTGTACAGCGCTGCGGAATTAGTGGCGCTATATAAATAACTGATGATGATGAAAGTTGTTAAGGTACCTGGAGATGTCTATCCCTAAATATCTTATAGTACTTGTTTTACAGGGAGGGATGACTGATGTTACATATGGCCAAATATATCTATGGAAAGGATACTGGACTTAATCCAATCTATACTGAGGCCTAAAATGGTTTATGACCGCTAATGACCTTGCAGTATAACTATATTATATATATATATATATATATATATATATATATATATATATATATATACATACACACACACACACACACACACACACACACACACACACGCAATAGTGGAAAACTGTACAAGGAGTGTGCAGTGGCAGAAATTGCAGCACAACAATGTTTTACCTTCATATTTTAAACACGCTTCTCATATTTGCGGTCTAGAGAGGGAATTGAAGAATTCTGGGCTTCTGATTATGATGTTACCAATTAGGTTCTCACTCATCAATATCACATCTCAGATTCTAGCTCAGCAGATTCACCATTTACTTATCTTAATCCTTCACACCACGGACGATCCTGAAGTTTTTTTTTTAGTTCCCAATGTTATTGCTTTTGTTGTATATTATGTGCTGTGTGCAATGCCATGCTAGCTAATGTAAAACTGCCTGATACAAGATGAAAAACCCTTCACCAGTCAGGTACACTTTAAGTGATTTATTCAATGTTTCTTGGCTAAACATGTGTTGTAATGTCCTCACTTCTAGCTGTCACTCCTCATGCTCTCTTTCATTTGTATTATCCCTTATTATAGTGTGATTTCTCACACTGCTCAATCACTCCCTGCTTCCAAGATTAATGTCACCTCTCACCTAGCTAAAGAACGTCATATATCTTTGGCAATTCAGGATAAAAATTATTGCTTCCCCTGTAACATAAAAATAGGTAAAATAAGTAATTATTGCCAAGAGTATAGGGGTATGTATGGCATATAACGTCATACATTTTGTACTTTTTTGCATTGGCACACACAATTGATGCATGTCTTCTGGGGGGGTTTTTTGAAACTTTTTATTTATAAAAGGAACAATTGGACAGATAATAAAATTGTTTTTTGTTTTTTCAAAAAGGACTGGTAGGGGATGAGAAAAAGGGGAGGGGGAGGCAGGTACATGACAGCAATAACCAATAAACAAATGAAATACAAAAAACAAATTAGTGTATGTATAAATATACATAGAGATCTTAAATCAGCAATAGTATACCAAACCTCATAGAATCAGAGGGTAAAGTCACCTCTGCGGAGGACCTGGAGATGGCCCTAAGTATGCTGGACAAAAGGACTGAATAGTTAAGGTGGGGAGGATGTCCTAAATGAGGGCGGATGATTACAACTTTCCCTTATACACCAGGGTGTCCAAATGGCATCGAATTTGTGTCATGTATTGTGCAGATAATATATGATACTCTCCATGCTTGAAATGTGCCAAATAAGGTTTTTGAGAGCTCTGGTAATATGAGTGTCAGGGTTTCCCCAAGCTTCAGAAATTAGGAATTTAGCGGCTGTGAGGATGAGAGAGATCAATTTGTTAGTCTGGGCGCTCTCATACTGTGGGGGTGGGATAAGTGGAAGGCCCATGGGTCTTTGGAAATCGGTTGGTTGGACAGAGAGTTAAAAATGGGCAAGACCTTGTTCCAAAGGGGGACAATGCGATGGCAAGCACACCACATATGGAAAACTGAGCCTATGTGGCCAGCAGCTAGAGTTGGAGTTAGGGAACATTTTAGAGAGTTTATCTGAGGTACAATACCACCTACAGTAGTACCTGTACAGAGTTTCTTAAATGTATTGAAAATGAACTAGTGGGAATCCCTTCTCTCACTTCTTCCAACAAGATTCATCCTGAGGTGGTCCCAAATCCCTTTCTCATTCCCTTTCGTGGCTGCCCAGAGAGCCAAGAGTAATATCAATTAACAAGTTGTAGATTGAAGACATAATGCCCTTACAAAGCGAAGAACACAGACATAGCTTTCAAGTAAAGTAAGGTCTCTCAGGGTATTCACAGAGGAAAGAGAAATGAGGAAGTGACTCACTTTGAGAAATACAAAGAACAGAGTATGGAAGGAGAAAAACTTTTGTTGAATAACATTTAGGGAGGTCCAATTGTTTCTGATGTTAAGGTCATCCCAGCTGGTCCCAGCTGGTCTAATCCCAGCTTGGAGCCACATTTTAGGGCCACATTTGGAGCCACATTTTAGGGGATATCTGGATTGTTCCATAATGGACCTAAGCGGGATACAGTGGAGGATAATTTCAGATGGAATCGACAATAATCTCGAATGGTCTAGCAGAATTTGAGAGAGGTGAAAAAGTTAAGCGAGGCCGATCTGTTGGTTTTGGCTATAGCCTATTTGGAGGCTAAGAAGTTTACCTTGGTGTAGTTAGTTTTTCTGTTTAGCCAAGCGAAGATATTATAGGGAACTCAAGTAGCTGCTATTTGATTCAGATGGCTTGCTAGATAATATTAATTTATTTAATCTTCTTCCTCTGATCCTAGACTTCCTAAGGATGGTCAGATAGAGTCTGCGGGGCTTATCACTCCAGATGAATCTAAAGAAGACTGTAAAACCTTAAAAAAAACATGTTTGGTACTCTCCTGTCTTGTGTGTAAAAAATCTTACTTGTGCCCATAGTCAACCCCAAAATGTAAGCATCTGAGGCAAAAACTTCCGTATGTCTAATAAAAAGGCAGTCCCTTCCAGTCAGGAGGCTGTTTTGCAGAATTTAGGAAATTAGGAGAACACAGAGCAGTTACTTTATAAAGTGCACTCCGCACTGCAAGATAACTTGGTTTTGTACCAGTGCACCTCATACTTTAGGTCCATTTAGCGCACATAAAAATTAACAGCTTCATACTCTCTCGTAACTCTGTACTCTCCATACTCGGGAGCAGTCTCCACAATGTGCGCCTCGAATTGTGACAAACTGCTTAGGACATGTACTGTGCAAAAGTTTAAACGTCAATTCAAAGTCCAGCCTCCAACCCCTTTAGTACTATCCCTTTCAATTAAATTAAGCTTTCATTTGTTATTCTAAAATACCCCTTGGTTTAGGCTTATTTATGGCTTAAATAATTCAGAAGAATAAAACATCAGGACTGTTTCTTACATGTTTCACATCTGTGTGTGTGTGTGTGTGAAGCTATTTATACATTGTTAGAGTGCCCTTATAAATGCCTTCCTCCACTAAAGGCAGGCAGAGATCGGGTCTGGTACTCTACTTCTTATCGGACCCATTCTGTAGAGAAGCGTGTTTGCAGGTACACTTCAGTCTCAATGCTAGTCAACATGGGCTGGTTTCCACTATAACATAGAGATACCAAGCGTGAAGTTCCCTTTTACGGTGAAAACTAGCCCCAGGTTGGTCAGTAATAAATTGGTGAACACATGTTTTGGGGAACCTTTAATTCAAATACAGTTTATTGAAAGATTGTGTATGTCTTTTTTTTTACTCTTCTTGGTATAATGGGGTGGGGTAGGTCCTTGGGACTCCTCTCCATTATACTGGGATGGCAAAGAAGCCACACCAAGCCTTTGTTCCCACAGTCACCATGGTCAGAAATACTGCAGCTCTTTTCAGTCTGGGTCTGGGAGCCTCTGGGTATGTTTAGCATGCTGTATTTGTGGTCCCCCAACAATAGAGGAATCAACATTGGTTGTCATGTACTGTAGCAGTGAGATTCCATGCTTGTGGTCTCCCTGTTATAGAGCCAACCAGTCCAGACTGTTTAGCAATGATGCTAGTTGAGAATTTGGTACCTTTATATCTTTTGGTACCTGAGAAGTAGATGGGTTTTGTAAAGAAATTATCCATTTTTTCTATACAATTATATACACATTGGGCATGGTTCAGAGTGGAACACAAGCGTAAGCGTAACTTGTAACTGAAAACTTTGCACGCAACTGTATATGTATGTACGCCGTATTTATAGTTGAAGATGCGTCCATGTCTGAATAGGTAGCAGATGCCCCTGCTTGACAAACGACACACCCCTCAGACACGTATGTCCAATTTGCTGGCATGCACATAACATTATATTTTGTGTGTTATGAAAGCAATTGCTATGAAGCATCATTTAAACTTGAAAAACCTCACTAATACAGCAGGAACAACTTCC
Organism: Mixophyes fleayi; assembly: GCF_038048845.1. Lineage (NCBI taxonomy): Eukaryota > Metazoa > Chordata > Amphibia > Anura > Limnodynastidae > Mixophyes > Mixophyes fleayi. The sequence goes on along the minus strand of NC_134405.1, from coordinate 132,036,938 downwards.
TGTCATACGTACAAAAAATAATGTTTTTATCTTTGCTACAACATGTACAACAAATCCTAATCTATGATTAAGCAACTACCAAAGGCTCAATAAACGTCTGCGAATCATTTGCAAATCTCTAATTACAAGCAGTTCACCAGTTCGGGTGTTCGACGTCATCATCCGCTACTTGGCCACCTGCAAATAAAAATGCTTGCAGGCGTATCTGGGACTACTTCCCAGCCTGAATGCAACTTCTCAAATACACCCTTACTGTACATAAGGAGTCAAAAGTGCCATAAAGTCACCGGTCTGATAGCCGCACTTGCATACGTTCACTTTCAGATCATGCACAGTCTGTGTGAAAAAATGCAAATATACGCTACGCAAAAGGACGTAAATCTCACAATACTATATATGCCTTTATAAAGGGCAAAAGTATTGGTACCCTTGCACTTCACAAACAACTCACAATTTTCTCTAAACTTAAGTTGAAATTAACAACAGTAATTGGTCTCCACAATTCTTTCTCTGTTATTATACAGATCCTTTGTTTTTAATTATGAATGTAATACCATATATCCTTTCAAATCAGAAAATGAAAGAAATGGCATAAACAAAATTATTGACACCTTAGACTTAAAATTTGGTAGCAGAGCCTTTGGTCAAAATAACTGCAACAAACAGCTTCCTATAGCCATGAATGAGCTTCCTGCATCTTTCTCCTGGTGGTTTGGTCCACTCTTCATGTGCAATCTGCTCCAGTTCTTCCAGATTTCAAGGGCGTTTTCTCCCAACTGCTAGTTTCAGATCTCTCCACAGGTGCTTTATGGGATTTAGATGTGGAATCATTGCTGGCTGCTTCAGAACAGTCCAGTGTCTTGTCTTGAACCCAGCCTGGGTGTTTGGGGTAAATGTCTTGCTGGAAGATCCACGACCTTGGACGGAGACTCAACTTGCTGACATTGAGTTCAACATTGCGCTCTAAAATGGTCTGGTAATATAAAGATGATTCGCTTTACCACAAAGCTCTAATTTGGTCTCATCTGTCATTCACCCTCTTTCATTGAGTTGGTGAAGGATGGTACAAGCTGAAACGGTCATACCCCATGTATGAAGGTCAGCTTGAATCTGTTGGGTAGTTTGATCAAGGTGCTTTCTCCACCATCTGAACAATCCTACACTGCAATCTTCAATCAAGTTTTCTCTTGTGGCCATGTCAAGGGAGGTTTACCATGGGCCTTAAACTTCCGAATAACATTACATACTGTGGACATGGGATTATAAAGGCCTCTGGAGATTAATTTATAGCCTTGAGATTTCCCATGCTTGGCTACAATCTTTCTGACCTCCTCAGACAATTCTCTGTCTTTCCTTCTTTTCTCCATACCCATTACAGTACACACAGTGACACGAAACAGAGAATTAATCCTTTTGTCTATTCACGGTTATTAATGAGTGGTTTTTATATTAGTGGCACCTGCTACCACAGCTGAGTTCCGTTCCAAAGAGAAGGAGAAACATCTGCTTGAAATCTACATATTTCTAACTACTTCTAGAAGGTGACAATAATTTTGTTTGGCCCATTTAAGGATTCTTTGTGGAATAAGCTATGATTTACTACATGTTTCTGCTTTTTGTGGTTTCAGAGAAATATATATGTGGATAACAGCATATTTTGTAATTTCAACAAGCTTCTGTGAGAGATGGTGTATTGTTAGAAAAATCTAAAAGGCTGCCATTATTTTTGCCCACGGCTCTTTAATATTTTTTATGTTTTTACTTTAACTTTGCAGTCCCCAATGAATCATTCCAAATGACACCTGCATTAAAGAGGTTATACTGTCCCCTTGTTTAAACAGAAAATCAATAGTTTTGTCAATTTTAGCCTTTGAGGAATTGGAAAAGGAAAGAAGGATGGAGAGGGCAACGTATGATTGGCTATAATATAGAAGAGGAAGCATAGGATGGGTGACCTTCTGGCTTACAACTATCTTGCCTTTGCTCATTTCAAACCTCTTCCTGGTGAATTGCCGTTGAACATATGGGAACTATACAAAGTCTTTAAATCACAGTGCTACCTCTCCCTCTCTCATCAGTGTCACCTCTATCTCCTCCGTCCACGCGGCTCCTCTTCTCGTCTCTTAGTTTACTGTCCAGCAGTTTTTCCATCTTCTGAATCACCTGCATAAGAATAAGCCTACGGTCAAACTTAGCACTAGGTACAGTTGGCATATTTCTAAAGGAGATTACTGCTGAGAGACGGGTGTTTCTCTGAACACGGTCTATGTAATGACTTTTTTTTAATCATTATAGGAAATGAGAAAAAAAATAACTTGTCTGATAAATTGTTATTAAGAAGTGTTACTTTACTTTGGGGGGATGTGAACGGTAGAAGATGATATACATGTTGGGGTGTTGAATTCTGTAGGACAGTGCCACTATTTTGACAAGATGAGCAAGCTTTCTAAACTGTTGATGTCAAAGAGGTATGGTGAGTGGACAGCCACCTAAGTTGTGTCCCTACAGGCTATGGTGATCGCCCTATATAAGCCAATTTTACTCTGATGCCTTCTTTGCTCACTGTCTGTCACTGGCCATGAATATTTTACTCAGGGTACTGGTATGTGATGCATTTATAGTTCTAGTACAGTTTAGTTTTCTCACTGCAGTCCATACTCTCGCATTGCTTTACTTCATCATTACATTGTAGCATCATTTTTAAAGAGGTTGCACCTCACCTTCTCTTGTTTCCGTACAGTGTCCTGTAATGTTTTTGCCCGGCTCAGTCGATGGTGGTACTGGCTCATCACAGCCTGCTGCTGCTGGTGCGCTCTCTGCAGCAGAAGTAGCTCCTTCTCGCGATCATTTCTCTGGAAAATCATTACAACATTAGCAAACCATAATACAAAGAATAAGTAAGCTCACTCAGTATGGATCAATACACTGAATTACATGAGTACAATCTTCCTATAAGGTAATGCACTGCATTATTTATAATGAGATTCTTATTGACTGATTTTGACAATACAATGCTTGAACGCACATAAACTACAAAGCAGAGAGGAACCTAGTAATTTACTTCTGTTATCCCAGGACTGTTTATAGCTGATAACATTACACTGCAGCTTCTTTATTGACTCAAAAAAAGTGAACCCATTTATAGTCAGACAACGAGATACAATGGAGACAATTTACAAAAAGCACATTTCTGAAGCACAAAACAATAGTGCTGTGCCCTTTGATTTGTACATAATATTTTCATCCACATTTTGCTTTATTTAAAACAAAACCTCAAAAAGACAAGTGTCAGAAGTAAAAAAAAGACAGATCCCTCACTCTCAAGATTAATTTAATACACAAATGATAAAAGTGAAAATCTTAGTTTATTGAAACGGGTAGCTTGGAAGTGGAATTGACACTTTTTGCACAGTGCACCTGATTATCCCGACTCTCTGCACATCTAGGTGTATATCTAGTTTGCAGATCCGTCACAGAGAGTAAGTGTGCACCTTGGTGTGATCTGGGCGGACCATCTAGATGTGTGCAAAACCAAGGATGATTTGTGGTGCCCATCCAGTGATTTTTTGCACTCCCAAGTGTTACCAGTTCTTACATTTAATGGGCATTTTTAGTAACACTTTGCTTATGTAAAAATAAAATGTTAAAACAAAATATGCAAAAGGAGATGTAAAGATCTAGGGTGTTGCAGGAAAAAAGGATGCACGGACCCAAATCACTGCTGAAGTGCATATTATGGATAATTTAGTAGTGTCTGCAGTATGTCTTTACTGATCACTATATAGTATAGTAATATGATTACTAATAGATGAAAATGTCACTTTTATCTATGGTTGGCAGCCACGGTACTCACCCTCACTAACTCATTCTGCAATTGCTGGACTCTGTCTCTTATACTGCGGAGCTCTGATGTTTCACTTGCCAACTTTTGTTTCACAGCCACTGTAAGGGAATAGAGATAGAAGAGAGAATTCTTTCTTCAATACCAGAAGATAACACTTCTTCTTTAATATCATTCTGTATTAGGCAAGTACTGTTAAAATATAAATTTAACAGAGAATAAAGGGCACACTTCCATATTATGCTAATATGAATGCAGGTCATTAATCATACTTGCCTACTTTCAGCAGGCGACATCCGGGAGAGGGGTGTGACTAGAAGGTGGGATGGGCGGGGCTCCTTCAATTGCGTCATTTTGGCCTCGCAATCACAAGTAAAATTACGTTTTGTCGACGGGGGGCGAGGCCAAATGACGCGATTCACAGAGAATCGCGTCATTTCGCCAAGGGAATTGTGGGATGCAGGAGAAATGCCAGCTCTCCCAGGATTTCGGGAGACCGACCTTAATTTTGGGAGTTGGCAAGTATCCAATCCAAGAGTAGTTAGAGTTCCTGAAAACCAGCACTGTTCAGGTACACTAACACTGGAAAATGTTGGATTGGTGATTACTATTTATGGCCAGGGATTGTATAGAAACTAGAATGTACACCCTCACCTAGTCGGTCAGCGATTTCAGCTTTGGTCATAACATCAATGTCTGTGTCGCTGAGAAGGCTGCGGCCCACGTCCTGATGGAGACTACGTTCACTACGTAGGGCGCTGTTTTCTGCCTCCAGTCCACTCATCTGACGCCGTAGGGCAATGATATCATCTGCCATGCGCTGCATGGCGAGTCGGTAGTTTCCTAGCTCCTTTAGGAGAAATACAAATAAAGGTCTTAGTCCAGCTATTTATAGGCATGTGTATTGTTGTGGTACTAGTGGTGCTAGTGAAACTATATCCACAAAATATATCTGCATCAGTCTCTGTTCAGTGTGTGAATGAATCAGCATGTTATTTCCACTTTCATGACTTTCAAAAATTAAAAAACAGGGAAGAAAATATGTTAAAACTACAAACCTATGTAAATGAAATGATACAAATAAATTAAAGCTAGGGATACCATTAATGGGATATGAAAAAAGAATGTACACAAGTATAAAATACAAAATAGAATATGCCACCAATATTTGACCTCCATATAAGCCTGATATTCCAATCAGTGGCAGAAAGTGTATGAACAATTAGCCAAAATGTCCACAAGTATGGTCATAAGAGAGAATGGCTACAAGATTTTTGCAGTGGTACTTAAGAGCCCTGCTGCAAATGACTCAAAACTGGTATTACATTAATATGACTCCGGGTGCTCCGGTTTCCTCCGAGTGTTCCGGTTTCCTCCCACACTCCAAAAACATACTGGTAGGTCAATTGGCTGCTAACAAATTGACCCTAATATGTGTGTCTCTGTCTGTCTGTGTGTATATTAGGGAATTTAGACTGTAAGCGCCAATGGGGCAGGGACTGATGTGAGTGAGATCTCTTACAGCGCTGTGGAATTAGTGGCGCTATATAAATAAATGGTGATGATGATGATGATGATATGACCTCAGAGTGTGGTAATTCTCCCAGCTTACAAAGATGATTGCAATGTTGGTTCTGAGACATTTGCAGAAGGCTTATGCGTCGTACATTATGGTTTCTTATTTTCTGTACTCATGGAATTCCTGCTGGAGATAGGGATGATTCCAGCGCGCCACATTGGAATTAGGTGAGGAAATAAAAGAGAATAAGAGATGTTTTTTCATGTTGTGTATTGTTCTTTTTTTAACATTTTTCCAGTGGGCCCTGGATGTCAGGGCTGTAGTACTATAAGGGGCATATTCAATTCTCGGCGGAAATGCCGAAAATCTCGCGGCCCGTGTACGATTACCATTATTACGCTAATCGTGCGCAGAAAAACCGTTAATACGGTAATTTACTCGCTGGAGCTGCGAGCTGATCCAGCTATCTATTACTGTATTAACGGTAATAGTTTTTCCGCGGCGCGGAAAAATAACAATTGAATATGCCCCTTAGTGTCAGCATACCCATACACTTTGAGGGGCAACCAGGCATTTTCACTTTGAGTTAAGTGCTGACAACACTATAGCCACTATTTCTAATTAAACACTAGCAAGTTAAACTGTTGTGGTCACTGAAGCTTCTGCCAAATGTGCAACAATCACTGTTCTCTCAAAGTCACTACTACCATGCTAGCTATGCTTATAGGATATTAGGAAAGTCAAGCATTATTTACCCTGAATATGCTGTAGGATGTTTTTGCTTTCGATGTGCTTGGTGTCTCTAATTTACTCAGGTGTTTCCATATTTTTGTCCACTACCTGTAGCAGGCTGAACAGGTGAAATTACCTGCAGTTCTACTGGTATCCAGAGGAGGGAGATCCTAGACCTTGTGTACATTCTTTACAATCATTCATTTATAATATTGTTGCCATTGCAGCAATGTTTTTAGTGTTTAACTGTTCTAATTTAGTTTGCACACCTCAATAACGAAAAAAAATCATAAAACAAGGATTGTAGAGCAAGAGTGGTCTATGTGGTAAGTCATTATAAGGGCAATTCACTGTATTTATAAACAAGGTTTATTTTTAATGTATGTTTTATAAAACGCTTGATAAAACAAATGGACATAAAATGCATAGCAGGGAAGTTCTCCCCAAATAACACACCTGTGACATTACCTTTTACCAAACCAAATAAAGACACGGACACCAAATTAAAGTTGGAAAGAATGACGGTATTTATTTATATTTAAACTAATAGGACTGTAAGGCGGACGAGAGCAGGGCAGTCAGGAACGCAAAACCAATAAGGTGGAAAGGTCAGACCATAGTACCACCAACCCAGGATCATACCTTATCTATTGGCCGGTGCTAAGATCAAGTCCAATGGCAAGACTACGCCCCCTATAAACTCCGCCAATATAAACCATACAAAACTGGCCCAATGGTCCTCCTAACAAACGGACCAACCATGGTATGACACCATAACCACAGAGGGGTAGTGACCTATGACAAGATCACCCGAGCACCATATGCACAGTTACAGACTGCACTGCTCTCCTACTCTAAACAACTACGATACAATATATCTCAGAAATTGCAGGGAGGGCGGGAGGAATCCGGAAGCAGGAAGGACTGTAACCTCTGAGCACTGACTTATAACTGTGTATAAGTCCCATCCCCTTCCTGCTCTCATTGGCTAAAATTCCAGGAATCCACAGATAATAGGTTCTTTGGCAAGTCACTCACCCGCATGATTTTAACTGCGTTTAGTCTAAGGGACACACTTCTCTTATTTAAGTTACTGTTCACAAATAATTTTATTCAACTGCATATTTACAAGTATGAACATGAGCCATTCTGTGTATTTGGTAGGAATATTATCCACAGATTAAATTGCCATTAACTATGCAACACATTTTGAAATGACAAATAAAATAAATGTGAGGAGTTCCTGACACTTGTGATAAACACTTGGAAAGTGTATTCAAAAAGGAAAGAGTCAATTACTTATAGTCCATCAATCCAAAAAATAAATGATTTCAATTCCACCTTAATTTAACAATTGGAAATGAGCTCCTCTTAGTAGAGCCACTTTTCTCCAAAACAAGTCCTGGACAAGATCAAAGATGGGACCCAATTCACAGTGCCTCATAGCAATGGTGGACTGCCGGTTAACACCCAGCAGCCAACGACACAGACAGGGAATTACATACTATTGACAGTCAGCAAGACGGTATTAGAATTAGAGATGCTCGGGCTCGGTTTTCTGAAAACCGAGCCCACCCGAACTTAAGGGATCTGAGCAGGCTCGCGCGTCCTCGGATCTGAATCGAGGCAAAAGGTCATTGTTGCGTTGTCGGATCTTGCGGGTTTTGAATTCCATAAGTACCTCCCTCCCCAGGAGATCCAGCGCCATTGCTCACAGAGAAACAGGGGTAGCAGTGATCTTGTCACTCTCTATTCTCCAGTGACATTGCTCAGTGCCCTTGCTCATACAGAAACAGGAGGGGTAGCAGTGTTCTTGTCACTTGACAAAAATTTACTGGAAATTAATGTTATTGAGGTTAATAATAATTTAGGGACAAAAAAAAGAGCCAAATTATGTGATTTTAGGAAAAAAAAATAGGGATCCAAAACCAAAATACACAAGGGCAGTTTTGCCAAAACCAAAACACGAAGTTAATCCAGATCCAGATATCCAAAACCAAAACAAGGGGGTCAGTGAACATCTCTAATTAGAATCTAATGGAAATCGTTTTCAGGGGGTATATAGAGAATAGGGAAAATGAGCCTCAGTCAGTATAGGTAATTTTATTACTCAGTATATAGTAAAATATATTATGTAAATACAGCAGCAGGGGTTAAAGTATCAATAGTAGTAGTTCTAATTGTGAAGTGCTCCTTAATATTCTTCAGTGGTAGTACAGAAGTAGTAATAGCAATACTTAGTGTGAATTATAATATTAATGAGTATTGCTACCTAATACTACTACTGAGAATCACGTACACGTTTTCCCAGCAGGTATCCACAGGACTTGATGCGCCCATGGCGAGTGTTGTGAGAGTGGTCTTGAGGTCTCAGCTGACAGTTTACAAGATGTTTCCAAGCCACCCCCTTGCCAGAATCCTGGGCTTCAATGGGGATTTATAATAGTGGGCCAGAAATTGCTAAAACTGAAGAGAAGGAATTGTGGGTATTTTATACAGATACGTTTTCTAACAAATAAAAGTCTTCATTTATACAACTTCGATTCAACTTGTACAACAATGGGACTCTTAAAAAACAGATAAAAGATGGGGCAGAAGGAAGAGGTGGAGGGGGGGGGGGGGGGGGGGAGGAGTCCAGGCACACAACTGTAGGGGAGAAGTCCTAGTGTGGAGCTAGTTATTCAAATGGGTTTCAGACCATTAGACCACATGGTAAATGGGTGGAGATAGCAATCACTGTAATTGAAGAGGATGGGGAGATGAGTGGGGAGATCTATTCTGATGCCACTGTAGTTAGGGTTGGTTGTCTTTGAATGACTATGAGATCCAGACCTGCCAAATATGTGTCACCCGTCATGGAGACAGTGTGTTATTTTTTCCATGGCTGATGCCAGATATATTTTTTAAGTTCTTGAGAGGAGAGCAGGAGGAGATTTTTCCAATTACAGGCTAGTACACATTTAGTGGCTGCTAGTATATAAAAGACCAGTTTCTTAAAATGCTTGCTATAGTTGTTCTTTTGTGGGAGTGGGGGGGGGGGGTATCATAAGAGGAAAGTCCATGGATCCTTTTGGATCAGGACTTCCATCATAGAGTCCAGGGGGCTATGGACCTCAGTAGGGAGTGTTTATCAGGTATTTTAACCACATGTGACATTGTTCCCCAGTAGCCACAGTTCCGCCAACATCTGGAATGAGCAGAAGAAGACATCTTATTCAGTCCATCTGGTGTATGATACCATCTGTAAAAGACTTTATAAGAGGTCTCCTTTATTTCAGTAGAGGTTGAGATTTCCTCCCTCATGCCCACAAATAATAGAGTAAGATTAAGGGCTAGATTTACTAAGCTGCGGGTTTGAAAAAGTGGGGATGTTGCCTATAGCAACCAATCAGATTCTAGCTTTCATTTATTTAGTTCTTTCTACAAAATGACAGCTAGAATCTGATTGGTGGCTATAGGCAACAACCCCACTTTTTCAAACCCGCAGCTTAGTAAATCTAGCCCTAAGTCTTTCATGAGATCCTATTTATTGAGTAGAGTATAGTAGGTTGCATAGGCTGGAAATGTGGCAAGAAAGAAAAAAAGCATTGAAAAGATTGCAAAATTTTGCATGTCTTTCAAATTGGGCATTCTCTCCAGTGAGCTGCATATCAGTGATCTGTCACTCTCCCTTTTAAAGGTGTTAAAACAAACATGCATTTTTGCCTAGAGTTTCCAGCACTGTATCTTGATGTTTGTACTGTTTGACAACCTACAACACTAAGTAAAAACTCTTATTCTTAATCTTTATACCTCTGTGTCTGTTATTATTCATTCTCTGTGACAATAATTCATTATTGTAAAGACAAACCTCAGTTTAAGACAAAATTGAAACATTCACTTTTAACGGTCAAATGAATCATAGCTACGGAATGAAAGAGGAAGAATTATATTGCTCATGAATTTTGTGAATATCTGTATAAGCAACTAAGAAATATATATTTATCTTTGATGCTTAATAGTGTCAAACGATATGTGTTTGTTAGCGACGTCAGAGAGTGACAATATGTATTTTACAGTTGTTTATACCCCCTGTTATAAAACCTATTACATCTCTGTTTTATTCCTATTCCTGTCATAGTTGCATTGCAGCCAGAGAATACATTACTCACAATATTCCTATACCCACAAATAGTCCTAACACATATAGGGCCTGAGTCATAGTGAGACGTACGCTCGTTTGCATTTTTGCACTGCGAATACTCAGAAAGTGAACTTGCACAACTGCAACTATTCAGACCTGTGACTTTTTGGCATTTACAACTCCTTAAGCCTGAAGAGATGTAGTTGGGGAGGGAAGGAATGGTTAATGTTGGCAATGTACAGTAAGGGCAATTGCGTACGGAATCAAATTGGGAAGTAGTCAAGGATACACATGAAAAAGCAGTTTTATTTGCGAGGGGTCAAGAACAGGTGTAAGTAGCGGATGATGACAATGACGAACACCCAAACTAGCAAAAAACTTAGAGGTTTGTGAATGATTCACAGACGCTTATCAAGATTTCAGTAGTCGCTCGGCCATAGATTAGGATTTGCAGAACGTGTTGTAGGAAAAATACAAAAAAATGTTTTAATTCTTTTACGCATATTGGAAAGTTGTTCGTGGTTTGTTAGCTAAGTTCAAGTTTAAATAATGCTTCATAGCAATTGCATTTATAACTTATATAATAAAAGGTTTTGTACATGTTTGCAGGTTGGATGCAAGTGTCTGAGCGGTGTGCCTGTTGCCAAGTAGACACATCTGCTACTCATTCAGATTTGGACGCATCTTCAACTCTGAATACGGCATACACACGCATACACACACATACACTTGCATGCAACTTTTTCAATCACAAATTACACTTATGTTTGTGTTCCACTCTGAATCAGGCCTATAATCACTATCCCTGCACCTCACAGGCAAAAAAAATTGAGTCTATTGCCACCATCCTATTGTTATTAATCTGTATATTAGTTTTTTTTTCAAATTTTTTTTTTTTTTTTTGTATGTACTTTTTAATACAGTGTTTACTAGTCCTTTCAGCTCATTTTGCACTTTATCCTTTCCTGTGCTGTAAATTACACAGCAACAAAAATCCTGACTGTGGAAGATATGGGCTTACCTCAAATAGCCAGGGCCGGATTTACCGCTAGGCAACCTAGGCACCTGCCTAGGGCCTAGCGTCACTCGGGGGGCACAGCTGGGGGGGACAGGAGTAATTTTTTAAAAAATGAAAAAAAAAAAAAATAATCGGCCCCTCCCCCGACTCGCGGCACACCCCCCCCCCCCCCCCGCGCGACTCGTGCGGGGGGGGGGGGGGTGCCGCGAGTCGGGGGAGGGGGGGGGTGCCGCGAATCGGGTCCCGGCAGCCTCTTCTCCTCTCAGTGTCTCAGTGATAGAGAGAGGAGGAGAGGCTGCCGGGACCCGACGAGCGCTCACGTGACTCTTTCTTTTTTTTTTTTTTTTTTTTTACATCTGGACTGACGGAGGAGGAGCAGCGCGCAATAGAAAGGTAAGTAAAACAAGGGACATAAGTGGTGATGGTGAAGGGGCACAGAAGTGGTGATGGTGAAGGGGCACAGAAGTGGTGATGGTGATGGGCACAGAAGTGGTGATGGTGAAGGGGCACAGAGGTGGTGAAGGGTACAGAGATGGTGATTGGCACAGAAGTGGTGATGGTGATTGGCACAGAAGTGGTGATGGTGAAGGGCACAGAGGTGGTGATGGTGAAGGGCACAGAGATGGTGATTGGCACAGAAGTGGTGATGGTGATTGGCACAGAAGTGGTGATGGGCACAGAGGTGGTGATGGTGAAGGGCACAGAGGTGGTGATGGTGAAGGGGCACGGTGATGGTGAAGGGGCACAGAATTGGTGATGGTGATTGGCACAGAGGTGGTGATGGTGATTGACACAGAGGTGGTGATGGTGAAGGGCACAGAGGAGGTGATGGTGATTGGCGCAGAGGTGGTGATGGTGAAGGGCACAGAGGTGGTGATGGTGAAGGGCACAGAGGTGGTGATGGTGAAGGGCACAGAGGTGGTGATGGTGAAAAGGCACAGAGGTGGTGATGGGCACAGAGGTGGTGATGGTGATTGGCACATTGGTGGTGATGGTGATTGGCACAGAGGTGGGGATGGTGATGGGCACAGAGGTGATGGGGAAAGGGCACATGTGATATTGTGAAGGGGCAAAAGTGACAATGAAGGGGCACAGTGTGTTGATAGAGGGACAAAAGTGACAAGAGCACATACTTGGATTTATGCGTATTATTTTTGCAAACAACTTAAGTAAGTATTTCTGCCCTGACTTCAATATTTATTATGTTGTTTTGACCCAACTACTTAAAAAAACGGGACTGCTTGGTAATTATTTAGGGGTGCCTTTTTCTGCAGCAGGGTGGCCTTGCTCTTTTCACATGTTAGGTACGCCCCCAAAGATGCAAGCCACGCCCTCACCTCCTTTGGCGGCGTGCCGCCGCGCAGCGGCGGCACATACTTTCATATCTACTTAACTATAGGGGTATATGGTAGGCATGCGGCGGCACATGCTTTCACTTCTACGTAACTATAGGGGTATATGGTAGGCTGCAAAAATATAGTGCTATGGATTGTTTCAGGGAGGGGGCCCAAAAACAGTATCCTGCCTAGGGCCCTATGAGGTCTAAATCCGGCTCTGCAAATAGCCCAGACATATTGCATCAATACTTATGTACTTTTACTAAGGAATGGATATTCCTACTAATACAGTGCCACATCAATCTTCTTGTCAGACCCCAGGAGTAGAAGACTGATGTCAATCTACATCAATCTTCTTCCACTTTGGGACGTCCCACCATTGATTGTTTGCACACTCTGACTACAACCAGACTATTATTGGTGCTCAGCAAGATATAATAAAGTTAGTTATTTACATTACAACTGCATCCATATTATACTAAACATCTGCATTTTTTCTTCTTCATTGGTTTCCCAAAAACTGCTAATTTGGTATTATAAGCAGTGTCACACCTCCTAATTTAAAATGTAAATATATTGAAAGACAATATGGAGTTCTGTGACTTATATGAGAACAATTTTATTATATATGACCTTTAGGCTAATTCACCTTAGTACATAACATTAGAAATGCACTGGTAAGTATTAGAAAAAGTTTCTTAACTCCGGTCCTCACGCACCCCCAACAGCTCATGTTTACAGGATTTCTCTAATCATGCACAGGTGACTTAGTCTGCTTGGCTGGGTCAGTAATTATCTCACCTATTCCACAGACAGAAATTCTCAAAAGATGAGCTGTTAGGAGTACGTGAGGACTGGAGTTAAGAAACACTGGTATAAGGTTTGTTTGTCCTACCCATTAATGCCACATCACTAGATGCTTGTGTATTACCACACAAAACGACAGCACTTTCTTTATATATACAACGTCAAAATATCATGCAGAGCTTATGATCAGAGATTGTTTATTCATTCACATCAGTCCCTGCCTCAGTGCAGCTTAAAACCTAATTCTCTACTACAGGCACACAAACACACAGGGGACAATTTAGGTAGAAGCTAATTAACCTACTAGTATGTTTTTGTGCCATGGGGGTAAATCAGAAGAAACCTACAGTGACATTGGGAGAACATACAAACTCCACGCAGATTAGTTTGCAAACGTCTATAGCAGATCAAAAAAAAAGCTACATAATAAGTGTATATATTATTATTTATTTGCATGTTTGTATAATGTACAGTGATGAGTACTGTAGTATTTTGGCTACTTTTTTATGTTTGTATACTGAATTAGGGGGGACAGTCCCGATTCTGCAGGACTGTCCTACTGTCCCGACACCCGGGTATGTTGAGAGGTATGTATCACTCACAGCTGTGAGCTTGTCTTCTGTGCATCTGTCACTGGTCCACACCATGCAATGGAAGGCCAGGGGAGTGTGGTTGTGGACACCTAGCGATTCAGACGAGCTAGGCATGCCTTTGGGTTATGTCGCCAAGCCCCACTCCTCCTCTTGCTGTTTTCCGATTCCAAAAATATGAATTTTAGGAGGCATGTGAGTCAGTTTAAAGTTACATTTAGTCAGTGAAACTTACTAAGTACTACAGTACTCACAAGTATACATTATTACAACTGAACTAATATAGCTAGATCAGTTTGTTTATTATTATGTTTGTAAAAGTAATTCCCAGTTGCCATACTTCACCTTTTCTTTTAAATGTGGCACGTTCCTAACATGTTAATGTACCATTTTACACTTCTACGACATTGGAGATTACAAAAGATGACACATAGTATGGAAGTGCATTCCAGACTTACCAATTGGGGGGCTGTAAAATATGCTGAACAATTAGGCCTTTAGCTAATAAATCTACTCTAGATTTTTTTTACTTTGGAAGGAAACTGGAGTACCCAGAGGAAATCCATGCACAGATGAGAACTTACAAACTACACCAAGTCAGTGCTTAACTCAACCCTGTGCAGCGCCAACACTAACCACTAGGCCAACATGCAGCTCACACTGCAGTTTCACTACAATAAGCAGCTTTGAAAATCATCTGTGTGTGTATATTACAGAAACTGATAAAACACCCAATTAGTCGATTTAACATGGTTGTGCCTAATAAATTATTTCTCTTATATACCTTCTAAATAAATCTGTAATATCTTGCACTATTAAAAAAGTATTTAGCACTCCAGGTTAAAAAGCAGTGCTTTAATCCAACATCTAATTAATACTTTACATTACATTTTATTTTATTATAAGGATGTGAGAATACTGTAATTGTATATATATTTATATATTACAAACATATACAGGCAGTGCTCACCTCTTCCTGATGCTCCATCACAGGGTCTACAGGAAGTTCCACAGTATTACTACAAGAGATTAGAGAGATTTTAGCTCAGATGTTCACAGAGGGTCTCCAAGGATGAGATATAATTCAATTCGCAAACTTCATTTCATTCACAAATAAGAACAGACTGTCAAGACATCCTGCACACAGGTGAACGAAGTCTCATGGTCCAGGTTCATGAACTGAGTGCACAAGCATTACACTAGGCATCTTGGACTTACCTCAGGTATTTTGTAGGGAGTTTTGTGTTGGATTGCTTCTGAAGTCCCACTGGATCTGAGGACTTTTGCTCTCCTGGTGTCTGTTGAATCCATGGGTCAGGAAGGATGTCGGCCAGAGCATTGTAGGGGGGCAAAAAAGGCCCATCTTTCTGCAGCTAAAAATAAACAGTAGTGATAGACCCTGAGATTAGTACTTAAAATGTATCTAATCACATACAATAAAAAACAATAAACACTAAATCATTATATTACTTACAGAGGAAGAGTATGGTCTATAAAAACTATCCATCCATGAGAGATAGCAGGTCCTCTGGAGCTATGTAATATGCTAATGTGAGCCAATCCTGTACACTTTTAGTGAGAAATAGTTTTTCTCACAGGTGTATATTGCAATATTCAGCAGACACATGAATGGTGTGCACCAAGCACCATGTTGGGAAAGAGTAAACTATATGACTAGTTGTATATGTCCAGCTGTATATACTATGCTAGCGAGAGTACAACTCTAGCTCAGAACGTTATACTATTCAGAGAAGGCTCTGAGTGGTGCCCTAAATACTGTTTATAAAAGTGTTGCTCCTACACACATTTAATGTGACATAGTATAGCTGAGCTCCCAGCCCTATACTAAAGAAAGATAACAGCACCCAACCCAGTATCCTAGAGAGATAACTGTTGCACAGATACACTCCCACCCAAACACACACACCCTCCTCCCTTTACCAAATAGCAACCACAGCTTCATGTCTCTCATCCAACTTACCTTGTGTAATGCAGCCAGAATGGATAAGAGGTGCAGTCAACAGGCTTGGGGGCAGACTTAGAAGCACAGTTAAATATCCAGCTCCCTGCTCTGCTCCCTGCGTACGCATTTAGAAATCATTTTCTTTGTTTCTTAGATCTTACCTTGTTAGAGCTACCTGTTTCCCCTGCCTACTCCCTCCCTATAAACATTTATGTGGCTCCCTTATTTGTAGATGTTTTCTCTCCTTAGCATTACATCCTCACCCCCACTGAGACTGAGTGACTATCACCTCTAGAAATATCCTAGTTACCCTGTCTTCCTATATTTTACTTTAATTTCCCATAACATCCTGTCACCTTAATTCTTCTGGGACAACTCGCTATGCAGGTTGTCACAACAATAAATCTCCCTGGAAACTGTCACCAAGAGGAAGAGGGCAGGGCATTGGACACCAGTCTGTATACTGGAGATAGTCGGCAACCAACCCTGGCAGCTTCAGTCATTAACGTAACACACACAATTACATATAGCTTCACTTTAGGGTATTATTATCAAGCAGTTTAGCTAGTATTCCAGTAATTTACTATGTGGCAAAACTTTAAACCAAACAAAATGAGCTACAGAGAAAGTCAGAATGACAAAATCACTTCCAGCAAACAAACAACAACACTTCGGGCTAGATTTACTAAGCTGCGGGTTTGAAAAAGTGGGGATGTTGCCTATAGCAACCAATCAGATTCTAGCTTTCATTTATTTAGTACCTTCTACAAAATGACAGCTAGAATCTGATTGGTTGCTATAGGCAACATCCCCACTTTTTCAAACCCGCAGCTTAGTTAATCTAGCCCTTAAACTTCCTGCAAAAAGAAGGCATTGCGAGACTATTTGTATCAGCACAGATACTTTGGCAAAGTTCATGGGTTGAATCTAGCTTCCTATAAAAAGAATAAAAACTTAAACCCTATTTTTAAAGAGCATTTTCACTTTTCACTATTTCTGTGAACATTTGTGGCTTAATGGCATTATTAAAAATGTGCATACAACCTATTTCATCTACATATTTACATTCACTAATGTAATGCCCATCCGTCTTCCCAATAAGGCAAGTAACCCCACCCAGCCCATCTAAAGTTAGGGAGAGTTGGGAATGGGGATGTTGTGAATTATGAAATTGCTGATATTTGTTGTGAATTATTATTATTTTAATAAAATAAATAAATAGAAAAACAAAGTAACTGAGAAGTGATGTGAAATACTTGTTAAAAAAGAAAAATTTATTTGGCAGAAATGGAGAGATGAGTAACTGATTTGCTTTGTGGATTATCATGGCCAGTGATGTGGATAAGGGTTATTGATTATCCCTGGAATGGTGAAATGTATGGTTAAGTTAGGGGGAACTCCAGCAGCAGAACTAACAGTGCAAAAAGGAAAAGCGCATGTGAGGGAAAAGCTGGTGGGTAGAGTGGCATGTGAAGGAAAAGCTGGTGGGCAGAAGGGCATGTGAGGGAAAAGCTGGTGGGCAGAGTGGCATGTGAGGGAAATGCTGGTGGGCAGAAGGGCATGTGAGGGAAAAGCTGGTGGGCAGAGTGGCATGTGAGGGAAAAGCTGGTGGGCAGAGTGGCATGTGAGGGAAAAGCTGGTGGGCAGAGGGGCATGTGAGGGAAAAGCTGGTGGGTAGAGTGGCATGTGAGGGAAAAGCTGGTGGGCAGAAGGGCATGTGAGGGAAAAGCTGGTGAGCAGAAGGACATGTGAGGGAAAAGCTGGTGGGCAGAAGGACATGTGAGTGAAAAGCTGGTGGGCAGAGGGGCATGTGAGAGAAAAGCTGGTGGGCAGAAGGGCATATGAGGGAAAAGCTGGTGGGCAGAAGGGCATGTGAGGGAAAAGCTGGTGGGTAGAGTGGCATGTGAGGGAAAAGCTGATGGGCAGAAGGGCATGTGAGGGAAAAGCTGGTGGGCAAAGTAGCATGTGAGGGAAAAGCTGGTGGGCAGAGTGGCATGTGAGGGAAAAGCTGGTGGGCAGAGGGGCATGTGAGGGAAAAGCTGGTGGGTAGAGGGGCATGTGAGGGAAAAGCTGGTGGGCAGAAGGGCATGTGAGGGAAAAGCTGGTGGGTAGAGTGGCATGTGAGGGAAAAGCTGGTGGGCAGAAGGACATGTGAGGGAAAAAGCTGGTGGGCAGAGGGGCATGTGAGAGAAAAGCTGGTGGGCAGAGGGGCATGTGAGGGAAAAGCTGGTGGGCAGAGGGGCATGTGAGGGAAAAGCTGGTGGGCAGAGGGGCATGTGAGGGAAAAGCTGGAGGGCAGAGGGGCATTTGAGGGAAAAGCTGGTGGGCAGAGGGGCATGTGAGGGAAAAGCTGGTGGGCAGTAAGGCATGTGAGGGAAAAGGTTGGTGGGGAGAAGGGCATGTGAGGGAAAAGCTGGTGGGCAGTGAGGCATGTGAGGGAAAAGGTTGGTGGGGAGAAGGGCATGTGAGGGAAAAGCTGGTGGGCAGAAGGGCATGTGAGGGAAAAGCTGGTGGGCAGAAGGGCATGTGAGGGAAAAGCTGGTGGGCAGTGAGGCATGTAAAAGAAAAACTAGTGGGCAGAAGGGGGCATGTCAGTTTTGTACCTTGTGAGTAATGTCAGTGTGACCTGTGCATAGTGAGTAGTGTGTATCAGATATGTTAAGTCAGAGTAAAATGTATATAGTTAACATTGTGTATAAGATAAATAAATAGAGTGGTATGGACCAATTTGAGGAGTGCGGCCACAAATCACTATCTTACCGAAGACTCCAAGGGGTCTTAATCCAGCTCTGGTTTGCATCCCACAGTATGGATTATTACAGTCCGATTTTATGTTTGTCACTGGGACTGCAGGTCAGGTGGCCAGTGAGGTAGACATGGTTAATGCCAGGAGCAGGCTGGGATGGGGGCAGTTTGGCATCTGCCCCCTGGGTCGGTCCCATAGTGTGCTACCTTGGGCTGGGTCATCTGAATTTTTTTCCTTTAAAATAGGCTGCATAGTTGAGTCTTGCCCCCCCCCCCCCCCTGCCCACGGGTGAAAATTTGCCAGCCTCCCCTGTTAAACGCGCGCCTTGACAATTGATTGGCAGCACTTTGTTGTCTGATTATACCCCTTCCCTTAAAGTTGTACTTGCCAACTCTCCTGGAATGTCCGGGAGACTCACGAAATTCGGGTCGGTCTCACAGACTCCCGGGAGAGGTGGCAAGTCTCCCACATCCTGCAATTGCGGGGCTAAAATGACGTGATTCGCGGTGAATTGCGGCATTTTGGCCCCGCCCCTACGGCAAAATGGCATATTTAACGTGA
Source organism: Mixophyes fleayi (assembly GCF_038048845.1). Lineage (NCBI taxonomy): Eukaryota > Metazoa > Chordata > Amphibia > Anura > Limnodynastidae > Mixophyes > Mixophyes fleayi. The sequence continues at coordinate 132,017,701 of NC_134405.1, read as the reverse complement.
GGCGGGGCCAAAATGATGAGTTTGGCCATGCCCAGCCCCCTCCCGCCCTCTAGGCGCGCCCCTCTCCCGGATACAACTTACCAAAAGTAGGCAAGTATGCTTAAAGTATATGTAAAGAGGATGTGGCCATATTCTTATTCACTGCTTGATGTTATGTTAGTCATTTCAGTTGCTATTATGGTTAGAGGTGGGAGACAGAGGGACTTTCCTAAGGTCAATTAATTAACAGGAAGCATAGAGAGATCATACACTGCACATTCATAGTTTTGAAAGCAAAAAAACCCTGGGGTTTGGGAAAGACAGGAGCTGCTCATTTTTAATACAGAAACCTAATACTCCTGAATGTATTATATGTAAGTTGTTTGACTTAGAAAACTTGCAGCTTCCAGGTAGAGAAGGAAAGTTTGAGTACACTGCTGCTGTCACCCTTGTCAATCACACAAAAGCATTAAGCCCTTACCATGTTTCCGAGCAGAATATGCATGATGTTAGTCAAAAGACACAACACAGTACAGACCAGCAGTCATTAATGTCCATTATGAAGTCTGACAAGATTTATTACTGTTTCAGTATAAAATAAGTTACCGTACATGTTATTCTAAACTTGTCTGAACAATTTAAAGCATGATTTTAGTATCTACTTAGAAAATAAATATACAAGATACTCTATATATTCTCTTGCTTTAAATGTAAACAATATACTAAAAGTGGGCCCTTCTGTGCCAGGTAATATTCCAATCTGAACATCTCAGTTCATCCATTGTTCTAGTTTCTTTCCCAATTTCAACCACTAGGGGGGCATTGATACCACATAATGTACTCTCATGAAATAGGGTGTTGGCTCTTTTAACCCTTTCTGTATACAGGCCTGTAGAACGCACTTTCTCCATCACAGCTTAGTAAGTAGGACACATACTTTTGTGAACACACCTTATAGGACTATCTCTAATGACAATGACATTCTATATATGGCAAAAAGCAGACAGACTCAGGAGGATTTCTAGCAGTTTAATAATAAATAAGCTGTTTTCGTACATGGAAGAATGTTTTATTTTTACTTTATTTCTTTCATCATGGGGCTTGTATTAAATTTTAAGCTGCTGACACACAATGAAGTTTTGCTGTGCAATAATTAACTGACCCCAGCTTCTGCGCTAGACCGAAGACACTTGATGGATATTACTGTAATCTAGTTGTTCAGAATGGTGCACATTGGTGGGCAAAGTTTTCACTGGTGTGGCTGCTTAAAGGTCATGCCAAGCCACTAGATCATAATGTTTGTTAGGCGTGTTGCTGTATTCATCAATTGTTCTGAGTCTGGCTCAGAAGCTAGCTTCTATCAAAATACTGCATATATACCACCAGTAAAACATTTGGCAGACAGAGGCTTCATAACATATCATTGAATAAATCATTCAAATAACATGGTCTGTTGCTATTAAAGATAATATCATATGTTGAATGAAAAAACATGCCTATATTATAAGAAATATTATTTTGGGGGGTTATATAAAAGCTATTGCTTATAAAAACACATTTATTGTAAAAATACAATATTTGTTAGAGAGGAAGGATTGATAAAGGACGTGTGTCTGTTCTCTGTTGAACTCCACACCCATGTCTAGATATTTGTTCATATTTCCTTCTGCTTGTAATTATCTTTGTATTCTCTCCCACAGGGATTGAATATTATGGAAATATGTCACTAGAGATGAACAAACCAGCTGTACAGGCAATTTTTTTGGCAAATTCACTATCAGGGCAAAACTCATACTTGCCTACTTTCCATACATGTCTTCTGGGAGAAAAGGTGGGAGTGAATTGATGGTGCCACTCACGTCAAGTGGGCGCCACTAATTGCCACCACAACCCTGTCCACTTTGTGTTCACGAAGGTGGACGCAGATTGATGAAGCAATTTGCACCATCACAGATCTGTCCACTACACAGGCAGGTAAGCAACTGTGCAGGAGAATTGTCGACTTCCTCAGGAGTTCGAGAGGTGTAACCCTAATTCGAGCATCTGGTAACTATGGCATAACTTAAACATATATCTACCTCTCCTCTGCAACAATTTTGGTGGTTAATGAGTTCTGAAAAATTGCAAGTGTAACTATGTCAATAGTCACAAATACAAGCAGTGAGGGCTTGCAAAGTAAACTGGGAACAGGCTAACCTATTCTGTAAACAGTGTTTATTGTGTCTAGGTTCCTCCCAGGTTTGACATAATGACCATATAATAACATTTTCCTTATTTTACAATTTAAAGCTGCATTATCACCAAAAATGGCTGCAAAAGAGGAGTATAAACAGGAGGACCAATCAGGTCCTCCCGCCATACCTCCCCACCACAGCAACACCCACAGATTTTGGTTCTGCCTGTGAGACAAACAGAAGTCTGGGGCTGCTCTCTTCAGCCCTTTTTCCTAGGGCTCTGAGGAGGGGGGGGGGGGGGGGGGGGGAGAAGCTGATTAGCTCTATGCCAAGTTAGTATTGTGGAGATAATGAATATAACAAACCAATCAGGAAAAGGTTCAAAGTAATCAGGAACACAGGACTGAATATATCAAAATAGAAGTGTAAAAATATAGATTAAGGTCCCAAAAACTTTCCAAAACTAGAATTTAAGGTGACGATAAGTACAGCAAGTGTTTTGAATGTGTACACTGTTATATGTAAAATTCCAGCTGTACAATGTTTAGTATTATTGTATTTGTTAAGTGTTACTTACTGATTTACATTAGTTGGAAGATAGGATTACACTAAAGTTTGTACCAAAAATTGAACTTGAAGTAAAAAGTAAAAATGTTGCTGAATACTACAGTACTTCTCACTGTATGCTATACAAACATACAGATAAAAATTAAATAGCAATATATAAATTTGTTGTTTTTTTTAGTTTCTGTTGACATCTGCTACAGAAGCTCACAATCTGGATACAGCTTAATGAAGTTTCTCCCAGTGTCTGTATGGATTTCTCTCACAGCTTAAACATACTAGTAGGTTAATTAGTTTCTAAACATATTGTCCCAAGAGTGTGTGTGTTTATGTGCCTGTGGTAGAAAAATGATATTGTAAGCTGTACTGGGGCAGGAATTTATGTGCATGTGTAAATGACAGTGTAATATGTTGTCGCTATATAAATAAGGATTATTATTACTAATCATACTTGCCAACCTTTCCAAGGTGGCCTCCAGGAGATCCAGGGGGGATGTGGGCGTGTGGGAGCGGGGCCCAGCGAATCACATTATTTTGGCCATGCCCCCATGACACACTGACACAAACGTGGCATTTTACCGTGGGTGACGGGCCAAAATGATGCGATTCCCTGAGAATCATGGAGCCTCCAAATCCTGCGCACTTCACTAGGAAGTGGACAGATGCGGGAGAATGTCCTACTCTCCCGGAAGTCTTGGAGACCTAACCTTAATTCCGGAGTCTCCCGGACATTCCAGGAGAATTGGCAAGTATGTTATCAATAATAAATATACTATATAAATAAGAAGTATTATTATTACTAATTCATTCAGTACCTACATATTACACAGCGCTTTACAGAGAATATTTAATCAACCAGATCAGTCCCTGTGCCGGTGGAGCTTACAATCTATTTTCCCTACCACACGAACATACACACTAGGATTAGTTTAGTCAGAAGTCAATTCACCTACCATCATCATCATCGTTTATTTGCCGTGGTGCCTGACATTTATAACACACATGAAAACAGTAAACATAAAAATAGGTACATGACAAGGGACATATGAGGTAGATGGATTGAGGACAAACATGAGACATAAAGTAGAGATCTTACATTCTAGAGGGAGATAAATAGTAACAGTAGGATCAAGTTGGACAGTTTTGTTTGGGACATGGACCAGGTAATGGGGAAGTGAGAAGAGACAAGAGTGTTAAATCAATAGAAATCACGTTTTATAATTAGGCCTCCCTCCATTCCCAACAATAATAATATTCACATTTAATAAGTAGACCTATTTCCCTCCAACCAGCTCCAACATTAAACTAACAGTATACCCATTTAATCAAAAGCTATTTCCCTCCCTCCAAACAGTCCCAGCATTAAATTAAAGGTTCAGTCTCCTCACCTTAAATAATTAGCCCCCACTTACACTTTACGGTTAAATAGCCTACCTCCCACACTATATTAAGATCCTCCCTCCCCTCACACACTATATTAACATACTGCTCCAACACATACACACACATGCCATATTAACATACTGCGGCCACCCACATATGCGTCATATTAACATACTGCGGCCACACACACACGCCATATTAAAATACTGCGGCCACACACTATATTAACATACATTTTCACTCACTCCCTCCCCCAGCAGCCATGTTCACTCACTCCCCCCCAGCAGCCATGTTCACTCACTCCCCCCCAGCAGCCATGTTCACTCACTCCCCCCCCCCCCCCAGCAGCCCTGTTCACTCACACACACCCCCAGCAGCCCTGTTCACCCATTCCCATTATCCCCCTAGCAGCCATGTTCACTCACTCCCCCCCACCCAGGAGCATGTTCACTCACTCCCCCCTTCACTCACTCCGCCCCTCAGCCCCCCAGCAGCCCTGTTCACTCCCTCCCACACCCCCAGCAGCCCTGTGCACTCACTTCTGCCCCCCAGCAGCCCTGTGCACTCACTTCTGCCCCCCAGCAGCCCTGTGCACTCACTTCTGCCCCCCAGCAGCCCTGTTCACTCACTCCCCCCCAGCAGCCATGTTCACTCACTCCCCCCCCCTGCAGACATGTTCACTCACTCCCCCCCTGCAGACATGTTCACTCACTTCCCCCCTGCAGACATGTTCACTCACTCACCCCCCCAACAGCCATGTTCACTCACTTCTGCCCAGGGCCATCTTAACAACATTATGGGCCCCCGGGCAAAGCAGTGCACTGGGGCCCCTAGATATAGATATATAGATGTATTCAGATATAGATATATAGATGTATACAGATACTCAGGCCCTAAATCTCTTTTATCCAGGGAGGAAAATCTTCCATTTCTCTCTTACTACTCCACGATGTCTCAAGTAAATAACAGATCTTTGAAGGTAATCCATTCATCTATTTTACCAAATAGGACTTAGGCTAGGTACACAATACAGAAAATTTCTCCCGATGTGATATATTTAACAATTTTACCAATGACTGAAAAAAATACAAGTCCCGATCAGCATGCCGATTCATGTGTATTTTACAAGATTTACCTTCAGATCTGTGCTCTTCAACTGTCATAACTATTGGCTGAAAAGATTGTGACTCTGCACACTCCATAACGATCTATGAACACTGCCGGTCGTGAGTGCATACACACTGCAGAATTGGAATGACATTGTTCCATCTTGAACAAGATTTTTAGTTCAGTTTAAAAATCAAATCAAACGCTGCAATGTGCTTTGGAACTGTGAAGAGCTTAATGGGGCGGTTGGAGGTCCGGAGGACCCCTCCGGACCAGTGCTGCTGCACCGCTATGGGTCGGGGCGGTGAGCCAATCAGAGTTCACCTCCTAGCTGTAACGTCGGCGCTCTGCTGGCTATTTAAGCCATCTAGATATATATGAAATGTATCGTTTTACATATTATGTAATTAAAAACATTATGGGCCTGATTCATTAAGGCCCGTAAATGGTGATACGTGCTGTATTTTGTGGCGTAAAATCTTACTGCAAATGTTTAGAAACAAACCATAGGACAGTGGACGCAGCAACGTTCAATTCATCTTCAAGCACAAAGGACACTTACTACAGCCTACAATTTCAGCGGCGTAACGGGGAGGGGATAGGGCATATGCAGATAGGCAATGTACACTAAGGGTGTGCCAAGCTCGAGCGCATGCAGCAAAGTCTGATTCAAGCCTTTGGCATCTCTAAAAGTGCAGATTTGTCTGTTGTATCACTTGCACCAGCTACTGGTCTGGTCTAAGGGCCGATTACTAGTAATGATGGTAGCATATGCAAACTAGTGAATGTGTTTGCAATTAGGAGCAATTGTAAAAATGCATTTTATGTTCACTAGACATTCATAACATTCTAAGAAATGTATTTTATGTTTTTTTTTTTTTTTTTTATATTTTGTCATTAATGACGATATTATAACAGGTGATATTATTTGAATACTTTTTCTTCTGTGCATTCTATTGGGACTTTATATTCCACATATGTATTAGACCTGGCATGTCAAACTCAAAACCCCAATTGGGCCAAATAATCAAAGTCTAAGATTTTGTGGGCCGCAAAAAAAAGTCTCATATGCAATTTTGTCACCCCCTTTCATCACACTGCGCCCTTCATACTGCTTTTGCTCCCCTTCATTTGTCTCCCCTGTTTCATACTGTGACCTCCATCATGCTGCTTTTGCTCCCCTTTACCCTTCTCTCGCTTCACACTGTGCCCTTTATGCTGTTTTTGCTACCCTTCACTTACCTTTCTATTGCCTTTCTTTTTTTTAATCCTCTGTCTCTCTCTTCGGCTTACAGTCTAAATTCCCTAACACACACACACAGACTAGGGTAAATTTGTTAGCAGCCAATTAACCTACCAGTATATTTTTGGAGTGTGGGAGGAAACCGGAGCACACCCACGCAAACACGGGGAGAACATACAAATTCCTCACAGATAAGGCCATGATCGGGAACTGAACTCATGACCCCAGTGTTGTAAGGCAGAAGTGCTAACCACTACGCCACCGTGCTTCCTTAATGAATCAGGCTCTACGTTTGCTATACTATCAGACTGTAACTAAAGTATTTTTAAAAGTTCATGCGACATCAGGCGAAATTTGGTCCACTTATGATGCAGGAACAGGACAAGAGTCTTACACAACAGCTGCTGTGAATATAAAGAGAGTATAGAACTTGCATGTGTGTGATGTCAAGCTTGAAATCAGATAAATCATGTCAGATATTTGTCCACCTTTAAGGGTAGATTTATTACACTTTCTAAAATGAAGTTATTGCCCATAGCAGTCTATCAGATTCTAGCGAGCATTTATCTAATACAGTGATGGGCAACAGGTGCCTTCACCTGCGGCTCCCAGCTTCTACCGGCTTATTGGTCAGAATTGTTTGGTATAACTTGTAACACTTTACAATGCTGATATGTTATTATGAATAGGTGTCACTCTTCTTGATTAAATGCATTGCTTTACATATTACTGAGATTGAGGGTAGTGTGCGGCCAGTTTGAAGGCTAGAGGGACGCACCGTGTGATGTGTATCAGTGTCACTGATCTAGGACATTCTAGAGAACAATAGCTAGAATCTGAATGGTTGCTATGGGTAACACCTCCACTTTTCCTTTTATGAAGGTCTGATACATCTACCGTTTAATGTGATCTTGCAAGCAAGAAATTTCAAGTGAAAAAACAGAAGTTAAAATTAAAAACCTACAGTACCCAGGTAGCATAAGAGTGCACACCCTGTCATAATGGGACTGTAGTTGTGTTCACTGTTAACTAATCACATCCAAAATCACATACAAAGGTAATTAGCATACCCCTGCCAGCTATGAAAGTGACTGTGTTTAACCCCAAATAAAGATCAGCAGTTCCTGTAGGATTTCCTTGTAGTTTTCTAGGTTGCATCCTACTGGGGTTGTGACGGTCTGCACGGACCCTTCAAGACATCTACGGGACCTCACTGTTGAAAGCTACCAATCAGGGTAGGGATATAAAATAATATCATCAATACGTTGAGAATATGTGGCACAACAGGAACATTGGCAAGATCAGGATGTCCCTCCAAAGTTGATGACAGGGCAAGGATAAAACTCATCAGGGAAGCTATCAAGGTGTCTACAACAACATTAAAAAAGCTGCAGAAGCTTCTTGCAGAACATGTCACTCCCTGCATGTAACAACAATCTTCAGTATTCTGCACGCCTGGGCTATGGATAGGGTGGCAAGTCAGAAATCATTTCGTACAAAAAAGAAAATCCAAGTCTAAATTCTGCAAAAAAATACATTCAATTGCGCCAAAATCATGGGGGAAAATATCTTATGGCCAGCTCATCATCCAAAGTACACCATACTTACTGTGGCAGCATCATTCATTGGTCTGCTTCTCTTCAGCTGGACTCTAGGCAGCAGAGCCATAACTTAGAATTCTAGCGCCTGGGGCGAGAAAGATAAATGCCGCCCCCCTAGTCCTCAATTTTAACCAAATGAACCTAAAATATGCCTAAATTGTGCCCCCCTTCAGTGTTGCGCCCTGGGCGGTCGCCCCTGTCGCACAGCCCTAGTTACGGCCCTGCTAGGCAGCATAGAGGACATAATGAATATCGCCAGCAATTAGCAAGACATTAAGGCACGAAACCTGCTGACCTTTGTCAAAAAGCTGAAGAGGAAGTCTTGGAATGGAGCCACTGGAGGCCAGACCTCAACACATTGAAAACCCGCAAAATGATCTAAGAGGGCTGTGCACAGGACAGCTTCGCAATCTGACGGACGTTGAACTTTTTTGCAGGGAAGAATACAATTCCAGTTATGTGATATTGATAGAGACTCATTTAAAAAGACTCACTCATTTGCAATATAAAATGTAATTAAATAAAGACACAAATACAAAATACAAGTAGTTAAATTCAAACATCTGTCCAGGTGTACTTCAGCCACAATGACGTGATCATGCCCTTACTGTGCTCAGCCTATGCTCTGCCACTCTTTCTCTGCCCTGTTCCCCTGCTCCAAGTGCAAGGTGTCTGAAGTGTATGATGCAACCAAATCAGCATACAGGCGTAAGCATTTTTTGTGTGAATGTGCAGTACGGAAATGCTTTCTTTATGGGACAAAAGGTATGTCCAGCATTACATGAGCCCCAAAAAGTTTGCTTGCATTAAAATGATTACAGGCCCAGGAATAGTGCTGGTATAAATGTCATGGAGCAGTATGTCCCATCTGCTGCCCACGCCTGAAAGTCATGGAGACAATTATTTGGAAAGCAAACTTCCTGGAGCACACATCTTAGTTTCCCTGCATGATGATCTCCATGCTGGTGGCTTACATGCTGTTATGGATGTCTTGTTGTTGTCCGCAATACTCAGTAGACTGAGAGGAACATAAATCATTGATAGAGGGGTCTGTGGCTCCTATGTTTATTTCTTATGGATGTTTTTAAAACGGGATAATATTGCACATCCCTCATAATTGACTTTCCACAATGGTCATGCAAGTTTAGAATTGATGTGGTTCTTTCACCCTTCCCCAGTGATCTGGGCACAATGCAAGACTTTGGAACATCACACTGCATTGTGAGACCTTATGAACAAGTATTCTGCTTGCTGAGGAAGATCAGTAGGGCAGAAAAATGGATGAATATATTATTGTAGGAGGCACAGTAATTTAAACTTTGCCTAGGGCTCATCAACATATTAAAACTGTTTCACTTCAGTAATGAGAAATGTGAGGCAGAAAGGAGCCCTTATAACCCATAAAAAGGCAATTTATGAAATATAAGCTATAAAAAAGTAACATATAAAAACTTGGCCTAAGAGTCAACAGAACAGAATAAACTAATTGCACTATAACTATGTAACGCTTTCATAGATGCAGAATTTCTCTTTCCCAATCATGTTCTCATTTTTTACTGCTGCCCTTAATTCGAAGTCAGCCCCCCTCCCCTGGTTCCTCTCCCCTTGGCCTTCCCCTCTCTGGAATCCCTATAAATCTCACTCTTTCATTATTCTCCTGTGTGTTTGCAAACTAGAATCAGCTTTTAATCAGATCCTCCCCAAGGGGCCCATAAATCTGACCTAGAGATATGCTTCCTGCAGACTATGGCCTCGAACTTACATAGTATCCAATATGTGGCAAGACCCTGCTGGCCTACAATGTGTATACTACTTGTATTACACTGTTTATAGTATTGCAGACTGTATCTATGTTAGCAGCCATGTAAACTGTATGCCCAGTATAACATATACGGTATTTCTTCAGACAAACAACTGGGTCATATCTGTAGTGTACCAAGTACGCAGAAGCTGGATTACAACACAAAGTTAAACAGCCCCAGAAGAGAGGGCTCAGCATTTTCCTCAACCACACAAGACTAGATGAGAGGTCTCAGTGGTCTCCACAGATGCAGTTTACACTCTGGACGTCGGAGATAAGCGGAGCAGCTGCTGTTTGTCTTTCATCCCTCTCTTTCATCCTTTGCTTTTATGGAGTAATCCAACTGCAGAGAAACCCCAAGGAAGAGAGCAGAGTCCTGTATAGCACAATCACTGTCTCCTTTTGTATCTTCTCCAGCTCATCCCTTCTATCATTCTTTCATTAACTACCAACTCTTTATTTCCAATGTTAATTTCCTGTGTGCTTTGTCTCTGTCACTGGAAATCTGTTAATCGCCGGACAGCTATCTCTCGTATAAACTGACCAATCTCAGTCTATATTACTGGGAACTGCAGCTCTATATTAATATACAGGATTTACTGCTAAACCAAACTTGGCACCTAGTAATGGGCAGTGCAGCAGTATCTCAGTATACAAAAATGAAGTCTCTGTATTCAGTGCTGTACACTATAGTGACCTGTCGGTATACAACATTAAATAATATTGTGAGCTCTTTGTCTTCCCATAAACAGCACAGGGCAATACAGTGATCTATCAGTATATAGAACTGAGCAGTAAAGTGATGTCACTCAGCTGTACATAGATGGTTTGGTACACAGCACAAGGTACCACAGTGATCACCCTGTATACAGCACAGGGCAGTACAGTGATCTATCAGTATATAGAACTGAGCAGTAAAGTGATGTCCCTCAGCTGTACATAGATGGTTTGGTACACAGCACAAGGTACCACAGTGAACACCCTGTATACAGCACAGGGCAGTACAGTGATCTATCAGTATATAGAACTGAGCAGCAAAGTGATGTCACTCAGCTGTACATAGATGGTTTGGTACACATCACAAGGTACCACAGTGATCACCCTGTATACAGCACAGGAACAGTGACAGGACAATGATTTCTCTTTTAACTGCTGCTATTAGCAGTTTAGCTATAGCACAGGTTACATGTTTCCCTGCACACTCACCTCATCCTTATTAGGGGTTCCTGAGTCCCCCTTTGTGAAGCTTGTAGCCTGTTGGCTTTGTGCCTGCCAATCAGTGGAAGGTTGTATTGCAGATGGACTCAAAAAGAATTCTGGGTGCTGAGGAACAAGACACATTATTGATAAACAACAGGTAATCTGGATATACACAGCTATACCTATCTTGACTTCTGTAGGTATTGAAGCAAGAGGACAGTTTATGACAGTTTATTCTTTTTGTATGATATGTGTATATTGCGTGTAGAATACACCACAGTGAAATGACTAATCATACCCCCCTTGTTACTTCGTGCTGCTACTGAAAATGGAAGCATTACTTGGTAATAGAAGTTAATGAACGGCATCTGGGGTGTATTTGTCTGTGTGCAGAGCACAGTGTGTCTCTGCATGAGCCCCACTCATTAGACTGTGATTAACATAGGAGCACACTACTGGAGCGATAGGAAGCAAATCAGTATTTACAGGCATATATTCCCCTATAAATCCCCACCCTGCAAATTCTCTCGGCTTCTTAATCAATCACTTTAGAACTTTATAATATCTGCTCAATCTATTTGTCACCTTTACCAATATTCTTTTCTATCACCCACCTATTTTATAAGAACTGGATGCTTGTGTTATTATCAGCAGCATAACCGTTCTAACAGAATCTAGTATTCTGCATGTACCCTACTAGCTGGGATAAGAACATTTCTTCACAGGCTATCATTTTATGTTTCCCTATGGTGGATATTGGGTTTAAGATGCGAGTCTCAGAATTAATTCAGTGCCTGACATTAGAGGAGGAGGGCGATTATTTATTGCAGCTCAAGGGTAAGAAACCCCCTGAATTATTCAACAGGACCCCTCCTTTTTTCTGCTCTGTCTCATGGGAGAAATTAGGCAGAAGCATCCCCTTAGTCCACCTCCCACTAGCCCTGAGGTGTGATATGAAAAGATATCGACAGCTTGTTAGTTCAGATTATAAATGAGATGAGAGAGCAAAGCAAGAGAGCACGATAAGGGGAGAGGGAAAGATTGACAGGTGGCGGGATCCCATATTGTCATCAATTGTCCAGGCACTTGTGATAAACATTCCTCACTGTGTTTCCAGTTGATCTATTGCAGTCAACTAGCAAATACCACAGTGGATTGCCCAATGGACCTGTGCCAGCAACATAGTGATGAAGAAAAATTATAATAGATAACCTGTAGAACATAAAACATAAATGATACAGAGCAAATAAAGGTAAGGGACTAAGAGTAAACGGAAAGAAAGAAACACACATGCAAATGAAAGGACAGAGAAAAAGTAAACCGACAGCATGAATGAAAAGACAGAAAATAATTAAGTCTGTAGCAGACAATGTTTCACCTCTCACCTCAGACTTCAGTAGTAGCAGCTGTAGTGACACCGAGGGAGGTCCACCAGAGAGAGTCTTCAGATCTGTACCCTAAAGGAAGAAGAGGTGTATGAATATACAACTGTGCCATTTGCACTACCCAATTGGCGGTGCTAAATTCACGCAAAAATCATTGCCAACTACACAAGTACAATGCTTGTAATGGCAGTTCTTTCACAAATATTAGTGATACCAGCAGTCCCCAATACACTATACTCTGTACCCCTCCCCCTCTCTTAAAATGGCATTACTAAGTTCAGTTTCATCTATGCTTTTGTTCTTGAATTTACCTGAATAGGGACACCAGTTAAGGTGAGAGCTTTGTTGCTACTTCCAGACATCAGCTGGTGATAGACTTTCATGTCCAAGGGGATTACCGAGAACCCACAGTAGTGTGATAGATGCCATGGGACACGCCTAGAATCTAATCAAAGAAAACGCATTATATAATAAACTCATTTGAAGTTTAAACAGTTCCTTCTGCTACCTATTACCTTTATTTATAGCGCCAACATATTACGTCGCACTTGTTTAATCAACTACATCAGTCCCTGTTCCTATGGAGCTTAGAGTCTGAACTACCTAGAGCACACAAATTCCACTCAGATAGTACACTGGTCAGAACAAAAGCAATGTAAGGCAGAAATACCACTGTGCCACCTATATCTATAATATTTATAGAGGAAAGCCACAAAACTTCTGTCTCTGTTTGCTGACATTAACCTTGTGACCAGCAGATCAAGTGCTCCAGGAGATTGATATTGAGCTCAATCCTAAGGTTATGTAAAGCTAACCTGTATTCACCCTTTCTTTACTCTGTGCAAAACTACGAGTCAGTAACTTATGGGAATGAATGGTACTATACCATTGGCATTAAGAACCGCTAAACAAGAGAAATAACAAAAAACATTAATTTCCAGCTAGTCATTGTAAGAAGAATCCCGGCAGACAGAAAAGGACACAATAAACATATCAGAACCATTTATAGGCTCAGTATAGTCTTTGAACACTTTGCTTATCTGGTTGCTGAGATTTAGTCAGTGCCCCTGTTGCATGTGCTGGAATTTAGACTGTAAGCTCCAATGGAGCAGGGACTGATGTGAGTTCTCTGTACAGCGCTGCGGAATTAGTGGCGCTATATAAATAGATGATGATGATAATATATAATAATTTGGGTTCACCTGCTCCAAATTCCTTGTGGATAAATTTGCTGATTTGCTAAATGGATTTAAGGGCCCTTTGTATTTTTTTGCACCACTTATTTCCCTCCCTCACTGAATTTAACTATTCTGGATTTCTTCCAATAAACTGCTTGTTTAAAAGGCTTACTCCATCACTAAATAAAAGTTAACAAATCATCATCATCTATTCATTTATATAGCCCCACTAATTCTGCAACATGTTTAAAACAACCTAATACTGATACATGCTTTTGTACCCATACTTACTGTACATATCTGTCTGCAGGCTCTGGATTCAGTTCTACTCCTCCTAGTAGCATAGAGACCATGTGATGGGTGGGTTGACCAGCAGCTCCATAGAACCCCCTGATTCATAATAATGTGCTATATGTAATATAACATTATTTTGAAGCCTATAACTTTAATGTGTTATCCCACTATTACAGTGCAGCAAGGAAACCATCAGTGCTGCAACCCCATGAAATAACCTTCATGCTGTTTTGAGTCACAATCAGAGATACAATGCCCTCAGAACCCAGGGTGGGTCGGCAGAGCAACAAATTATTTAAGGTTGGAAAAGCTGTTTAAGGTATTATCCCTTGGCAAAATGAGAGTCAGGGCAACTGTCCTTATTTCAAGTGGCAGTTTGTATAACTTGTACACTTAGGATATGCAAATGGCACTGAACTGAAAGCTGAAAGTAGCAGCTAATGCCACTTCTGAACAGGCATTAATGTAAAGGGGTTATGCCCAGTACCTGCTGCAGTGTAAAGTAGAAATGGGTTCCAGCCCACCCTGTCTCTACCACTCGCAGTGCATTTTAATATCTTGAGCACAGAAACAATATCTTACTTTAGTACAATTCAGGTGCACCATCACAACTGCCTGCTGTAGATGTATAACACCTGCAACAATGGTGCAAAAAAAGAAAAATCCAGCTTTTGTGCCTCATAATTGCAAACAAACCCTTAAGTCTTTTAGATAAGAAGAGTTTGATTTTAAGGTAAGGTGTAGCTCTGTATAGAATCCATCATACACACATCATAAGAGAAAATAAAATATAATGAGCACGCTGAGAAATATTTGGTGTAAAATTTAGCTAAAAAGGAAGTTATTCATATTGATTAGATGTCAAGCTTTTCCTTGTCCCCCATCATAGGTGCAATATCATCTGATTCCCAACAAGCAGTGCAAATTAATACAGCTCAACTATAAACTGTGAACATGCAAATGATATTTATTGGATAGAATTGAAAATAAAATGAATACATGCATGCATTTCTGCTTCACAGCCATTTCCCTGCAGCCCTTTAAGAGTGTTATTCTAGGCCAGTGCCACTTTAGGCCTTCAGTACCAAAAAGGGAATTTGTTTGAATGTTTGTATGTATGTATTCATACATGCTGTAATTTTGCCTGCCAAATACTGTATTGGGCACAAATTGCAATGTGTATGGGCCCAAAAACAATCAATATTTGAGCAGGATCATTCAGCCATTGACTGGGATGACTGGTAAATATAAAACTATGGGTTATGGCCATATCTGACCATGTATGTGGTCATCAGCTACCCACCATGTGTCCTATAAGACCAAGTCATTCATCCCAAGTGCTAAACAAACGTGTCTTACAGGTCTGGCCAAACATGACAGAGATCCGGTTGTGTTAAATTGGCCCCTTTAGTTTTGTCTAACATTATATTTGCTGGTCATGTGCAATTCTACAAATGTTGGTTCCATAGAGCAGATTGTTGAGTACATGTGGAAGCTTTTGAGATACATTTTTAGTTTTAGAAAGGATACCAGTGACAATAGTGCCTTAAACATGCCATCTGTAGAATAAAGAATAAACCATCTGTGTGCAACTATGCATTTATATTGTCATCCTCTGTGTACCCTAAATTCTAGGGGGACTATCACAGAAGCAAGTCCAACTTGTTAGACACATTGCCCAGACAGTAACTCCTGTAGATTTACCAGCAGTGACAGGGTAATATTCCAGGACTAGTGCAGGTCCTTCGCTGAAGAGGGTCACCCCATCTCTTCCCTGAAACATATAGGAGGTATTCCATATAGGCTGGGAGGGTGGAAGCCCAGGAAAAGAGATCTATGAGAAAGATTCACAAAGCACAGATGGAATGAGTCTGCATGTAAAATCACAGGAAGACTGTGACAAGGATTATAAAAAGAGCAAAAGGAAAGTCTGTGCCATAACACAAAGGTTTGAGTTTGTGAAATAAGTCCAAACCCAGGATTCATGTTTTAATTGTTTACTTATGTATGTCTATTAATTAAAAAAAAACAAAGTTTTAATTTCTAGGGAGTTAATGTTTTATTGTATACACATATATAAATGTGGTGTTGGGCAAATGGTGGCATATGAGTAGGAGTTGAGGATCCAAGCCTGAAAGCCTCAAGATCTTTAGCATTGAACACTCTTGATATAGTAAGTACATCAATGTTACCTGTGGGTGTCCCTGTGTGGCTCTTTGTGGCACCTGGAAACAAGATGGGGACGGGTCTGGGAATGCAACGGTGATATGACTCACCCCAGAGTTACCAGGAGGCTTGTGGGCCTGACTGTAGGATACACAATATTACATACACACAGTTAAACAAGCACTAACATAATGAAATATCTTCATATTTCAAAGAGAGAAGTACATTACATTGTTTCAGTTGTGCTAGCATTGCAGTTTGAGAAGGAAGAGGCACTTACATCTTGATATACACTTAATTTTAATGTGGATCCTGGAAACCTGGAAATAAGCTATTAAAGACAATGCAATACACAAATGCTGTCAATTATGTCACCACGTCATGCATTCATTATGAACACTAGTTTATTATATTATATATCTACCACTATTATTAAAGTGGAAGCAGTTTGGAAGTCACCTTGGAGTTTAAGTAACCTTTATAAAAACACTTGGACCTGGTGTCTTTCTATGGCCACAATATCCCTGTGTGAAGTATAATATAGCTGGAGATACAGCCTGTACAATTATCAGAATGATCTTTATTCTCAAATTGCATTAACTTACATAAACATTAACATAACTTTTGATATGTGCCACTGCCGAAGATACTGACCATTTGTATGTTATTTATTGTATATAACAATCATACCTATAATCTTTGTAGTTGGACACAATCCTTGCCACTGCCAAAAGAGGATGAGATGGATCCTGAAGAGGAGCTTCTATGCCGACAAGCAGAACCTGCATGAAAAGGCATGGTAACCTGGTTACTGGATTTTATTTATTACTATGTATTATCTTTCGCAGATTCATGCCCAACTCACCTGTAAAGCGCTATATGTGAACCCACTCTGCTGAGCAATACAGCTGCTTCTGCGCTCAATGCTGACATAAAGATGGCACCCTTCAGGAACCTGACTGTGCGGCTGAGGAATGAAGAGGACATAATATAAGGGATAACAAGACAATGGACAAGACAGGCCCTGTACATGAGAACGTACAATCTGATGGGGAGGGGCGAAGCTGAGACAAGAGGGGATATGACAAACTGGATAAACACTGGACAACCACAGAAGAAAAGGTGTTTCATCCTGAATTGATTCTTAATAAATAGATAAGCTGAGTTCTCATGGATATTGGTTCAGTCCACATTATGTCTCATTCCTCTGTGTGTAGATGACTGCTTCACTTTAAAGTATCTTGATTTGTAAATGTGAGGTTTTATAAGTGATTCATGATGTGTTGTAACAGGAGGCTTCTACATCTTGTAGACAATAGCTCCTGGTGTGTGTGTCCTCATTCCCCAGATATTTATATAGCATTTTGTGGAATGTGTTGTACTTGAGAATCCCCTCACCCTCTAACAGCCATTTAGTACCTGCACCATACACAGATGATATGGGTGGAAAGGTTGCAGAACACTGAGTGGCAGGCGGTAGTCAAGGAGAAGATCCTGAGAGGGATTATCAGCCACAGTGAGGATCAGCTCTACAAGTGAAATAAAAATTGTTTATGAAAAGTATGTATTATACTCAGTGGTTTAAGTGGAAATTACAAAGTGGCGGTATGGAAAATGTAAGTGAATGGAATTGGACAGTTTTACAATGAAGGCAGTAGGAGTATGGCATACCACCATTTAACAGCCCACTTCCCCCACTGATTATACTATTATACCCTTCCACCATTGATTATACCCTACTCAATAACAACCTTAGACTCAGTAATGTCTGCACATGATGGGTGTCAAATGAGAGTAAAATTAAGTGCAAGTTTCAATGTTTCTGAATCAATGATTTCAGAGAGAAGGGGTGATTTTTTTTTTTTTAAGAAAACAATCGATAATTGTTACTTGGGAAAGTACTTTGAAGATTGACTGTAATATTATTTTATGATTAATTGCACAATTTAAAATAAAAATAAAGTCCAGGTCAGATTTACATATCACACATAATTAGGTAATGCTATCAGAAAGAGTAATTGTGCTACACTAATAGCATATGTGAACAGAAAGGATAATTGTTCTGTGCTGCATAAGACAGGTACATAAGAAGGCTAGTGGCACATCTCTATATATAAGAAATGCTAATTGAGAAGGTACTTGTGCTAATCCATACAAGACATGTTAATGGAGAAAATCAGCCCACACATTTTGTCCCTGTAATTGTGTGCTTTCTTGCTTTAGATTGGTGGCTCTCACAAGCTGGGCTCTCTTTTCCCTTTGTTTCAGTTTGTACTTTTATGTGATATCTTTGCAGTTTTTACTAATTATACAGAGCAGTGTGATAATATGATGCTTTATGTATACTGAATAGCAATAACAATAATAATTGCACTATTCTACAAAAGATTGGGTAACTAAAGGGTAAATGCATCATATTATACAGGACAGATGAATACAGAAGACAAGGCCAGGGGCGTAACAACCATTAGGCGAACCTAGGAGTTTGCCTAGGGTGCCAATGGTTATGGGTTCATATAACACTGAATGAGTGACATCACAGGCTTCCAGTAGAGTAGGCCACCCTCCCAGTTCCTGCTTCTTTTTCTTGTGACACATTACCAAACCCCATGGCAACTGAATGAAGTCCAATAATTAGGTTAGTATCATACTAACTGGTGGCCCCAATCACCCTGATTATGGTTAATAATCAGGGTGATTGGGACCACCAGTCCCAATAGGTGGGATGCCTAAGGAACCACAGAGCTTGTGCCAGCACTGTATAAGACATGTCAGCACATGCGTATTTGCACCACTATTTCAATTACATAATAGAGGATATACACTATTGTACAGTATTCTACAGTTTCACAGAATTCTGACAGAGGGGTGCAGTGTTACATACAAGTGGTGTTAGCAGATCACTGCTATGCAGGTACCTTCTTTCTCTATCTCCTCCTCTTTCACTGTCATGGTCAGGA
Organism: Mixophyes fleayi; assembly: GCF_038048845.1. Lineage (NCBI taxonomy): Eukaryota > Metazoa > Chordata > Amphibia > Anura > Limnodynastidae > Mixophyes > Mixophyes fleayi. Next base: position 131,998,666 of record NC_134405.1, on the reverse strand, counting down.
TCTCCCCCCAGACTGGGCTGGTAGTTTGAGTTCGTGCAGCATGTGAGATGCTTTGTGCATCAATTCCTCTTTTTTCATCCACGCTGCTCATTCTGTAAAACACATGTTACTAATAAAAGAAAATCAATATATTATAAATCCTAAGCTATTTAATGCCACATATTTCTCAAATTGTAGCTACTGGAGTGATGTTTGTAGATCAATTATTAATGTATTACTCTGACTAGGTAATTCATTGCATATATATATATATATATATAATTTTATTTTTAATTTTTTCAGCAATATGAATGACCCATGACTGAATACAGAATCCAAACCACTTGTAAATAGGAAAAAGGAAATACACTCATAGGTCTAAACTGTCAATCATCAGGCTGTGACTGACAAAGGAGTGAGGGAGGGACTGGCCTGGGGTTGTTGTCATGTGATCTGTCAGCTCTGGGCCAATGTGATGAAATATTAATGGGAAGTGAACCCCCTGAGAAGACAAGGAGGGGTAGCAAAATCCCATTAGCAGCCCCATACAAGCCATTTTCAGACTGGATTAACTGCTTTTGAAGCAAAGATGTTTAAGGTTAGGTGTCTGAGATTATCACAAGTGTCAACCACTGGGCCAGAAAAATAATTAAACATGTATGAAGGAGGAGAAAACAAAATTGTAAAAGCTCTACCATTTGCTATATCACACAATCAGGACAGTGTTATGAAGGAAATGTTAAACAATGTGTAGCATAGGGGTATAACAATGAGCATAATAGAATATATGAAGTAATGTGCGATATAGGACAAATGTGATTTTTCAGATTCCAAAAATGTATTAACCATCTGGCGTGAATACCTAGAAAATTAGCAGAAAATGCAATATGAAATTACAGAGATAGTATCTTTGGAGCAATAACCAAGCTCAGAAATGGTTAGTTGTGGCAGCCTGCTGTACAACTAGACTCCAAGGGGTATATTTACTAAACTGTGGGTTTGAAAAAGTGGAGATGTTGCCTATAGCAACCAATAAGATTCTAGCTATCATTTTGTAGAATGCACTAAATAAATGATAACTAGAATCGGATTGGTTGCTATAGGCAACATCTCCACTTTTTCAAACCCGCAGTTTAGTAAATATACCCCCAAATCTTACTTGCATACTTACAGAGTGATGAAGGGGGTGGGCACAGACCCAGTCGTATTTGAGGGAATGTGAGTGGCTGAATGGAGGAAAACAACAACTGTCTCAGTTCCAGGAAGGGGTAAAAGTTTTGTTTCTCTATCTTCACCATGCACAGGGTCACCTGGAGCTGGGGGCTTCTCTATAACCTAAGGGAGAAAAGACCAAATAAAAAAGACAAAAGGTAGACTGAGTAGGGTGAGCTTCCCTGAAGGTGAATAAATAGAATCACACAGAGTATTACTCCCCTAATTTATCTTCTACTAAAAAAGTGCATAGTATCTCTCCTGACAGTGAACAGTAGAACTCGATTTACAATCATGATTGCAAGCTAGTGAGAGAGGGTCCTGTTTTGCAGATCCATGGCAACTGAGGAGTTACTGAACACAGCACTATAGACAGAGCCATAGCTGTATATTTGTGCCTTACAAGGCAATTCAATAACCCTCTAAGGGTCCATGCATTAATATATTTTACCCTTTTTCCATTCATTTGGAACTAATAAATAATGGATGAAAAATTAAATAAAACATTCTTCTTAGAAAGCAGCATCATGTATTTTAATACATATATATGTGTGTGTTTTTTCCAGTATTCCATGTGGAAAGTAAAAAGAAATGCAAAGAAAATATAAGAAAAGGGTGATTTAAACATAACATTAATAACATGTGAACAGACCCAATATACAAATTGGTAAAATTTATACACAGACAAAAATTGAAAACACCATTCTAAAGTCACTTGATAGAGCATTAAGCTACCACATGCAGTTCTATGGCCTGTATGCACAGTGGCCTTCACTCTACCGATGTCTTGATTTTTAGGAGAGATGCAGCTCCCTCCCATAGATTGTAAGCTTGTGAGCAGGGCCCTCTTACCTCTCTGTATGTATTACCCGCTATTGTTTTACTATTGTTTGTTCCCAACTGTAAATCGCTACCCAATCTGCTGCCGCTATGTAAATAAATGTTGATAATGTTGATGATGATTGTTTCATAAGAATGTCACTCAACTGATGTCTGATCAACTGTGGTAGTAAACGCTGCGTCAGGCAAAATATCTCATAAATGCTCAATTGGGTACAGATCTGGTGATTAAGAAGACCATGACATGTGGATAACATCAATGTCACCTTCATCTATACACTGGATGACCACACGTGCTCTGTGTATGTGGGAATTGTCATACTGGACAAGCTTCCCGTCAGGAACATTACAGAACAACCAAAACCATTTATTGTTGGAGTTCTTAAGGTTGGTGGTACGCATGCCATTCATCTTTCCTCCACTGCATGGTAGCCTATTGCCTATAGTCTTTGCACCACTGATCTTAAAATTGGCAGATGTAATTAGTGATTTACACACTGCAACCTGACTATAATGTCCTGCTCTGCTTGCTTGCATCAAGGGTTAATAAATAATACAGTTGTTTATCTGTTTTTTATTGCACTTCAAATGAAGGCACGGATACCACGCTCACCTCTCTTTCAATGTCACCAAAGTCTCCTCCTAATTATGGGTCAGCAGGGCAGTACAGCAATTTTATACATGACCCTGACCATGCTGGAATGTCATTATTAGGGATGTGCACCGGCGACTTTTGAGGTCTCGTGTTTTGTGTTTTGGATCCGGATTTTCGTTATTTTTGGGGTTCGGATTTGTCTCGCAAAACACTTGACGAAAGGTCTCGGTTCGGATTTAAGGTTTTGGATTCGGATTTTTTTTGAAAAAAACATAAAAAGTTTAAAAATCAAGTTTTTGGGCTTATTTTCACTCCTAGGCTATTATTAACCTCAATAACATTCAATAACAAGCATTTCCACTAATTTACAGTGTATTCTGAACACCTCACAATATAGTTATTAGTCCAAAACGTTGCAACAAGGTATCTTTCTGGACTGCGTAGAGGAGTGGGTCACCACAATATATATTAAAAACCCTGAACTTTTATGAATCGCACCAATAAATGTACCTGGACTGCGTAGAGGAGTGGGTCACCACAATATATATTAAAAACCCTGAACTTTTATGATTCGCACCAATAAATGTACCTGGACTGCCTAGAGGAGTGGGTCACCACAATATATATAATAAGAAAACCATCAACTTGTATGATTCGCACCAATAAATGTACCTGGACTACGTAGAGGAGTGGGTCACCACAATATATATTAAAAAGTAAAAACCCTGAACTTTTATGATTCGCACCAATAAATGTACCTGGACTGCGTAGAGGAGTGGGTCACCACCAGCGTCGGACTGGGCCGCCGGTGGACCGGGAAATCCACCGGTAGGCCCTGATGGCAGATAGCTCCGCCCTCCTCCGTGGTGGGGCGGGGCTAAAAAAATGATTCTTGTGTCGGTGGGGGCCGGGAGCCAGGTGCCGCGCGGCGGGGTCAGCGTGGCAGTGGGTGGCTGGCCCCTCCTCAGGGACCAGTCACTTTCGCTAAACAGGAAACAGGAAGTAGCGTGCGTTCCACCGTGGAACGCACGTTACTTCCTGTTTTGCTTTTGATCGCACAGCAAGCATGTGAGATGCAGCAATAAGGTAAGTGTGAATGAAAGATGGCCCTGCTATTTGTGTGAGAGACAGGGGAGGGGGGCCTGCTATTTGTGTGAGAGACAGGGGAGGGGGGCCTGCTATTTGTGTGAGAGACAGGGGAGGGGGGCCCTGCTATACTGTGTGAGAGACAGGGGACGGGGGTGCCCTGCTATTTGTGTGAGAGACAGGGGAGGGGGGCCTGCTATTTGTGTGGGAGACAGGGGAGGGGGGCCTGCTATACTGTGTGAGAGACAGGGGAGGGGGGCCCTGCTATACTGTGTGAGAGACAGGGGAGGGGGGGCCTGCTATACTGTGTGAGAGACAGGGGACGGGGGTGCCCTGCTATTTGTGTGAGAGACAGGGGAGGGGGGCCTGCTATACTGTGTGAGAGACAGGGGAGGGGGGGCCTGCTATACTGTGTGAGAGACAGGGGAGGGGGGGGCTGCTATTTGTGTGAGTGACAGGGGAGGGGGGCCCTGCTATACTGTGTGAATGAAATGGGAGGGGGGGGCCACAATATGGTGTGAATGAAAGGAGTGTGGGCTGCTATAATGAGGGAATGGGTTTTTTAATATAATGTGTGATATGAGGGAAAGGAGTGGGGTTGCCTTAATAGTACATGGGTAGGAGATAGGCTATTAATTTAATGGTGGAGTTTAGGTGGGGGCTAATTATTTAATGGGAGCTATTTTATTTGTGGGGTGATGGTGGGGCAATTTAATTTATTGGTGGGCTATTTAATTTAAGAGTGGGGCCTATTAAATTAAGATGGGGTGACAGACCTTTAATTTAATCCTGGGGTGGTTTAGGTGCTATTGATTGAATGTGGGGCTGAGTTTGAGGAGCATGAGGTCTATTTATTAAATGTGAATATGAATTATTTAATGGCAGTGCCTGTTGTGGGAAATAGGTATATGTATTATATGTAAATGATATTCATTTATTGCTGGGGCTGTTTGGAGGGAGGGAAATAGAGTATTCTCACTTAATAAATAAACCTATCTTTAATGTTGGGGCTGGAGGAAGGCCTAAGTATTAATTGTGGGTGCTATAGATTTTACGCCGGGGCTGGTTGGAATTTTCTAAATGTACCCATTTTTTTTTCAAAATAGGGTACCCAACATTCCGGGATCCAGACAAGTCGCAACTTAAGAAACCAGCAGCCACAGGTGGTGACAAGAACAGGTAGGACAGTCTGTCAAATGTTCTGATTCTAGTGGGACAATCCAGATTTTTGGTGACTGTTCTACCCAATCTAAGGGGGAGGTCAAGACTGTGTACTCTTTATATACACACTGCATTCTTTATATACTACACTATGATGCTAGCTGTCCTTCATGGGCTGACCACTCCCCCCTCTAGTGTCAGGCCACGCCTCTATGATGCTGGCCACACCCCCTCTGGTGGGCCCCTAGCTTTGCAGTCCCCCGGTGGGCCCTTCATGCCCCAGTCCGACACTGGTCACCACAATATATATAATAAGAAAACCATCAACTTGTATGATTCGCACCAATAAATGTACCTGGACTGCGTAGAGGAGTGGGTCACCACAATATATATTAAAAACCCTGAACTTTTATGATTCGCACCAATAAATGTACCTGGACTGCGTAGAGGAGTGGGTCACCACAATATATTAAAAACCCTGAACTTTTATGAATCGCACCAATAAATGTACCTGGACTGCGTAGAGGAGTGGGTCACCACAATATATTAAAAACCCTGAACTTTTATGAATCGCACCAATAAATGTACCTGGACTGCGTAGAGGAGTGGGTCACCACAATATATTAAAAACCCTGAACTTTTATGAATCGCACCAATAAATGTACCTGGAATGCGTAGAGGAGTGGGTCACCACAATATATTAAAAACCCTGAACTTTTATGAATCGCACCAATAAATGTACCTGGAATGCGTAGAGGAGTGGGTCACCACAATATATTAAAAACCCTGAACTTTTATGAATCGCACCAATAAATGTACCTGGACTGCGTAGAGGAGTGGGTCACCACAATATATTAAAAACCCTGAACTTTTATGAATCGCACCAATAAATGTACCTGGACTGCGTAGAGGAGTGGGTCACCACAATATATTAAAAACCCTGAACTTTTATGAATCGCACCAATAAATGTACCTGGACTGCCTAGAGGAGTGGGCACTGGGCACCACAATAAAATATATAAAAAACCTTCAACAGGTCTGCATTACACTACACATACGGCTGCTCCTCCATCCTCTCCATCATATACATGTTGGAGTTTTAGCGTGTGACAACCTCTTGTTTTTGATAATGTCAGTGCATTTTGAATATTTTTCAATTTGCCCCACACCACTGAATGTACTTTATCTATGATACGCATCTATCTATCTTGACTGCGTAGTGTGGTGGCCCCGGTACACAATTTGGTACCGAGGCCACAATATAATTAAAAAACCCTCCACGTGTCAGAATTCCACCAAAAAAGGGTATGGACTGCGTAGTGTGGTGGCCCCGGTACACAATTTGGTACGAGGCCACAATATAATTAAAAAACCCTCCACGTGTCAGAATTCCACCAAAAAAGGGTATGGACTGCGTAGTGGGGTGGCCCCGGTACCCAATTTGATACCGGGGCCACAATACCTCCTCCAAACATGGTACAGACAATTCGTCATTGAGATCCCATCAAGTATGTTAAAGACAGACAGGGTCGAAGTGTTATTGGTTGACTTTGTAAACCAAAAAACTGTCCCTGTTGCACATAGTCGTGCAATGAAGACTGACTTTTTCATTTAAAGGCACCATCTTTCAAGTGTAGTGTTTGTAAGTCTAAGTCATATTATACTTTTGGTAAAATTGGTTTATTTTGTTCCTCTTTATGGTAACTACTAATAGAATTAAAATATTAAATAGAATTAAAGTATTAAATAGAGTGGTATAGAGTTGTAGTGTGGTATAGATAGAGTGGTCCCCACAATATAATAATAAAACCCTCAACTGGTCTGAATTCCACCAAACAAGTATCTGGACTGCGTAGTGTGGTGGCCCCGGTACACAATTTGGTACCGAGGCCACAATATAATTAAAAAACCCTCCACGTGTCAGAATTCCACCAAAAAAGGGTATGGACTGCGTAGTGTGGTGGCCCCGGTACACAATTTGGTACCGAGGCCACAATATAATTAAAAAATTGGGCATCAACTGTCACCGTTGTTTAATATCTGATACACCTAAATATGGACTGCACAGTGGAGTGGCCCCGGTAGTAAATTTGGTGCCGGGGCCACAATACCTCCTCCAACTTCCAAGTGTAGTGTTTATAAAGACAGACAGCGTCGAAGTGTTATTAGTTGACTTTCTTAACCCTAAAATTGTCCCTGTTGCAAATATTCGTGCAATGGACAGTTACTTTTTTATTGAAAGACTCAAGCTTTCAAGTGTAGTGTTTATAAAATATAAACAACAATACAGTAGTTTTAGAGCACGTCAATACCTCTTGTTTTAAATTATGACAGGGCATTTTACTTTTGGTTTAATTTCTTGAATTTTTTTAAATTTGGTTTTACTTTTTGAACATGGCAAACGACTGTTGATTGGTCATATAATGCAAAAAAAAAAGGTCCAAGATGGAATTGTCCTTGGGCCCTCACACCCACCCTTATGTTGTTGAAATAGGACATGCACACTTTAACAAACCAATCATTTCAGCGACAGGGCCTACCAAACAACTGTGGCTGAAATGATTTGTTTGTTTGGGCCCCCACACCAATTAAACAATTCATCTCTCCCTGTACAAACTAAACAGGCTCTACTGAGGAAAGATGTCGTCCTCATCCTCAACCTCTGATTCCTTTCTCCCTACAGTGTGTACTTCCTCCTCCTCACACATTATCAATTCATCCCCGCTGGACTCCACAACCACAGTCCCTCTGTACTGTCTGGAGGGCAGTGCTGTACTTCATTGAGGAATTGATTATTCATTTTTATAAACATCATTTTTTCTACGTTGTGAGGAAGCAACCTCCTTCGCCGCTCACTGACCAGGTTCCCCGCTGCACTAAAAACTCTTTCCGAGTACACACTGGAGGGGGGACAACTCAGTTAAAAAATAGAGCCAGTTTGTACAGGGGCTTCCAAACTGCCTTTTGGAGTTCTACCACGTCACTACCTCTAGTTAATTTAGATTGCAAGGCTTGTAAATATAAATACTTTGAAGATAAAAAAAGGCTGCACAGACTGTTGAGCTAGAAAGTGAAATTAAATGGACCACGTTATTTTGGTGGCTATCTATGCTCCCCCCCCCCCCCCCCACCCTACACTTGTAGTTGAATATAAATAAAGCAGCCTACATAGACTGTAGAACTAGAAATTCAAATATACAAAGAAATGGACAAAGGCAGTTTGGTATCTGTCTGCATCAGATCCCCTCTCCACTAGGAGTAAAACAGGAAACTTTTCAGCCGTTATATAATCTAGAATATAAATAGAAATTGAGAAAGGCAATTTGGTATCTGGCTGCATCATAATCATCAACATCCTCCTCAGCGCCAGCTACATCAATATCCTCCTCCCAGTGTACAACATTCACACCTTCATTAGCCAAATCTGTAACTGGACTGTGGGTGATCCTTCCAGCATATGCAGAGGGCGTGCTGCAAATGCTGGATGGAGTCACCTCTTCCCGTACAGTGATGGGAAGGTCAGGGTTCACAACCAACAACACCCTTTGACTTGCCTTGGGGATTTGTGATGTCATCTGTTTAGAAGGCAGAGTTCTTTGCTGTTTTGTTGTTGTTGCTGACAGCATAACTCTCTTAAATTTTTTGTAGGGGGGGGAGGTGGGCTTAGATCCTTGGGTGAAGCTGGACCACTAGTCATGAACACGGGCCAGGGCCTAAGCCGTTCCTTGCCACTCCGTGTCGTAAATGGCATATTGCCAACTTTACGTTTCTCCTCAGATGATTTTAAGTTTCTCTTTTTGCTATTTTTTGAGAACTTGGGCTTTTTGGATTTTACATGCCCTGTACTAGGAGATTGGGATTCGGGCTTGCCAGACGACGTTGATGGCATTTCATCGTCTATGTCATGACTAGTGGCAGCAGCTTCAGCATTAGGAGGAAGTGGGTCTTGATCTTTCCCTACTTTATCCTCCAAATTTTGGTTTTCCATTATATGTAGCACAAGAGAGCGTACCCCTAAGCCACACACACTCGGCAAAGCCTTTAAAAATTATATGCGGCACAGGAGAGTAGCACTGGACTTATACTGCTGAATCAGTGAACTTTGTAATAGCAGTACCACTGGACTTTTACTGCTGAATGTGTGAACTTGGTAATATTGCAGTACCAATGGGCTTATATACTGCTGGATTGGCTTTGCAAATTTGGTTATAATTATTTTTTTTAAAAATTTTTTATTTTAATTTTTTTTATAACTTTTTTTTTATTTTTTAAAAACTTGGGAATAATGGGGAAATAACTATGCCCTTAGAAGCACAGAGCACAGGACACAGCACCACTGGACTGAACAGGACCCAGCAGCACTACTGAACTCAGCAGGACAGAGCACAGGACACAGCACCACTGGACTGATACTGCAGAATGTGTGAACTTTGTAATATTGCAGAACCACTGGACTTTTACTGCTGAATGTGTGAACTTTGTAATATTGCAGTACCAATGGGCTTATACTGCAGGATTGGTTGTGCAAATTTTGTGGTAATTAAAAAAAATTAAAGTAGTTTTTGGTATTTTTTTAAATAACTTTTTTTTATTTTTTTAAACACTTTGGAATATTGGGGAAATAACTATGCCCTTAGAAGCACAGAGCACAGGACACAGCACCACTGGACTGAACAGGACACAGCACAGGACCCAGCAGCACCACTGACCTCAGAAGGACAGAGCACAGCACACAGCACCACTGGACTGATACTGCAGAACACAGCACAGCACAGAACTAAACAGCACAGCACAGAACTAAACAGCACAGCACGAGATCTACCAGGACAGAGGACCACCTAACACACCCTCCCTCTACCCTGATCAATGCCCGAGTGAAGATGGCGGCGACTAGCGGGGAATTTATAGGATCCGAGTATCGCGAGATCCGACAACGGGATTATGAGTCAGAGCCTCAGTTTCAGATTTGAATTTGGCGCCAATACCCGGATCTGTCTCGGATCCGACTCGGATCCGCAACGTTCGGGTGGGCTCGGATTTCATAAATCCGAGTGCACTCATCCCTAGTCATTATTGCATTTACCCAGGTGTTCAAATGTTATGTCCACTACCTCTATATCTCTCATACTCTTGCAACAAAAACAACTCTGCTATGGCACACAACTGATCTTCTTCTCTCGCTGCTCCACATCTTCTGCACCATTTAGCAAATCCCTAAACTGGCTCCCCATATGCTCCAGAGTACTCACTCTTACCTACAAAACCCTCAACAATGCAACCCCTTCATACATCTGGACATATACTATATATGAATGGTAATGCAGCCATCATACCCTTCCAATACAAACTAATGCACAAAGTGCAACAATAATTATAGAAAACCTCTGGGCTGCTCTGGCTTATTGAAAGAGCTGTTTACCAATCTGTGTTCTTAAATTCGGTGTTAACCCCGTTAATGAAATATACATACAACACACATACACAATCATCAAGAAAAGCATTATTCTACTTAATATCTATACTTCTCAAACATGTCACTCTTTCACAGCACACCTAAAAACCAAACTATTATAAGTTTACATTCTGCTCTTGAAGACCAATATGCGGTAATCAAAATAGAGAACTAAATGGAGTTTTCTTAAACTCTCATCATGCACAGTAAGTAGGTCATGACTTCTATAAGTAATAGAGCACTATACTATTGCTGGGTTCACCGCACAGTACATATGACTCTTAACCTACTATTGTCTCCAATCATGCTGGTCTCCAATCATACTTCTGTTTTATACCCGAACAGTGTCTCACAGTCACACATTTTTGCTACTCACGTGAGACCTCTGGGTGGCAGCTGGTGTTTTGGGAGGTGAGGGGAGAAGCAAAGGAGCATCATTAGGTATTCTTTGTGATACAGGGTGCAACATCAAAGAAGATGAAGGTCTATCAGGTCCATCTTCAAGATCATCCTTCAGGAGAAACATGAATGAGAAGAAGAGAGATAACAAAGAAGGTGTCAAAAAAAAACCAACAAGATTAAAAGAATAATTGAAAAATGGGGAAATACTGCGTACTAGTTTACTGGCCATATCAGGTGAGAGAGGCATGTAGGAGTTATATAGATGAAGAGTCTGTGAAGATGTTATTTATACTTCAAGCAATCAGTGACGCATTAAGAAATTTGAAATGAAAGCAAAACTTGTTTGGTATTGCTGCAAACACCTCTGGTCCTAGGTCACATAACGGACCCCCCCCCCCCCAACACATCTCCTTGTCACTTATGTCCACAAGCTCTAGTCACATATGCACCCCCATACTCTATCACCCCTTGTCACATGACCCCCACCATCCATCCCACTGTCACATATTAGATATAATACTATTACTTAGTAGGGTAGGAGCTGCTGGAGTGTCTGGTGGAGGAGGGAAAACACTCGCCTATCATTGCGTACAGTACCTAAGTCTAGGGCTGACAAGGACAACAACACAAAGAGACGAGCAGTGTGCTCCTATTGCCCCGGACCCAGGGGCAGTGGCTTCAGGCTTCCTTAATATATTAAACAAGTTAACCTGTGCATGACACTCATGCATTCTAGTCAAATCAAGCTACTTAAGGTCTTAAAAAGGTTCTTGTCATGCATTTGGGCCTAGCACAGGCCTCCTCAGGGGAAGAGCGTTACTTCCCGACGCAAGCGCCCTTTTTAATGTGTGTTCTTGAGGTAAAATTACCTCACGAAAATGAGTTTGACCCCTCAACTCGTAAATTTAGCCTTTACTACCCCTCCTACGGGGGGAAGGGGGGATGATGGAAGTTAACTGACTTCACTATTCTAATTTGTTTGTCAAATAATGTCAGTATACCAAATTTCAGGTCAATTGGATGAGCCCTTTCTGAGAAAATAGTTTTTTCCCACACACACACACACTAACACACGGCGCTAGGCTTTTACTTTTATATATTAGATAATGCCAAGAATTTAGTAGGTCAGTGTATAACTCCGCCCAGCAGGTGGCGCTGCAGCTTGTTTTGTTTTTTTTCCACACACAGACTAACACACGCTGCTAGGCTTTTATATTATAGATAATGCTAAGAATTTAGTAGGTCAGTGTAGTATATAACTCCGCCCAGCAGGAGGCGCTGCAGCTTGAGCACTCTGTCACCCGGTAGTTTTTTTCCACACACAGACTAACACACGCCGCTAGGCTTTTATATTATAGATCATTTGCAACTAATGCAAGCAAAACATTCAAACACATGGAATTTAAACAGTCTTCTTCTCTTTATGTAAGAGAAACATTAGCCTAGGTGGAGCAGTATAGTAGAGGGAAAAAATAAAAGCTGAAAGAAAGGAGTGGTCCTAAACTGAGAAGGGGCTAAGGGCCTTATATAAAGTTGGATGCAATTCCATTTTAGCCACATAAAAATGTGACTTGTATAAATTATGCGCACAACTTGTGCCCTATCGTGAGTTCAGTGTATCTTATACTTGTGCCTACATGCACTTGGAGTGGTGGGTCAGCGGCATTCACATGTAAGTACAAAAGTAGTGTGGAGACGACACCTTACTAAAGATGCATCCGATTTTGACTAGGTGGATGCCAGACACATGATCTGGGCTGATGATGATTATCACCCCAGACCTCAGTAATGTGTAAAATAAAAAGTAAATAAACATATTTTTATAATAATGGTGTAAGGCCACCCAAAAGTGAACTAAGTACCAGAGCTTGTAGCCTGGGTGGGTTGCGGCAATTTCGGAGGGATGAACAGCGTGGGGTTCCTAGGCTGAGCTGGTGAAACCCAGAGCTTTGGGTCCCCCTGTCATAATGTCACACAAACGCTGCCTGTTCAGCCTAGGGAATTGGGTCCATAAAAAAATGCTGGCACTCTGTCCTAGGAAATAAACAGCCCCATGCTGAAAGCACTAGGGCTCCTCCCAAAACTAGCGCCCATTGAACAACCAACCCCCTTTGAACAATGTATTAAAGACCTAAATCCATGGATTGGATCATCTACTTCCAGCTTTGTAATCCTTAAAGAAGAAAAAGAATAAACACTACAGACGCCGGGAGGCCTGCCGCTACTAACCAATACAGGCAGGCTTCAGAGGCTATGAGCGCTGGTGCTTGGGTCGCTTTTAGGGGGGTTCACAGGGGCACGCCGGGATTTTTTCATCACAACTTGATGTCAATGACTTGCATCACTACATCATGATACACTTAAAATGTATTACATGCTTTAAATGGCAGCAGACTTATTTATCATGATATTCTGAGTCGCAGGTATCTGAAGATTCTTTTAATAGTGTTTCGGACACATTTAAGGTCTGCATTATTTTTTTTTTTACATAAAATGCGTCCAACTCTATGCAGCCCACTCCGTTTATACTGTTCAGTGTTAACACTGCAAATCAAGTTTTATTATATTAGAGGGTCCAGTCACAGTTCTACAATTACTGCTACTTTTTTCACATAAGCTACATTAGATTGTAAAGTAAACAAGGACTGGGCCAAAACTGCTAGCATAATCACAAACAGGCCACCAGATGGCACTGAGTATCTCTTTGCAGGTTGTCTTCATTCACTGCAATATTACGTTTTTCATAGTAAGGTGTAAGGTAGGTTGTATAGTGCATGTTATTAATGTCTGCATTGTTTGTATAGGCATGCATTGTGTTACTATATAGTCCATGTATCATATGTAAATCTCCCTGACTTAAAACATCAATACAAATTCCTGAATCATCAGATCTAGAATTTGTTACACAATAAAAGAAGGAGCAATGCTGCCTTTAGTTCTAGACTATATAAATAATGAGCATCAAGGTGATAACACATGAGAGCTTTCTGCACCCATGTTTTTTTATAAGCTTTTACACTGTTTTCATGTACATAGAACATACTTGTCAACTCTCCCTGAATTTCAGGGAGACTCCCTGAAATAGGGGTGATCTCCCTCACTCCCTGAAGAGTCTGGCATTCTCCCTGATACTGAGCCAGTACAAGACGTGGTTGGCTTCGCCATCTGTGGCATGATGACACAGTTCAGAAATTGTGTCCTATGTCCATGTATTGATGCCTATGGAGGTGGCCATTTTCATGGAGACCAAGATTTGATCAAAGACTGACAGGTAAGACAACATGACTTCAGTAATGGTCAGTAATGGAGACAGAAATGTAAAAGACACTTCAGTCTCTAGAGATTCATTTGCTGCTTTTCTTCAACGCATAGTTGCCTACTTTCCCGGAATATCCAGGAGACTCCCGCATTTCTGGGAGACCTCCCGAGAGTGCAGGGCAACCTCCCGGTTTTCGCCCCTGCAATAGATAAGTGGTGGAGGCGGGCTTAATGATGCAAATATCATGTCATCTTTGCTCCACTCCCTACTGTAATCGGCCAAAATTGTGACAATTGTTTAGGGGGCGAGGCCAAAATGATGCAATTCATCAAGCCCCGCCCCCGCACGTCCACCTCCCCCAGGATCTTTCTGAAGCCAATAAGGAAAAGTTGCCAAGTATGACATAGAAAACATCAAAGACCAGTAGTTCCTGTCACCATAGTTGCCAATTCCGCTTATAACAAGCGGAACTGGGCGGGGAGCTTGTTTTTGAGCTTGGACACGTTCTCCAAGTCCTCAGACTGCACAATCGGTTTTTTTTTGGGGGGGGGGGGGGGGGTTTCCCTCTGTTACCATTTTGTGATTGGTGCATTCAGTTGTTTTTTTTTGTGGGCAGGTTGTGCAGCGAATTCCTCCAATGAAGTGGCGCTTTGTGGGTCGGCGGAGTCAGAGGAGGACGTGGAATAATTCACAGGAAGACGGATCTACAGCATCCTACTGTAATAAGTGCTGTGACAGACACACGATCGCTGCACTTATAGCAGGTAACACTGCTATATAACACCCTCCCCTCCCATTCAGTAAGCTGCTCATGTCAGAAGACTGCTTATACTGTTATATCATGGGGCTGTGTGGTATAGACATACCAGTGTCCTAAATTACAGCATTTGCTTGTTCATTTGCCCTATCAGTGTATAAATGTGTCCTCTTGTGTTTATAAAGGTTTTCTAAATGGAGATTCAGTGTAGAAATGTGTAGAAATTAGTGTTATAGAAAAGGATGGTCCCTGTAAGTTGGGCTTTCTTTGGGGCTTTTTAGGATTGGTTTGGGCTTGTTTTTCATTTCAGAGTTGGCAACCCTGCCTGTCACATGAGAGTACCCATGCCCTATGGACACCGCTGTAATAGCATTTATCAGCTTGATCCCATGCAAACTCCACAAAGATAGACTCGTGGGTAAAGTCATACCCAGCCATGGCCCTAGAGCTGTGAGGCAGCAAGGCTAACCACCATGCTACATACTGCCCAGTACATCTTATATGTCCCGATATTTCTCCACAGCCACATATTACACAATAATCAGATAGGCAATATATTTTGTTCTATAGCAGCTCACTGTCACATATCTCTAGCCTCAGTCTTTTTAATCAACATGAGCTCTGTGTGTCTGACACAAAAAGCCACATACGTACCCCGATATCCTGCAGTGTGCAATATACCTCAACACGTTTCGTCCATACAATAACAAGGACTTCATCAGGAGAAAAATATATTTTCCTCCTGATGAAGTCCTTGTTATTGTACGGACGAAACACTGCAGGATTTTGGGGTACATATGCTGGAGATCCGCTGTGGAGATTCATTGGGACTGATTGTCACCTACCCTGCGGGAAATGCATGCTGCATAGATGAGTACCACCTAAAAGATACCTTTATGTGCATTGTTGTAAATGTTTTTATGTAAGTTTGATACTTACTTTTATTAAATAAATTCTGTTGCATACAGTATTATACTATTTTAGCTTTTTCTACTTTATTGCACCATGGAGATGCAAGTGGTTTTCCAGTGACTCCCCATATTATTGAGGATTTGGAGACAACCTAAATCATTGGAAATCACAGCAGTTTTATGGATATGCCTGACAAGTTTTTTTATCCGGTACGCTTAATATTTACTAGTGGTGATCACACCTGGGATAACAGTGTGTTGGCACAAGTGTCTTTTCTGATCACTATTTGAAAATCACAATATATCTTTATTATATCTCTAGTGTGCCTCCAATTCTGTCATACTCTATCCTTTTCAAGCATTGATTTTATTGTGGTAATACACTATGTGGCGCCCTGTTTCTTTTACCCTTCTTTTTTTTATATAGATATATATATATATATATATATATATATATATATATATTATATATATATATATATATATATATATATATATATATATATATATATATTATATATATATACACACACAAGTTAACCCGTGCATGATACTCATGCATTCTAGTCAAATCAAGCTACTTAAGGTGTTAAAAAGGTTCTTGTCATGCATTTGGGCCATAGCCCAGGCCTCAACCACCAACCACTCCCCACTGTCACCCCCAGCAACCACCAACCACTCCAAACTGTCACTTCTCCTTCAAGAAATATATATATATTTTTTTTAAATCTTTATAAACACTTTTAACAATTAACAAATTAAATTAACAAATTAAAAACATCTTAGTATACCAAATTTCAGTCCTTTCTGAAAGAATTTAGTAGGTCAGTGTATAACTTCACCCAGCAGGTGGCGCTGCAGCTTGGTTTTTTTTTTCCACACACAGACACACGCCACTAGGCTTTTATATAGTAGATAGATATATATATATATTTTTTATTTTTTAAAAATGAACCCCAGCCCGGCCAAAAAACCAAAACAGCTCTAACACTGCCGGCAAAATCAGTGGGTCAAAAAGCACTTTGGTGACACCAGCCTAGTCTGGCAGCACTAAAGCCAGTTTTACTTTTTTTTCAGGGAGTCATCATCACCACTAAGGATATTGCGCCAGGGGTGAAGCAGGCCCAACAGATATACCGAAGAGGTGTATATGACCCTGCTTCCACCTCTACATAGGTAGTAAAGGGCGGTAACACGCCATTACTGTCTTAACCCTTCGCTAACCTATTCAACCTGTCTACACATAGGCACAAAGCCCAGATACTATGCCATTTTACTGTGCATAAGCAGAATGAAAAAGTGGGTTTTGCATCTCCGTTTTGGACTTACGTCCAACTTGGGATAAACCTGGAATGACAACAGTCAATTAATCCTGGTGTGTGATATGGTTATATTCCACCAACAAAACGCTGTAAATTTCATAGAACACTTTGGAAAATGTTGCACATGTCTACTAGTGACCTTAGTTTCTGTCCATTTAGACTGGATGTTACTACCTGTATACTAATGTAAATGAATCAACCTTCAACTAAAACCTGTTAAGCAACTGCTTCTTGAGTAGCTAACAAAATTCAAACAATCAGATACAACTGATACCAATAGGATGAAAATAGGCTGCATTCCGTTGTCATCCCTGCAATCACATATACATATGGTTGTCTGGTAGAAGACAGATTTATATTTAACTAGCAAGTATGGGCCTCTACTATACAGTGCTGCAAATGCCAGGATAAAATGAAACATCTATGGTACATAAATAAAAGCAATACAATATTTGTCACATTTGATATAAGAAGCTTATGTAAGCAAATATATGGCTGACACAACTGTGGAGGGACTGATGTTGTGGTGCCGTATAATCTTCCGGACTAAATATAATAACATTCCATGCTACTCAGTCCTTACCTGGTCTTGCAGTGAATCAAACTTTGGAGATGGTATCCATTCTTCCTCTTCTTCTTCTTCATCTGAGGACTTAGGTTTTCTGAGATCTTGGTTTTTACTGACATTGTGATGTGATCTAGGTGTGGGAGTGTCAGTGTTGTACTGGACAGATCTTGTAGTTTCTGAGTGGGAGATATTGAACGTAGAAGTAGGTACTCGGGATAGATCTTTTTGAGAATTGTTTTGCTGGTAAAGGTCAGGTCTGGGGGTACCAGCCTGAGAATTACTTGCTTTTAACCTGGCCTGTATGGGAGAGTCTGGTTTGGGAATTTCCTCAATTTTTGTTGGTTGGTATTCCCGAAAGCAGACATTGTATGCAAGACGTCCACAGTGCATTGCCATATGATCCCCTCCAACTCGCAGAAGTGCAAGCACTCCCTGGTAATTATAAAGTGGCTGGAAGGGTTCAGCACGCAGATTAATGCGGGGCTGGTTAGTGCGCGGGTAGATGGCAAATAAAGCTTGTCCAACTTTCTTGCCCCCTTTAAAAGGACCAGTTCCAATCTTCAAGACATCAATGCACAGTCTGACGTCATGGTGCTTATCATTCTTACAAAGCCCTGTGTAGAACAAGGGAGGAAACAGAATTAGGTAATCTATGAAGAAAGTGAAGACAAGTAGTAACATTAACACTATAGATAGAAATTGTATGTAGTTTAGTTTGGATTAAATGTTTAACTGAACACTTCTATTTACTTTCTCAAATAAATATATGCTTTCAACTTACTTATTTTAAGCATGTTTTAGGTGACTGTGCCCCCATATTCTTTATACTGCAGTCATAGTATGGTATGATGCAAATGCATGCTTGTGCCCCTTTCTGTGAAAATAATGAGGTAAACTGCCTGATTTTGGTAATTCCACAACATACTAAGGCAAAACGGACAATAATACAGCACTGGCTGTTTTTGTATTATTATTATCCTTTATTTGTTAGGCGCCACAAGGGTTCCGCAGCGCCGTACAGGTCTCAAACAGTAGTACCTCTGCTGTACCTTTGTCTACAAAGACTGCTATAAAGTGAATACTAGAAAAGGACGTAGAACTTGTTTAGACCTTTACACTTTTTTTGTTACTAGAAGCATGAAAATAGGTCAAATAAGAGTCTGGGGTGCCGTCCCCAATATTACTTTGAACATTTTTAATATGCACATTACCGGTACATTTGATTGTATTGGTAATAGGGCAACTCATGAAAAGCACACTGAAACACATGACTAAAAGGCTCGTAATGCACACATTTGTATTCATGCAGTTTTACCCATTTTGCCAGTGTCTGTGTATGAATGAGCTCTTGGTGCCTTTGCTATCCTCCTCAATAGAAGTGTGAGGGAGCCTTTCAAGCCTGCTCTGGGAGATTGGATCAGTGTTTATATATCACCAGCATATATTACCTTTGGGCAGAATAAATAGGAAGATGTTCTTGTCAAATGCGAGAGTATCTGCTAGGTCGCTTTGCTCTGCAATGTCGGTCTCGGCCTGGCAGCTCTGAATCATATCTCCATTGTTGACGCTCACTGTGACCCCTTCCACCGAGTCATCCAGCAGAGGGTTCTCCACATGCAGGACCAGCTGATACTGTCCTGTTTCATTAAACTGGGCATCCAAAAGATGAAACTCTAGAGACAACAACTTGTCATCTAACCGAAGACGAGGGGGTCCGAGTGGGACAGCAGAAGGTGCTGCCGGAGCTGGCATGATGAAATTAATGAATCACAGCTTATATTCACATTATCTATGCTTTCTTTGTCTCTACAGTCTGCAGGTATTTCTACCTGTGTGCTTTTCCTCACTTCTAACCCCTTTCTGCTTTTCTGTCAACACTAAGTTTGTACACCTGCAGGGAGTGGTAGTGAGGGAAGAATCACATTCACCTGTCTGCTGTTTGTTTGGGACAAACCAGGTTACCTGGTGACTTGGGGAAAGTCAATGACCTGATTACCTGTGTAAAGCCTGCCCCCTGCAGAATAATATCTAAACAAACGCTTGCCATAATTTATAAACATCACACCAAATTCACATTGACACATTAAAAATGCATTGTTTTCATAAAATAGAATTAAAAAGTAAGTTGTAGCGATTGTAGAGCTATGACAATTATCCTTATCAATATCAATGTTATTTGCAGAAACAATGTTAGTAAATCCTTGCAACAAAACTATACTGCAAGCTCACAGACTGTGTTCTTAAAAAAAAGTCTAAAGATTAAACACTCCACAAAATTATAAATAAAAAATATAATGTTAAAAACTCTTTTTAAGAAGAAAATGTATAATGCAAAAAAAGGAATAATAACATTTACCATTTTCCTCATCTATGGAAAAAAAGCAACATTTGAACTAAATTTGCTTTATATATGTAACCACTGGGTAGATAGGTTCCAGGGGTGTGATATGTTAACTAGATTTATTTACAATGGATGTCTTCAGTGCTGCCACCCCAGGTCATTCTTGAATAGTGTCACAGTGGGAGGTAAATATATGTTCCACACTTATACTGGGGAGTGCAAATGGTAAAGGAGGGAAAACAAAGTGCTATGTTTATTTGGCAGAAGTAGGTAAATGGCAAGAGCAGTAATAAGGACAGACAAAAGTAATATATAATATAATACAAAATATCAGTGATGTGCAGTATATGAGCTAGATGTAATTACCAACTGTAGATGTGACTAGCCTACTCCCAGAATATAGTCTACTACTATGCAATGCAATAAACACTAATAGCATTTAACAGGGATTAAATAACATGGAACCAGGACTGGGTTTCTTATAGGTCTGACGCAGTACAATTGCAATAACAGTAAAATAGTGAGACGCATGTGTGACAGTGTTCACGCATGCTTTAACTAGGAGCTTTGTTTCTAAACTCTGTGCCCATTGTTGGCCACTTACAGGTTTTTTGGACCTCTAACAATTGCAACAAATGAACCTGTACTGAAACTACTCCCACAGAGCAAATTACATTACATTACTATACCATACTTGCCTACTCTCCCGGTATTTCCGGGAGGCTCCCGAAACTCAGGGAGTGCTCCAGGATGAGTAGGCATCCTCCTGGACGTGATGGAGGTGAGGCTTAATGATTCATTTTTTGTCAGTCCAGTAAGCCTCACCCCTTGCTATGAAATGTCGTGCAAGAGACAGGGCTACAGTGACGCTATAGCGCCACCACGACCAATACTACCAGGGGTGTCTGCCGAAAAATATTCATCTGCTCTATCACTTAAATATTACTAAAACAATTCTGGAAGCTGAACGAGAAATAAATGGGTGGGGCAGATTAAATCTATCCATGGGTGGCCGGATTAATTTAATAAAAATTATTACTTTTCTGAGCTTCTATACCCTCTGCAGATACTTCCTCTACTTCTAACAAATTCAAACTCGACAAAAATAAACTCGATTTTCCGTAAATTCATCTGGAACTCAAAGAGGGATCGAATCGGACTCATAAAATTGCAACAACCAAGAGAGAGAGGAGGTTTCAATTTACCAAACGTGACCCAATATAACCACGCGGCCCAGTTGAGACATCTTCGAGACTGGATCCATAATACATCTACATATACCTGTACTATACTTGATCAGAACTTCCTACCGGAAATAAACCTTTGTGCTTTCATTCACATGCACAAACAGGAATTACCGGATTTGGTTAGTGATAATCCAATCCTCTTTACTACCTATAAACTATGGCAACAAGTTTGTAGACAATTCAGATTAAACCCGCATGCCTCGTAGCATCTTCCATTAATACATAACCCCGAATTTCAGGACTGCATGGCTTCCTATCCTTTTACAATGTTGGAAAAATTAGGAATCTCAACAATCCGTCCACTGATCGATAAGGTATCTCGTAAACCCATGTCCCATGACCAAACCTCTTCTGTATTCCCCCCCCTTCGAGCTCATAATTTGGCCTATTTTCAATGCCAACATTATATTAAAACTGTCTTAAACAAGTTCTTCCCGATAGATTGGGACAATCCGCTAGATCCAATTCTGGCTAAGCCGGTCCCGTTGCATCAAGCTATTTCACAACATTATTCTATCTTATGCCATCGGTTTGATTATAATAATTTTAAGACGCGTATCGCCAAATGGCAGGAACGTTTCCCTTCTATGACCCCAGACTTTCTTTTAAAAGCCTTGATAAAACAGACGCGCCTAATCCTAGCTATGACTTATTCAGAGATGTTTATAAAAATTTTCCACAGAGCCGATCTCTCCCCATCTAGGCGTTTTCAAATTGACTTGGCGGATAATCACCTATGCCCAAAATGGAGCTCATCAGGCAGACCTGACACACTGTTTTTGGGAGTGCCCTCCTATTAGACATTTCTGGGTCCAGATCTGGAGATACTCACTCGCTCATTTAATAAATTATGTTCCATTATCCCCAGAGAGAGCGATCTTCGTAATTTTGCCTTCAGAGATTAAGGTGGACAAGGGTTGTAGAAAACTATTGCTTGCTATATCGGCAGCAGCGAGGAAGAGCGTTCTGCAGGTCTGGGCCCAGAAAGAACCACCCACATTCTCACTTTTCCCTCAAAAACTCTACCATATTTTCCGTATGGACTGGATCGAAACCTCATTACAGCAAGAGAGCAGGGTTGAATATTTCTTTAACACATGGGAAAGCTTGATAGGCTTATTACCGCAAGGTATACGTACACAAGTGTGGGAGAGCTTCCACAATACAGAATGGTACGAGTTACGAATGTGTGTTGGTGATCCTCCGATTGAACAAAACGTCATCTGACTAGCTAGCAATCGTTAGGGGGTGCTGGCAGGGTCATCTTTTTCATTGGGCACGATGGGCAGCTGCCCGGGGGGCCCACGGGCAAGGGGGCCCCATAGGCACAGCTCTTAATGAGAATAAATAATCCTGCAAAAGAAAAAAACCTGCAAAAAAAACCTACAAGGGTCACTGAGCAAGTACATCTATCTATCTCTATCTCTATATATCTATATCTGTATCTGTATACATCTATATATCTATATCTATATCTATATCTAGGGGCCCCGGTGTACTGTTTTGCCCGGGGGCCCATAATGTTGTTAAGATGGCCCTGGATGCTGGCCTGTGTCCCCATGCTCATATATGCTCATATATGTACTTACTTGTTCCTCAAACGCTAACAAACCAAGAGGCTTTTGATACATGCCATTGGGACATACAATTTGTCTGTAACACTTATCCGAGTGTCTTTATGCTTGTAAACATATTGTGTGATACTATGCTCAATGTAACCAATGTGCTTATTTTTATTGTCTACCTCATAAATAAAAAATTTAAAAATAAATAAGTAACAACTTATATTGCAAATATTAGGGCACAAATACATTGTGTAGCCTAGATGTAATGTAGCCAAGATCCCCTGATGAATACAGTAGTTTAGTGTCAGAAAGAATCTGTGACACAAGTACATTATTGCTGGTTGGCCATGAACGTCATAATGTATTATTAACAGTTCTTACAGAGATTATCATCATCAGCTATTTATATAGCGCCACTAATTCTGCAGTGCTGTACAGATAACTCACATTAGTCCCTGTCCCATTGGAGCTTACAGTCTAAATTCCCTAACATATACACAGAGAGAGAGAGACTAAGGTCAATTTAATAGCAGCCAATTAACCTACTAGTTTGTTTTTGGAGCGTGGGAGGAAACTGGAGCACCCAGAGGAAACCCACGCAAACATAGGAAGAACATACAAACTACACACAGATAAGTCCATGGTCAGGAATCAAACTCATGACCTCAGTGCCGTGAGGCAGAAGAGCTAACCACTGAGCCACCGTGCCGCCCTAGAGGTTCAATGTGTAAAGATTTTAACACTTTTGTAGGATGTTATTTTTCAAGACCTTGCTGAATTGATGATTTTCTGTCTCTGCTTATTGCAGTAATAAAAAAAATCATTGTCTGCACAATGTATCATTAAAATGTCAACAGGGCAGCTGAGCAATGGTCACCTCCCTGGCAGCCCTGGCCGTCAGCAGTAGGAGTCTTACTTCCTGGCAAGACAGTACAGGGCCCCCCATATGTGTCAGCCAGAAGGCTGGCTCATGCATGTGCTCTGTACTTGGTAGCCCGGGTTTGGACTTCTAGTTCCAATTAAAAAATAAATAATACAGTTATGTATTGTTATGTATTACGCAGCTGTCCATAATAACTAATCTTCCCCATGCAAAGCTTTGCTAGACAGACCTGGCGATAGCAATCATCAAGAGGGAGGGCTTCATAAATGGAAGAAGCCCTAATACCATAAAAAAAATTCCCTTTTTCACTGGATTTACAGCTTTTCCATATGTGATAATTAGTGTCCTTAATTTCTATATTTGCAGACAAAGTATTTTGTTTATCAAACTTTTTGTACAAAGAACAGAATTCCTCATCATCCAGCAGGACTAATAACTACACTATCCTTATCGCACCCAGACAGATATTACAGGTTTGATGTTTGTAGTGTAGTAAAAGGTTTCATTTTACCCGATTGCACTGCCTGAACATTAGGGATTAAGCATCATCTGCTGAAACAGTAATTACATCTACTTTGATGTTTAGTCTCTGCACCCAGAAATTTTAATTCTGTAACTTAAGTCCAAACAGACAATATACATATTAATGAACACATTGGGCATTATGTGAAGTGAATGTAGCAATAGGGCATGTGGTGAAAATGAGCTATAGAATTAGAAGTGAAGAAACTCTCTCACATCACACCAGCTTGATTAGGGCTTAGTTTAGAGTTGGACGGTCCACTGCAGGGTGCCAAATACACTTTATTTTACAGCACTTGCTCAGACATATGTGACCATATTTTAAGCCTGAAGAGGCAAACTTAGGGCTTTGAAGTACAAGTTAAGTAGAGTAGGAGCATGCATCATGGAGATGAAGCATAGTTAGACTAGAAGGCATATCTTTTATGGCTCTAGGAGGCCTGTGTAAAAATATCATCATTTATTTATATAGCGCCACTAATTCTGCAGCTGTACAGAGAACTCTCTTACATCAGTCCCTTCCCCGACAATTCTAAGTAACATGTTGCTCTGACACTGTTATAGTGTCAAAGCAAGTTTCAACATTAAAGGGGATTTGAACTCCCCGCCTCATGGCTGCAGTCACATGAATCCGATACTCGGGAGTGCCGACCGGCTCGCATGAACAGACAGTGCTGGAACAGGGAACAGATAAGACCGTGACAGATACATACTTGCTGCCTGGAGAAAGGTTAAAGAATTTGGACAAGTGACGGGCAACATGACATACTTCATCCACCCTTCAAAAAGGCCATACATTACCCTTAATTTCAAGAATGCAAAAACGGCCCCAAAACGAAGTTGGCACATCACTCATCCTAAAATGCCCCCAAATGACATTCATTTTCTCCAATATTCCACCACATGCCATGCAGTTCTCCCACTTGCTCAAGAATAGCCCCATATGCCCTCAGAGCTCCACTTGCCAAAAAATGCCCCCACATGAACTTAGATCCCCCACAAGAGCCCCTCAGCTCCCACATGTACTTTAAAACTTTGCCACAGACAACTCAAACCTCCCCACATACCCCCTATATAACACACAGACCTCTTAACATGCCCCTCAAGCCTCCCTACATATCCACCAAACCTCCTCACATGCCCATCAGACTTTCCTACATGTCCCTCAAGCCTCCCCACATGCCCCTCAGGCCTCCCCACATGCCCCTCACACCTATCCCAGTTACTAATCTAATTTTTCTCATTACCATTCTGTCCAAAGCTTATACATTCCTCTTATTATTTTAAAACAGAAACAGCTCCTCTCTTATTTCTTGCTCTAATTATGCTCTATTAGGTACATTTTCCACTACTCCATTGCTACTGCCTTCTGCTATGTACCTGTGACTCCTAATTTCCTAAAGGGCTGTAACTAGGGCTGTACAAGAGGGGCAGCGGCCCAGGGTCCAAATATGAAGCGGGGTGCAGGTAATGAAAATTTTTACGCTAAGTTGGTTGGTTTGGGGGTGCGTCACATTTCCTTCTTGCCCAGACACTAATATTTCTAGTAACGGCCCTGCTGTCCAAGTCATTCTTTCTGCTACTCTCCTCTTGTTTCCTGATTTCTCAGCTCTGTGACTTTCTGCCTGAGCCCTCCTCTTGTTAGTAGTGGGAAGCTTGCCCAACCATGTGACATGGAGCCTGTCGAGGAAGGAGGGAGAGCACACTGCACTTCATCCTCCTCATCTGGTGTGCTGTGCAAATTCCTTGCATTGTGCAGGGGAGGTCACATGACATGGAAATCAGCTGTTCCAGTTTTATTCTCTGCTTTATAACAAAGTAGTGAATGAGTAAGATCGGGACCGCAAGTGATGGCTCACTGGGCTGCATGTTGCCCACCATTAGTTTGGACAATTGTCAATAGCAGACTGATCTCCAAAACCAATTTTACAGATAATTTCATCACTTTTTAAATCATGTTATTGCCCAAACCCCTCCACCTCTGTGACAAAAGATTTATTGCCCTGTGTCTAAGAACAGTTCTAGTAATGGGTTCCACCAATATATTATGACTAAAAGAGATATTGTATCAATTTCACTAAACATGGTGGGCCTGATTAATTAACAAACGCAAATCAAATGTAATGTGTGGTTTTTTAAAAACGTATTACATCAGGTATATGCACATCTATATTCAACAACAGCAGTGGACTTGAAGATACATCTGTTGATGAATATGGGTCTAGGTCTGCTCTGCTCTAACAGACAAGACATCGCAGGATACGTCCAATACATATGTGAAATATCAAGTTTCAAATGTGCGCACATAAAAAATAATATTCAATTAATGTCACCTGTCAATAATGACAAAAAAGTTTTTTACTTTTTCATAAAATACATTTTTAGAATGTTAGGAATGTCTACTGTACATAAAAATCATTTATACAGTTGCTCCTGATTGCAAACACATCTACTAGCATGCATATCTGATGTTTCTGTGTTCTCTTGCGTATGGTCCGGTTCTGGGCAGAGTAGATGTGCTCAAAATACGCAATGTTTATACAGAGGACTTCTGGGTTCTCTTAGCTCTAAACACTCCACAGAGACTGCGCTGACCAATGTTGTCAATGATTTGATCACAGCAAAAACTAAAGGCCATTACTCTCTGATTCTCCTGGATCTCTCTGCTGCATTTGACACTTTTAACCACTTTCTCCTCATACAAACGCTACAATCCCCAGGTCTTGAAGGCACTGTCCTATACTGGTTCTGATCCTACCTATCTAATTGCTCATTCAGTGTTCATTTCTTTGGATCCACCTCTGCTCCGCTTTCTTTATCAGTTATGGTACCACAAGGCTCAGTCCTAGGTCCTCTGCTATTCTCTATCTCCACCACTTCTCTTGGAAAACTAATAAGCTCCTTTGGATTTCAGTATCATCTCTATGCAGATGATACACATATTTATTTATCTTCTCCTGATCTCTCACTGTCTGTGTTGTCTTTCGTTACTTCTGCCATTTTATCATGGATGTCCTCTCGCCAACTCAAACTCAATCTTTCAAAAACAGAATTAATAATATTCCCACCCAAACACAGAAGCTTCCTGCCTTACATTTCGATTTCTGTTGATAACATGACCATAAATCTCACCCTGCAAGCTCGCTGCCTAGGTGTAATCCTTGACTCACAACTATCGTTTTCTCCCCACGTCGACTATATCTAAATCATGTTACATACATCTAATAAACATTTCCAGAATATGCACATATCTCACACAAGACACTGCAAACACTTTAATTCATGCACTCATCATCTCCCGCATAGACTATTGTAATTCCCTCCTTAGTGGTCTTCCAAAAATCAGACTTGAACCCCTACAATCTATTTTGCATGCAGCGGCTAGATTGATTTTTCTTGCAATTTGTTCTTTCTCTGCTGAGCCACTCTGTCAGTCTCTACATTGGTTGCCTGTTTTTCCAACAAATCCAATATAAAATTCTTCTACTAACATACAAGGCTATCAACAAAATTGCACCAACAAACATCTCCTCACTTGTCTCAAAATATCTCCCTACTCGACACCTCCGTTCTGTACAAGATCTGCGTTTCTCTTCCACTCTCATCACATCCTCCCATTCCCGGTTACAGAACTTTTTTTGGGCTGCACCCACTTTGTGGAATTCCCTCCCTCACACAATAAGACTCCTCTAATCTTCAAAAGTTCTCAAAAACCCTACCTCTTCAGACAAGCTTATAATATTCTTCTACCACCATCTTAATCTCCCTAGGTTACCCTATTACCACCCTCTACGCAGCTAACACAAGACAACAACCCTCTGACCAACAATACTGTGTGACTGAGCATACAGCCCAATAAATACTTTATAACCTTTGCATTCTAGCAGAAAAATATGCAATATGATGTAGCAAGTACCCTTGTGTTTAAAACTCCCATTGTCTCATAGATTGTAAGTTTGCGAGCAGGGTCCTCTTACCTCTCTGTATGTAATACCCAGTATTGTTTTATTACTATGTTTGTTCCCTATTGTAAAGCGCTGCGGAATTTGCTGGGCCTATATAAATAAATGTTGTTGCTGATGATGATGATATACAGCCGTCATCAATAGAAACCGGCACTTACTCCACACCTGCAGCTAGTGCAAGTGTTATGACTGAAAATCACATACCTTTGAGACGACCAAAACTTGAATCTGATGCTGCATACACTTGAGCTTGACACACACTTACTGAACATTGACTAAGTGCAAATGCCCCTTATCCTGCCTTTTCTTTAGTAGCTTTAGTAATGGTCCTTTGCGTTTGAAGATGAATAGGACATTTCTGCGTTCTCTGGCGTATGGTCTGGTTCTGGGCAGAGTAAATCTGCGCAAAACACGCAATGTTTATACAGAGGTCTTCCCAAAGATAGATTATGGAAAGTATTGCTTTGATCCATTATATTTCTCATAAAAAATATGCAGTGTCAATGGAGTGACCACAAATATGGTCCTTTCTAACTAAAGGAATTTCAGCCAAGCTTTTTGGATCCGTGGACTGGGTAATAAACAAAATGGTTGAAAGCCTGTTTGTGACACCAGGCATCCATGAATAAACAATCAAAGCCAGAAGACATTAAGCAGGCATACATGAGATGTGAGAAATGGATGAGGCAGTTAATGTTAAGTAATGCATGAGGCAATGAGGTTTGAGGAATGGGTCAGGAAATGAAGTTTGAGGAATGGTAAGGAAGTAAGATTTGATAAATGGATGAGAAAGTGAGATTGTAGGAATGGATGAGGAAGTGAGGTTAGAGAAATGGATGAGGAAGTGAGATTGTAGAAATGGATGAGGAAGTGAGGTTAGAGAAATGGATGAGGAAGTGAGGTCTGTTGAATGAATGAATGGATGAGGCAGTGAGATTTGACATATGAGTCGTCAGTCAGGTTTGAGGAATGGATGAGACAGTGAAAATGAGAATGAGGCAGCAAGGATTGAGGATTGAATGAGGTAAAAAGGAAAAAATATTTTATGAGGCAGTAAGGAAGGTTGATGTAAGTCCATGAAGCAGTGAGGCTTAAGGTACTGCATGAAGGAGTGGGGATAGTAGAGTGCACCAGGAGGTAAACATGAAGATGAATAAATGAGTGAGGATGGAAAGACTGCTTGAGGGAGTGAGGATGGAGGGAGTGAATTAATGAAGTGAAGATAGAACAAATGC
Organism: Mixophyes fleayi; assembly: GCF_038048845.1. NCBI lineage: Eukaryota > Metazoa > Chordata > Amphibia > Anura > Limnodynastidae > Mixophyes > Mixophyes fleayi. Next base: position 131,969,364 of record NC_134405.1, on the reverse strand, counting down.
AGATTTGAGGATAAAGGGAATGAATTAGTAATTTAGGATGAAAGTAAAGATGTTATAATGAGGACAGAAGTGAGTGAATTATGGCATGAGGATGAAGGGAGTGTGTGGAGAATGCATGGACAGAGTGCATGAGAGAATGAAGATGGAAAGAGTGTATGAGGGGTTAAATGAGTAAGTGAGGAAGGGAGGAGTGCACAAGAATGCCAGAAGTGGGTAAGGGCGTAAGGATGGAATAAGTGCACAAGGGGGTAAGGACACACGTGTACATAAGGGGGTAAGGATTGAAGGAGTTCATAAGAGGATAAGGACACAAGGAATTACAATGGGAGAGTGAAGAATGAGTAAATAAATGAGGAAGCCAGGATAGAAAAGTGCATGAGAGTGTGTGGATCATGCAAATGAATAGGGATTAGAAAAAGTGTGAGTGAAGTTGGATAATGATCATGAAATTTTAGACAGTAGAAGAATTTAATAAAATAATATGGGATGGAGTACAGTACATCCCTAAATATGAGTGTCAGAAAACAAAAGATGTGAAAACTTGATCACTTTATAAGGCAGGCAAACTAAATTGCATGACATTAGTTTTGGAGGGAGTCTGTGCTCTTTAAACTTAAGGAAAACACGGCATATTGTCCATAGGGAAAACAGAAACTTTATGACATTGTGCTTCCAACATTTCAGAAATGTTTCTTGGGATATAATCTGCTGGGAGGAGAAATCTCAGCGCCTTACTCAGGCTCCTTAGTGCTCACAACATGTAGCTGGCTCAGAATGTTACAAGTCCCATATAGATTCCATTTAGAGCATATAAAGAGCTTATCTGTTATAATGATACATGGAACAGCATAGTTGCATGCAATTAAACATTTAACATACCTGAGCATAATGATACACATACTCTATTAACCATTTATGCACCAGCATAGAAATACATAGATCAATGACTAATTCATCATACCAACACACTAGTGCTTCATTTGCATAGAAAATGACCAAAGTAACAGTTTCATAACATTAAACAACAACATGCAAATCATGCAGTCTATATCACAGAAACAATTATTCTACCTAATATACTAACACCAATAACAGCAACTTCCTTCTCTTCTCAAATCTTAATTCATCCATAGATATGTTAGTTTAAAATATTATTAATTTACTAAGTTTCTTATATAACGTCTATATAGCACGCAATGCTTTACAAAGTATATTTAATCATTTACACTCGCACACACTTGCTTTTATTGCATCATGAGGAACCATGTCGGAAACATGGCATATAGGGACACCCCTTTCCTAATGTCCTATCAACTGAACAATCATATGTGTAGGCAGGGCCGGTGCTAGGGTTCTCAGCGCCCTAGGCAAAATTTCAAACACCCCCCCACCACCATAGTTTGAAAATAAAACATAGAGCATGAGGTGGCAAACGGTATAAAAATGACTATTTGCCACCTCATGCTCTATATTTTATTTACAAGCTATGGTGGAAAAAAATTTCAATTTTATTTTGCACCTCATGCTCTATATTTGACTTGCAAACTATGGGGTAGAATTTCTACCCCATAGTTTGCAAGTCCAATATAGAGCATGAGGTGAAAAAAAAGTCATATTACCCACCCATTCTTTTTTACCTCCCTACTTTGGGCACCCTCTTTTTTAAAAATAATAAATTATAAATAAATAATTCGATTTTATTTACTTACTCTTTTTTCTCCTGAAGTCTGGTCAGTAGATGCAGGGGAACTCTTCTAACCTCTTCTCTCTTCTCTTCTCTTCTCTTCTCTTTTTTGTCTTCTCTTCTCTTCTCTTCTTTTCTTTTCTTTTCAATGCCTGCTCCACAGGAGGCGGAGCGATGCATGCTGGTAAGGGAGGGGGGCATCTGAAAGAACTTTATTCACACTGTCTGTCACTGACAGACAGTGTGATACTTACTTCTCTGAGGCGCCGCCGACAGACTGTCACATGATCACTGACTCAGTCAGTGATCATGTGTGAGATGAAAAAAAGAAGAGGACCGTGGACACTGACAAGCACCCTGCCACCGCTGCACTTTTTTTAGATTAGAAAATCTAGTCAGCGGCGCCCTGCAGGTCCCGGCGCCCTAGGCAACTGCCTAAGGTTGCTTAATGGGAGCGCCGGGCCTGTGTGTAGGAAATGTTTGTCAGTAGAGTTACAATCTGATATTTACAAATAGACTTTGCTCAAAGTACTGACATTGACAGCATGATGGGGAGTTTCATGTGATCAGGGCCAGATTAAGGGAAGGAAGGTCCCCAGGCTAAGGGTACTGTGAGGGCCCCCCCCCATGAGCTTACCTCCTTCCTTTGTTCCACTTCCTGTAGTGCTTAAGTACTACAGTGACAGCAGGCAGCTAACAGCATAACATTTGCTGTTAGCTGCCTGTCATTCTCTTTGAAGAGTTGACAGTTGGAGCCAGGGGCGAGGACGCCCCCAATCCGATGAATGCTGGCGGGCCCCCCAGCTGCCTGAGGCCTCTGGGCTGTAGCCCTTTTAGCCCTATTGTTAATCTGGCTCTGCATGTGATTAGACCATCTGAGGACATCCACAAGTCTGCATACACCAACATCTAGCCACAGAGGTTATAGCCCTGGTCAACCACTGCGTATTGTTTCAACAAGTTTGATCTCTCAATAAAGCTGTTTTGCAGTTCTTTATGTAGAATTTCATCCCCGACCAGTTCCGTTCTTTCAGTACTGATGGTTCAGCCATGAGGCATACAACGCAGTCACGCTTTCTGGGTACCCGGAATGTTTGGATAAACTTGATCATGTGTTTCTCCACAGCTTGGATCTCCTCTTTGTTCCAGGTTTTTCGCCTCACTTGTTTACAACGTGAAAGGAAGTAGATCGGTCCACTATGACTCTGCAAAATACAGAGAACGCAAAGTGTTTTTGCCTAACGAAACTATGTGCTGCACCGACCTTTGGAATCCTTGGGACTGGTCCTGTATTGCCGGGTCCCTACACCCCCTCTTTTCTGACGTGGATGTTTCGACTGAATGCTTGACCACTTGTCCCTCACAGGGGATTGGTCATCATCTGATCTGTCACTCTGTAGCTGGACCGGTTCTGAAAAGAAACAGATATGTAGATGACCGAGGAAAAAGTCAAAAGCATACATCAGACACAAGATTTCCAACTTACCGTCCAGATCAATGTGCATCTCGTCCAAATTCTTGCCTTTGATTTCAGCTAGTCTGCCTTTCTCAAGAGCCATTAAAAGTTTGCTGATCTTGGCAAGTTGGAGGGTACCTTCAGGAAGGCGGTAATACTGCCGGTGCACCCTGATGTGGTGCTCAAGGAAGTCCATCAACTGATCCAGTTCTGTGTCATTTAGGACCTTTGAGAAAGTGGCAAAATGCTTTCAAGGTTTTGGGGAAGACAGCGTGTGGGGTTTGGCCTCACACTCTTGTGCAATCGGAGCCTCTGAAGTGAGACAAGGCAGTTGGTCTGGCAAACATGTAGACATTTTGGGTAGCCACTACACATTCTTCATGCTTCTCTGCGAGAGGTTTCATTGCACCTTGCATGGCTGGTGTCAGCAGGATGGAGACTTTCCTCCCTCATTTTCCTCGGATTTCAATCTGAGTGAAGTGCCGGCAAAGCTTCCTCTCAACCTCGGAAAGCACTAGGGCCACATCTTCGTGGAGATCTGAAGGTAGTCAGCAACATCTTGGAAACTTCCCCTTCCCTTCTTCGATTGAACAAGATCACCTGTGCCATGGTGGCTTTTGCAAGCAGTGCCCAGTTGTTAAGCATATGCTTGGTGGATAGACTGCTTTGGTAGGCTTGATGCTTCTCATTGAGGTACAAGTGCATCTTTTTCAAATCTGTAAGCAGTGAAAGGTTAGAGCTGAAGCATGTTCCACTTGGTCTCCTTAAGAGTTTTCATGGCAGCCGATGATATCAACTCTTTCCATCTTGCCTCATACAACTTCCTGAAGTTGTGTGCATTTTTAACTCTCCAGCCCTTTGCTCAGAACTGGAAGAACCCAGTGGGACCCAGGTACACCCATCTACTGTTTGAAAAAGTCTGACCAGAAGTGGTCTTCATTGCGGCCAAAAAGCGGCTAACCTTCGACATGGAAACAAGGCCAAGCGACTCAATTATAGATGAACAATAGGAACTAGAGTGCAGAAAAATGGCAGCAGGTGCTCTGGACTAATGAGTCAAAATTTTAAATATTTGGCTGTAACAGAAGGCTGCATTTCAGCAAATGGAGTTGGGGATTTGGTCAGGATTAATGGTGTCCTCAATGCTGAGAAATATAGGTAAGTACTTATCAATACAACCAATGTCATTAAGAATTATCTTCATCGTAAAGAAGAATAAGGAGTCCTGGAAGTGATGATATGACCCCCACAGAGCCTTGATCTCAACATCATCAAGTCTGTGTGGGATAACATGAAGAGACAAAAGGATTTGAGCAAGGCTACATCCACAGAAGATCTGTGGTTAGTTCTCCTAAATGTTTGAAAAAACCTCCCTGCTGAGTTGCTTCAAAAACTGCGTGTAAGTGCACCTAGAAAAATTGATACATTGATGCTGTTTTGAAGGCAAAGGGTGGTCACACCAAATATTGATTTGATTTAGATTTCTCTTCTGTTGATTCACTTTGTATTTTGTTAATTGATCAAAATAAACTATTAACACTTTTTTTTGAAAGCATTCTTACTTTGCAGCATTTTTTCCACACCTGCCTAAAACTTTTGCACAGTATTGTATTTAGAGCATTAATAGGCAATATGCAGCTACCCCACACCAGCTTTATGGCCCTTCTCTGACCGCAGATGAACAAGTAAAGCTGGGGTGATGGGTGACGCTCAGCATTTCATACAGTACTATGGAATCACAGCACCCGATTCTGTGTCACATGACCACACACCAGCAGAAGAGGAAGAGGCAGTGCAGGTTAGAGGAGGAGGGCGTGCAGAAAAGCACCACATGATTCCTGACTGAGTGACAAGGTATGTGCACTTATTGGGAAGGGTGGTATTAATTAGTGGTAATTGTTAATTGGTGGTCATTAGCTAGTAATTAGTGGTAATTAGTTAAAATTAATATTTGGGTGGTAACTGGTACTTTCATTAAGGGGTGGATGGAGCCTTGTAGGATCTGTGTGAAATGTGGGGAAATCTGAATGGAGATGAGGAGTACATTTGGCATCTGAGGGCATATGGGGGATTTAGGGGTTAGCTTGTGTTCTGAGTGACTTCTGCTGGTATGGAGGCCATGTGTAGTTATTTGTTAAGTGGTGGTCTGAGTGCATATGAGAGTAATTGTGGAGCTTTTTTAAATTTAGCAAAAAGTATTTTTATTTTTGGGGGTGACGAGATGTGTAGTGGGAGAAAGAAGGGAGCAGATTAAAAGAGAGGAGCTGTATATAAAATAGTAGGTATTATTGAGATTGAGAGAAATGTGTGCCTTCTTTGATGTTTAGAGGGTTGCACTTCCACAGTAAATTTGCAATATATTTCCCTTTGCTTCCTAACCAAGATATATTTGTTTTACAGGGTGCTACCTCAATTAGAACTGAGTTTTACAGATTCAATTGCGCTCTCAGTGTTACTTATGTTTGATATTCCATAAATATGGAATAGTGAGATCCAATCAATTTTGTACTTTGGGACTTCAATCAATTCAAGAAAATCGCCTAATTTCCCAAGGATTCTTCTTGTCAAGTCTTCCATTCTTGATTTCGGGTCTCCCAAACAAAGATAATAATAAAAAATAATAATTTCTCTGCAAGCTAATCATATTATGTTGCAAGGACGTAAATGAAACCAAATAGTAATCTGTTTTTAAATCATTCTTTGTTTATCCTTAGGCGATGCACACACACTTCAACCTGACATTTGAAAAACAGCAACTATTCACCTACCACTCTGAGGAAATATTAGCGTCTGGAACCACAGCTGCTGTTGTAGATGGCCATGTTAACATTTTTAATTTGTCTTTGTAATAAACTGGTTGTATGCTTTTTATGAGAAAACTCAAGGCAACCATCACACATAGCAAGTGAGAAAACATAGGCAATACAACATAGATTTTGAAATATGTCTAAGAAAAACAGTAGGAAAACGCTGGGTTGTGTTACATGGGCACTTTTCACGTTAGCGCTTATCCATCTTCAGATGTCCTCATGGTTAATTTTATAGTAGCTGGAGAAACACTTTTAAATCTCATGGCTTATAATGAGTGCTTATAACAAACTGTCTGACCAGTTCAGCTCAAATATAGTGCATTTTAAGGGGAGATCATTTTAATTGAGCAATTTGGACACTTATCAAAAACGCAACTTACAGCGTTTTAACAAACGCTCAAACGATTAAAGTGGTTGAGTGACTTCCTCTCTAGTTTAACCACTGAAATTAATCATTTCAATCTGGAGATGTTAAACATGTAATGGTAAGCGCCCATGTCACACCATGCTTAGAAAAGAAAATATCTTATTTCGCTGTCTTGTAATAGGCAAAACCCTGACAGAAGTTGTGGCAGCCACACTAAACACAGTGGGCCTCATTTACAGTTGGACATAAGTCAAATGTGAAATCTAGAGTTTTGAGTAGGTTTTATTTGTCTCCTCCTACACCTGGTCAGGCGCATAAGGAGTCTGTAAGTGTCATTGAAGTTGCTCCTGTTAGCAGTGTCAATAAAGTTCATTCATACCCTATGCAGGGTCTATATGTAAGTAACCAATCAGAGCAACTTTTTCACGTTCTAGCCAATCACAGGAAAGCCACTCTGATTGGTTACTTGCGAACAGGCCACCGGCTATGAGTGCTTTTTTTAGATCCTAAATCATGCACTAAAGAGGGTAACAATAAAAATATTATTATCATTATTATCTTTAATTTATAAGGCGCCACAAAGGGTCCGCACTTTATATAGATATACACACACACACACACGCACAGAGGTAACATGGTAATGCAAATCAAATCATTTCTGGTACAATGAGTGAAAGTGATGGTAGAAATCAGTGAGAAGTAGGCCGTAGCTTAAGAAAACAGGGCTAGGGAAGCAGGCCAAGAGGTACAGAGGGTGATGGAAGAGTAGAAGGAGCACACAAGGAAAGAGGGCCCTGCTCCTGAGAGCTTACATCCTAAAGAAAAGTGGGAGACACAAATAGAGTGAGAGAGCCGGGACAAGGGAGTTAGGAGGAGGACTAATAGACTTGAATAAAGAAATGAGTCTTAAGGGCACGCTTATAGTCTTTGAGAGTAGATGCTAACCTGATGGAAAGTAGTAGAAGATCGTTCCACAGCTGGGGAGCAGCCCAGAAACGGGATTGGGAAGAGGTGATCAGTGAAGTGGTGAGGCGGCGGTCACAGACAGAGCGGAGGGGGCAACTAGGAGTGTAGGTAGAGAGGATATTGGGAGATGTAGGGAGGGGAGGATTGATTAAGAGCTTTAAAGGTGAAGGTGAGGAGTTTAAATTTAATTCTGTAGGCCATGGGGAGCCAATGTAGTGACTTTTGGAGGGAGACAGCAGAGATAGAGCGGCAGGAGAGAAAAATGAGGCGGGCAGCAGTATTGAGGATACACTTAAGAGGGTCACGGTGAGAATTAGGTAGACCAGAGAGAAGGAGGTTACAGTAGTCAAGGCAAGAGATTACAAGCAAGTGAACAAGGGTTTTAGTGGCTTCCGTGGTGAGAAAGGGGCAAATCTTGGATATATCCCGAAGGTGGAAGTAGCAGGCTTTTGAGAGGGACAGAATGTGAGGTTTGAAGGAGAGGGAGGAATCAAGGATGACCCCAAGGCAACGGACTTGAGGGACAGAAACAAGGGTAGTGTTATTAACAGAAATAGAGAGGGCGGAGGTGGGAGAGTCCTGGAAGGGGGGGAAGACGATAAGCTCAGTCTTGGAAAAATTGGGGTTAAGGAAGCGTTGGCACATCCAAGATGAGATGGCCGGGAGACAGCAGGAGACACAAGACAGAAGGGAAGGGGAGAGGTCAGGGGATGAATGATACATTTATTGGTATCATCAGCATAGAGGTGGTACTGGAGGCCAAATTAGCGGATGAGGACAGCAAGGGAGGTGGTGTAAAGGGAGCAAAGCAGGGGGCCAATAACAGAACCTTGTGGAACGCTAACAGGTAAAGGAAGAGGGGGGAAGTAGAGTCATGTGTAGAGACTGAGAAGGAGCGGTTGGTGAGGTAAGAGGAAAACCAGAGGATGGTGTTACAGAGGCCTATAGATTTGAGAGTTTGCAAAAGGAGTGCGTGGTCATCGGTATCGAAGGCAGCAGAGAGTTCAAGGAGGATAAGAAGGGAGTAGTGTCTTTTGGCTTTAGCGAAGAGAAGGTCATTAGTGACCTTTGAGAGGGCAGTTTTGGTGGAGTGGAGGGGACGAAAACTGGAATGGAGTAGGTCAAGGAGTGAGTGAGAAGAGAGAAAGGAGGTGAGACTGTTGTAGACAACCCGTTCAAGGAGTTTGGAGGCAAAAGGATGAAGCAAAATAGGTTGATAATTAGAGAGAGGCGGGATCAAGGGATGGTTTCTTGAGTATGGGGGAGACAAAAGCCTGTTTAAAAGAGGAGGGGAAGATTCCAGAGGAGAGGCATAGATTGAGGAGGTGGGCAAGTTGGGAGCAGGCCTCAAGAGAGAGGGAGCAGAAGAGGTGGGAGGGAATTGGGTCCTGTGGGCAAGTGAAGGGGGGTGGGTATGGACTTCATCTGCATATACCGGAGTGAAAGAAGAGAAGGAGAGTGAGAAAGTGGGGAGGGGAGAAAGGAGATAGCAGCTGCAGAGGAGGGTGGGAAGGGGGATAGAGTGGGCAGGGAAGAGTCTGAGGGTGGAGTAAGAAGGGACTGCTAGGATATGTCATGACATATTGACTCAATCGTGGAGGTGAAGTGGGTAGCAAAGTCGACAGCAGAGAGCGTGGGGGGGGAGTGGAAGAGGGGGAGGGGAGAGGAGGGAGTTGTTGAGGGTGGCAAAAAGCCGATGGGCTTTGGAGGATTGGGAAGAAATTAGAGCCTTAAAGCAGGATTGTTTAGAGAGCAATAGGGTTGAACTGTAAGACGCAAGCATGAACTTGAAGTGGAGGAACTCAGCATGAGTGCATGACTTTTTCCAGAGCTGTTCTGTACTGCGGGAGCATTTTTGAAGATAGCAGGTATATTTTGAGTTGCCACAGTTGAGGCGGGGATCGACGAAGCTTGATGATGACAGCCAGGCCAACAGAGACAAGTGCAGTGGTAAGAGTGTGATTGCAAAAGGAGACAACCCCATCGAGGCAAGAAAGAGTGGTGATGGGGGAGAGAAACAAGCCCAGGGAGGAGAAGAATGTGGTAAGATCAACTGTGTCAATATTACGCCTGGTGAGAGTAACCTTGGGAGATGGGGACGGTGAGAGATGCTAAAAGAGAGGAGATGGTGGTCCGAGAGAGGAAAAGGTGAATAATTGATATCAGAGACAGTACTGAGGTGTGAAAAAAACAGATCAAGGGAGTGGCCACTGTGGTGGGAGGGAGAGGAGGTCCATTGAGAGAGACCAAGGGAGGAGGAGAAGGAGAGAAGTTTGGAGGCAGCAGTGTCTGAGGGATTGTCTACAGGGATATTAAAGTCCCCCAAAATGAGGGAGGGAAGATAGATAACAGCAACACGGAGGTGGACTGGGTGGAATAGGCGGATAGAGTGTACCTCAAAGGAGAAAAAAGAGAGGGAGGATTAAGGGATAAGAACCCCGAAAAGAGCAGCAGGAGGAGAAAACAGGTAGTGTCCTCAGGGGATAGTCAGGTGTCAGTGATGGCAAGCAGGTTGAAGGATCTAGAGATAAAGAGATCATGGATAGAGGTCAATTTTTTACAGACTGCCCTGGCAATCCAGAGAACACTGGATAGAGGAAGAGAGGGAAGAGGAGAGATGTGGATGAGATGGTTGGGGTTGCTCGACTGCAAGGGCAAGTCTTTATTTAAAGGACTTTATACACAGTGTCTGTGTTTTTGTACTTCACTCTGTAGCACTAGAAGTCCCAGCAGGTCTGGATACCTGGGCATGCTGGTACTTGTAATGCTACAAGCACCAGTACCTCTGACAGCAATGACTATGCTGGCATCTGTGGTTCTACAAGCAGTAGCATGCCTAAGCAGTTATTGGCTGACATGGATTCAAAAATCTTTTTACTTTTAAATATTTTTCCCTTATTACCCCAACACTCATTGGCCAAGAGTGTTGGGAAGAGCCTTAGTGCTATTAACACTGTTTTTGTGGAGGAGAGTGGGTGCTTATTTTTTTGCTGGCTCAATTCCCCTAGGTAAGTCAACCCCATAATCTGAACAGACTGTAATTGTGTCCCGTTATAACAGGTGAGGCACATGGTCTGGTGCTGGTTGCCGCAAATTGATGTTTGTGACTGGTGTTTCTAGTATACAGTCACATCTTGATAAGCTTCAAGACAGTATTTTGAGTTGCACTATTTTGATATGCAACTATAGATACCCCGGTGAGAGATTAGATGTGTGGCCTTTATTTCACACATACACAAATGAGGCCTGGGGGTAAATGTATTATGGTCCGATTTCTGCAAGTCGCCAGAAATCAGCGACTTTGCAGCTAAAATTTAAAGCGGCGCTGCCTTGTAAAGGTTAGTTTGCCGCTTTAAATTTTAGCTGCAAAGTCGCTGATTTCCGGTGTCTTGCAGAAATCGGAGCATAATACATTTACCCCCTAGTATACTTTCAGACAAATAAACTCCATTCAGTAAGTAAGTACATTCAATTACAATTCCGAATAGCTTTGCCGGATGCGGCAATGAAGGGAAATTCCTAATGAAGACGGGGATATCAAAGTCAGTATTTCAGCAGTGTGTTGACAGGAGTGAGATTCCCAGAAGATGATCTAATGTCTGTTATTAATTACTAAACCTCCCACATGCTGCAAAACTCCAGACCTGGAATTAATAGTACCAAACTAATACATATTTCTACACTTAGGGGGGTATTCAATTGTTAGCGTTAACGGGAAAAAACGAGCGCTCAAAAAATATTACCGTTTATACGGTAATATTGAGCGAGAAAAGCGTTAATACGGTAGTTTACTCACGGAATTTCAGCTCGCCGCTCAGGGAGCGGCGAGCTGAAATTCCGCGAGTAATTACCGTATTAACGCTAAGATTTTTTGAGCGCTCGTTTTTTCCCGTTAACGCTAACAATTGAATACCCCCCTTAGTTGTCAAAATTATGAAATATTTGCAGAAATGTGTTTATCAATTCAGCACATCCGCTACTGCTGCTTCAAACTGGTAAGATAATATGATATAAGATTTAGTGTAACTCCTTGAGCTCAATGTTCTGGAGCAGGTTTTCAATAGTATTTAACTACAGTAACCTAGTTTACTCAATCTCATTGAAATCTAGCAGAAACAGTTACTATATATCCTCAGGCATTATTCTGAATTATGTGCTGTGAGAACACAGGAGATTTGGGTATCATCATCATCATTTATTTAAATGGCGCCAGATTCCACAGCGGCAGACATGGGTATTGAGACTAAAGGAGTAAACAAGAAATTAAAGAAAGGAGGTGTGAGCCAGTAGGCTCAGGTAGGGGTGGGATAAGCCAAGGTGAAGAGAAGGGTTTTTAGAAGCATTTAAAAGACTGGAGTTTGGGGGGATAGTCTGGTAAGGCAGGGAAGTACCAGATGTGGGGATCGGGAGAAGTCTTGGAGGCAGCCATATGAAGTGGTAATGTGAATGGGATCGGCTTCAGAGAAGTACAGGTATGAGGAATTGTGGATGGGATTGGTAGGAGTGTATTTTGTGACTAGGCCAAAGACTTATGGAGGAGAGGCATAAATGAGGGCTTTGAAGGTGAGGTTGAGCAGCTGGAAGTGGATTCTGGAGGAAATGGAGAACCAGTGTTGAGTTTTGTGAGTGGTGCAGTAGAAGAGGAGAAACGGGAGAGGAAGATAAGTCTCGCCACAGCTTTTTGGGCAGTCTAGGGACTGGCACTTGGCTATATGCCACCCTCCCACTCAGATGAGCTAAGGAGGCCGCCTCTACTAACCATTTGCCAAACTAAAAAGTAGCGGAGTGGAGCCGCTGCTTCCAAGTGAGAGGGAGATCCACCAATGGTACCTCCTGGGCTTGCACCTGCCCTGTCAAGATGATGTACTATAAGCATCACTAAATATAGTGGCTGCCCACTTATTAACTCCACGTCAGCTGGCGGCAATCTTATATGATTTCAGTGGCCTTGTGGATACCCACAGAAATTTACATACTTAAAAAAAAAAAAATCATATCCCCCTCTGGACAGGCACACAACAAATTCTCTGTTTGAATTCAACAGGTTATCAGAATTCTTAACCCACACAACTGTTCCCGACATTCGCAGATATTCAGACACGGTTACATATATCACTTGCTCCTGTTTCTACCGGTCTCTGCAGATCAGACATTTTTACAATACTACAATACATCACGCTCAGAATGATATACACCAATACTCCCCCCTAGTATCTTTCTGCAAGCAAAGATCCTGCTCTAGAGGCCTCATATCTACATTGTATTGCCTAAAACTTAAATAAAGCTATCCTCTCAAAGACCCACATGAACTAAAGTGGAAGAAGGACATGGGAGAATCCCTTGACCCGGAAGATTGGAACAGAGTCAGAATAAATCTCTTTAAAACTTCCATTTGTGTTAAGATCAGTGAAAACTCACATAAGATAAATTATCATTGGTATCTTGTCCTCAGATTGCATGTTATCTTCCCAAACTCGTCACCACTTTGTTACCAACTCTGCATTGGCGATCATGGCACTCAGACCCACGTTTGGTGGCACTGTCGAAATTAGCCCCTTTATGAAAAGAAATACACTGTTTCATTACAACCATCAACGATGTCACGCTTCCAGACTCTTTATCATACTCACTACTGCCATGCCACACCCCAGATTCCCCCAAGCACATTCAGAGACTAATTAACCACATATTTCACACTACAAAATGTCATGTCGCAATAAATTGGAAGAATCCAGAATCTCTCTCTATCCTCTTCATCATTAACAGAATTTGGCAAATCTACCACATGAAATACATATCTAGCATCATTCATAACAACCACAATAAATTCTCTAGCACCTGGAACCTCTGTACTGAGCACTACAGGGATTCTCCCCCACTATTGATTTAATTCCTTACAGTTTATCTCTCAGAAGTGACTTCTTTCTAGAACACCCCTCCCCTCTCCCCCAGCCTCCCCCCCCCCCCCCGCGATTATCATTTTCGCACCACCACTATACTTTCCCCTTTTTCCTTAACCTCTTACATGAACTATCAGTTATTTTTGTTATTGCTCTAAGATATTTTGAATTTCTAATTGTTGCAACTTTATAAATTTGCTGATATTTTGGTATTGTCCATGTTCCTCAAAAATATGCAATCTTTATTGCATCCCCCTCTCTTTTTCCTCATTTTTGTATTCAGCCTGTTTATTTGATTATATACCTGTTGAAAACCAATGTATTTAAAAAGAAAATCAAACTTAACTCTGTGCAGTTCATTATTATATTCCCTCATGCCCTGGCCTTGCCTCACAATTCTTAATAACTTTGCGGTCTGTCACCCCCATTTACTGTCCTTTGATCTCCACTCCATCATCTTGGGAGACTTCAATATCCCTACTGATAACCCTCCTACACCAAAATTCTCTCCCTCTCATCTTCCTTCGGCCGCTCGCAGTCGACCTTCTCCTCTACCCACTGTCTCAGTAACTCCCTAGACCCAATCTTCTCCAACCTCTGTGCATTATCTGACCTATCCAACTCTCCCTTTCTGCTCTTCAACCATCATCTCCTTTCCTTCACCAATTCCTCGACCTCTGGACTCCTTCCCTTGGCCAAATCCTCCCTCACTAAGTATTGTCTCAATACCCATGATGCAATTTTCTCTTCCTCCTTTGAAACACTCTTCTCCCCAATAACATCCCTGGACTGCCCCAACCATGCGGTCTGTCTCTATAACTACATCCAGTCAGCCTCCTGCAATCAAACCTTCAACCTCGGCACTCCAAACAGACCCGATTCTTACAAAAATGCTTTTCAATGCTACAGGAGGCAATCTTGAACCCTTACTAACCTTCTCCACTTCAAAATTATCATCTACGCCTACATCTCTGCCCTCTGCCTTGCCAAGCAATTGTTCTTCAAGTCTTCAAGTCATGCTAAAACCAAAACCATCAGATGCAAAATCTACTTCTGCCTGCTGATAGTGCCATAGGTATAGACTTCAATGGCTTGTGGCCACTGCTACAATGTACAGAGCTAAAAAGAGGATGCGCCCAGTAGTGGTAGTGATACAGTATAACAAACACACAGTAAAAGCAGACCTGTGCACGAGGATCAATTCTGCACCAGCAGAGTTAAAGGAGTTAATAGCAGTGCAGGATTTCTGACGATAGCGCCACTGGTGCAATCTGTGGAGCAACGTTACAACATAGGGCACAGGGCAAGGCTTATATGCAAACAAATAATAAAGCATAAGAGAAGAAATTAGCATCCCCATCAAATTTATAAAATAATAATGCAGCAGTGAGGGCAGAACCAGATTCACAAAAACCAGACAAACAGCGGATATACTTTCAGCTAAAGTTTGGTACTGAGATAATTAGATAATGACTAGCAGCAATTATGCCAGAGACAGAGTCTGATATATGGTGAAGGAATGAACAGTGAGAAAATTGCAGCAGAAGTTCAAGGTTGAAGCCCGGTTTACAAATAATAAAAGAGTAGCAGTCAGGGTTCAAGGGTGAAATCTGGTTTTAAAATGTTAAATGAGCCGCAGTATGTATTTGCAGCCAAAGGCCGAGACACAAAGATCACAGCAAAATCCGGTATCTAAGTATCGTAAAGTTAGCAGTTAAAATTCCGGCCAATATCCGATTCACAGGTGCAATGGCAATGATCAGATTCAAAGCCAAAGTCTGATATTCAGGAGACAGAAAAATAGAAATCAAGCTGACAGCTAAAGTCCAGTACTTGAGAAAGGAAAAATTAATGGTCATATACATAGACAATCTTTGAGTCACAGGTAACGAACGGTAAGCAGAGATCAGCATTAAAAGCCAGGGTCTGATACACAGAAGATTAAGAATCCAATAGTCGAGTTCACAACGGAGATCTGATACACAAATGCAAGAAACACTAAACACTGATCCAAGGGACTCAAAAATCTGGCACCTTGTTTTTGCAGTTGCCAGATACTTACAGACACATGTGAATGTCCAGTCCTTGTGATGACATCACTCCGCACTAGGAAACTCTCTGTGAATCTGCCCAAACCAAGAAGCTAGTGTAGCACAGATATATAACTCTGGACAGTTTTCTGTAGAGACTTTTTTTTAACAACATAAGTAGTCTTATGTTATTGTACATGCACAGTAGCTATTACTGCCATGCTTTGTGACTCCACATTGACCAAAGGTCACTTCTGTCAACTTATCTTCCTGGTCCTTTCCTTATTGCAGGGTATAACTGATAATGTGGACAAACAGAAGACCTCACACATGCAGGTGTGATGTAGATGAAATTGATGAGGTATGAGAAGTGGTGCATAGAGACAACTGGTAAAAATAATATGTGCCAGTTCATCTTTTGGGCGAATAAGTCATTAGGAATGTATTTGTACAGTAGGAAGACAATCCTTCTTTATTATCCTACCAATCCTAAGTCCTATTGGGACATATTGGGCTTGATTCATTAAGTAAAGTAAGGTAAACAATTGAGTAAGTTTCTTCTGGACAAAACCATGTTACAATGTAAGGGGTGCAAATTAGTTTATTATTTTGCACATAAGTTAAATACTGGGTGTTATTTTCATGTAGCACACAAATACTTGATAGCTTTATTTTTACACTGAAATTTAAAGTTGATCTAGGACATGTCCTTTCCCAACTATCAATCTGTCCCCACGTTTTAAATTTACCTCCCCTCCAATGCAACATGGTTTTGCCAGGGTTCAAAGTTACTCATCTTTTTTCTTACCGTTCCTTAATGAGTCAGGTCCATTATGTTTGTTTGTCAAAGGAGCCGACACCTGCTGCACCATGAGTATTCCCCAAATTGCTCCTCTCTTTCTGTTCTGTGTCTTTTGGAAAACTGATTCAAACAACAATGACATCTTTACTGGACGAGGTAGTCCCTCCTAATAGGAAACCTTGATTCTCTCTTGTAAATCTCAGTTAAGTATCTCTTAGCATGCAGCTACGCTCTGGGCTTGCAATTTTCATCAACGTCTTGTTCATCCATAACTTCCACAGATATGTCCACTGCCTCTAGATATCACGGAAGTATTTCATAGCGTACATCCACACTCTCAATATATGACCCTCTCATGAGTCCAACTTAACTGCACTCAGAACTCTCTGTTGGAGCCGACACATACTTACCATGACACTCGACATCCCTCCTTAGCATCTCTTTCTTAACTCTCTCTATGCACTCCTGCATGAACTTTCACATCTCTCAAACTGCTGCCAATCACAGAACTCCTCCCACTCCAGAGCACTTATACCACAAGGGGCTATAAATAAACCATGCCAATTTGTATACAGTCGAAAAGGACAACAAATGGAAGAAGACAACTAAAAAAATTAAAAAAGCAGAAAAATCTTATAGTTTAAAAAATGTAAAATTCGTTTCATCTCCTGGGGAAAAAGATCAATGTATCATAAATGTATCAACAAAAGAAATCTAGCATGTTCCAGATCTGGAACATAGTGTCAGATGTAGCAGTTGATAGCTTGAAAAAGAGTTGTTCTTATCAACTGTCAAAGTCTAAGTTAGTAAACTAGCATATGAGATTTAAGTTGGTGTGTAACTAACTGCAAACCACAGTAAACACTTCTTCAGGCTCCTGATTAGTTTTTTGCTCATTTTTTTTTTTCAAACATAGGTATGTGACTAGAGTTCTGATCTAGTTTTAGTATAATAAACATTATATTAATAATGAGAATTGCAAATACATTTTTTCAGTTGACTGATTTTAATTACAAAAACATAAAAATCCTCCCAGAGAAACATGCATAACAAATGGAAGAGAACGGGGCTCTTCTTACTTAAACGTTTCAAGTTTGAGTTGTTTCACCTATTCATGGCTATACCAAGTTTCATTTTGATGCCATACATTGGTTAGACATGAATTTTGCATTGCCTAGTCTACTGAAGTGCAGTGTTGGCTAAAAGTTAAGGCACCAGAGGCAGTTCTCTTAGGCACTCAGCATGTACTATTGATAAAAAAAATAGTAATACAATTGATATTCCAATGTCTATCTACAAATGGTATGTTCTTATTCTTAGGTCAACTGTTTCTTAAATTTGGGATGCCCCTAACAGGTGCCTATAACAGAGGTTCTACTGTCCACTGACAACCCACATGACTGATTCACACAGGTACAAGCAGGGCCGGACTGGCCCTCGGGCACTTCTGGCAAATGCCAGAAGGGCCGATGGCACCGTGGGCCGGTCCGGCTACCTGCGATCACCACTGCTATAATTGAAAAAAAAAAAAAATTGTACTTGCGGTGGAGCCGTCATGACGTCACACGTCATGACGGCTCTGTGGGCTGGGCCGCGCTTCGGGTTTGCGGCCGCACGGTGTAACGTCAGAACGTTATGCGCGGCCGCGTAGGACTGGATCAGACGGCGCACAGATTCCCGGAGGCTGCAGAGGCTGCTGAGAGGTAAGTATACTACTTTTTAACAGGGAAAATGGGTGCAAGGAGGGGAAGAGGACCCGATAATATGTGAAGGGGGGGAGGGGGAGTGGGGCTGAAAATGTGTGCAGGGGAGGGAAGAGGGGCTGAAAGAATAGCACATGGAAAACAGGAAAAGGGGGGAGAGAATGGCACACAGAAAAAGGTGAAACGGGGGGGGGGGGGGGTAGGATGGCACACAGAAAAGTGAGGATGCCACACGAGGGGAGGGGAGGGGGGGTGCTGTATATTCCTACTGGATATTTATATAACCTCACATTTTATGCAAATATACTTTAGTGTTGTTAATGTTTACTCTGTGGTATAATATAATTTGGGGGCACTATTGTAGCATAATATGATTTGGGGGCTATTAATTGAAAGTGGGCTGTTTGGGAAAAAAATAACGTCTATTTTTTAAATGTGAATAGGAATTATTTAATGGCATTGATGGTTGGGGGAAATAGGTATATTTCTTAAACGTAAATGCGATTTAATTTCTTGCTGGGGTTGTTTGGAGGAAGGTATATAGGTTTATTTAGTAAACGTGAATACTACAATTTTAATGCTGAGGCTGGAGGGAGGCCTAATTATAAAACATGGGTTGCATTGATTAAACACCAGGGCTGGTTTGAGGTTTCTAAATTACATGTACCCATTTTGTTTCCAAATAGGGCCTCCAACATTCGAGGATCCAGACAAGCAGCAACTAAAGACACCAGCAGCCACAGGTGGTGTAAGTGACAAGAACACTGGTGGGGAAGTCCAGAATTTTGGTGACACTCTCGTCTAGTGATATTTGATCCGACTACAAGGACAGTTGGGAGGTAAGTCCCACTTCACACTGTACTGCTTGTGATGGCAGAGCTGTGTGCACCTAACAGTATTGCACACAGTATTGCTTGTGTATTTGTCTAACATTGTGTCTAATATGATAACCATGTTACATAATAGGGGCCCCCTGTCTTAAATACCCTGTGCCCCCGAGCGATAATCCAGCTCTGGTTAGCAGGAGAAATCTGATAGTTGCTCCCAGTCTCTGGATAGGACACAGCCTGCAGAGCAAGCCGAGGAGCTCTAGGTCTCACAAGATTTGGTAATCTCCTGAGACAAAGAGCTTCCCTGCTCACACTACAGGAAGTTCACACCCGTAAGCAGCACCAGAAACATAGATAAGTACAGTGGCCTGGGGGTGTCATAATGTGCCTGGGGGGATAGTGTGATGTGGCTGGGAGGGCATGATAAATGTAATGTTTTATTATAATGTATGTATCAATGCCCCATGTTGGCCACACCCACAACACGATGTGGCCACGCCCTTTTCGGCACCGCTGCTGCGCGGCGGTACACTATTTCTTTTCTTCTGGACCTGAGGTGGGCCTGTGTACTTTAAATGCCAGTGCTGATTTTTATTCCCAGTCCGGCCCTGGGTACAAGCACTCACATGGCTAAGCCATGGAGTGTGTGTAAACAGGAGGCGGTGTGTGCAAGTGGTCTCAATGACTACAGCACTTTCAGAAGACTCATAAATCCCCCCACCCTGTCACCCACAGCTCTCCTGGACTCATACTCGAATCTGGTTGTCACTGATGGTTCTGAGTTAAGTACATTTTCCTTTGGTTTTAAATTTTTTAAAGTGAGCCTTGTTCAAGTGAAATTTATGTTGTCGGTGTGTACACCTAAATGTTCTACTGTGGCCAGTGGCACCATTTTTGATCACTGTCATTGCTAGCAATGCTGGCATTGACTTTATAATGCTGGTACATTTTAATAACTTTCTTACATTGCTATTTGTGTGCATAAAAATATTTGTTCATTGGCAAAAGGCATTCCTTTAAATGTACAAACTGATACTCTATTTCTGGCACCTCTGAGAACGTATCAATATGCAGGTTAAATTCGTAGTGCATTCCTAGGCTCAGACTACATTTAACTTATATCACCCTGATCTGCCAGGATACCACTATCACAAAGAGAGAATTTTTGCACCCATTTTGTTCCGCATCCCTAAAATTGCTTGCAAATTCGTAAAAATAGGTGTATAATGTCACAAAATCCATTTGTCTTATAGTTGCATGATAGATACAAGTTTACACTATCCCTCTGTACAGGCCATGGAACAAATGCTGGTAACTACCTCCTCTTTTCACACTCTACTTCAAAGAGACCTCCAGACCAACCATGTCCTCACCCAAGGTACGCAATAATGTCAAACTGCCCCTTACAGCTACCCACATCCCCAAACCCATGTATGGTGGGGACTGCCATACATGAATATGAATTAAAAGAGGGTTGTGGGAGGTGATAACGGGTTTATGGAACAGTTCATTTCCATCAACTGCAAGAACAAATCTATTTTATACCAGTGTACCAGAACTGATGCACATTCCTAAAAATTCAACTTTTATTTCTGTCCCTGTATGCGTCCAAAATTATCTCCCAGACACTGATTTTCCACACTCTTCATTCCACTAGCCACTTCCTTTCTTTATCACATTCAATTCCATCTTTTTAATGTTATCCAACTGATGTTTACTTACAAGTACATAATAGCACAGACAAGTCCATGCAAAAGTCACAAACACTTTTACAATGCTTTATCTATGCCGTCACCTGAGAGCAAGTTCAAAATTTATAGACAGATTGCATGAAGATCTTTCCTCACTGCCCACATCTCCAGTTAAAAGAAGGGTTAAAACCTGTACTTAGGTGCATTAAGTGATCTGTAATTGATCAAAAGGGAGGCTGAGATAGAGGAATAAAGAGCACAATAAGTTCGCTATTAGAACCAGTAGTTATCTTGTATGATATCAGGAGTGCTCTGGCATAGGAAACAAAATCGCTTCTATAGATTTGCCATTAGCCCGATGAAATGCAGAGCACAGGTGGTGCTTACATCTGGCTAACCGATACCAAGTGGATGCGATAGGGAGCAACCAAAAGTGCTCATAACCTGGTGCAATGGTCACTTAAATGTAAGTCTGCTTTTATTTCATTTTTATTAAAGAAGTTTTTATAGACTTGATCTATGGAGGCAATTATGTTTCTTAGGGCAGCGTGCTCCTGTGTGGCCTGTTGGAGTGGATTGAAGTTATTAATGTACAACATATTAACTTACACAGAAGATGCCTCAGTGTTACACTTGACTCCACCCTCTGCTTTATTCCTCACATCCAGTCTCGCTCCCAGTCCTGTTGACTTCACCTTAAAAACATTGCCAGAATACTCCCGTTTCTTACTCAACATGCTACCAAAATGCTTATCCATTCTCCCATCATCTCCTGTCTTGACTATTGCAACCTCCTGCTATCTGGCATTGCTGACACCCATGTATCCACACTTCAATCCATCCTAAATGCTGCTGCAAGACTGATCTTCCTCTCACTGCTCCACATCTGCTGCACCTCTTTGGAAATCTCTATACTGGCTCCCTGTGGTCTTCAGAATCAAATTCAAATTGCTCACCCTTACCTACAAAGCCCTCAACAACACTAACCCTACACACATCTCCAATCTCATATCAAAATACTCTCCCACCAGCCCTCTTAGATCTACCTCTGACCTTCGCCTTGTCTCGTCTCTGGTAACCACCTCTCACTTCAGTCTACAAGACTTCTCCCGTACTGCTCCCCACTTATGGAATTCCCTACCACACCCATCATACTTTCCCACAGCCTTCAAATCTTTAGAAGCTCTTTTAAAACACATCTCTTTTTTAGAGGTGACATTATGCTCAATAACACTATTCACACTAATGCACCCCCACAACTATCCCAATCTTCACTCTAAGCCACACTGGCTCCTCTTGTTTCAGCTGTGCCCCCTTCCATTTAGAATGTAAGCTCTCTAATGAGCAGGGTCCTCCATATCCTTTGTTATCATGTCTGCATTTATTTTGTCTACCTTCTATGTCCCTGTTTTATGTATGTACTGTTTTCTCTACTGTCCGGTGCTGCGCAGCACTGTGGCCCCTTACAAATCTAAGATAATAATAATAAATAATAATAATAATGCAACGGCCAGGACTACTGATATATTAGTGGACATAACGCTGATTATAGTTTTTATATTGTAGTTGTTTTGTACCTATAATCTAATAGTTGAAATTTTTAACAAATCATTAAAAGCCTGACTATTTGTGTATGATATGGTCACACTAAGCACAGTGCAGATGCCTACAATCGTTAACACTGGTTTATAATAAACCTTGCCTGCTCTATGAATAATATATGTGCACCTGCAATTAGGCACAGTGAGGTCGACAGATATTTTATGGAAGGTTCATGGACAGCTTATTGCAATAAGTACATTCAAAATCCATCCATAAATATGATATTGCAGACTAAAGTTCTGAATATATCCAGCACTCATTTCACATAAAAAATGAAACACTCTATATGCATAGAACGTTTACTTAACTGCCTCTGTGGCTCAATAAATGGCTGTGTGATAGTTCTGAAACATTGCTACGTACAGGATTATATAATGTTCACATGATGGAATACAGGTTATTTTCTCTTTGATGTGAAAGTGTTGGATAGTTATGGACATCACTGCTGCAGGGCAGTGGGCGATATGCACCAGATCTTTGAGTTATGGTTGTGGAGTATGCTGGGGTGAGTACAGACTAGAAGAACTCTAAAGTATTGCATTGTGCACAATATATACATAAACGCATATGTCATTTAAAGTAGTCAATGTGAGCAGAATTATAACAGATAACCATTCGTTGAACGAATACCATTTGCATTTCTGTGCATTTACCGCTCTGAAGCTCCTCTAGTCTATTAGCTATCTGTGACTGGATCACATATAAATAACTTATGGTATAAATTTATTTAAAGGAAATAGAGAAGGGCGCTTATTTATATAAATTGCCAATGCACTTATTTTTAATATTGTGTATATTTTGGTAAGGGAAAGATTTAATTTCTGAGACCAGGGTAGAAAATTCTTTTTTTCTGTTTAATCTTTCTAAAGCAAATGCCTTTTCTGATGTATATATCTGATAAAATGAGTCTTTGTTTACAAAGCCTTTTGTGTAATGTAATGTGAGGAAATGGCTTGTTTTGAGGTTTGTACTTTTTCTTTGAGAATGTGTATTCGGCGACTGTCTAAAGTATTCATGCCAGTTAGACCTTTTGACTTGCTAGTGGGTCTCCTGCCTCTGAAATACGATGCATGATATCACAGCAAGGTTTTTAAGAATTTTATAGCTAAGTGTAAATCCATGTTTGTGTAAACAGGTTATATCCTGATGCTAAAAATAGCCTGTGTCTGAACTGTAAAATAGGCACTAGCTTGTACTGGAAACTTGTTCTTCTGATTTCATCTGACTTGAGTGATCACCTGGTACCTTTAACCAGTGTGAGGGCAAAAAAAACATCTTGTTTCAAAGACATGCTTGGAAACATCTTCCATATTGCTGTATTCCTGTGACCTGCAGATTTGACCCAAAATTTAATCAGTTCCCGGGTGTTCTGAGGTTTGGACCCAAGTTTTTCAGTACCACTGCTCTGCCTGCTACCCATGCAGCCCTGGTCAATGCGATAGGTCAGGAGGGATCCATCCACAGCTTCCCTGATCCATAGTAAAAGGTCAGGAGTACCAGCCCAGGTACACCAGCAACGGGGTACACTTGCAGCGTCAGAAACCCAGAAGAAACCCAGTACTGGATGCCGGTAAGGAATCCAGTGGTGGCAGAACGTGTAAGCACCTCCTACTGCGGCAAGAGGGCGCATTTGGGATAATGAAAGGGAACAGTGGCAAAGTAAGCCCAGCCGGTTCCCAGCAACAACAGACAGGGTGGCATATGCGGTCCATCCTGTCACACTATCTATTTCCACTACTGAGATGCATGGCTTCTATTTGCTAAATACTTTATTTTTGTACAAAACATTGGGGCAAACACACACCCGATCCACTGCATCAAACACAGTATTCCTTAACGTAATAGTGTTGGATCTATTAACAGCAGCTGCAATGCAAATATTCTGACAGCTGTGGAGTTTAAGAGAGAAATACAGAACCGTGAGACACTGTAAAGAGTAAGCTGGAAGACAATAGATAAAACAACACTTTTAGCAGCAGCACTAAATGAGCCATTATAACTGTATAGGTTGTATATGAGAAGATGCTGAAAGAAAAGTGTAGCAACAAGTTTGTACAGTGGACCAATAATAATAAAACAACTGGCTGATCAACATAGTGCTCTATTAACTGAGTTGATGTGTGTATTAATAATCTGTGTTTTTCGCAAAGGCAGAAGGTACTAGAGGTATGTCAGGAAGTTGGTAATGCTGCTGATGTAGTGTTCTGAGTCCCACCACCAACACCCACCTTTTCTTGGATAACATCCACTACCTCCTTGCTGTGCGGGGTGTAAAGTTCTCCCCCCTCCCACTGAACTTTGCCTGCTCTGTCTCTGGGAGCTCTCCCCACCTCCTCATCTCAGATAAATCACCCCCCCCCCATCACTTCCAGACCAGAGGAGTGAGGAGAGCGTGCACATATTGTTCCTGTCCCAGAACACAGGTGTCTTTGCTGCTCAGCACCTGCAGCGTCCAGGGGAGCTACAACCAACAACAGACAAAAGGTTTGTCATTGTATTCTAGCAGGTGGATTCATAATCAGATCAGAGAGAAACTATGGCAAAACTTGGATACAGTGCCAGAGATTACTCTGTATCTATGTAAGAGTGGAAAGTAAAGGAAAACAAGCACTGTGGGGTAAGGGTGACATCTCTATTATATTGTGGTGTAGGAAAGTAATGATTAGAAAACTAGAGTAAAGTGATTATACTGTTGACTAACTCTGCACAAGTTATTTTTTGAGACAGTGGAGTATACCTGTGAAACCATATGGACACAGGCACATTATTGTGTCTTTTAATGTCATTTCTTCATATTATGGAAAATACAAACAGATAATGTAATGCTACATATTTACGGAAATATAGATGGTGGGAAACAAGAGCACAAATGTAACTTTCACTGTTACTGTTAATTTTCTTTCTAGTAAGCTTCCTTTCTAGTTGGGATATCCTAGGCCTAGTATAGACTAAGACTGGAGCATATAAGGTATAAATATTTTTTTAATATTAATGATGATGTGTGATAAACATAGACGTAAAAAGGCCTTTTTATATTAAAATATTCATGTAGGAAAATTCTATGTGCTATCTCTACATCCTATCATGAACATTAGTAATTATTATTATGCTTGATTGGTACAGTATCAACTTGCTCCACAGTTGTGCAATTAATGTAGAAATGAAATAATACAATAACATACAATGAAACAAAAAGGTGCTAGATGACATTTGCAGTCTCTTTAAAGATATGAATTAGTTTGGTTAGATGTACTGTCATTTTGTTGTGATACCCCTACTTTCCATTATGCTGTGTAGTAACTTGTAAAGGCTCATGCAGATAAGTGTCACTTAGATCCAGATGACTGTGCTTTAGCCAGTTTTCTATCTGATAAAAGAATAAGTCAAACCTGCACAGCCCTGGACCCTCATTCAGGACTAGGTCGTCTATATGATGCTTGTTTGCCTGAGACCTTATAAAGCAATGGTGTGACTTTTGTCTATGAGGAGGAGTAGTAAATGTCTAAAAGTTTCCATAGGCATAAACAGCAGCAGTAACAAATAGAAGTAATACACATGAACTGTACTCCACAACATATTACACAGCAGGAGCAAATAAATATTTTTTTTAACATCTCTTTTCTGCAAAAAATGTTTCAAAGGACATTTATATTTTATTTTGATGATATAATGGCACTGTTTGAGTCCAATAATTCTCCAACAAACTATGTTAACAAGGAAATGTTCTTTTTCAATATTATGTAAAAAAAAAAATGTAATTGAGTACTGTCAATTATTGATTTATTTATTTATTTATAAAACATGCTACTTTTATTCTACTTAGTGTGCATTGTTCTGATTTTAATTATCTTTAATATGTTAGAATGCTGATATCTGTGAAAGGATCTAGTCACAGGCTACGGCCTGTAACTTTCTGCAATCTTGCCGTCTTCTACTCAGAAGGGTTAAAGGAAGTGTAAAAAAAAAAATGTACATGTGGTTTTTTTTTAAAACGGTGTAATTTGAACATAGTTTTTCATCTGACCTCTTTATATAGTGAGTGTTCTGCAACTTAATAAACAGAGCATGTTTAGCGTGTTAATTATTTATTTCGTTTTTACTAGTTATTTGTTTTAATAGGGAAGACCATAATATTCTTACAAGGCTCACATGGACACCACATATTGCCAACGATATTAGATCAAATATAATAAGAATATAAATCTAAAATACAAGTATAACCAACATAAAGAAGCATATTTAAACAATCACCAATATATGCAAGGTCTGCAAACCATACCAGACAAAGCTTAATTGAAAACTGTATTCAGCTGAACACAGGCATCTTTTACAATAATAAGGAGCCTGTTTATGAAGCCCTAAACCATGCGGAAACTGCTTTTTACGCATGGTTTAGGCATTTTTAACTAAATTATTAATTTAAGACAAGCCTGACCCAGGAGATATCAGATCTTCGGATCTCTCACCCCAGCTTACCTGGTCTCCCTTTCAGTTACTACCGCACTTTGCGATGGTGACTGGACTTTTAAGGAAAGCTAAGTCATTGCTGGGACAGCTTCCTATTGGATGCGCTGTCCCGGGATGATTTTTCTATAAATGCTCATGAAAAATCCTTGCGATGACAGATGATTATTAACTGTGGCAAAACCCTGTTAATTAATAAATAGACCCCAAAGTGAGAAGTTCTAAAAATTGTTATGCAGGACTTCTTATACTGTTCAGTAGACGTCACATGTACAGTTTCCTTACAAGGAAATTTTTATTTTTCTAAAGCACTACCATTGGTCCATCCACTCTCACACACCCCTTCCGCTGCCACTTAAAGGTGGTTAACAAAATTACCTTTCCTGTTTGCCAGTTACAGAAATGGGAGAACCCCTGTAAGAATAAATGCATGTAGCTCTGCCTAGGAGGGGGGGCACCTTAGAAATAACATTTCCAAGATAGTAGAGCAGCTTTAAAAATTAGTCATGTGTCAGTTGCAGAAATTCAATGAGCAAACTAGACAGGCAGATGGAAATGTAAAACATGAATCATACCTAATCTACAACCTCGCTAGATAGTTACATCTTCAGATCTAGTGAACCTTAAAATAAATGTGATATCACCATTCTCTCATCTCTTTTATGGTTAATTCTCCACCCTCTAAGCTTCCCACTTCCCTTTTAACACTCACCTCATGACCATTCTCATTTAATGTAAGTATAAGTAATCATCATCTGCTTTACCATCATTTGTAACATTCTTTGCTCTTCCACCCATTAAATTCCTCTATCTATACATGTGGGGGGTGGGGGGGTCGATCTCTCACACTCTACATCTTCCCCCCACCTCTGTTGGCCTCTCACCCCAACATTCAATGTTTGAAAGAATTATAACCCATCTTATTAAATGCCTAGCACTAATTTCACCCCATGAGGAGGATGGATCTGAATGATGAGTAGGGGGTCTGCTTCCCTGGTGGTGATATATGGGGGTAATATAAAGGTTTCTCATAAACTCACATAAGAGCAACCATTCAGTGCCAGAACAGCCACCAACACACTGCGAGGAGAGGATCAGAGTGGGGCTGCAGCAGCCTAACCAGACACTGACGACATCGCCCCTGCACAATAAGGTATCTGGGGGTATCCCTTACGTTGTGTTACCTTAGGGCATTCACCAAACTCTACCTGAACAAAATGTTTTGATGTACTTCAAGACAACATAGCTTCAGCAGATGTGAAATATATGTGCAATAACTAACTTATTTATTGTGCTTAAAGAATGGATTGTATTGCATTAGTTACTGCATGAATACACTTGAAAGCAGATATAATACAAGATAATAATATTCTTGCATTGTGTAATTAAGACAATTGCAATTTGGACAAAATGAGTAATCATGGCATTGTGGTTAGGAATAAGTCAGCAATCCCTAGCCAGTGTGTCATAGCGCTTGGCTGGATGGGTTATGTCAAGTGTTTTAAGAGAAAATGAAAGTTATACACAGGCGATGTGGATGATATGTGACACATATTTAAATGTACAACTCCTAACAGCTAAAACTTGCTTTGGTCTTCCATACTTTTTCATCACCCCCATTTTTTTCATAACAACAAAAACAAGTATGCCAGCAGATGTGTCACAGCGTAAAATGACTGTCTTAAGACAAGGCTACATATACATTATTACAGATACAAATGACACAAAGTGTATATCATTGTTCTTGATGCGCTGGACTACATACTAACTAGACAGCTTCAGCTCCAAAATCAATTATATTGTTTCAGGCGGATTTGAAAACCTATAGCTGCAACCAAATTAGTTGTATAGAAAGTTGCTTGTTAGGCTGGTTACCCATTGGCGTGATACCGTATGCAATCATGCAGGTCATGCGGTGGTAATCAGTGCTAGTCCTTGTAGTTGGATGGGGTGGGTCTGTCAATGAAAGACAAGCAGCTATAATAGAACAAGAAGACGCAGCCACCGCTCCCAACCGCAGGCACAACTGTGTATTTGGGGCCCTTGCTGATTATGTGCTTTGACTAATGTTAAAGACAAGGGTCTTTTTCTGGACAAGTGTCAAAAAAAAGAGTAGAAAACATAGAAGACACATTATTTCAGATTTCAGGAAAGTGTACTGAGGAACACAGGAAATCGGTTACCTTTAACATCAAGCAATAAGGCACTCAGTAACTAGGAGACAGCGGGCAATAAGGCAGAACAAATCTGAAAAACCAAAGTCATTGTTAGACTGTCGCTCTCAGGATCTATACTCACATGACATAGATGGTATAAATTAGTATTCTCATGTTACTAATGAGGGGGAGGGAGACATTTTTGGTCAGTCATTGTAAAATGGGATTAGATGTTTCAGAGAGAAGTAAAAAAAAGTAAAGTAAGATGTATATAAGGAGCCAGAATATTTTACACTCAATCCCGTTTTTCATGCAGTGTCTTCTACATACATCTATCCTTAAAGTTTACACCACAGTATCTTCTATTACCCAGCTCTGATATTCAATTCTTGTACTCTTGTCAGTCTCCTAATAGTTTTCCAAACTTCTCTATTATCCCTGCATAACTTTTCTGCTACTCTACTCGGTTGGCACTTTCTGACCCCGAGGGAATGCCGGTAATCCCCTAAACAAAAGGATGCTGTGAAGAGTGGTCAGCTGAGCGTGGGTATATAAGCTAGGGTCTTTCTTGTCACTGTACAGGAGCAGTAAGTGGGCAGCATTATGTCAACTGAAGAGGGGAGTCCTGAACCTGAACAAGACAATTTATTGTATGATGACTGGTACATTAATGATCCCCAAGAACCAGCTGTGCCTCCCCATGAGTAAGTGAAACCCTGTTTTATTAATTTTTTAATCTTATTCTGTTATAAAATATGCATGCCAATCTATACATAATAGGAACTGATTAAATACTAAATATATCACTTATGGTTTCCTAACTCTTTTCCCAGAATTATTTTACCATGTGACCCAACCCTGTCCGAAGGACTGTACCACCTAATCCTGGCACCTGTATCTGTGAGTGTGTAGTGTACCAACTCCCTGCTGCTTCTCAGATGCCTTCAATTATATACTATATAATCTTTTGCTTCATGAAACTCCCTATTATTTGAAGTATTGCCCATGTGATACATATAGAAAATATTTTAACAAAGTGTGAACTCTTTAAAAGCTCCTCTGTATCTCCCATGCTAATTTACTTTATATTTGGATATAATGATGAATGGTGGTTGTTTTGCTTATTTTAGCAAAAACATAGCTCTATTACTATAACAAAGGGTTAACAGCGGACAGAATTAACTCAAAACCGTATAGTGTGTTCTCACGATTTGAACAATAAACACATGAATGGTAAATTATGTAAATGTTAAATTAAAGCTCAAGGGCAGTTTTGCGCAATCCCGCAGATTTTGCGAGTGCAGTCCGAACACCTGGACGTTTTTAGCTGTAGTAATTTATCTCCTAAACTCCGTGGCAGTTTATATAACAAATTAAACATAATTTATATGTAGGCTACCAATAACATATATTAACCCCAATCCCTATTTATCGCTACTGTTTCATCCACCATTTGCATATACTTGTTTCCTAGCTGTGCACGTTGCTGCTTCTATCTTTCCTGATTCGACGGCGAAAACTCTGCATTACCTGCTGCTGGGGGTTCCCCGCTGTCCTCAGGTAGATTGTTAATCTCCCTCCCTGCTATATATAACACGGCTTGTCGCTCCCCGATCACCTGCACTCCCCCCATGACACCCTTACCCGGCACGTCCTCTCACTTGTCACCTTTTCCTATGCCCAATCCACAGCCCCTTGAACCTCCTGGAGGGTTCTGGGAACAACTGGGTCCCCTGTGCGGTCTTCGGGTTGTTATTTTCTTCAGTCTGTCGTCTGCTGCTGGACCCTACGGCTCTTAACTTCATGCCAGAAATCGGCAGGTCACACAAAGGTAAATTTCCTTCAAAATGATAAAACTACTTGTATATTCAAAGGCAAACTTTAGTATCTATAAGGAAAGCCAGAGGCTGAGGGCTGGTGGTCTCTAGTGCACTGCACAATGGCACAGGGAGGGGCCCAACCAGGGCCGTAACTAGGGCTGTGCGATAGGGTCGACCGCCCAGGGCGCAACGCTGAAGGGGGGGGGCGCAATTTAGGAATATTTTAGGTTAATTTGGTTAAAATTGAGGGAAAGGGGGGCGGCATTTGTCTTTCTCGCCCAGGGCGCTAGAATTCTAAGTTACGGCTCTGGGCCCAACTATATAAAGTCAGATACCTCTAGGGTTGGACAGGTTGAAGGCAACATTGTATAAGTTAGGAAGGCAATTACCAGACTGTGAGGTACTTCAAAACAAAATATTTTTCACCATCCAACAGGAATATGTGTTGTAACCCCTCTGTATAAATATATATATATACATACATACATATTGTTTGGACAGTTCACATGTATTGGGAATGCTCCCCAGAATATATTGTGTATTGCTAAAAGGGAAATAATTCTGCTGGGGAAGCACTCCCACGCCTTTTTAAATTTTATTTTGTCTATTTAAAATGCTACAAACCAAAGAAAAAAAAATTCAAGTGAAATATTAGGCTGAAATAATAGTGTGAATTCAAAGACATTGAAAAGGTGATTTTAATATACACAATGAAAATTGAAAGAATAAGTGACAATATACAGGGAAATAAAAAGGATTTCTGATATAAGACTCAGTATCGAGAAACGCAGTGGTTGTCATAACAACAGATTTAATCACTCTTTTATTGTCTTTGAATTCACACTATCTATTATTTGTAACCTAATATTTCAATAGAAAAAAATCTTGTTCGGAGCATTTTAAATTGCCAAAATAAAATGTAATAATTTTTATTTATCTTTGTGTGGACCATAAGAGTGCCTCCACCTCAGAATTCTTTCCCTTCTTTGTAAAGCAGTGTGAGTGTGTGAGGTAGACACATCAATGTACTGGCAGTCTCCCTGTAGGCAGGACACATATGTGTCCTTTGAGGTAGTACACACATGCAGTGCCATTCCAACCTCAGGAAGAACATACAAATGCAGCTCAAGTCTCCCACGAAACAAGCCACAAACGCAGGTCATGTCTTCCCAGAAGCAAGACACAGATACCCAGACTTGCTCTTGCCTACAGCAGGTTAAACAAATGCAGTGCATGTTTCTTATGAGACAGCACACATATGCAGAATATGTCTCCCAAGGGACAGGTTACATATATGCAGTGCTATTCCTGCCTATAGCAGGACATACAAATGCAGAACACACACTCAGGATATGGTTCCGTGGGGGCAGGACAAACATGGGCTGTGTCTTTCGTCTCTGAGGCTTGACACACATAAGCCATTGTTGAAGCAATAGGATAAGCATGGCCTTTGTGCTCTGCTGTAAACATCCCAGGGGGTATATTTACTAAACTACGGGTTTGAAAAAGTGGAGATGTTGTCTATAGCAACCAATCTGATTCTAGTTAGCATTTATTTAGTACATTCTACAAAATGACAGCTAGAATCTGATTGGTTGCTATAGGCA
Source organism: Mixophyes fleayi (assembly GCF_038048845.1). NCBI lineage: Eukaryota > Metazoa > Chordata > Amphibia > Anura > Limnodynastidae > Mixophyes > Mixophyes fleayi. Next base: position 131,937,476 of record NC_134405.1, on the reverse strand, counting down.
ACATCTCCACTTTTTCCAACTCGCAGTTTAGTAAATATACCCCCTGGACTGCTTGTTTTTTTCTCTCTTTGTGTGACTGCGGAAGCTCCAACTCCCCTGTTTAGCCAATATAAGAAGCCTCCTAATTCAGAAGCACTGTGTGATGATGTCACTGTGCATCACTCACATAAGTTTGCAATAGCTGCAAAACGGGCTGCACTGTCTCCGGTATCTACTAACCTGGCTGCACACCTGTTCCTGCATGTCTGGGGGCTATGGCTGTGACTTTTGGGTCCTTGAGCATCTAGCTACACTACTGATATTTTCAATGCCTGTATTCCTTTGCGCAGGGCCTACAAATTAAGCAGCAGTCTCCTCCAAGGCACCATAAGTAAATACTTATACATGCCTTAATTTCTGCTATTGTGCCTCCGTGCACACCTATGTTTTTAGTGTTGTTTCTTTTTTCCAGAGTGAAACAGGTTTTATACATGTCCTAAAATATAGTATGTCATATACAACACCACAGCGCCCACCATTTTTGGTACAAGAAAAAAACCTATAAAGTCTGGTGTACGCCACAATATGTACAGTTAGAATTCAGCATGAATACTGAACTGTATAAATGGAGCCCTGTCTTTGTTTGACTGCAGAATCTGGACATGTCTATTTAGTCAGTTTGCACTTTATATAATAGTTATATCTGACCTGTCAATCCTAAATCACGAACCAATAGATTAAATGAGTAAAATATTTTGGTTGGAATTCATGGATGCAATCTTTATAACCAATGTCTGATCGGTAAACCCAGACAAGACACCTAGGGTTAAATTTATCAAGCTGTGGGTTTAAAAAAGTGGAGATGTTGCCTATCAACCAATCAGATTCTAGTTATCATTTATTTAGTACATTTTACAAAATGACAGCTAGAATCTGATGTCCACTTTTTAAAACCCGCAGCGTGATAAATGTACCCCCTAATGTTTGGCACATGGATCTATTTGTCATACTCATAACTTTATTTTTGTTTGACATTATTGTGCTTTGACTTACTATACTCCTACAGAACTTTGGACAATTCTTGCCCTCTTCTATTACCCTGCACTGTACTACCCACTTCTGGCATGTCACAGTGTGCAAAAGACAGCAGGGTGCATAGTGGGCACCATCCTGTCCTGGATGCACTGTGGGGCATTAATATGGCAGAAGGCAGAGTGTCCTCAAACACCACAGGTAAGAGAGAGATGAAATAGTGGAAAGCATACAAATAAAGAATTGCAATATGGTGGTCAACAGTTAATTTAAGGCGCAAATATGTGGATTCAAAAGAGGTTACAGTTTAATGAGTTTATAAGAAATGGTCCTTAGGAATACTGTTTCAGGGTGACAGGTTTGTTAAGTCAGCACTTCTGAAAAAATGATATAAAAAAAGATTTCTGGTAATGACTGAATAAACAAGTTAGTTTGTTTTTATTGTTTTTGATTTATTGATCAATATATTAACGATACATAAAGAAAATAAAAATAGATAATTTGTTAATGCAAGTTATGCATCTTAATAAATAAAATGCATTTACGCTCACAGAGGTCACGTATATAAATACCAGTCCGGATGGCAGAGGCAACTTGACTACCAAGCTAGACTACAGTCTATGTTCAAAGCCTCTCAATGGATGGACATCCAACCACCTTCTTTACCCTCCCTCCTCATTGTGTTCTCTTTTATGTAATGCCATAAGAAGCCCATATTGTCACACACACTCTACCAAATTAAAGGGGTTTTCCATTTAAAATGAAATTGACTAGTTTCCCATACCAATAATAGTACTTTGGCAAGGTTACTTCCCCTGGGACCCTCAGCATTGCTGTATTTAGCAGGGTTCCTCTCTGTCGATCACGTTCAGCCCAGCTCAGATTTCACTCTAGCAGGAGAGATCTGACACTGAAAGCTGTAGACATGCTGGGTCTGATTCATTAAGGAAAGTAAGGCAAATAATTAGTAAGTTTTCTTACTCAAGTTTTCTGGACAAAACCGTGTTGCAATGTAAGGGGTGCAAATTAGTTTATTATTATGCACATAAAGAAAATACTGTCTGTTTTTTCATGTAGCAGAAATACTTGATAGCTTATTTGGACACAGAAACTTAAGGTTGATCTAGGACATGCCCTACCCCAACTATAAATCTGCCATCACATTTTAAATTTACATCCCTCTCCAATGCAACATGGTTTTGCCTTACTTGCTTACTTTTGCTTAACTTTCCTTAATGAATCAGGCCAGGTCTGTTGGATGTCCCCTGATGGGGAGAGCCGAGAAGCGTCAAAGCTGATACTACCAATACTATTATTGGTAAGGGAATTTATTTAGTCAAATCAATTTTTAAAGATGGAAACTCTATTAACTTACTGTTCGCATTGTTAGAAATAGAAAACAAAACAGATCTAACAAGAACAAAAGAAGGACATTACATTAACATGGCACAATTATCAAAATTATTGTTTTAACACATCCAAAGAACATAACAATAACATTCTCTCTGCAGCATATAATTTACATACATTATACAAACATAGCAAATGATCATTTGTACATCTATTTAACAAAAAAAATTGAACAGTGTGTTTATACTTCACATGAATATTAAAATGTTTCCCATCTGAAGAACTGTAATGAACACAAAAGCAGTTATATGCAGAAACAGTAAAACGAAAAGTAAACAAAGTGCAAATGAATGAATCTTTTTTTCCCAGTGATAGCGTTGTAATAAATTATGGTTATCATTGTTTTTATAGCATCAATAAACAAATGTTTATTTGTATGTTATGTCCTCAGTTCTACAGGTATTATTCCCTGCTATCGACTGTGCCACAGATCTGCTGCCTTCTGCTGCTCAGTGGCATCTACCCTGCACTACTGCTGCAAAAACTGCGCCGACCCTCCCACTCTGAACAGGTAATGAACCCAACTCTGCTGAGACTGCGTGCAGAGAATACAGGCTAATACTGCATACAATGTGCCATGCTGGGTTTAAGAATGATTGACAGCATGAAAAGATGTCTGCCAAGATTTCTCTGCTCGGTATAAAAATAGACGGTTTAGTGTGTGCTGGCACCAACCAAGTTATGTCCTGCTGTGGGTATTAATGGAGGGATTGGGTTTTGTGAGAGCCAGGCATTGTGACTACTGTATCTTTATTTCTGCTTTTTTTTATTTAAATACTAGACACAATCAGTTTTGGGGGTCTGATTCTGTGTTTGCATATGTTGTGTTATATATTATACACTGTGGTGTCTGATACTTTGTATTTAGCATTATACAATAACACATCATTAAACTGTCAGAGAGGCAGTATAATATATACACATAAGTATATACTCATTTAGGTTTTGTGCTGGCATGCTAGAGATAGATATATATATATATATATATATATATATATATATATATATATATATATATATATATACACATACACACACATACACAGAGAGGGAGCTATATTGTTCCCATTGCTTTTTTATTGTAGTGCTATTTACCCCTGATAGAAATGGCAGACAGTGATGTAATCCTACCCCATCTGTATGTATGAGAGGCATTGTGTAGTGTAGAGTGCGTTTTTTCTCCACTATGTACTTGCTACACATATAATTATGAGTATTAGTATTCTATGTTGCCATTGTTTTTCTATAGTGAAATACTCCCATGCTGTGTTTGCGGAGAGGCTGGCGTTGTCGTGGCCCAATTTAGATGTTACCTAAGCCATGTCCGTGTAAAGGGATTTCAAGTGGGAAGTGAAGTCCCACTGAATAGACTCTTTGTCCCAAAAATCTGTCCCATGTGATTAATCAGCCTGGTTCCCATGGTGACTTGTCGTTACCTAACACAGACTTTATCTGATTAATTTATCAGGTGATGTGACTATGGGGATGTTTGAGTTTGTTACATATATATTATGGATGTATAAGTCTGTGCATATTTGATATATATATAGGGCCTGAGTCATTAAGGAGAGCAAAACATAAAGAAAGGAGTAACTTGGCACCTGGGCAAAACCATGTTACATTGAAGAGGGAGGCAAATTTAAAATGTGGGGACAGATTTATAGTTTGGGTAGGGCAGGTCCTAGATTAACTTTATATTTCAGTGTACAAATAAAGCTATCAATTAATTGTGTGCTACATGATAAAACAGCCAGTATATTCCTTATAGGCACAATAATAAACTAATTTGCACCCCTTGCATTGTAACATGGTTCTGTCCAGGAGAACATTTACTCCTTTTTTTGCCTTACCTCCCTTGATGACTCAGGCCCATACAGTAGGGGGAGGTGTGTGTGTGTGTGTGTGTGTGTGTGTGTGTGTATGTGATAAACCCTTGCCTGCATCCTTAACAAGATATCTAGTAGTTGCTAGTTACACAAAGTATAATGTATGTTAAGCTATCAGACAGCCAATTGATATGCTGATGTTTTAATAGTAGTTCAGTATTTATCTGAATTCAGCCTAGCACTGCCATTGTCTGATAACTGAAAAAGTAGACAGTTATCAGCATTTTTATTTAGTCTAAAGCCTGAGGTGCGTACTTCCTCTCACCAAATCCATGTGCAGAACAGTGCACTTAGGGAATGGGTCATTGGGCCCTCCTCCAAAGTGTAAGGGCCCTTTACTTCCTGAGTTTCAGCAGCATAAGGCACTTTAGGAGCTGCTAGGCTAGGTTGGCCCCTCTACTCCCTGAACCAGAGTCACAGTGCCCACAAGGAGGCAGAGGTCTTTAGGGTCACGTTCATCTCATGGATAGGGTGGACCTCTTTTCCCCAAGGACAGCTGAAGCTTTTGTCAGGGGCAGAAGTCTTCACCTCCGCAGGAAGAAGGGAGCCTCTGATAAGTTTGTGGAGGTGGGCGCCAAATGGCCACATTGACCTCCACTAAGTGTAATCAAAGTAAGCCCATAAGTACCTGACCTGCAATGCCCGGTCTACATGTGCAGAGAAATGGGGACATGGTACAAAAAGTTAAAAAATAAACAAATAAGTTATAGAAGAGGTGGACAAAGTAAGCCATGTACAGTAAGGGCATGGTGAGGGCATTCTGATGCAGATGTGCACGATTCAAGTCCTGGGTTCATTGTAAGTACGTTTTATTTCAGCCATGTTATTTGCAAGTGCCGACTAATAGTGACGACTAACATAGACTTTGATTTAAAACTGACATGTCCGCGTGCCACTAGCTAACACAGAACATGTGTATGCAAGTAAAATAGACAATAAAAATACATTGTATGTACAGTACGCATTGCAAGCATCTTGATTTATGTAGTCAATGTAGAAAAAAAAATGAATTTTTTTTTTTCAAATCCATATTTATGTTAATGATTATACTAATAATAGTTGTTCATTTATTTCATAATAGAATACTTTTTGCATGCATACTGATAGCACCATACACTTGTGCATATACTGCAGTCTGTTCTGTCTCTCTGCGTAAGGCAAGTGCCGTTTAAGCCGAGCATACTTACACCAGATTCAAATCGAAACTCATCTTCACATCCGCCTTGATTTGAATGCGGTCAGAACTACGCTCAAGTTCGGTGCGCTTTTTTAAAATGCAACTTGCTTGCAAATTGCATCTTAAATAAATCAGCCCCAGAGTGCTGTAAGTAATGTTTTCAGTAACTGTCCGTATTTGGTCAGCAGAAAGGGATGTTATCTAACCCGCCAGCAGTGAATACATGTTTGTATTCAACTTTACATTACACTCTGGACATTTGTCCAGTACCTTAGTTGACTATTCATTTTTGGCCAGATATGATTAGCCGTCAGTGTAAATGACTGAGCTACAACGTGTATGGCCATCATAAGAGTGTTTAAACTAGAGATGGGCGGGTCCGGTTCTCCGAGAACCGAACCCACCCGAACTTTGGGTATCCGAGTACCGAGCTGAGCAGCTCGGTACTCTCCCGCCAATTCCGAATCCAAATCGAGGCCGAACGTCATTGTGACGTCGTCGGATCTCGGGACTCGGTTCTCGCGATACTTCAACTTTATAAATACACGCCTCCACAGCAATCCATCGCCATTTGACAGAGGGAGAGAGCAGGGTGTAGTCATAGGCTAATTAGAGCAGGGACAGAGAAAGAATACAATATTGTTCTTGCAATTGCTCTAACCAAAATCGCTAGTGCAGAGAGGAGGATAGAGGTTTATTATTTTTTCTTCATATTTGGCACTCCCCAGCGCTTTTGGGTTGTCCCCCATAATTGTGCATTAATATTTCTGGCTGTCAAAAGTCATATCTGTCAGCAGTATCTACTCAATAAATGTTAGCACTCCTCAGTGTTTTTGGGGTGTCCTCTCTAATTGTGCATTAATATTTCTGGCTGTCAAAAGTCATATCTGTCAGCAGTATCTACTCAATAATTTTAAGCACTCCTCAGTGTTTTTGGGGTGTCCTCTCTAATTGTGCATTAATATTTCTGGCTGTCAAAAGTCATATCTGTCAGCAGTATCTACTCAATAATTTTAAGCACTCCTCAGTGTTTTTGGGGTGTCCTCTCTAATTGTGCATTAATATTTCTGGCTGTCAAAAGTCATATCTGTCAGCAGTATCTACTCAATAAATTTTAGCACTCCTCTGTGTTTTTGGGGTGTCCTCCCTAATTGTGCATTAATATTTCTGGCTGTCAAAAGTCATATCTGTCAGCAGTATCTACTCAATAAATGTTAGCACTCCTCAGTGTTTTTGGGGTGTCCTCTCTAATTGTGCATTAATATTTCTGGCTGTCAAAAGTCATATCTGTCAGCAGTATCTACTCAATAATTTTAAGCACTCCTCAGTGTTTTTGGGGTGTCCTCTCTAATTGTGCATTAATATTTCTGGCTGTCAAAAGTCATATCTGTCAGCAGTATCTACCAAATAATTTTTAGCACTCCCCAGTGGTTTGCGCTCAGAATGGATTCAAAGCAGTCCACATATGATCTGAATGAGCAACCAGGTTCTGTCACCAGTCCTGATGTTAGTGTTCCCAGTACGTCATCTGGCCAAGGCGATGTCAAACAACAGAGTGTTTTCAAATTAGTGCAAAAAACAAAAACCCCAAAAAAATTTACTGTATTGAAGCGAAAAAGAAGTGTAACTGAGCAAAAGTTAAGTGTCGATAAAAAAAAAATTGCAAGCATGCCATTCTACACACGCAGTGGCAAAGAGAGAATGAGGCCTTCACCTTTGGCTATTAGTGGCAGATCCCAAAAATTTACCCAGCCTACAATTGGTGCACAACTACTGTTACGCGTCAAAGCTGAGCTGCAAGATAACAGTGAGGCATTACAGGAGAATATTTGCTCTGATTCACAAATGACAACAATCCCTGTGGAGAGTCCATCCAACAGTAGGATGTCTAATCGTGAGCATTCTTCTGATGTGTGCCTTAATAGCCCGAGTGTAGCCGGTGATACCCAAATTGAGGATGCCACTTTGGAATTAGAAGAGGATGAGGGGGAGATTTGTGTAGGCGACGAGGGCGCTAATGATGATGTTGATGATTATGATGCAGACAGATACCAAATTGCCTTTCTCAATTTCTATTTATATTCTAGATTATATAACGGCTGAATAGTTTTCTATTTTACTCCTAGTGGAGAGAGGATCTGATGCAGACAGATACCAAACTGCCTTTGTCCATTTCAATTTATATTGTACAGTATATAACGGCTGAATTTATTAGTATTTTATACAAGTGGAGGGGAGCCTAGAGAGACAGAAACCAAACTGGCTTTCTCCATGTCAATTAATATTGTACAGTCTATAATGGCTGAATTTTTGTTTTTTTTAAAAAAGTGGAGGGGGGCCTATAGAGACAGAAAGCAAACTGTCTTTTTCCATTTCTTTACATATTTAACTATAAGTGTAGGGTGTAATATACATCCAAAGACGATGGCTGCATTGCCAATATGCATAGATGGAGAGGAAGACAATCTGTTTTGTGTGTAGAGTAGGCCTACCAACGAAGAATTAAACTGTTTTTTTGGATGATTTATTACCTCAACAATTAGATTACTTGTCTCTAAAACAGTTGGAGCACTAAATTGGGTTAATTTAGGCCCAAAAACATGGATTTTCCCAAATAATAGCAAAACAAAACCAAACAAAACCAAAACCAAAACCAAAACACGCAATGGCGGTTTTGCAAAACCAAAACCAAAACCAAAACACGACGGTAATCCAGATCCAAAACCGAATCCAAAACCAAAACACGGGGGTCAGTGACCATCTCTAGTTTAAACATACCACATATACATGCAATGCATACTTATATCAAGAAAATATTTTTGTTACAGAGTGCTACATTGCTGTTTATTGCATTAATTGTCTATTATTGAACCCTACCATATATTAATAATGTTAATGTTTCTACATGAAATTTCCTTAATCATACCCAATCCCTCTCACCCCCCCTAATGCAGAAAGTAAAGAGGAGTTCTGTACTTCAGTGGTTTTCTTTTGAACCATACATTTGCTAATAGTCCTCCTGGCATTATGTATGCAACATTTGCTGCGTTATACCTGTCCCCAAATACTTGTGGATGACCGGCTGTGCTATGTGAGGCATGGAAATTGCCTTGGCAGCTGTTTCAAGAGTGCTAATGGTCTCATAAAGCATGATACACAGCTTCTACAAGGCAAACATTTAGAATATTACATATGTATTTTATATGAAGTACTGGGAGTACAATATATTGTGTTTTTTTATATATATATAACCATTTTAATGTGTAAGTTATGTACTTATTAACTGTAGTATCAGAATTAAAGTATCATATTAAATATATATAATAAATGTAGTTATCTATCTGACCCTGTGAAGCCTGTCTGTCATGTGTTCTCCTGCCCATAATGGTGATATTAGTGAAGGGTTATGGTTAGTTGTATTCCTTCCCTGTTAAGTAAATCAAATTTGAAAAATATGTGTGAGATACTGGAGGAATATATAATTACAATACTCTAGAAATATGGGAATGGTATTCAAATTGAGGTATAATAGTTATTATTATTAATATTATTAGTTATTTTTACAGTTTTCATTTGAGATGCAACTCAGAAACAAAAACAATACAGATAAGAAACAGCCATGCACACATCTTCATGCATTTTAGGTACCTGTTTATAAGATCAGAAACTATTGCAGTAACTTATGAGTGACTTGCTTTAGCCTCTACCAGCCTCTATTATAATAAATGTGTTTATACATTATTACATACTTACCTACTTTCTTCAGCTCTCTTCCGGGAGCCAGGCAGTGGAGGGGGGCATGAGGGGGCGGGACGGCCGAAATCGCGCCATTTTGGCCCCGCCCCCTGTGATGTCATGACGCAATTGATTCACCGGGAATCGCAGCGTTTGGGATCTAATTCTGCCCACTTCACTAGGAAGTGGGGCACTTCCTAGTGAAGTGGGCAGAATTCGGGACATTGCCACACTCACCCGGGAGTCCGGGAGACTCGCAAAATGTGGGAGTCTCCCGGAATGTTGGCAAGTATGCATTATTATTATCACCCTTTATAAAGGGCCAGTATATTAATCAACGTTGTACATTGAGGAGATCAATATACAAATAAATAATATACAATAACATGCCACATAAGGTAAAAATGGCCTTTCCCAAATCAGTGCAATCTGAGAAGTGTGGGAGAACAATTGATACATAAATTGTCAGAATAGTAAATTGTAACAGGTGGGGGGTGGCGAAGTGTGTGTAGCTGCTGTGTACTTACCTACTCTCCCGGAATGTCCGGGAGACTCCCGAATTCCTGGTATGCCCCCAACGGGCCTCAATGACGAGATTCATTGTAAATCACGTCGCCCCAAGTTGATGCGATTCGCCATGCCTCGCTCCTGTGTGCCCTCCCACCACACCCGTCAAAGTAGGCAAGTGTGAGTTACTGTAAGGCAGTGTCAGTCATCAATATTAAATCAGCCATTGGTGACTAGCATTTCCCTGCAGCTACTGGCATGTGGCAAGGTTGGAATGAGGAGAGACTGAGACATTAAAGATGAAGTAGTCATAGTAGAAATGACATGCATGCTGGCAGCCATGCTTGTTCCTCACCATTTATATTAGTGAACCTCCTTCCTCTGCTAGTTCCGGAGAAGGCTTTCACTTGTGCGCTGCATGGGCGCCCTTGGGGTTATCTGCCAGTTTGCGTAACTCCGTGCTCACTACTGGGCACAGAGCCAAGACATTTATCATCCATGTTCGCAGAAGTTGTGGCACAATTTAGGCCTTTGAGATCGCCACAATGACAACAATGACAGATGAACTCTGGGTCCAGCCACTGAACTGAGATGGTATTTTAGCAGATCCTCTGCACCACCTTGTAATTTCCCACTACCGTCTGAAATGTTAAGTGCTTTATATTTGTGAGAAGATAATTATAGGGAAAGTGGCACAGAGCTGACCTAAAGTGCAGCCATCTCTGGCTGCCATGTACATGCGGCATTCTTCAGGAAGCATATGTCAGTGTATAAAAATGTAGTTGAATCCAAACGTAGTTGGATGCCGTCAATTAATCAGATTAAACATCCATAATTATAGGTTTTGTTTAACATTCCACTGCAGCTCTGTTGCAAAGTATCACCTCCCAGCTCCATTACAGACAGCTGTAGCTCCTCCCATATATTTAGGACAGTGTCCTAATGAAAAGCTGAGACTGAGGTCCTGATTTATGTTAGGTCATAAGTCCCTTTGCTTTCCTTATCTTGCATGAAAAAGCTCTGCACATATTGAAAAAAGCATCTTAATTCCAGCAAAGACAATTACATGCAATTCATGTCTGAACGCAACTGACACTTATGACTGCCTACAACTTGAAGGACGGAGCGGAGGGGGAAGGGGCAGATGAACGTAGGCAATGTACAGTAAGGGCGTTCTCGAGGGCGTGCCAGTGCAAAAGTGGCCAATTCAAGCCCTGGGTTTCTCTTAAGTACGTGTTTTTAATAGAGATGAGCGCACTCGGATTTATGAAATCCGAGCCCACCCGAACGTTGCCGATCCGAGTCGGATCCGAGACAGATCCGGGTATTGGCGCCAAATTCAAATCTGAAACTGAGGCTCTGACTCATAATCCCGTTGTCGGATCTCGCGATACTCGGATCCTATAAATTCCCCGCTAGTCGCCGCCATCTTCACTCGGGCATTGATCAGGGTAGAGGGAGGGTGTGTTAGGTGGTCCTCTGTCCTTCTATATCTCGTGCTGTTCAGTTAAGTTCTGTGCTGTTCAGTTAAGTTCTGTGCTGTGCTGTGCTGTGCTCAGTCCAGTGGTGCTGTGTCCTGTGCTCTGTCCTTCTGAGGTCAGTGGTGCTGCTGGGTCCTGTGCTGTGTCCTGTTCAGTCCAGTGGTGCTGTGTCCTGTGCTCTGTGCTTCTAATGGCATAGTTATTTCCCCAATATTCCAAAGTGTTTCAAAAAATAAAAAAAAGTTATTTAAAAAAAATACAAAAAACTAATTACATTTTTTTTTAATTACAACAAAATTTGCACAACCAATCCTGCAGTATAAGCCCATTGGTACTGCAATATTACCAAGTTCACACATTCAGCAGTAAAAGTCCAGTGGTTCTGCAATATTACAAAGTTCACACATTCTGCAGTATCAGTCCAGTGGTGCTGTGTCCTGTGCTCTGTCCTGCTGGGTTCAGTAGTGCTGCTGGGTCCTGCGCTGTGTCCTGTTCAGTCCAGTGGTGCTGTGTCCTGTGCTCTGTGCTTCTAAGGGCATAGTTATTTCCCCATTATTCCCAAGTTTTTTTAAAAAAAATAAAAAAAGTTATAAAAAAAATAAAAAAATAATAATAAAAAAAATAAATAATTATAACCAAATTTGCAAAGCCAATCCAGCAGTATATAAGCCCATTGGTACTGCAATATTACCAAGTTCACACATTCAGCAGTAAAAGTCCAGTGGTACTGCTATTACAAAGTTCACTGATTCAGCAGTGTATAAGTTCAGTGGTACGGCTATTACAAAGTTCACTGATTCAGCAGTGTATAAGTCCAGTGGTACTGCTATTACACAGTTCCCTGATTCAGCAGTGTATAAGTCCAGTGGTACTGCTATTACAAAGTTCACTGATTCAGCAGTGTATAAGTCCAGTGGTACTGCTGTTACAAAGTTCACTGATTCAGCAGTATAAGTCCAGTGCTACTCTCCTGTGCCGCATATAATTTTTAAAGGCTTTGCCGAGTGTGTGTGGCTTAGGGGTACGCTCTCTTGTGCTACATATAATGGAAAACCAAAATTTGGAGGATAAAGTAGGGAAAGATCAAGACCCACTTCCTCCTAATGCTGAGGCTGCTGCCACTAGTCATGACATAGATGATAAAATGCCATCAACGTCGTCTGGCAAGCCCGATGCCCAATCTCCTAGTACAGGGCATGTAAAATCCAAAAAGCCCAAGTTCTCAAAAAATAGCAAAAAGAGAAACTTAAAATCAGCTGAGGAGAAACGTAAAGTTGGCAATATGCCATTTACGACACGTAGTGGCAAGGAACGGCTTAGGCCCTGGCCCGTGTTCATGACTAGTGGTCCAGCTTCACCCAAGGATCTAAGCCCTCCTCCCCCCCCCCCCCCTACAAAAAATTTAAGAGAGTTATGCTGTCAGCAACAACAACAAAACAGCAAAGAACTCTGCCTTCTAAACAGATGACATCACAAATCCCCAAGGCGAGTCAAAGGGTGTTGTTGTTGGTTGTGAACCCTGACCTTCCCATCACTGTACGGGAAGAGGTGACTCCATCCAGCATTTGCAGCACGCCCTCTGCATATGCTGTAAGGATCACCCACAGTCCAGTTACAGATTTGGCTAATGAAGGTGTGAATGTTGTACACTGGGAGGAGGATATTGATGTAGCTGGCGCTGAGGAGGATGTTGATGATTATGATGCAGACAGATACCAAATTGCCTTTCTCAATTTCTATTTATATTCTAGATTATATAACGGCTGAAAAGTTTTCTGTTTTACTCCTAGTGGAGAGGGGATCTGATGCAGACAGATACCAAACTGCCTTTGTCCATTTCTTTGTATATTTGAATTTCTAGTTCTACAGTCTATGCAGGCTGCTTTATTTATATTCAACTACAAGTGTAGGGCGGGGGGCATAGATAGCCACCAAAGTAACGTGGTCCATTTAATTTCACTTTCTAGCTCCACAGTCTGTGCAGCCTGCTTTTTTTATCTTCAAAGTATTTATATTTACAAGCCTTGCAATCTAAATTAACTAGAGGTAGTGACGTGCTAGAACTCCAAAAGGCAGTTTGGAAGCCCCTGTACAAACTGGCTCTATTTTTTAACTGAGTTGTCCCCCCTCCAGTGTGTACTCGGAAAGAGTTTTTAGTGCAGCGGGGAACCTGGTCAGTGAGCGGCGAAGGAGGTTGCTTCCTCACAACGTTGAAAAAATGATGTTTATAAAAATGAATAATCAATTACTCAATGAAGTACAGCACTGCCCTCCAGACAGTACAGAGGGACTGTGGTTGTGGAGTCCAGCGGGGACGAATTGATAATGTGTGAGGAGGAGGAGGAAGTACACACTGTAGGGGGAGAGGAATCAGAGGTTGAGGATGAGGACGACATCTTTCCTCAGTAGAGCCTGTTTAGTTTGTACAGGGAGAGATGAATTGTTTTATTGGTGTGGGGGCCCAAACAAACCAATCATTTCAGCCAAAGTTGTTTTGGTAGGCCCTGTCGCTGAAATGATTGGTTTGTTAAAGTGTGCATGTCCTATTTCAACAAATTGGGTACCGGGGCCACTCCACTATGCAGTCCAGATAGAGGTGTATCAGATATTAAACAACGTTGACTGTTGCTGCAAAAATTTTAAATAATATTGTGGGGAACACTACACTACACAGTCCATAAACTTTTTGGGTGGAATTCAGACCTGTGTAGGGTTTTTTAATAATATTGTGGTGACCCACTCCTCTACGCAGTCCAGGTACATTATTGGTGCGAATCATACAAGTTCAGGGTTTTTAATTTATATTGTGGTGACCCACTCCTCTACGCAGTCCAGGTACATTATTGGTGCGAATCATACAAGTTCAGGGTTTTTAATTTATATTGTGGTGACCCACTCCTCTACGCAGTCCATGTACATTATTGGTGCGAATCATACAAGTTGATGGTTTTCTTATTATATATATTGTGGTGACCCACTCCTCTACGCAGTCCAGGTACATTATTGGTGCGAATCATACAAGTTCAGGGTTTTTAATTTATATTGTGGTGACCCACTCCTCTACGCAGTCCAGGTACATTATTGGTGCGAATCATACAAGTTCAGGGTTTTTAATTTATATTGTGGTGACCCACTCCTCTACGCAGTCCAGGTACATTATTGGTGCGAATCATACAAGTTCAGGGTTTTTAATTTATATTGTGGTGACCCACTCCTCTACGCAGTCCAGGTACATTATTGGTGCGAATCATACAAGTTCAGGGTTTTTAATTTATATTGTGGTGACCCACTCCTCTACGCAGTCCAGGTACATTATTGGTGCGAATCATACAAGTTCAGGGTTTTTAATTTATATTGTGGTGACCCACTCCTCTACGCAGTCCAGGTACATTATTCGGTGCGATTCATACCAGTTGATGGTTTTCTTATTATATATATTGTGGTGACCCACTCCTCTACGCAGTCCAGGTACATTATTGGTGCGAATCATACAAGTTCAGGGTTTTTAATTTATATTGTGGTGACCCACTCCTCTACGCAGTCCAGGTACATTATTGGTGCGAATCATACAAGTTGATGGTTTTCTTATTATATATATTGTGGTGACCCACTCATCTACGCAGTCCAGGTACATTATTGGTGCGAATCATACAAGTTCAGGGTTTTTAATTTATATTGTGGTGACCCACTCCTCTACGCAGTCCAGGTACATTATTGGTGCGAATCATACAAGTTCAGGGTTTTTAATTTATATTGTGGTGACCCACTCCTCTACGCAGTCCAGGTACATTATTGGTGCGAATCATACAAGTTCAGGGTTTTTAATTTATATTGTGGTGACCCACTCCTCTACGCAGTCCAGGTACATTATTCGGTGCGATTCATATCAGTTGATGGTTTTCTTATTATATATATTGTGGTGACCCACTCCTCTACGCAGTCCAGGTACATTATTGGTGCGAATCATACAAGTTCAGGGTTTTTAATTTATATTGTGGTGACACTCTTCTACGCAGTCCAGGTACATTATTGGTGCGAATCATACAAGTTCAGGGTTTTTAATTTATATTGTGGTGACCCACTCCTCTACGCAGTCCAGGTACATTATTGGTGCGAATCATACAAGTTCAGGGTTTTTAATTTATATTGTGGTGACCCACTCCTCTACGCAGTCCATGTACATTATTCGGTGCGATTCATACCAGTTGATGGTTTTCTTATTATATATATTGTGGTGACCCACTCCTCTACGCAGTCCAGGTACATTATTGGTGCGAATCATACAAGTTCAGGGTTTTTAATTTATATTACGGTGACCCACTCCTCTACGCAGTCCAGGTACATTATTGGTGCGAATCATACAAGTTCAGGGTTTTTAATTTATATTGTGGTGACCCACTCCTCTACGCAGTCCAGGTACATTATTGGTGTGAATCATACAAGTTCAGGGTTTTTAATTTATATTGTGGTGACCCACTCCTCTACGCAGTCCAGGTACATTATTGGTGCGAATCATACAAGTTCAGGGTTTTCTTATTATATATATTGTGGTGACCCACTCCTCTACGCAGTCCAGGTACATTATTGGTGCGAATCATACAAGTTCAGGGTTTTTAATTTATATCGTGGTGACCCACTCCTCTACGCAGTCCAGGTACATGTTTTGGTGCGATTAAGACCAGTTGATGGTTTTCTTATTATATTGTGGGGACCACTCCACTACGCAGTCCAGAAAGATAGGTCGTTGCAACGTTTTGGACTAATAACTATATTGTGAGGTGTTCAGAATACACGGTAAATTAGTGGAAATGCTTGTTATTGAATGTTATTGAGGTCAATAATAGCGTAGGAGTGAAAATAAGCCCAAAAACTTGATTTTTTAAATTTTTATGCTTTTTTCAAAAAAAATCCGAATCCAAAACCTTAAATCCGAACCAAAACCTTTCGGCAGGTGTTTTGCGAAACAAATCCGAACCCAAAACATCGAGAAAATCCGGATCCAAAACACAAAACACGAGACCTCAAAAGTCGCCCGTGCACATCCCTAGTTTTTAAGCCGTAGCTCAGGGGGCAGGTGTAAGTGCTGACTGATAGCCATGGCTGACAATGGCATAGTCTTTGTTTGGATCAGTACAAGTGTGCATGCCACTAGCTAGCTCAGAGCACGTGTATGCAAGGAAGATATACTATAAAAATGCATTGTATGTACAGTACGCATTAATAACATTAAGATTTATGTATTTGATGTTAAAAAATTAAGACTTTTTTTTACTAATTGTTTTATTAATGATTATAATACTAATTAGTTAATTTTTTTTATAATTTTTTTTGTGCATGTGCTCTGATGGGACTTTATATTGCACACTGGTCTGTCTGCCTACATACTGCAAGTAACTTTAGCCAGAGCATCTTTATACCCAGATTTAAATGTAAACGTATGTCGAGAATATTTGCATTAATCATGCAGAATCAGCACTTCCCGCACAATTTAATGCAAATAAATGCTTGATAAATAGGCCCATTAGTTCTCTACCATATAATGTGATGTGGGGTGTGTAGAGCACTCATATTCCTCACTGGTATACAGCTGTGCTCTTTGTCCATAACCATCAGAGAAAATCTTACTGATGGGTATTATTTGGTACACATAACGTGAAAGGTAAAGAACATATATGGGTGGAGGAAGGGACCGGTTGCATTAAATGATCAATTAAGAAACGTTGACTTCAGCAAAGAACCTGCCATGAATTGCACCATATTATATCACTTGTGGATAACTGGTGAGAAATTATACGTTTTGATCTTACTCCAGACGCTATTTTTCATGTTACATAGACTGAACCCTCTTCTACAGTTAAAAGACAAACAGGGACTGTGATGGCTTCTAATGTGATTGATTGTAGTCATCATTGATCATGAGAACAGCTGAAATACACTTAAATAGTATATGGATTAATTAATTAAACACATTGCATGTCGGATGTTTCCTTTATTTTGTTCTGAGAAAATAATATAGAATGTAGAAATATAATATATTCATTGCATTTAATTATCAAGTCAGGACTACTATTGCATTTTGTTTTTTTCTTGAAGTACGTAGTTGTAATAAAATAAAAAATAAGAAAAATAATTATTCAATAAATACCCTGCATTTATGGGTCCAGCTCACTAATACTATTAATATTTGTGTTAATGTATATTGGTCTAGCTTTTGCATTTAAATAATTCCTCCTTAATATTTGTTTGAAATATTTTTCATTTATCACACTCAGTTGTGGCTACAGTATGTTATGCTGTACTACATTAAATTTATATGTAATCAATTTGTAAGGTAAAACCTCCTAAAATTCTCTTGGTTTCCGAGTCTTTTAACAGTGAGCTTGATGAAATTATTTCTGACATAGGTCAGTTGAGCACTGATTGCTGCTGCCTTTTGTGTAGGTTGATTGATATAAAAGGAAAACCATTAAAGCCTAAAAATTGATTTCTGCAAGTTGTCTTAATCACAGCCTGTATATCGCTGATTTTCTGAAAAGACCTCATGTGAAGGCAGCATTGTGTGATGTATTAAGGCCACCTCTTTATTTTTTTTTAATATATAGATTGCTTATGCTAGTGAATCTTCCTTACATCCACATTTACTTTGCTATCTAGAGGCACAGAATGTATGCTGTGACAGTCATCACTATCGGTCGGCACTTACACCTGCCGTGTAGCTGGTGCAAATGATACAGCTAAAAACCACGTACTAAAGAGAAACCCAGCACTTGAACTGAATCTGTGTTGGCACGCCCTTACTGTACATTGCCTACGTTTGTCCATCCCTTTTCACCCCCATTCTGCCCTTGAAATCCTGGACAGTCGTAAGTGTCATTTGCATTTGGTCATGACTTGCATGCAATTACATCAATTGAAGTTGGGTAAGTTTCTGGGCAGAGCTTTTTCACGCAATAGGTGGCACGCAAAGTGACTAGCCTCCAAAGATTAATCAGGCCCTGTATTTCATTAAAAGCACCTTGATTTATGTATTTAATGTCTAAAAAACATTTTGTTTTAATTTATATTTTTAAATTCCATATTTTTTTTAATGAGTTCTTCATTTATTTTATCATTTAATTTTTTTTTGTGTTTTGAACTTCTGGTGACCAGACACTTGTGCGTATACTGCAGTCTGTTGTGTGTGTAGACACATGGGAAATAACATTTAGGAAGAGCGCAGTTAGATTGAAATTGAAACATAAATATGTTTGGATTTCAATACAGTCGGAACTATGCAGGAGTTCTGTGCTCTTTTTTAAATGCCAGTTGTGTCCGAAAATGGATCAGGCCCAATATATACAAAATGGTATTTCAACGGTTTGGTACACTTTTGTAAAACGTCAATCACAGCAACATTACCTTATTCAGTGCCGTCCTGGTATCTAGTCTGCTCAGGCAGTCATTTGCACGTCTGTTATATTTTGCAGCTGGGACACGCTTCTCTTTTCGGGTTTGCACCACCTGACATCGACAGGTGCTGGATTTAAAAGTATGTTTTGTGCACATTACTGTTTCTGAGCTACAGGTGTTGAAGTGCATCAGTACTAGTTACTGACCTGTATGCTGTCTCATTTCTGACTGAGCATTTATTGCCAACTGGGACTCTTTCTTACCACCGCAGTCTGATCAATGGCCCATGGCCTGTAATCGAACTTTGAATTTGAAAATCCTGACTCTGGTCTGTCTTTGACATTGTTTCTGTCTTATAATATTTTATCTGGGTCTGTACATTGTCAGCTGCTGCCTAGTTGAAATAGCCTGGGGCCCACAACCTATGGGTTTCTCGCAACAAAGCTCATTACTTTCTTGTGGGGTCACTAGCGAAGACTGGACATTCATTAAACTACACACCCTGGGTAATTGAGCACCAACTACTAGCAGCCAGGTCAGATCACCTATTATGCCTTTGACACCTATGTATATTTTTACATCTACTCTATGCTGCAAAGGCTGTTATTTCTTAGGGATCAGAGAGCAGACCCGCTGGACATTCTATCCTGGGATCCCCAATTCCTTTATCTATTAGTGATCTTATCTCTAATCTGAACATAGTCAAACCGAGGGGGGCGGGGGTTTTCTAGTGCCCGGAAACCCCCTCCCCCCAAGCCTGGGACACTGTATAATTGAGGTGGCTGAACTCTGCTCCCGCTTCACACAGCTCTGCTTGAAAAGGGAGAGCTGCTTGCACCTAACAGTAGTGCATGCAGCATTGCCCATGTATATTATGGGGATAGGAATAGTTGGAGAGCAGCCAAGCACTGTCTAAAATTATAGCCACGCCCCCATGCATGCTGGTCACGCCCACTGGCGGCATGGTGTGGAAACCCCCCCTCTACAAATCCTGCGTTTGCCCCTGCTGAAATATTTGACACATCTGGACAAACAAGAGCTTCCATCAGGTTCTCAGTTAATACAGCTTGTATCCTGTCAAAAGGATGGAATTATTAATCTAAAATCAATTTTGTTTGTTGAATCTTTTCTTTTTAGTGTGATTTTTTTTTAGGAAAATTGCTAAATATATTTAAAAAAATATTGTTTGGTGGAGAGGGCCCTGTCCACTATGCTGTACAGTGTAAGACGGACAGGGGATAGTGAGACACAGGGAACATTTGGGAACATGATATAACAGTGAAAAAAATGTATCCTGTAGCTATACTTATTGTAAGCAGGTTATTGCGATCACATTAAATTTGGGTACTATTAGTTTTAGATGCCACCCCTAAGCCCCTAGCTTCAGAGCATCCTCTTCAATATATGTGCATGTGAACCTCTGACAAAGAAGCGGGGGCATTTTTTAAATGGTTTCTATTTGTATACCGATTTGAAACAGGCCAACCATATGATAGCATTATACCCAGAGTTTATGCTGTGTGCTGCTATGGTTATATGGGTAAGGTGTGTGTGCATGCTGTAATGGCCTCTCTGTTTTTTCTGTCAAGGTCTTAGCTATTCAGGACAATTGTACAAAGCATTCTCCTTGGAAACACAGCTAGCTTTGCATTACAGTTGCTCTTAGCAATTAGTTGTCTGAATGTGGCTTGGTGATGGACTGTGGCATTGGTACCGGTCTTTAGGCCTTTAATTACTGTATTTAACAATGAAGCTGCTGTACCCGATCAAGCCGCAGTGCCATGTGAATGACAGTCAATTTAGTCACATTCCACCTACCCAATGTAAAAGAGAGTGTTAAACTCTGTAATCACATATTAGTGTACTAATGTACTCTGCGGAATATGATAATGTTTCCCTGGTCCAGGATGATACCAAAGACAGCTGCATAATACTAATAAACATGTTTATATTATTCTTTGTTTAATGGTGGAACATTTGACAGATTGATTTCATTGCTTGGTGTCAGGTTTAGAAATGTTCTTTATATTTGTAGATATAGAAACCAACATTTGTTTTCTCTCCTTTACTGTTACCTATTGATATTGTATTCCTTTGTGTCCATCTGATTGTGGTCTGTTGTGCCCGTCTTTTGATCTCTGTGCATGAATTAGCATGAGATTTGTATTATCAGTTAGAGGTGGAGTCATTTTTGCTCCTTATGATGACTGGAACCAGAAGGATATATGTGGATAAAGGGAGATTCAAGCAGAATGCAATATACAGTGATGCGTCTGATTTATGAGCCTGAATGAGAAAACAAGATTTTGTGAACTAAGCTGTTTATGTACCTTGTTTGGTACTCTTCAATGGTGAAATAAGTGGGAAAACCAGAACAGGGAATTGTCAAACTGTTAACAGGACTGGCAAATATGAGTTAATGAGGATAATTTACAAACATGGAAAAGTGTAAATGCAAATATACAGTAATAATATTTTATGCTGACGGTCAGACTTCTTAAAACACTACAGAGGTGGCAGTAATCAGGAATGTACTAATGTTGGACACAGTGGGGCTGCAATTTTAAAAATAGGGCAGTAAAATTACCGCCTAACGTGTATGTTGGGTTGATGACTTCTTAAGATACTCGCAGCTAAAGATACAGTGTAAGAATACTTTTTTGTTTTGTGAGTGGTGTGCGGGGTATGCATTGTTTTTTATTAATGTACTCTTTTTTTCTTTGACTAGTAAAGATATGTGTTGATGGGCATCATAATCAACATGTATCTTTATACCACAAAATATATCATCATCATCATTTATTTATATAGCGCCACTAATTCCGCAGCGCTGTACAGAGAACACACTCACATCAGTCCCTGCCGCATTGGAGCTTACAGTCTAAATTCCCTAACATACACATACAGACAGACAGATTAGGGTCCATTTGATAGAAGCCAGTTAACCTACTAGTATGTTTTTTGGAGTGTGGGAGGAAACCGGAGCACCCTGAGGAAACCCATGGAAACACAGGGAGAACATACAAACTCCACACAGATAAGGCCATGTTTGGGAATCAAACTCATGACCCCAGTGCTGTGAGGCAGAAGTGTTAACCACTAAGCCAGTGTGCTGCCCAATATATGCCTCCTAACAGGTGTCTGGAGGTGCAAGCTAATTAGAATAGGCTGCATCTCCAGGAAGCATGCCACACTGACGCGTACGTGTTCTTACTGTATCATGCCCCAGATCCACCTTTCCGCGTGAAGGGGGCTGCAACTACTTACGCTGAACTCTAAATTCCACATACACTCAGTAAAACAGAGAGACATTTTTCACCTGAGGTCCAGGGTCTACTCTAATAAGCAACGAGAATGTGGAATTGAAGGAGAGGGACCTATTTAAAAACTGTGCAATAAAATAGGAGCAATTGCATCTAAAAAAATGTCCTTTTTATGCACATTTTTGCCTTTTGTACATGACCCATTCTTTGTATGTGTGAGTATCCTGATTGTTTTTGGACATATTGTATACCTCAACACTTCACGGAAAGTTCAATTGTAGCATAATCAAGTAAATGTAATCAATTTGCAAATCACTGATTAAGACTTGCTTTGGGCAGCAGAGTTCAAATAATTTGCATAAGAGACATCTGCTGAATTTGATTGACTGGTGTTACAGTAGCAATCGGTGAAGCCTCAACAGCCAAACCGCATGTATGTCTGCCCGTACCACATTTCCATAAACTGCAGTGCAGAAACATCTTCCACATGACTGTGTTGTGTTGCTGGGCAGACATCAGCTATGCTGTAGTAACCACTGTCTTAGCATGTGTGGGAGATATATCAGTCAGATGTATCAGTTACATTATATACTTCCCAAGAATTAATGTGCTGATCGCAGTGTTTGTGCGTGTACATGTGTGTGTGTGTGTGTGTGTGTGTGTGTATAAGACGTAGCTGAATCTGCCTGTTCACCTGTAGCAGCCATTAAAAATAGTGAAAAAAGGTATTACAATGAACTACAGAACAATAAAGTGTAACTCCATTGAGGCATGACCCCATGGTCTGGTGACAGCAGCCGAAGATACCAGGGGAGTGACAGTATAGAAAGAGATGCGAGTGACTCATAAAGTGGTTTTCGCCACCATAGAGGCAGCCCCATGCGGTAAAGAGGTCAATAGTGGGGGTATGGCCAATGGCGCAAAAGTGCCAGAGATAGGAAGGTCAGGTAGCTCTAGCAGAGTGGTGGCCATATTGTAGCCGGGACCCAGGAAGAAGGAGTTAGGGTGAGGGTTTTGTGCCGCAGACACAGCAAGTTTCGATTTTGTGACCCCATTAGAAGTGTAGAAGCCGCAATGTGTCTTTGGAAGCCACAGGGAGTTATAGAGACCACGTATAGAGCCCCCTTGGAACGTGCCCCCATAACGTGAGGGGGGATTGCTGCAGAGGCAGCGAGGCTAACAGCAGGAGCTAAATTAGGGAAGGATGTTACCCTATGTGAGAGCCCCCTTAAAAATCTCTCAATTAGCCCTCACTCCTGGTTGGAATGAATGCTAATTGTATCAGTATGTGTGGAACTACTGCACCCAGCAATATTGAGTATACAACTGTGTCAACTATTGTGCTGGTGGAGTAAGAAGTAAGAAGATGTATTTAACAGTGATAACATCTGTCAAAGTAATGTGCTGGAGGCATTTGGAGAAGCTTAACACGTAACCATTAAGATATCTGATGGAGGAATGACACATTTGTATATTGTGATCCATTGCAACCGTTAAGCTTGTTAAGCAGGAGGAGAAGTGTAAATAAAACATTAATTTGTTTTTATGAGATAGTACGGTGCCCATCATTGCATTCCACCACCACCAACATAGTTGCTTACTCTTCCGGGATGTTCATGAGTTCTCCCGGACTTCCGGGAGAGCAGGGCAACCTCCCGAATCCCATCACTTACTTAGTGATTTGACCCAGGGGCAGGCCTTAGTGACACTATTTACAGAGAATCGCATCATCCTGGCCCCGCTCCCTCCCTGCTGCAATAAGGCGATAAACATGTAATTTTTCAGAGGGGTGGGGCCTAATGATGTGATTCCCGTGACCATGCCCCCAGACCAAGTCACTGAGATTTACTCTCCCAGAAGAGGATCTCAAAACTAGGCAAGTATGACCATGGCCGCCATCAGAAATCGTGGGGCCCAGTACAATGAAGCAGGCAGGGCCCCCCGATGACCCCCGCCCCCGATGAACCGGGGCAATCTTTCCGACTGGGCACGATGGACAGGTGCCTGGGGACCCAGAGGGAAAGCGGGCCCAAGGCAATGAAAAAAAAATTATGTAGAAAAAAAGCCTAAAAAAAAAACAACTTACCTTTTGTGGTCCCGATCCGGCTCCCTCCCTGTTCCCCTCTTCCATGAAGGGGGTCGGACTTAGGCGATTGAAAGGTAAGTTAAGGGGGGCCCTAATATATATATATATATATATATATATATATATATATATATATACACGAGTTAACCCGTGCATGATACTCATGCATTCTAGTCAAATCAAGCTACTTAAGGTGTTAAAAAGGTTCTTGTCATGCATTTGGGCCATAGCCCAGGCCTTCTCAGGGGAAGAGCGTTACTTCCCGACGTAAGCGCCCTTTTTTAACGTGGTTTTGTCCACATGTCACCACCTCATCATTCTTCTCCATCACCTCATCCTTCATTTTCATCGCCACATTTATCCAGATGTCTATCCAGACACAGGGATCTCTCTCAGCGGTCCTGAGTATCACACTCCTCTCGCTCTGTCATCCCCGGCAACCACCAACCACTCCCCACTGTCACCCCCGGCAACCACCAACCACTCCCAACTGTCACCCCCGGCAACCACCAACCACTCCCCACTGTCACCCCCGGCAACCACCAACCACTCCCAACTGTCACTTCTCCTTCAAGAAATATATATATATTTTTTTAAAATCTTTATAAACACTTTTAACAATTAACAAATTAAATTAAAAAATTAAAAACATCTTAGTATACCAAATTTCAGCCCTTTCTGAATTTTTTTTTCCACACACACACTAAGAATTTAGTAGATCAGTGTATAACTCCGCCCAGCAGGTGGCGCTGAAGCTTGGTTTTATTTTTTCCACACACACACAGACAGACTAACACACGCCACTAGGCATTTATATTATAGATATTTTATGTAAAAAAAAAGTGATTATATGTGTGTATATATATATATATATATATATATATATATAATATATATACATATATATATATAATCACTTTTTACACACACACACACACACACACACACACATATGTGTGTGTGTGTGTAAAAAGTTATATCTATATATATATATAGATAGATAGAGAGAGAGAGAGAGAGAGCATTAGGGGAGAGGGAGGGAGAGAGAGACTTCAGGCCTTGACTTCCGCAGTGCAACGCACGTGCGTTCCACCAACGGGAAGTTCGCCATTTGGAACGCAAGTTTGCATTCCAAAAGCCGAACTTCCTGTTAGTGGAATGCACGTGCGTTGCACTGCGGAAGTTAAGGCTGAAGGTACAGTTACGGCTCTTGCTCGCTGTCCTCCAGTCCCGGCGTCTTCGCTGCTGTCTTCAGCCTGGCTGTCGCAGTGACAGCCAGGCTGAAAACAGCGGGCCCCCTGGTAAGTGTGTGCCACCTGGCCCCCTGGTGAGTCCGGGCCTGGTACAAGGGTACCCCCTGATGGCGGCCCTGAGTATCACCACTACAAGTGTCCACTCCACACAACTTGCATTAATCACCTGAGTAATCAGAGGACCCTCTGGCACGGATGACACACCCACTCGATAGCCAGGGCCAGGACATCAGCGAGAGTGGTACTAAACTAAATCCTGATACTCCAAGTAAGTGTTTGTGTAGCACCAGTAGAGTTTCACGAAAGTGTGCAGTGTTTGCACTAAAGGCACAAACAACCATCTCATCTGTGCTATGTTTCATTGATCTGTGTGTGTTCTGCAGCATTAGAAGGCAACTAAAGCACACCTGAAAATAGGGAACAAGCAAAGTTCTATATTGATCCTTTACCTGTGGGTAAATTCACTAAACTGTGGTTTAGTATGAGGTTTACAAACCGCCACACATCACATGTGGTTTTCTGAGCCAAACAGGATTGTCTATCCTGAGGTTTAGACACTGAAAACTCAGACCGCATCAAATATATGGCGTTTTGCAATCCCCTAAACTGCAGGGCAAATGCAGGATTTCTAGACGGAGATCTCCAAATGCTGATTTTGAAACGAGTGTGTCCAGCCCATGGAGGTGGCATGAATAGCACTTACCAAAAGATAGTCCACCCCATATAGAGCACCAGCGTTGGACTGGCCCACCGGGGTACCGGAAAAACCACCGGTGGGCCCCACTGCCTGAGAGTCCCTCACCTACCCTAGGAGGGCAGGACGCATACTATGCACTGCTCCCTGCACATGAATGAATGAATAATAACCGCGACGGCGCGGCAGTGCGAATCAGTAGGTCACGTGTGTCCGCTGACAGGAGCAGGGGAAGAGAGAAGATGCTGACAGGTAAGTAAACTTACTCAGAGGTTAGAGAGTTCTGGGGGGAAGGGACTTGAATTGTAAGTCACTGTTGGTAGTATAGTGGCAGTGAGACATGTGGGTGCCATTACATATGTGATTTACTAGATGGCATAAAACTAGGATTGTTTTGTAGTGCAACATACCCTATTGTGTTCTAATACTGATTATTTAAGCTGACACAAATGAATGATAAATGCTGCAGACAAGCAATCGGAGGCTGTGCTGATGGGGTCTGTAGGCATAGTACTGTTCAAAGTTATAGTTCAATAGAAGCAGGTTAGAGATTACAGCTGACTTACTGAACTGCGTTAACTCTCTTTGGATATAGTACGATGTTACCTATATAAAGCTACATTTTGTGAAGTACAGCTGAAAAAATATTTTAGCTGCCCTGAATTGCAAATATTTTGGGATTGACAATTGCCAGGGCCTACATTTTGCAGTGCGCCGTCAAATGTGTCCATTTTTTGAGTGATTTATCTATTTTCAAGGACACGACTTCTATACAATGTTTGTATTAAGATAGACACATGTGAATTAGTGCATGTCTAAAAGTGTTATATATATATATATATATATATATATATATACTGTATATAATATAGTGTTGTTTTTAATTCATAACATTGTAAAATAGCTTATTTTGTGCTTACAATAGTGCAAATCAAAGTACATTTGAGGGTTCGACTTTTAGTAATTCGCTCTGTAGTATTTGAGCCCCTAACATAGTAACTTAAAGAAACAGGTCAATTTTTTTAAATCTCGCTGAAAACTCTGATAGCCAATGATGGTAGGTCATGTCTGCTCTGGTACCATGGAATGGAAACTCCCTGTAGAAATCTTGCGTTTTCCACCGCCTACCTCCAACTCGCCATGCTTTGTAAGGATACAAGAATCACTGCCCCAGCCACCTGAGTGATGATCCTTGCCTCCTGACACTGTGCCAGAAGGAGAAATTAAACGGTAAGGTGACTGGGGCAGTTGTTTTACTTTCCTTCCACTCCTCTGGTGGCTGACCACACCTCTTCTGGTTTTGTGTCAGTGCACACACTATTTCATGGGCCCCTATCATTGCATTCCCCCGGTGGGCCCTTCATGCCCCAGTCCGACACTGTAGAGCACAGTGTATATATATATATATATATATATATATATATATATATATATATATATATATATATATATATTGATCTCCTCATACAATGCATAGTGTATATAATACAGTATTGATCAATTACACCATAGTTCATGTATATTATTGGCATTGTATGAGGAGATATGTATAAGCTTTGGTGACATCATCCAACTTTAGAAAGTCTACCTGTCTTGGACAGTGTTTCCTGATTGACTCAGAATGATTACACACACAACTCATTAGGCTGCAGAAATAATTAGTTTGAAAAATGAATGAAATGAAGTGGTTGAAAAAATAATCCCTTATTTCTATATAAATATGTTACAGTATGTATACTGTATTCAAATGACTCTATACAACAAGTATACAACAGTTATTTAAATGCCCTTAAATCCCGTAAAAAGTCCTATCAATAATGATTTAAGCAAGTACTACTACTGTAGAAAAAAAGAAGACATATGTAAAAGCACTTACATCAGCTGGAACAATAATAATAGTGCTGTTAAACTTAATGCAAGTGTCATTTTGAAACTTGAAGTCTGAAGAACACATCAAGGGGCAGATTCAATTCCCCGGATTGTTCTTTAGAACAACGCGGACTGCGCATTATTACTATTACTTCGGTAATAGCTGTGCATTATTACTATTACTTTTGTAATAGCTGTGCATTATTACCGTTACTATGGTAATTTCAACACTGATTTTTGCTTGCAGCTCTGTGAGCCGCGAGCAAAAATCTGTGTTAAAATTACCATAGTAACGGTAATAATGCGTGGCCCACGTTTTTCTAAAGAACAATGTGGGACATTGAACCTGCCCCCTAGTGTTGGGTACAGCCAACAGATATTCCAGTTACTGTAAGTGTCTGAAAAAATAAAATGCCCTTATTTCATTGTGACCAGAATTCACTGTATGTCTGGCTGCCATCCCTACAATGTATTACTACCTATAATGTCTGTGATGTCAGAGAGACTAAAACACTTTATATGAAAAATAGATGTATGATACATAAATAGCACAAGTGGTCAGTAAGAGGTGAGCATCGCTTATGAATTATATAAAGCTAGTATAAGTGAGGCAGAGCTGAGCTTTCCTTTATGTTTTCCAACCTGAGTGTTTTCCAAACCAATGCACTGACTGGTCAGGCGGACCCTCACAGGGGCGAGACAAGGTGTAGGAGCTGCTGCTGCCACTGGGCATGTGCAGCAGCTATGTTTGGCTAGTTTATATATCATGTTCTGTATGCAGCAGCCGCAGCTCTTGAAAGCAGTGTTTACTACTACTACTATTGTAGTAGTGACTCAAGCGGCTGGCTGAGAGTAGAAGAGGGGGTTTCCGGTCAACTGGAAAACCCCATAAGTGTGCTCCTGAAACCACGTGCGGTTAGGCCAAATCACATGGTAAAACTAGATTTAAAATATCCGGTTTTTATTCCTCAACTTATATATAATAAATGAAACGTGGGAGTTATTACTTCACAATAGGGGCACAATTTATTATCTCATATTGGGAGCACAATTTATTATCTCATATTTGGGGCACAATTCATTATTTCATATTAGGAACGCAAAATATTGCACACTTGTCGGAGTGTAAGAATGTACTTGTACCTATGTTGCCAGCATTTTAATCCTGGACCCAATGGCCAGGTGTGCTAGTCAGTATTGAGCCGGTACTCTCTAGGTGCAGGATTTTTTTGGTTCTCCCCCACTAGAGGACTAGGTTCCAGTGCTGAGCAGGCTGGGCTGTTCGAGACTCTCTATTTAATTATTTTTTCTCTGCTCTGACAGGTGACAAAGCTCAAACATCATGCGGTTTGAGCCTCCTCATCTGTCAGAACCACATCTCTTTTTGCTAATGTATTTTGAGACCTTCCAGTTTGCATTCGTGCTCTTTAATGTGCGGTTTGGTGTTTAGTAAATCACACAGTTTACAAACTGCACATCAAAGAGCAGTTTGGCTTTAGAAAATCTTCCCCTTGGTGTTTACAATGTAAGTTGAAGTTTACTGGCAAGCTTAATTTTATAGAGATCAATGCCTCCCCATTGTGAGATGTTGTGTAGCTGTATTGCAATGCCACTGACCACAACTCAGATCAGCACAACACGGCCTTAGCCAAAGCACCTATGTGTACCTATCCCAATAAAGCTTTTTTTTTTTTTTTTTTACTAATTTTCCTGCTAGTGTCCGTGCTTATCTACTCTGTAATTTTGAATTCATGGTGTGAGGGCCTCTGAAAAGTACAGCTACCTGTGATAACTGTATATGCTATAGAGGTGCACCTTCATTCTATTTTGTTTAATAAATAAAAGTGTCTGTTTTTCTTTTTAGAAGTCGGACAGAAATTATTACCTCTCATACCTCAAGAGCCTTCTGAGACGTAAACCATCTAAAAGCAGGTGTGTTACAGGAGTTTTGTATATATTCACTGGAAATTCATTTGTTTCTGCTTCACTATTACAAAATATATATATTTTGTTTTCCACCATGTCCAGTAAAATCTTCCTAATTGACTTTTTTTGTAAGGTCCAAAGTACTGGTGTTCACTGTTTCCAGCATTGATCAAGAATGATGATTTAATTCTGTAGATGCGTTAAGGAAAATATAATTTCAACTACATTTTAAAAACAAACAAACAACTGCATAATAAATTAAAGTTTTGTTTATTAAAGTTTAATTATTTAATTATGCTGAGCTCTTTTCTTACATAGACTAGATGTTTTTTGTGCTTTATATTATCTACCTATAGTTACATAAAGATTATTTTGTTAGTTATTATAATTATTGTTATTAGTGCTATTTTTAGTATATTAAAATATTTGTGTAAAAAATTAAACAATGTGCCAAAAGATTATGATGTATTAAACATATGTAACTGTCATAAACAAACGCGCTGCAAAATTCCTATTTTGTTATAAAATTCATATTTTCTTCTAAAAGACGAATTCTTATCAGCAACTCTAACATTCCTTGTTTGTGTTTTTACAGTAAGGACTCAGTCAGTATTGGGTCACTTGTATCGCTCAATCTCTGTTCCTACCTTTGTCCTGCCAATACAGGTAAAGTGCCGCATATCCACACACCATACGGCCAGTGAGTGACACATAATATTGACACCATATAGATATAGGGCAGTGCCACTGACATGGTAAAAAGAAGTCATATGTAATGCCACTCTCCCTACCTCACTGTAGTTTTCTCTTTCCACAGGTTTTCACTTGTCAATAAGATCTGTTCTAGCAGTAACTGTATCTATATTATCTGCATATCAGGTAATGAAGTGCTAAGTTCATAAGGGGTGGTGACTATTGTTTTAATAGGGTTTGTAAAACACTAGAAGGATGGTCAAACCCGATAACTCACATGTCATCCTTCCCATAGGTGGCACTCCTTCTGCTGGTAGGATTTCTCCCAACTGTACAAAAGATCCGTGGTGCTATTGATGCAGAATTTATACTCATGCTAGCCGGCTTCGGATTAAACATAGACGAAGATAGATTCAAAGCAGTGGAGTATACTGTGTACTATGTCTGGACAGTGGAAGGTGAGAGGGGACATAAATTAAGGGGGTTTAGGCAATGTCACTTTGTTTATCATGATTTATCAAAACTGTGTACATTTAATTTATGTTTAAGCACATTTTAAATAGTATATATTTGTTAACAATTTTTAATAGTCTAAACTGTATATATACAGAGATATGTAGTTTTGCTATATTGTATAGATAAAGAAGCTTAACTTCATAGGGAACAGTGTTCCTTATATTGAGATGCTGTTTAGCAGCATTATGATGCAGCTGAACGCACTACAGAACACGGTTGCTACTGGACTGAGAACTATGTAATCATCACCCGTTTCTCACGGTTTATTGTACTTTTTAATCCTTGGCCCAGTCTAAGTATATACACCAGAGCATTGGTGTATTATGTGTATTATTATTTCATGTTATTAGATACATTTTGCCCATACTATTACCTGTGATATTGTATGTAGTATAAATATAAACAATATTGCCATACTGTGTGAAAATATCAGAACAACAGCAGTCATTTTGCTTGTGCTAGCTAATGTAATTACCATTTGTCTCAAATGTCTATTGTATGGGGTGCAGCTGAGATGTGGTTTGTAATCAGAACAATGTCTGAGTTAACTAGTTGGCAGCCCATGTTCATTAGCTAGGTCAACAGGTAACCTGATAGGTAATGAGGTTAGAACTTCTAATGACATGCAATGTGCCTCCACGGTAATATATTGGTTGAAATAGCATGGGGAAATGTATCAATATAAATGTAATTGTATCAAAAGGTATCACAGACTTATATTGTGTAACACTGCTGATATAATATGTCAAAAGTCTTATTGTTCCATGTAAGCGTGCAGTGTCATTCCTTGATGTACTATTGTAACCCCATGTGTAGTGTATCCAGCCAAAACAGCTAATTGAGTCAAGCCATTCTATTGTCTAATCAAGGTAACAGGGACAGTATGTCTAGCAGCTAAATTGTTGACTGGGAGGCCCTTCTGTAAAGGGGAGTTTTGAGACATTTGACCCTACTTCCTGGGTACACAGAAAATAATATAGGGCGAGGAGAATGCCAGGGGGGCGATGCTAGTTTGGAGGATCCTGTTGTAGAAGACATCAGTGAAAAGGGCTCTGGGCCAGGCATCGTGGTGCCGCTGGAGGAAACCCTACCAGGACAGGGGCGGTGTGAGCCAGTATCCCAGGCTGGGGGACACCCTGACTGTTTTACTAATCGGTAGTGTTAATATTGCGGGAGGATAAGACCCTGAAAGAGACAGAGATTATGACTTTGGAGTGCTGACTGCAGGAGACTGCTGGAGGATACATGCTACCATTTACCCTGTAACTTGTGAACGTCTTGTGGTGTTGTGCTGTCGTAATAAAGTCTTATTTTGGATATATCCTGGTCTACCCGAGTGAGTTGAATCCCACAGAGGGTAACTTCCATCCCAGCTAAGGGTGGTATCCTCACAGTGGGCCTGATTCATTAAGGATCTTAAATGAAGAGGATCATGATCATCAACATTTATTTATATAGCGCCAGCAAATTCCGTAGCGCTTTACAATTGGGAACAAACATTAATAAGACAATACTGGGTAATACATACAGACAGAGAGATAAGAGAACCTTTCATTTCAGTCTCCTGGACAAAACCATGTTACAATGCAAAGGGTGCAAATTAGGATTTTGTTTTGCACATAAGTTAAATACTGACTGTTTTTTCATGTACCACACAAATACTTGATAGCTTATTTGTACACTGAAATTTAAAGTTGATATTTGTGTGCTACATGAAAAAACAGTCAGTATTTAACTTATGTGCAAAACAGAAAACTAGTTTGCACCCCTTCGGCTAGATTTACTAAGCTGCGGGTTTGAAAAAGTGGGGATGTTGCCTATAGCAACCAATCAGATTCTAGCTGTCATTTATTTAGTGCTTTCTACAAAATGACAGCTAGAATCTGACTGGTTGCTATAGGCAACATCCCCACTTTTTCAAACCCGCAGCTTAGTAAATCTAACCCCTTGTATTGTAACATGGTTTTGTCCAGGAGACTGAAATAAGAAGTTTCTCAAGTTAAGATCCTTAATGAATCAGGCCCAGTGTCTTTTAAATCAGGAGTTCCCAAACATGGTCTTAAGTACCCTTAATAGAGTATGCTTTTCAAATTGTCTCATATAATAACAAGTTAAATAATAAATAGCACTTGTTTATTCTCATGCTGAACTATTGCCTCCTAATTATTGTGCAAAGCATATGCATGGATCCTAAAACCAGAATGGTGGTGTGTATCTATAGTCAAACAAATATGCCCATATGTGCAGAGTGATGAACCTTCACATTTTTTCCAGTTTTTAAATGACCCCACATCTGGAAAACATGGTCTGAGTGAGATGAGAACTGTTCTAAGAACCACTGCCTAATGTCAATACCAGAGTAATAGTGACAAGGTCGTTTAGAACTTTTGTGTATATACATTTGAAAAGGCATTTTTGTTATTTTTATCTACAGTTTGTTACATTGCTGCACTGGTCTTGTCCTGCGCTGTGACGATAACAATGCTACTGAGATCCCTAGTCAAGCACAGGTAAAGTGATTTGGACAGGAAAGTAAGACTGAACTGAGAATGTGTAGGGAAGATACATTGAACTGAACATGAGTAGGGAAGAGAGAATAAACTCATACTATGGGTAAAGAAGAGAGAATGAACTCAGTACAGGTACAGAAGAAAGAATGAACAAAGTATGGGTAGGGAAGAGAGAATGCACGCAGTATGGGTAAAGAAGAGAGAAGGAATTCAGTATGGGTAGAGAATGAACTCAGTATAGAGAAGAGAGAATGAACTCTGTTTTGATGTCACGTGCTTATCTTTTCTGGAATTACACCTGTTACTTTTTACACAGATTGCAAAACATGAAGGGGAATTCCATGCTATAGTGGAAAAACAAGATTTAATTTTGCAGAATGGTATTTTTTTCAAATTAGATAAAGGGACATAGAGGTTGTGTTTACAGGTTCATTCACTGCTTTTCAGGAGGGTGTACTGCCTTTTCCTTTATACAAAAGGACTTAGATGTTGCCATATACAAATAATGGGATGCATGTTGACCTTTCAGTTGAACTACTGCAAGGAAGCTCATTTCCAAGCACGCTTCATCTAATGTAATAAAAAACATATAAGACACAAAAGCGACAAATAATAAAAATTATTTTAGAAGTAAGAGGGGCAGGGTGGGTAGGAGGTACAGGACTAGTAGGGAAGAAACATTGTCCCTGTCAGCTCATATTGAAGTGATTTATAAAGTACCTTGTTAGTAAAGGGCTAAAGAGAGAGTGCACTGTGTGAGGAGGGCCTGCCCACATGCATGGGTCAAGAGCTGAGCTCAAGGGACTGAAGGTGAAGAGTCTTGAGATCTGCTCTCTGCAAAGAGCATGTATTCCCAGATTTTGTGATTCATAAATGACCCTTACTGAGCTATCTCATAAGCACATTTGTCTGTGCCTGTGTATTATGATTACCATGACATCTGTCAATTTTTTACTCTGTGTTTTTATTTACTTAAAATCTGTTGTTTTCTAGATGGGCGCTACAGTCTTTGTGTGCTGGTCAGGTTTCGCAGGTTTTTCTAACCTCCCGCTCTCTTCAACCATCTCCACCAGCTCTTGCAAGCTGGATGAGTCACGTTAGTTACCAGGCTGCGGTGACTTGTATAGGTAGTTACTTATACTTCTGCCTTCTAGTCCTAATTGTAACATTAGCCTTGTGTACAGAGATCTGCTGACTGTGTCGATCATAGAGAAGTAGCTATTTATTGAGAGGTATTTGTGTTTCTTGTTCCTAAAGGACTGATCCTGCAGCATGTGATCCTGTTTCTTGTTCACCTGATTGTTACCTTCCTTATGATTATTCCAATCGCTTATGGAAAGTTCCAGATTATCCTCCACATCCTGGAAAAAACATGGTACGTATAATGTATGGGGCTATTACAGATTGAAGATGTTGGTTATAAAACAGAAATATTTATAAATCAAACATATTGTACAAAGTCAGCAAAAAGATGATGGACAGATTTACATCCTAGGTCCCCCTACGCTTAGTATTAGCGTTTATCTATATGGCGTCCACTTATTACTACATATTTAATCATTTGCATCAGTACCTCCCCATTAGAGTGTACAGTCTTAGTTCTGCCACCTTGACACTCTATGCACATTTGATGCCTTTACTTTTCTATTGGAAACATTTTTTGAAAATGAGGGGAAGTCAGTGTTCAATTAACAGGTGAGATTAGTTAAATAGTTGATGCAGGGTGAACCAGGGGCGGATCTAGACTTTATGTTTAGGGGGGGCGATTAATCACGCCCCCCTCCTTTGCTCTGATTGGCTGGCCTGCGTTAACCCCGCCTTCCGCCCGCGATTGGTCCCGCCCCCTCCTGTTGTGGTCGCCGGCTGGGACCACTCTTATTGGCTGGCCCACATTTAGCCCCGCCCCCGCTCGAGCTTAGCCCCGCCCCTCCCGTTTTAATCGACGGCTGGGACCTAGCTTTTTGCTGCTAGGGGGGGGGGGCGAATGCCCCGATCGCCCCCCCTGGATCCGCCACTGGTCTGAACCTAGGCAGCTGCCCAGAGCGCAGATGTTTAGGGTGCACCTAAGACTAAGTGGCATACTGTCATTAACACATTCATTGTAATATCCCCACGACACCCCTACACAGAGCGCAGGCTGCTGACATGAAGCAGAAACAGGCAGCAGCCCAAGCTGAATCTATCTATTGCACAGTGAGAGCAAGAGGCAACATATAGTTATGTTCTGTGAATGTAACGATTGACAAACTCTTACATGCTGACTAGTGAGCTGTTGCCACAGAAGGTGCATTTGCTTTTCAATCATGGCAGGAAAAAATATTTAAGCTATTGTCTCTTTCTATGTAAAACATACCTCAATTTACACAGTAGACCATATTTTTACATCCTTTGAATTCAGAATACTAAAATAATTTTACAAATATTGGACATAGGAGCTCTATTTAGATGTGATAATAAAATATTAATGTTGAATAACGGTGAATAGTGATTTATGGATGAGGATAATTGTTTAGTACTTACAGAAATAATCATGATCGTCAGATAAATATACAGCTCACTGCACCATAATTTATGTTTCATAGCTGATAGTATCCTCTGATATTACATTCATAAAGGGCTCTGCCATGCCCAGAGCTCCAGTCTACCATGCTGTTTTAGTATGTCTATACAATACCATAGGTGAGTGCAGGTACATGAGCATTAAAAAACATGTTTCCAATATATTATATAAACAAATTAATAGCTAATCAAATGTTTAGCTATAGGCACATAGAATTGAATTTAATCTTCCACTAGTGATTATATCGCGGATTTTATAATGACAGGCAGACAAAAGCTCTAGAGGCTGGAGAGCTAACTTACTACACTATGAGCATGTCTTTGTATCTACCCATAGAATATGCCCTTTTGTAACACATGTTAATACATAGATCAATACCAAATAAGAGACCATTATCTAGTATAGAATAGTTCAATGGGTTATGGCACATATGAAGTGTGCATTAAGAGTCCTCAAGGGAAAGGGGTTAAAATTATTATAAGCACAGTGCATACCATAAACCTGCCCTTTTGTGTACTTCAGGCCATTCTGGTGTCTTCTGTTCCTGGTAACAGTGGTGCAGCACCTCTGCACACGATTTATCTTCTTGCAAGGAAATCCAGGCCAGATTACTAACAGGTACTGTACATCTATATAAATGTATTTAAATTTACCATCATCATATACATATTCATAAATTACAGAGATACAAAGTCTGGATATATAGCTACCTTATATTAACCTCAATAAGATAGGAGTGCATTTAATTGTATCATTCTATATCTTCTTTGTTAATTACGTAATAATCACCCACTTATTGTATAAAGCAGATTACTGCCATATGGCTTCATTTTGTTTTGACTCTTTTAGGTGTACATTTTACATGCTGAAGTGAATTTAAAACAGTGATATTAGGTAATGAATGCTTTATCAATGGATAGTAAGTCAGGAATCCAGACAGGGCAGTCAGCCAGGCTAAGCATCAAAAGGAGAATACAGAATACAAATAAGAACAATGTCTTCACAACCGATGGGGCAGAATCAAGAGGTCACAGGCACTAGGAATGGGAAGAGGCTTTACATCCAGATTAGTAAAGGGTTGGATTCTCAGGGTCAATGTAGAGTAGGACACAATTTACACTTGCATCCCATAATTTAAATAGGATTCTGAGTCGCATGTATCTTTAGATCCATGCAACTTGGAATACTTTGCAAATTGCACACACTTGGTAAGACACACATTTTTGTCTGCATTACAAGGCCGCTGCACCTGATACACTTACGTGTAAGTGCATCAATCGCAGGCGGCCCTGTAAGGCACATAAATCAATCAATAAATAAAAGTGGTTTTTTTTTAAAAAAAAAGCGGACTTGGCAAAATAAAATAACCCTCATAAATAACACAATACTACCTGCTAAGAGCTCCCGTCGAAAATGAGTTTTTGCGTCAGTACAGTCGTATACACCGATCAGTAACAGCATTAAAACCACTTGACTAATATTATGTATGTCCCCCTCGTGCTGCCTAAACTACTGTGTCCCATCGAAGCATGGACTCCACA
This sequence comes from Mixophyes fleayi, assembly GCF_038048845.1. NCBI lineage: Eukaryota > Metazoa > Chordata > Amphibia > Anura > Limnodynastidae > Mixophyes > Mixophyes fleayi. The sequence continues at coordinate 131,899,969 of NC_134405.1, read as the reverse complement.
TGACCTCTGAAGGTGTCCTGTGGTATCTGGCACCAAGATGTTAGCAGCAGATCCTTAAGTCCTGTAGTTGCCTGGTGGGGCCTTCATGACTCTGACTTGCTTTTCCAGCACATCCCACAGATGCTCAATCAGATTGAGATCTGAGAAATTTGGAGACCAAGTCAATACTTTGAGCTTTTTGTCATGTTACTCAAACCATTCCTGAACAATATTTGTAGTGTTGCAGGGTGCATTATTCTGCTGAAAGAGGCCACTGCCACTGCCATCAGGAATTACCATTGCCATGATGAGGTGAACTTGGTCTGCAACAATATTTAGATAGGTGGTAAGTTGCAACGTAACATCCACATGAATGCCAGGACCCAAGGTTTCCCAGCAGAACATTACCCAGAGCATACACTATTTTTGCCATCTTGCCTTCTTCCCATAGTGCATCCTGGCTGCATCTCTTTCCCAGTTAAATGACGCACACACACCCGGCCGCCCACATGATATTTAAAAAAATTGTGATTCATCAGACCAGGCCACATTTTCTTATTGCTCCATGGTCCAGTTCTGGTGCTCATGTGCCCATGTAGGCGCTTTTGTTGGTGGACCGGGGTCATCATGCGCACTCTGACCGGTCTGCGGCTATGCAGCCCCATATACAGCAAGCTGCAATGCACTGTGTGTTCTGACACCTTTTTATCATAGTCAGCATTACCTTTTTCAGCAATTTGTGCTACAGTAGCTCTTCTGTGGGACTGGACCAGACAGGCTAGCTTCGGCTCCTCACGTGTATCAGTGATCCTTGAGCGCCTATGAATCTGTCACCGGTTCACTGGTTGTCCTTCTTTGGATCACTTTTGGTAGGTACTCACCACTGTATACCAGGTGTTCCTGGTATGGTATTCCTCCACAAGAACCGTCGTTTTGAAGATGCTCTGACCTAGTCTTCTAATCATCACAATTTGGTCCTTGTCAAAGTTGCTCAGATCCTTACGCTTTCCCATTTTTCCTGCTTTCAAAACATCAGCTTCAAGAACTGACTGTCAGTTGCTGCTTAATATATGGCACCCCTTGACTGGTACCATTGTACCAAGATAATCATTGTTATTCACTTCACTTGTCAGTGGTTTTAATGTCATAGTATATAACATGGGGATTTCCCATGGCTTGAGTTCAGGGCTTGACTTCATCTCCCACAAACTATGTTGGACATTCACTTGTCCTCATTGCTTCCCACTTCCTATATATATCTAACTTCAGCAAGTTGGCATTCCCACCGACTTTCATTCAGCTTCACCTTACATCTTGCTTTTCCCTGCACCCAAATCCACCCACCTAAATGCTCTTGACCTGATCCATTATTAATCTTCACTAAAAGTACTCCTTTCCTTTAACTGCCCTGTACTGCCCCGATATAACTGCCTTATTCTGCAACAGTATGTTTACTTCAGCCTTAAACAAAACGGCTCCAGCCACCAAACCTCAACCGTGGAGCACAAAACAGACCTGCTACCTGCAGAAGTTCTCCTGCTCCTGCTGATCGCCACTGGAGGAAACCTCTCTTCATCGCCAACTTCATCACAATAAATCCATCCTTTTGTCTTACAACACTGCCCTTTCACTTGCCAAGCAAACCAACTTCATTTCTGCTCACCTTCACCACTTCCTTCTTTCCTCAAAGCCCATGATGCACAGTTCAACCCAGGACTGAGTGTAAAATATGGTAACGTTACCAGGGATAATATTGGTGCACCAAATGTTTTAGTTGATGTTAATGTTATGTGATTTACCTGAAAATTGATTTATTGTTATTATATGTTAAATGCTATTGTGCTCTATGTTGAGCAAATTAATATTTTGTCATTACCATTGAGTTGAAGGGGTCAGTGGCGCGGTTGCTTACCAAAATTATCTTTACCGCATTATTAATAAACCCAAGTTATTTGTCCAATCCCTGTCCCTTTCATTGAAGAATTTATCTCCTGCCCACCGGATGTCCGAATAAAAAAGAACCTGACTCTTGTCTGGAGGACAAGGTAAGGGAAGGAAAACCCATCAAATACTCGGCCACCTTCCTCCCCAACTGCCACTCTATTTATCTCTACTTTTTTGCCATCAAACTACTTGAGATGGTGTATTCAACTGACTTACTCACTTTCTCTCCTCTCAGTGCTTTCTTGATTCTCTCCAGTCAGGTTTCCCCAGTATTCCACAGAAGCGCAATCTTTAATTCCATTGGCTTCATAGTCTCTCCTTCTTCACATCCTACCTAACCTTCAATGTCTCTACCTCTGGCACATCCTCCCCTCCACTATATGTTTGGCTCCCACAAGGCTCTGTTCTTAGTTATCTGTTCTTCCCTTCGTGAATGAAACCACTCATGTGGCCTCCAATACCACCTCTGACCTAAATTTACTTCTTCTTACCTCACCTCTCCTCTTCTATACTATCTTGAGTGTTCGCTGCCTTGGTATCACCCTTGATTCGGCCCTCTGCTTTACTCCTCACATCCAGTCTCTGTCACAGAGCTATCACCTGGATATAATGTTAGAATATGCCCCTTTTTACTCAAGATGCAACCAAAACTCTTATCCACTTTTTTCCATTATTGTACCTCGACTACTGCAACTTCACTCCTGGCATTCCCCTCACCCATCTCTTCCTGTTTCAACCCATCCTAAATGCCATGGCCATGCTGATCTTTAACTCTTGTTACTCCATATCCACCCCACCACTTTGCAAATCCCTACACTAGTTTCCCATATCTTCCAGAATTCATTACATTCATTCATCTCAACCCTCATTGGGAAATAGTCTTTCTTAGCTCTAACTTTGAACTGCACCTCAGCTCTTCTCTGATAACCACCTCTAACTTCTGCCTACAAGATTTGTACTGTGTCGCTACCCACTTATGCAGTCCCTACCATGCCTGATGACACTCGTCCCCGGGATTCAAAGCTATAAATTCTCCCTGAAAATCTACCTTATTAGACTATTCAACGCTGTTCCATTTGCCACTCTGAGTCACAGTTGCTCCTCTTGTCTTAGCTTTCTCTTTTTTTCTAAATGGTAAGCACTCAAAAGCAGAGCCCTCCCTACCCTTTGTTTTCAAATCTGCACTTATTTTGTCTACCTTTAATGTCCCTATTTTATGTATGCTCTGTTTTCTCCACTGTCCAGCACTGTGGCATGTTACAAATCAACAACAATAATTATAATACCATATACACTGTGAAAGTCTGACCCTTACCCAATCTTACCTTTTTTCTGTTTTTAAAACTCAATAAAAACTAATATGTAAAAAAAAAAAGAATTAAACACCCAGAAGGCATTCTATAGACTAAATTGGACAAATAGGTTCAAAACACTTGATCACTTTGGGCCTGATGCATGTTTAAAGTACACCGATTTGTGTAGCGTAAATTGCATGATCTCGCTCTGAGGATGTCCACGAAAAAACTTTTTCTTATGTAGAGTTAAATGCATCCACACTTTCTCCATCTTGCGCCTGAAGAGGAGTGACGGGGAGGAAAGGGGTGTTCTAATGTAGGCCAAGTACAGTAAGGGCGTATTCAGAATTACGAGCTGTTGCACACCTGAACGCAGATGCAGACGTGCTTTTTACAGCCATATTGTTCTGGTGCAACACTCTGTTGATGACGATGATAACTGCTTCCGATTGGCTGATTGCGATTTCACCTGTAAAGCTGCAGAGTGCTTTCTTCATTAATTGTACATATAGTATTTTGTTTATGTATTTAAAAACATTTTGTTGTCACTTACATTTGTACATAAGAAAGCTGGTGGTAGTCAGCATATCGATGCTGACTACCCCGACCAGACTTACCCCGACGTGGTTAAGGGGGTAATCTAAGTATGCGGGCATAGACAATGTACAAAGTACACTGTCTATGTCTATACAAAGTACATTGTCTATGCCCGCATACTTAGATTACCCCCTTAACAGCACCGATAACAGAGTTGCGCTCGCCGGTGACGTCATGAACTGCGGTCGCGTCTTCATTCGTCGCGATGCCTTCAAGTCATTGCTCACAGCAGTCGGGAAGGAGTCTGGTTGGAAAGGAGGCTTTCGGTCTGACCACGTCGGGGTAAGTCTGGTCGGAATAATGAGTATCATTATTCCGTACCACACCCGAGAAAGCAGGTTATAACTGCTGTAGAATAAGCTAATAGTGCTTTCCCCTGTGAAAACAAGTGTTTGCAAAGTTTTAGTTCACTTATGAGCTGGTTCATATGGTGTATATGGGTGTAAGTATGCCGGGAATAAACCTGGTGCATATGCTACAGATGCAGATCTGGATGCTTCATGAGATGCATCCAACTAAGTATATGGGCTGAAATACTTTATTTTTGGCTCTTTTTCTAGCAGAGGTGGTTACCCTGTTATACTGAGAATGAGGATCAATACCTTCCTAATTTGATTTCAGTATGCTGTACTTCCAGTTCCATTTCCAGCCATCTCATTTCAACCCCTAGCAGACTTTGTCAGAAAGCAAATGGATATGGCTTGAAGGTGGCAAATATACATATCACAAACTCAGACTAATTGTAGATGATGTAGTCGTGTTGGTGAACTTTCCCCAGACATCCTTCCCAATCTACAAAGAGCTCTTGAAAAAGATTTCATTTTAACATCTCTAAATTCTCAATCTTGCTCTCTCCCCTGGAGAAATTAAACTCCTGAATCTGAAATTTGATTTTTTTTTTACAGCAAAACTAGGATATTATGTATCTGGATATGCAAATTATTCCAGGTTACTCCTTGCTTTACTCTTAAAAGTGACATTGAATACTAGATACAACTAGACCTTGGGTCAAATATGCAATTTGTCTTAGTTTGGCTATATAATGTCAGGCAAAATTGCTTTGCATCAGTAGATGTATGCTACCAAGATACATTGTCCTTTATCTGAAACTCTAGGGGTCTGATTCATTAAGGAAAGTAAAACAAAAGAAATTAGTAACTTATCACCTTGGCAAAACCATGTTGCATTGGAGAGGGAGGTATATTTAAAATGTGAGGACAGATTTATTATTTTAGTAGAGCATGTCCTAGATCAACTTTTAGTGTCAGTGTAAAAATAAAGCTATCAAGTATTTGTGTGCTACATGAAAAAACAGCCAGCATTTTCCTTATGTGCAAAGTAATGAACTCATTTGCACCCCTTTCACTGCAACATGGTTTTGCCAAGGTTCAAAGTTACTAATTTTCTTGCTTTACTTTCCTTAATGAATCAGGCCCTACAGTTACTCTAAATAATGCATTATGACCAAACCAAATTCTTTGCAGGACTTATCTGTGGTTATCACATGGGCAGCTAAGTAGCTTCTATGGTCTCCACCTACACTTCTCCTTCTGTGTCCTAGCTTGTCTTTGGAAAACAATAACTTTACCCCTTTGCTTTGAATTTATCCCCATTGTGTTCTTTGCATCATTGTGGAATCTATCGTCTGCCATCATGAAGGCTGTGGTCTATAAAATTACCATGATGTATGGATAAATACCCCTTGAAAACTAGTTCCATGGTAACTGTCCCTTGACAATTTTGTACTCTGTATTCATGTACACGAGAAAAAGACATTTATGTCACATAGACCATTTTGCATGACAAGTCAATGAAATTTATTTTGCTGGAACAAGTGGAACTATTACTGAATCTGTTATGTTTCTAAATGTGCTCCATTCTTACACCAGATTTAAAATGTGTCTTTTCTATTTTCCTTCCTTAGCTTATTTCTAACCATATTTCATGCTAAAATTACACTGGATATTGCAACTGGAGCATTTGAAGTATCTGCTGTATTTTGCCCAGTGTGCTCTATGATATTTATATTTGTAGAAGGAAACAATGTGTTAAATTATTCAGCTATAAAATAAATCAATGTAATAAGCCTCCCAAGCATTAAATGAAGATGTAATATGTTGCACTTTGGAAATTAATCTAAAAAACATATAGTAAAAGAAGACGTAGGTTCAGCTTAGTAGTAAAAACAGCAACATTGAATATAAGGTATAAATTTGTTGGCGCATCCCATACATGTCTAATTTCATTTTTGGGGACAGACCATGACAATTTCTTTATTTTTGTCGATAGAACTGTTTCACAGAGAATATCTTTTTACGTGTTATTCTACACAAGTACAGTGTTTTTCTATGACAGATAGTATTTCCTTTATGTAGCATATAAGAATAAATATTGTTTTATTTTATGGGTTTTATATAGGGAAGTGTGTATGGAGTTACTTTCTATCCACTTTCTCACAATTAGTGCAACCCCAGCACCGTTTGTGATGTTTTTGTATGACCATTCTGATTAAAATGAACAAATTGACAATGAGTGTCACACATAATGATTGACATGGATTTGTTGATATGGGGAGGAGGTAGGAAAGAAAGACACTTGTTTTATTATGATTTATTTATTTATGTGTCTTTTTTTTATTGAATACTATTTTTTACTTTATTTATTTGTTGTTAGTTTATCATTTTGTATTTTATTTTTATTTATTACTTATTTTAGGAGGCCCCTCAAGTGAAGGAAGAGCCAGATCGATGTCTACTGCGCACTCTTATTAGATCCGTGTTACACTGGGGGGATAAATGTATGAAGCTCCGTTTTTTTCAACTCGCCGGAAATCGGCGATTTTGCAGGTAAAATTTAAAGTGGCGATGGCTTGTAAAGGCAAGTTTGCCTTTACAAGCCATCGCCACTTTAAATTTTACCTGCAAAGTCGCCGATTTCCATCGAGTTGAAAAAATTGGAGCTTCATACATTTACCCACGGATCTCACATTGTTAGTTTTAGAGGAGATCTGATCTGGTTTTCCCTGTGCTTCTGTGGGACCACTTACAGTTTGTGTTATCTAGGTGACACAACCAGAGTTTTCTAGCAAACTCACTGCACAAAAAACAGACGCAGCTACTCACTTTCACATTTTGAGCATAGCACTTATGTTGACCACTGTGTTGAATCAGTCAGTTACTGTCTACTGCTTAGACCCTTGGACTATCATCAGGATTTATGTAGGTTTTAATATTAGCCAGATCACATCTCAGGTTGATGCGTTAACAACACTACTACTGCAATGACAGGGACACTATAATTCTATAATGTTTTCCCCAACAGCTCTTATAAAGCAGTGTAAGGTATAAATAACTGAAACAAAGGTATACACTGATCATCTTCTGTTTTATACCTACACAGGAGAAGTCTCTTCCTGCTCACATACCTCTTGCTTCCAGTGAATATTTTGCGTGGTGGGCTCCTCTCTATTGCCCGTCTTCTGGTCTCGGTTATCTTTAATGTCATCCACTTTTGTCGTTTGGACCTGAGCTTGCTACAGCATAGTGTACAGGGCTGGGACCCAGGTAAGAGCAAAACATGACTTTTCATGCCCAACTTACTGTTGTACCATAACCCTTCCTTGGTTTGAAGCCTACAAACATTGAAGCTTTATTTACTTTTCTTCTCTTCACTTTTAGAGATACTCAGATAACTGCCCCAGTGAGTCTTTCATTGTTAGTGACATATAAAAAACAATATTTTTACCTATCCCTGCTAGAAAACAGTAATGTCACTATAACATTACAATTGTAACAGCACCCTGTAGCAAGCTGCAGACTATTTATGCATTGGGGTGAGTTATAGTTAGATGCCATCTGACAGTGAGTTTGTGAAAGATGATAAAGATGATATATTACAACATGTTTTATAAAAAGGAATAGATTGTTGTCTCACCTTTCCCTACTCTTTAGCAGCTAACAGTCTAGTGCTTATGTAAATATTGTTGTTATTTCTGTAGTAATTCTTAATTTTATTTTGTTTTATTATATGCTTACCGCAGGGTACCGGAATTATTGTAATTTCCTAGCACTGGAGGCCACTGAGTGTCACCCATTGGTTAGAGCTTTTTGCCAGCTCCTGAAACCTCCAAGTTGGAAACGGGCTGACTTGGAGGAAGGTGAGATATGCTTTTGTGCTATTTATATGTCTACATTATTGTTGTTGTTTTTATTATTTTTATTATTATTATTATTATTATTATTATTATTATTTCTATCATCATTCATATTATTATTTTACAAGTAAGTGTGATATTCTGCTGTAGGTTATAATACACTGAATAATTGTAAGTAATTATGTCTATGGGGATAATCAGTGATTAGTGATGTCAGTTTCTCAGTTGTATGAGTGATACAAATCATGTTTAAGAGGTGGTAACAAAGTCACTGAGCGTTATTTAATACCATTACTTAAAGTTGCAAATCTATTTGCAACAGAAAGGTAAAAGCTAATTGCCGTTTGCTTGCTTTGGTTTTAGTTTAGATTTGCACCTTTGAGCAATGTTAGTTACTAACCAGAACTGCTGCATATTGTAGTGATATAAACTATATAAATTAACCACTCACCTGTGACATTTTGGGGCATATTCAGTTAGCTTCTGGGTTCATGACTACGCGCGACCGACTCTGACTCCCTGCACACCCCATAGGGTTGTGCAGGGAAATCTGCAATGTGGTGGTACCTCAATTGCACGTTATATGCGCAGTCGCGCGATGCCGCAATCCCGGAAGCTAATTGAATATGCCCCTTTGTATTTGTATAATGTTACATTTCACATATGACACAGGTGTGAATGCGCTGAAAAGCCTCTTCATAGTTTGTTACAGGGGTGGTTTTTGAATTTAGTGGGCCTGTGTGCAAGAGCGATCGCTAGCGGAGGGCTCAGGTCTCCACAGCAGCCTCCCACCCTCTTCTACTACATGTGGGAAGGAACTATGTATAGAGCAATGATGACTCCCACTGATGATGTCACTGGCACAGACAGCGCTCATCGTGGGGCAGCAGCATGAGTTGTACATTACTCTGACCCCTCCTCCACCCGACGCTACAGCAGGGTAAAAGCTGCAGGTATGGACAGATTGGGAAAGCAGCATGAAACTGGGGATACTATCCACCTGTTCCTACAGTCTCGACAAAGCTCAGTCTGTGCAGGACAGTTCCAAAAAAATTAGGACTGCCCCACCAGAGTCAGAACAGCTGGGATACTCTGCTGCTCTCTCCTATCTGTTCTTGCGACTTTCACAACCTGCTGGTGCCTTAAGCTCTGTTTCTGTTTGGCTTGATCCTAGAATGTTGGGACTCAGTTTGGAATAGAGATGGAGGTACAATTTACCTCCTGTTAAGAGTGAATACTGTAGGCCTTCCTCCAACCAGCCCCAGCATTAAATGCATAATACCTACATTTGATAAATAGGCCTCTTGCCCACAATCAGCCTCATCATTAAATTATTAGCACCACATTTAATACAGAGACCCCATATTGTATTTTAACCCCTATTAATATCCCCATGAACCCCACATTACATTAATGGCCCCCACATTTAATAAATAGAGACTCCATATTAAAATAAGAGCCCTCACTTGGAAATGGAAAGCTAGAAATAGGAGGGATGGAGAGGGTGGAGCAGTTAGGGAGGGGAAGAACAGGAGGGGGAGCTAGCCAGATGATCAGGAGGAGGCGCAGATAAGCCTCCAGCCAGCTATCCTGCCCTATGCTGACAGACAGGGAGCTGAGGCAATTAGGGAAGAGTGCTCATCCTCGCTATAAGCAGAAGTACGTTTACAATGCCAGGGCCAGCCCCAATGAGTCCTGACCTGGCCCTTGTTGCCATGCCAGTACAACGGTTAGTACAGACTGGACTCATACGTCAAGGGGCCTTAGTGTGGTCCCTTTAACTCATGGGCCCTTATAAATACTACATACCCTGAATCCATAGAGGATATGCCACTGGTTTGTTTGATATTGTTTAAGTCTGGAGAGAGTATTCCTCTATAATTGCACTTTCTGTTTCTAAATATGTCAAAGAAACACATATAGAAAACAACTGATATTATATTGATATTATATGACAAGCAGTGTAATTGCAGCCGTTATCATTAAATATTATACAGGAAAACGCTCTCTAATGGTCTCTTATACAGTCTCTAGCATAGATGTATAAATAAAATCGGTGGTACTGTCCTGCTTCCAGCGCTGATGTTATGCTTTCTTAACTTGTTATGGAAATATTGATGGTCCATTTGGAAATCACTAATTCTCTTAACTGAAGAACTCATACCCATTAAGTGCCCCATTGTATTTGCAATATTCTGTTTTCCCATCCAGATAAAACATATATTGCAGTTGGTTTACATATGCATTGCAACATAAATGTTATTTTTATAGTTTAATCAAATGTTCAGTTAACATGTTATTAAACAAGTATATACATTAACTCCTATTTTATCTAATGCTCAGTGTCTCTTGATTTCAAATAACTCTACATAGACTGTGACTATAAATAGTGATTGCTAATTTCTCTACACTTATTTTCCCTTTAACTTCCCTTGTTATTTATTCTATAACATATCCATTATTACTATATAAACTCTCCATAAAACTTTGTTTTTACTCCCCTTATACACCAGTATCTTTCTCAATATTTCTCTGTTTACTACTTATCTTAATCCATAATATAGTTAATCCTCCCAATGTTGCATACTTTATCTGTCTGTTTACTAATTTCATCATCCTATTCCTATTATATTATACAAATCCTTACTACTTGAATTTGGTTTGATCCTGTGTGAAACCTACTAATCTAGGGTCTGAGAAACACTCTTCCAGGTATCTGTTCATCAGTACTCTTTTTATTGTTCAGTATTGCAACTTTCTTTCATGGTTTTCTGCATGTATCTGTTTATGTTTCATCAAATGTATTTCAAATACACATTTTTGTCTGTGGTCTGTAAATTTGTAATATAGATTTCTATCGCTGCTTTCACTGACATACAGTCATTAGCCCTTGTCAGACTCACGCTTTAGTTTCCTTTCTTAATTGTAAATTATAGAGAATCATCATCATAATCATTTATTTATATAGCGCCACTAATTCTGCAGCGCTGTACAGAGAACTCACTCACATAAGTCCCTGCCCCAATAGAGTTTACAGTCTAAATTCCCTTACATACACACACAGACTAGGGTCAATTTGATAGCAGCCAATTAATCTACCAGTTTGTTTTTGTATTGTGGGAGGAAACTCGTCTAGTAAAGGGTAGGGGAGCAAACACAGGGAGAACATACAAACTCCTCACAGACAAGGCCATGGTTGGAAATTAAACGCATGACCCCAGTTCTGTGAGGCAGAAGTGCTAACCACTAAGCCATCATGCTGCCCAGAATTAAATGCATAAACTACTGCTGCCTAGCTGTTACTGAATGTCACATAATTCATGTTACTTCATTTAGACAAAAGTTGTACTTATTATTCACAACAAATGTTATATTTAGTCCCTGTTTCTTATCTACATCTTTCTATTCACATCCAATTTACAAATTACTAAGACATCTTGTTTCCCTCTGCCCAGGTATTCACTTGATGCCAGCAGACGGTCGATATCTGAAGGGAGCACGTTCGCACCTTGCCCGTGCTCGCTGGAGTCTGGCATATACTCTAATCCACAACCCACCTCTCCTGTGCCATCGGAGAACCAGAAGCGTCAATGGTGGATCTCCCCTGCATCCTACATAGCACCTGGCACAAACCAGGGATATCCAGTGACATAGTCTACCTCCCACCATCCCTCCCTCCTACCCTCTAGTGCACTGCTGGGCAGGGTGGGGTTTTTGTAGAGAGATCGTGGCCCCTTTATTTTTGTAGTTTGGTAAAATATATTTCTCCACTAGACCATTCTTTTCACTTGAATCTGTTGGTTATGTGCTGCGTTAATTATCTCAAATTCCTACCTTCATAAGCAGATGTCTATTAATTTTCAATTCCACTATCTCGTCTCTGGTTTGAACTGATTTTATTAATCACCTACACATCTCTCTCTTCTTACTGTATCACTGTTATTTCACATATTTTGCTTTCATATATTATTCTGATGTGCTTAATGTGAGCTGTTTGTGATTAAGCTGCAAGCTTATACAGTAGATTGTGTCTATATAATGCAGAATATGTCTGTCTGCTGTATCATATGTGATATTCATATAATATTCAGAGAGCTTTGCAGAAGGCAATGCTTAAGTTTACCATCTCACATGTATTCATATAATTCTGTGCCACAATACCACAAGTAAAGCCTGCCAAAATAACCTAGGTATAGTCATAACACTTGAGCCTGCATTTGCCTCTGATCTCACTCTCCCAGACACAAGAAACAGTAGCAGCTTTGCCCTTGGCTCCATTGGCCAGCCTGCAATTGTACTTCGGGCAAGGGATACGGAAATCTCCCCAGTAGTTTCTCGTGTGTCATTATACACCCGACAAATGTAGGCCGCATCTTGCCTAACAGGAGTTACTGAGAGGCTTCCATTGACATATTTTCTGATGGCTACCTCAATTTCATTGTAGATTTCTTGCTCATTTCTCTCTTTGAGGACCATGAAATAAGTGAATCCTACTTCCTTGCAAAGCAGCAAAGTATTGCGCAATACAGGATCATCACCTATTATCTCCAGAGGTTTCCTGCACTGCAAATCAGGCACCTTTTCCAATGAGACACCCTTTAGCTCACTGGGAGATAAGCAGACAATCTCACCTTTTCTATCAATGGTAATCTGAGCTTTTTGAATCCAATCTATTAACCATGCCAGTGAGCAAGAGCAATGGAAGGAGTTACTATGGAGCTGAAGGTGTGACAAAGAGGACAGTGTATGGAAACTTCCTTCAGGCAGTGAAGAAAACCGATTGCTGCTAAGCTGCAGGGATCTCAAACTTCTAGAGTTGTTGAATGCTCCAGATGGGAGAGTAACCAGCTGATTATTGTTGAGGTTTAGGACCTGGAGCTTTTCCAGTGTAGATAGGTCATTCCATGGGAAATCCACTAGCTGGTTATGACTTACGTCCAGGTTTATCAGTTGGGTAAGGTTCTGGAATGTGCCAGGGTATATTGTAGTGATCTTGTTATATGCCAACCACAGTGATGTCAGTCCCAAGCTTTTGGCAAAGGAGGTGCAGTTGAGGTCACTGATCTGGTTAACAGTAAGGGTTAGCTGATTAAGACTGAATGGAAGATCTTCCGGTACATGCATTAGTTCACGGTAAGAGCAGTCTGCAGTAGGACGGACAGTACCAGTGCATCGACATTCAGCCGGACAAGAAGTGCTTGGCACAAGACACAAGAACCCCACAATGCTAACGAACTGAAGGAAGATGCCCATGATCCAATGATAACCAAAAAAGGAGGTATTGTGATAATGTTGAGCGACCTGATGACAGTTTCAGAATTCTTAATGGTAATTACATTTAGACCTTCCAGCAGTTTCAAAGATGAATCTATTGTTGTTAGAGAGGGAAACAAACAAACATCCTATTACCACACTAAGGACATTAATTTCACATTTCATCTTTTTTCCCTCTTTCCTTTTCCGCTATTCTCCACCATCCCCCCCTTCCCCTTTTACACACACGCAGAAAACACATTCTCTCTCTCTCATAGATTTACTGCCAGCCCCAGTTCACATGCTTCCCTTTCACATGAGTCAGGCAAAATGTTCTGTTAGTATTAGGAGACACAAAGACTCTTACTTCCGCTTTGTAACATTGACCCCTCTTTGACTTTGCTTTTTGATCTATTTCTGTAACATTTATATTTAAAAGTGTCTGATGCTATGTTGTACAAGTTCACAACATCTCTATGTTGTTACAATTACTCTGACCGTTTCCATTACATAATTTTCAAAAGCTACATAATCACAAGTCTCTTTTTCTTTCTCCTTTACCTCTTTTTTAGCCTGTCAGTTGTGTCCTGTTGTCTTTCACAGTGTCTCTTTTCCCAGATTTCCCAAGGCTATGCTTCTAATCTAAACTTTGCTGTGTCTCCTCTGTTAATCGGATGAAATAAATAAACACATTCCCTCTTTTTCTCCTCCTTCTCTAACAGGCTGGGCACAACCCCCAAAACAGCCAAATAACAAGCCAAACTCCATCCCTCAGCAAGAGTCAGAGCAGAATACAGCCTCATGTAATCTGTCTCTCCTCTGCTGTCTGGAGTCTTGTCAAAATGTGTAGCATAGAGTCAGCTTACACCGTCATCTGCAGGTACTGCGAAATAATACTCTTGGTGTAATGGACAAAGACATTCCATCTCGGTGACACAATTGAAAGCAGAGATACAGTGTAACAGAAGCACACATGCAATACTGAGGTTAAAGGCAACATGCGTTTGATTTGTATGTATGGTTAAAATATATATGGGTTCATTTTGCCATCCTATATAGTAAAGATATTTTTATTTTGAAATAGAAATATTTTTTGGGGTTAAGTTTTAGATATTTGTGCTCTTATATTCCTAATAATGCTTCTTTTTAATAGTTCATACTTTTCCTATACATAATCATTGCCACACCTATCAGATATTGCTTGTCTATGTCAATAATTTAAGGAAATTCAAAACATGCGCCTCCTGCAATGCTTATGCCATTAGTGCCTATTTGCATGAATGCTCCTGTTTTTCATGAGGAAGAGCATGGATTTTTGGACCAAGATGGAAATGCACATGTTGCGGCATCTGCAGTGTGCATAGTTTATAACTTCTAATGGGATGAGCTTTGAGCTGATTTGAATTTTACATGTCCTCGGAGATGGGAGAAACTAGGCTTTGGCCTAGTCCTAAATGGGGGATGCCTTTTAGACCTTCTAAATGCAGGAAATCACATTTGACCGATGTAATAATTCATATGAAACTCAACAAGCTCATAAAGAGTGACACATTATAAAGATCACTATGATAACTCCTCACAAATTAATTTAAGACATAAATGAGGTGTGAACAATATTTTAGGAGAGAACCAAACATTACATTTATAAAGGGGATAGAGCGGAAGTGATAGCAGGATAGAGTTTGAAATGAGACATGTTCACTCTTTGCAACATGTGCATTTCCAGTTAGACCCACATTCCCGCCAATGTAAGTGGATAGAATATCTGCAAATGGTAAAGCGCTGCTCACCCACATTTTTTGCACTTTCACTAATGATCTTTCACCACCAGTCCACAAATAATAGCATTTTACACTCGTACAGTATTATAGATCCGTGGCCTGTGCTATTTGGTGGCTACTAGCATCAGCTTATTTCCTAGTAAATAGATTGAAGCTGGTGAATAGCTAAATGCATGGCTTGTTATTTAGTCCAAGCCTTTTCATCCTATCATCATCTTCATCATTTATTTATATAGCGCCACTGATTCCGCAGCGCTGCACAGGGAACTCATTCACAGCAGTCCCTGCCCCATTGGAGCTTACAGTCTAAATTCCCTAACAGAGAGAGAGAGACTAGGGTCAATTTTGATAGAAGCCAATTAACCTATTAGTATGTTTTTGGAGTGTGGGAGAAAACCGGAGCACCCGGAGGAAACCCACGCAAACACGGGGAGAAAATACAAACTCCACACAGATAAGGCCATGGTCGGGAATTGAACTCATGACCTCGGTGCTGTGAGGCAGAAGTGCCAACCACTAAGCCACCGTGCTGTTCATATGCATGTCATATACACAATATGTCTTATTTGTACTGAAAATAAGTTAATGTAAACTTTGCAGAGTACAAACTTAAATATGACATTTCCGCTTATTTTACTGCACAACTGTTGTTCATTTGCTGAATTTAATAGATTGACAAACAATATAAAATGGTGAATGTAGCATGTGCAACATTTGATCCCTTAATCATTTTTTAAGACCTCAAAACCTGACTGGGGTCATGAGTTCAATTCCCGACCATGGCCTTATCTGTGTGGAGTATATTTATGCTTCCCATGTTAGCGTGGGTTTCCTCCGGGTGCTCCGGTTTCCTTTCACACTTCAAAAAAAACATACTGGTTGGTTAATTTACTGCTATCAAAATTAACCATAGTCTGTGTTTCTGTCTGTCTGTGTGTGTATGTTAGAGAATTTAGACTGTATGCTCCATTGGGGGAGGGACTGATGTGAGTGAGTTCCATGTACAGCGCTGCAGAATTAGTGGCGCTATATAAATAAATGATGGTGAGGATGATGATGATGACTGACGTGTTAGGCTATAAATTAGGCCACATGAAGTCCAGAGTTAGATAAACACTCATACCCTTTTTAACTCTCAGGGCCTTTGTCATTAATAAAAGTCAGGCAAAAAAAGGGAGTAAATAGTCTCAGAGACAAACCATGTTACAATGCAAGGGGTGCAAATGTGTTTGTTTTTTGCACATAAGTTAAACACTTTCTATTTTTTCATGTAGTACACATATACTTGATAGCTTTATTTTTACACTGAAATTTAAAGTTGATCTAGGACATGCCCTACCCCAACTATAAATCTGTCCCCACATTTTTAATTTACCTCACCCTCCATTGCAACATGGTTTTGCCCAGGTGCAAGGTTACTCCTTTTTTATGCTTTGCTCACCTTAATGACTTGGGTCCTCAGGGTGTTGTACCTACTCTCAACTACAATTAGCTCCCCTAAGTAGCTAACTGAGGGCATTAAAAAAAATATATATAGTTAAGCAGCAGAAGGCTATAAAAAGATGTCTAATCATTTCCAGCTTAAGAGTTTTTTTGGCCAGAATCATTATTAAGAAATTTAAGTTAAAAGGAACTGGCAATGTCAAGACCTGGGATAACAGTTGAACTTTTCCTAATCTGGGCAGATCGTCAAGCAGAAACACACATATGACTGCAAAAGACATGCAGAAAGGTTTAGCTGACACCAGAGTAGTAGTCCATAGATCAACATTGTAAAGGTAGCAGGCTACAAAAATATTTGACAGCTGTGATTTCTGCCAAAGGAGCTGTTATTAAGTACGGACTAAGATGGTGTTCAAATGTTTGCAGATGCAACATTCACTTTTTTTAGTCTGTTAGAGCAGCAGTCCCACATAGACATTTTTTTATATAATAGAAAGTTAAGTACCTTTTTAAGCATGCATCTGATAATTTTTCATGCCTGTCCTATGAATCACTATCTCCTTTTTAAAACCTGTGCGACGTATGGCTGCCAGTCACACTCGCATACTCTCAGCTGAAACAAATCTGTGTGTCAGTATATAGCCAATTATACATATTAAATCATTAAATGGTGATAGTTGCTAGAAGCACATTTACAAACATACAAATAATTATCTGTTTGCCTTGCTTTCCATAGCATCCATTCTTTATGTTTCCAAACTCCACAGTGTTGTGTACTGTGTAGGAAGCCTCGGTTATAACATTATGACAGAGGTGTGGAAGGATTTCACAGGGGCATTCCATTGCCTCTCTGCTCACTACATCATGCCATGTGCCTGTGGTTGCCATGGTAAAATATGCAGAACTATATACCAATAATAACAGCCTGAAGAAACAAACCAAGGAAGCATGTCTTTTACCAAACTTCTTCTTATATCCTGCCACAGTGATTTATGTTTAAAAAACACCTAATTTTTTATGGGATTGCTGCTTTAACTTCAACAAATAAATAGTAATTGTGCGATAAAGTTTGTATCCTCAGTAAGAGATTTAGTGAAACATGCAATTTGACCATGGGTGCTCAAACTTTAACACACAGCTCTAAGTAAGTACACCCTTTTTAATAGCTGTGTTTGTCCCTATCAGGATATAATTAACAAATATCTAGTCCTAAAGTTTGATAAATCTGAACGCATGCTTTATAACCCACAACAGATGTAACTGAGCACTACGGTTTGACTACTTGATCATCAATAAGTGCTACCACTACCATAGCAGGAAAACCTTTGGTAGTTCGTTCTCAAGCATTCAGATTTGTAGTAGCACCATGCCAATGAGAAAATACATCTGCAGTGATCTCAGAGGAGCAATTGTTGCTGCTCATCAGTCTTGAAAGGGTTACAAGTTTATTTAGAAACAATTGGAAGGCCATCATTTTACAGTGAGAAAGATTATTTACAAAAGGAGATCATTCACCCAAATATCATTTGTATGATGCTCAGAGAAACCAAATCCAAAAGCTACATCAAGTGAACTATAGGCCTCTGTCAAAATGGTAAATGTTAAAGTTACTGGTTCATCAAGGCACGCATACTGAACGCAGCCTGCGTTTGTTTTAAAACGCATGGAATTTGGGCATACACACGCCAAATTCAACAAGGAGCGGATCTGAAGATACCTGCACTGATGAATACAGGTGTAGGTCTGCTCAGCTCTATTACTTAAGACATTGCAGAATACCTCAAATACCTATGTGGAATATACATTTGCAAAAGAACGCAGAAAAACAAGTACCTTTGAGATGCCCAAAGCTTGAATCGGACGTGACTGCGTGCACTCGAGTTTGGCACGTCCTTACTGTACACTGATTTTGCGCGAAATGCCACTTCCCGCCCTGTTCCCTACCAGAAATCATAAGCTCTAGTAAGTGACCTTTGCGTACTAAGATGAATGGAATGTTGCTGCGTTTAGGTGCGTATGGTCTGGTTCTGGTAATGCGCAGATTACATTGCACAAAATCGGCATTTACGTTCCTTGATACATCAGGCCCCATGATTCTACCGTAAGGAAAAGACTAAACATGTATGGAAGAATAACTAGGAGAAAGCCTCTTCTCTCTCTAAAAAAACTAATGGAATGGCTGAAAAACCACACTGAGATCCTAAGGTGGAATTGTGGCCCAAGCAAACATGGGCCACAATTCCTCAAGCACCCATGTAAGAGATTAATAACTCATACAGAACAATATTACTCCAGATTTAGCTTATTGACGATAAAGGTGATTCTACAAACTACTGCTCATGTTGCCTTATTTTTGGTTAATGATACAATCAAATCTGCTATGTGTTATTTGTCACATGATATTAGAAATGTTAGGACTTGGTGAGGACTGGATTATTGTTCATTTGATCCTGGTAAGAGAAAACACAGAATTGAATGAAAGTGTACTTTTTTTTTTTTGCATGACTGTAATTAGCAGTAGTGGGGGAATGGGTTTCATATTGTCATAGATTAAATAAACAACCATAATCACAGTTGTTCCATATCTGGTTCTGAAACTTGACATAATTCCAGGTCCATGAGGAGCCTTCTGCCTTCTGAAGCTGAAATCTCAGGACAAAAGCTTTCTGTTTTACCCCAAAAAAATGTAACACTGAAATTTCTTGTTTTTTGGTGATGATTATATTACTTTACATTTATCACTTCTCTATTTTTCAATCTTATTTTGTAGCCTTAAAATATTTTTAGCCATTTATTTTATCACAGTCAGTTTCAACATTGTCCCTTTTAACCCCTCTCTGGCCTTTAGCCTCCTCCCTTAGTCATGCCACCACTCTCCATTTCTTCAGCTGTCAGATTGAGGTCAGATAATAATCACACCTCCGATAAAAGCTTTTCCAAGTATCACAGCCTGGGGGATTGTGCAAGAGTGGTGGGGAGAACATGATGAGAGCGATGTGTGCAGCGACATGGAGAGCAACGCTTCACATCTCAGGCCTGGAGAGAGGGAGGGAGTGATACACCCAGACGGAAAGTAAGACATACAGTAAGGTCCATGACTAACTCTTACCAGAATCATATAACTGTATGACGCAGACTGTCAGATACATTAGTAGTGCAAGTTCTACAAGTCAGGGAGAGAATAATGGCAACGGCTGAAAAACAGTATACAAATGGAAAAGTAAAAAAAAAACATGAAAATTCGATGAATAAGTTTAATTAGTAATTACGTTTTGAGGAGCTTATAAGACCACATTTATCATTTTGGAGGCATAGCATATGTTTATCCAGAGGTGGAACTAGTGAGCTGTGGGCCCCAGTGCAGGGAGGAGGAAACTAGGACCCCCAACCCTCTGCTTCTAGCATGCAGCAGGTCCCATTATCTCCAAGGACCCCGGTGCACTGCACCTGCCACACCAATGGTAGTTCCGCCACTGGTTATATCTGTACATGCAGGCTGCACTTGTTCACATTTGCACCTTGCACGCTGCAGAGTCGCATACCACAGGACGCATTGTAGTACGCAATATATTTCGGATCGAGGACATGATTCACAAAGCTAGGGTTCACCAGCCCAAAAGAAATTGTGTTGCAGTACAGTGCATTACCAACATGTGGTTCACGTATAAGCACTGGCTCGAAGTGAAAATTTTGCACCGGTGGTATAGATATTTAGAAGTGGCAGTATGGGAAATGTAAGTGAATGGAATTTGATAGTTTTACCATGAAGGCAGAAGGAGAAGTGGTGGTATGGCATACAACCCTATCCCAGCCCACTTCCACCACTGCTTATAGGAATCTAATATATAAATGCCTAGTGGCGTGTGTTAGTCTGTCTGTGTGTGTGGAAAAAATAAAACCAAGCTGTAGCGCCACCTGCTGGGCGCAGTTATACACTGACCTACTAAATTCATAGTGTGTGTGGAAAAATAAATTCAGAAAGGGCTGAAATTTGATATACTAAGATGTTTTTAATTTGTTAATTTAATTTGTTAATTGTTAAAAGTGTTTATAAAGATTTAAAAAATATATATATATATTTCTTGAAGGAGAAGTGACAGTGGGGAGTGGTTGGTGGTTGAGGCCTGGGCTATGGCCCAAATGCATGACAAGAACCTTTTTAACACCTTAATAACTTGATTTGACTAGAATGCATGAGTATCATGCACGGGTTAACTTGTATTCAATAAGTGCGTTGGACTAAGCCATCTCCACTTGCTTTCATGCATGCTTCTTTTAACACTCACCCTTGATAAATACACCTGCACACTGTAATGAAAACATGATGTCAGCTTACTACACACTCAACTCTGACAAGTCTTCTGTTGGACTACTTTAGGAGAGTTCTTATATAAATGCACTGTATTTCAATAATAACCACAGAGCAGAAAAAGGGTTGTGACAAGCAGATGGAAATGCCATGACTTTTTCACTCTGTTTTATTGTTCATTACATGGGCACATTCCAATGTAATGAAAGTAAAATGTTACGGAAAAAAATCAGTAGGTGACGTGACCAGTTCATCTGTCACTCACATTCTTTGTTCACCTCTTTCTTTGTCTTAATTGTCGCTGCCTCCTGTCAAGTGCTTTGTCAGTGATTGTTTGCCTGACACATTTTCATCACATGCACACTTCACACAATTTATGAAGTACTCTTGAGTTTGAAAGAGTAATTAAGAGCGAGAAAGCAAATTGGGAGAAAAATAATAGAGAGGAGGCAGACAGCGTTACTCTTGAAAATAATATAGAGCGTCAGCTCTTTTGCACAGTAACAATGCCTTTATGAATTGTGTAATGCAGGAACCACAGAATGACATATTAAGAATCCAACACTGACAGATGTCAAGCTCTGTGCATGTGGCTGTAAAAATCCTATGTGTGAGACCGAGACCTGAAGCACAAAAATCCCCACATTTCATTCACATCACATTCGATGTGTGAAGATATGGAAAACAGAAAGGACGGGAGGTTGTACATGAAAAAAGCGTGGGGTAGGACAGAAAAATAAATTGTGCTAGAGAATATATGAAAGGAATATAAACAAGTCGTCTGACGTGGGGGAGAGAAGATAAGAAAACAGGAGAGAGCAATGGACGAAACAAAATAGAATACAAATATAAAATTGCTGCTCAAACTGGAAGAAAATGAAAAAAGAAAATAAGAAAGCGGATCATGGACTAGATTTCACGGCTTATAAAATAGAGATTTTTTTTTTTATTTGAGTTCCATGAAAATGGAATTGTTTGAAGCAAAAAACATACAATACACTTACTATGCAAAAAAAATCGATCCCAGAGAAATAGATGTGGAAATAACATTAGAGATCGGATTGTGTGAGTGGAAGGAGATAATAAAGGGGTCTGGTGAGAAGTGGACAGGAATATACAGAGAAGGCGAGAGCCTGGTTGTGTGTAGCAGACATTGGAAATCACTGTAAAAATAATATACACTTCCAGTTTTCCTGTTATCACAGTATTTTATTGGATTTGCACACATCAAGTCTCAGTGCCTCCATTTTCTTAAAACATTTCACAATTACAAACGCCTTACTAATAACAATATACATTTATTAGGGCAATATATGTTCAGTTGTGAAAAAATGAAACCAATATCCAAGTAATACTATAAAGATAGACATGGTGCTGGAGATGTTGTAATGGTAGCTACAAGGTTTAAAATGAATAATTATATGGAGAGGCTCATAAAGATAGGTTTTATTGAGTAAATTGAGCAGAAATTAAATAGAGATTATAGTAGTTGACAGAGTGGTTACATCAAACAATGGGGCCTATTTACTATTTTCCACAATGTTGTCCTGTTAAGTATCATCTGTCATTACAGCGATGACAGATGACTTATCAGGGCAAATCACTAATAAAGTCACGTTGCATCTGATAGAAGACTGTCCTGGCAAATACTTTTTTCTAATGACAACTCTGGGTTCTAACCCGGAGTCTTTACTGTGCCAGCACAACCTAGGGTCGCACATGCTCAGAGGACATTTTCGTTAAACACCAAAGGGGAGAACAGGAAGGTAACTAGAGAGGGATCCGAGGGGACCTCTCCTGCTATGCTCTCCCCATAGAATTGAATGGATAACGCCATCTTCAGATGTTATTAGTAAATTTGCCCACACCGCACCTCCCATTGAGTATTATGGGGATTGCTGGATTGTGCAGTAATATACCTAATGCAGGAGATAGCTCTGATATATTTTACGTTAGGCTTTTTTAAAATTACTACTTTACTTAAAAATGCTTAAACCATGCGGAAAAAGCTGTTTCCGCATGGTGTATGGCTTGGTAAATAGGCCCCAATATGCGTATTTATGATTTAATAAAAGTTATAGGGGTTATGGATCAACTCAACACTTTGCTATTTTTTGTTAAATATTTATCAATTATTTTTTTTTATTATACTTCTTTTGAAACATACTGGAAGTCATCTATAATATACAAACTGCAAAGACACAGTGCAAAGTCCTCTTTGGAGATGCCACACACCTATTTTGGCACAAGCATGCCTCAATTTGAACTGACGGGCATGAGATAGTTAAACAAAGCCAACAAGATGGCAGTATTTGCAAAGTAGAAACAGTTACACTATCTAATGGCAAAATGTAAGTAGAGCAGAGGCATTCCTTACTAAGTGCAGACTAGGCACACGGCAGCACCCAAGCAAAACTTTGTTTTCCATTGCGGGATCATTAAAATGATTTTAAAAAAAAGGATGTGTGTGCTGCATTTGCAAGGCATTAACTTGTTGTGAGACAGTTCGTACAGTATTTTTCACTATGCAAAAACAATAAAAAAAAATGACCAGCTCAGTGCTGTCGCAGATTGCATTTTGCACCTTACGGTTGCACTACAGTGGAGAAATGCAATTCTAGGCACATCTTACTCATTATAAAATAAAGCTTCAACCACAGAAACCTATCACATGTAGTAAAGACAGTCCTTACTCTCATGATACATTTAAGCCAAAAATGTGGTTAAACTGAGCAGTATTTTAGATTGAAAAAATAAATGTTTTATTAACGGGAAGCATGGGTCTAAAGTGGTAGAAGGTTAGACTTTGATATGATGTCTCTTTTGATTTCTCCACCTGCCTGCAAGCTTAGATATACCTCTAAAGTGAAATATTGGTTTTGCATTTGTATGCATAACCAGGTGCATTATTGTAGATAATTCCATATGGATCACACCTATCCACCTGTGTCTGGTCATGACTGCCTATCATCTTCAGCAAATAATTGTTCATTCCACCATGCCGTCTTGCTGCACTAATGAGCGATTCTGTATAAACAGATGCAACAATCCAAAAATAGATACATTACATCACGAAACATGAATCCACTGCTTTAGCTGTGCACTGCCACATTGTCAGCATTCAGAAATGATCCCCAGTGATTTTCTCATCCACTTTCAAGCCTCTGCATCCAGAAGTTTACAAATTGGATTGTATTGCTTTTTGCAGTTAAAATATACCATAATGTAATAAGCTATGTGCTAAAACAATGCCCTTTGTGACATAAAAATGCATATATATTATTTTCCTAATATTCAAACAAATCACCACTATAAAATAACACCCAAAAATTATCCCAAGTATTAACCCACATTAAAACAGATTAGTACAAATGTAAAAAAAACTTACATATGCTGAAGAACAGATATTTTTCAGACACAGAGAAAGTTATGAGTGCATGGTTATGACTTAAATGGCAAGTATATATGTTTGTACTGTAAATATATTGGGATACATTTACATTGTAAGTGCCTTTAGGCAAAAAGTCATTGGCACCTCTGACCAAACTCTAATTAGTGACATTCACACTAGTAGCTGGTCAGCATTTTATTTTTTATGTTAACATTTTAGGTTGCTATGTCTCATGTATTAACTACAAACTGCTGTTCATTCATTCTCTACTCCTTATGAAGTGCTCATAATAATAATAACAGGAACTTTAACCAACCGATCGCCAGGATCTCCATTCAAATTATAAACAAATCCTTTGTTCTTTTTGTGTAGTCAAAAGAAGTTTTCGACAGAAGTTATTTATGAAGGCTGTGCTGGCTGTATATAGAATGTCCAACTTTGATTACAAACAACCCTACTAATCATTTGATTTAATGATCTCTAGAGAAACACATTGATCAAGATAACAGGTTGTTTCTTTAAAATCTATAGTAGTTAATATTGTAAAAGGACTATGTGTACATTGGGGCTGATTCAGAGTGGAATGTACGCCAGCTCGCAGACCATATCTTGCATGAAATAGTGTATCTTGCATGAAATTGCCTATGCAGTTTTGCACTATTCAGGCACTTATACCCAGTGGCTCCTGGAGAGGCGGTAAAGGAGTGTTTATGCAAATTTGGGTTATGCAGATTTTCAGAAACACACATGTACTCCTGTTAGGAGGCGTATGCATCGCGAAAATGGTGTCTGGCTCTGCATATGGGCCATCTCTGTATCAGCCCCATAATGTATAAACATAGCAGTTTTAATGGAAAATGTTCATATGTCTGTTTATGTACAGTATGTATTGTGTGTGTCTTGTAGAATTAGAACACCTATCTTGAAAGACATTAGCACAGATGTGTTAAGATACATTTGTATACATACTTTTACTTTAAATCGGAAATGCTTCGAATCAACTATAACTTGTTGACAAGCGCTGTCATCAATTTATGGTTTTGTTCATGATACACCTGTAGCCACACCTGTAGCAAAATGCAGATCATCTCTGTATTTTATGCTAATAAATCATTTTGCAACCTCAAAATGAAAAGTCATACTGCTTAAAAACAGAACTTTCTGTACTAACACGCCAATAAATAAATTTATATTTTTACATTGTAACTCATTTTCTGAAAAGTATATTCTAATAAATCTAGCATACTTTGCTTGTAGCCAAATGTAACAAAAAGGAAATATATATTACAGGTTCAAAGTGAACTATGTGTCCTAAAGCTGCCCTCCAAACTTAACGTTAGTCCCAGCATTGAAAGGTTAAGACTCCAGTTCTACACGTTTCATCCCACCACTATTCATTCAACACTTATATATACTTTTGATGTTAAAAGGCAAAAACCATATAAATATTGTGCTATGATCTCTCTACCTTTAGGGCAGTGGTTTCTGTGTGTCCACCTCTTTCTGACTCTGAGATAAGTGGAGGGATGGTGATGTAGTCCCAAGAGCACAGAATGAAGCTTTTATAGGGCATTGTAGCTAAGAGAAGACACATAGCAGATACACACTCATCACTATGTATTCTCCATAATCCTCTTGCTTTAATGTAATTAGATCTCCCTGGGATTTCTATAGACCTTGTTTCCTAATTGACAGTGGTGACAGAGAAAACCTATACTTAGCAGATGATTAACATCTGATCATATATTGTACAGTCCTGGATTAATATACTTACATTAACTGAGTTAGATACATATGGTTGTGATTTGATAAAACATCATTTGAATTGCAGAATCATAGGCCCACCAACCTAAAGATCATTGTTTTGATCATACTATTTAAATTTTGTATATAAGGCTCCTATTTATTTACAATTATTTTGTCTTTTTATAGACTATCCAAGGCAAATTTCTCTGTACATAATTTAACAAATTTACCAGGTTTGTGAATCCTGTGTATGGAGACATATGCTGCCTTGTATGCAGCTATACATCCATCTATAGTGCATGTATTCTGCAGAAACACGTTTCTTACATCATTTTACAGATAAATACATATGTACTGTGCACTCACCTTTGGACATACTTTTTTCACAGACTAACCTACAGTAGACATTTTTGTATTCTGTGGCATATACATACACATTGCGACATAAACACTAATGCACATAGATATGCGTTACACAAGGCATGCATACAGATGTGCAGTGTACACCATCAGTATATGAGCTATCTACTGTGTTAACTACCAGAATCTTTCTGTTGGGCTTTTGATTGAAGATTGTATTTCCTCCTTATCATTAAAACTCTTATCTTAACAAATATTAGTGAAATCAGTCATTGTGATAATTGGTACTGTTTAGCCTGGAAAGCTTTTAGGCTGCCTGTATTTAGACTTCTCACTCCCTTGTCTACTGATAAGTTCTTTTTCTTGAACAGGTTCCATGACAAACTGGAAATTTGGTCTAAATAAGTTCTTATTCTTGGAGGGTTTCACAGATGTAACTGAGAGCTTGTTGATGTGAGAAGATCTCATTCTTGTATAGATTCAAGGATAAATTAAATGGTTTAATTGGGAAGTGATATCTTGATATCTCTTTCTGCCAGGTCAGCGTGCAGGTTGATTGTAGTTACCATTAATCTCTTCAGAGACGGTCACAGCTTCAGCCCCCAAAGGTAGTTTGTCACTGTACTCGGACCCCACCTCAAAATCTTCCTGGTTGGTTTTGGATTGGGAACTTGGAAGAACTTCTTCTAACACACTTCCTTCAACCTCTCTCTCCACCTCTTCATCTTCAGGGGCTGCTTCTACTTCCCCTTCATTTCCTCCAGCTTCACTAGGGTCATAATTCTTTTCTGACTCAACGTAAGAAGCTCTGGGGTCAAAATCAGCAGCCATGTGCTTCTTCATTGGATCTGGTTTGTGGGTCTTCATTATTAACTTATAATTTTTGCCATGATATTTAGAAAGTAAGTGACAGCAGGTGGCTCCCATTAAAGGTATAGTAGCCAAACTAAGGAGGAAAATGCTCACCACGATAATAATTATCAAAGAGGGGACTTCCTTTTTAGTAGTGAAAACTACCTGCATTTGACAGTCTTCTCCTTTGAATGTTAGACACACAGAATAGTTGGTACCAGGTGTTAGCCCTTGAAACCAGTAGGAGTTTACTTGATCCTCAATTTCTGACCACTGAACTAAAGAAAAACCTTTGGGACTTTCCTGGCACAGGTACAGCATCTTGAGATTGCGTTTTCCAGAATGTGTATTATATGGAGTAATTTGCACCTTAGCATCTTTCTCAGATACATCCAGAGCAATGACCCCCAGGTCAAATACATGAGGCTTCAGATTTGTGCTTTCGTTGAATGCATGGTTGGAAACATGTAGTCCTCCTACACCTGGTCCACACTTCTTCTCATTTGAGTGAGGATGTGCTAGGGTATCCAAATTGTTATGCTCATTGCCATCTGTTTGCACAGTCGGTGTGACCATCTTAACTTTTTCTTCGGTTTTATCTGAATTAAGAACGCTGTTTCCAGATTCCTTAACTGTAGGCTTTTTGCTATCTGTTTGTGTCTTTCCTGCTGCTGCTGGATCCTCAACCTTGATGGGATATTTTTGACTTCCTGCCACTGAGATGTTGACTGAACTCTGGCTACTTCCCATCTCATTTGTGGCAAGACAAGTGTAAGCCCCTTCTAATTTCTTGCTAAGGTGAGGAATAACTAGTGTTCCATTTTGGTAAATGAGAAAATGTCCAGATACCTCAGCTTTGGCCAAATCAGTGGACAGTTTAATCTCAACCTCTTGAGTAGCATTGCGAACTTTCCATTGGATTGTTGGTTTGGGGCTACCACTGACCAGACAATGCAAAGTGAGAGTAAATCCATCATATAACTCTGTATTGTCTATGTTGGGGTGGTAGCTTAGTTGCACAGCAGGAACTTCACATTCCAAATCTGGAATTTTAGAAAGTGGCTTCCCTTGAAATTCTTCAGGGGATGCACATGCAATTAAGTCCTTTTCGGCCACAGTGACTTGAGCTTCTTCAGACCATTTTTTAAGCCACATCAGTGAGCAAGTACACTGAAAAGGGTTGTTATAGATCTGAATGTGGAGAAGCGAAACAAGAGGTTTAAAAGTTCCTTCCCTAATGACAGTAAAATGATTGTTATTTATTCTGAGAGATCTCAGATCTTTTAAGTTGTCAAAAGCATCCAATGGAAGGTTGACCATGCGGTTGTTGTTCATTTTTAATAGTTGAAGGGCAGGGAGATTGGCCAGATCCTCCCAGGGAAAGTCCACCAGTTGATTGTGACTAATATCCAAGTTTTTAAGATACACCAAAGTAGCCAAAGTGCCCCTTTCTATTGCAGTAATATCATTGTGAGCTAGCCACAATGATGTCACCTGAGTCACTCCCACAAAGTTAGACTTCTTTAGAGAGCTAATTTTGTTAGCTGAAAGACTGAGGGTGGTAGCATTAGAAGGGAAGCCCGTTGGAACCTTCTTTAGCTCCTTGTAGGTACAGTCAGCAAACTGTTGATTGTATTTGTCCACACAAAAGCAGGGCTCAGGACAGCTCAATGTTGTCCCCAGAAGGGTACCAGCAGCCAACAGAAAGAGGAAAGTACCCATTCTTCCACCTGCAATATAAACAAATATTATAAAACAAAGGAAACTGTGATTTAATATCCATCTGGTTATAGTGACTGTTCAGAAAACATTTACAAAGCGCGCTGGATGTAAATTGATCAGTTTAGCCTAATTTGTGATTTAGTATAATCATGACAGTAGGTAGACATAGCTACACTCATCAGCCCATGCAAACTTCTGCCCCCCTTATCCCACCCTCCCTCACTGCTATCTTGCTCCACAAACCTACATGCTTTGGCAGAGATCAAGCTGCACCTGGAAATTGGGGCACACAAAACCACCAAAGGGTTTGCACGTTTGTCTTTGTGAGAGAAACAGATTAGGATGATCAGTCTGATGAGACTTCTAGTATTACCAAGACAATTACTGGCAGAATCTCTGTTGCTGACTAATGAATTCTGGGCATATTATAAAACAAGCAACACAATCTGCAACTGAAGCCAACAAGGGAAGCAGCAGATTTGGGGGCTGTTATTCTTGGAAACAGTGGTGACCAATCTACAGGTTGCATGACTTACATGTAGGAGTAAATAAAACCCAGCCATGTAAAACACTAAACATTTAAAGTGTTAAATGATTCCTAGTGAACCTGTATTTCATTCAAGTTATTGTGGTTATCTATGTTGTGTGGATCAAGAATTGCATATGCTATATTGATATATATTTGGAATCTACACAGCCATTGTCACCTAAAGACTTGTTGTCACTTTTGTTTTTAAATCCCATTAAATAGAGAGGTATTTAAGGAGTTTTTAATTACTTGTGTGTTTATAGCCTAAATTAAATAGTAAAATTGATACAGTGATTCCAAATATTTTTTTTAAATGATCAAAAAACTCTTTAACTTACTCATAGCGACAGTTTTATCTGTTTACCTATGCTATCTCCAGTTCCTGTAACAGTATCAGTCGCTTCACAGTTCCATGAATTCATATCAGCTTTAATCCTTTGACAGTACTTATGCTAATTTTACTAAAACTTTGAAAAGTTACAAAACACACATTTCTGTTTGAAGTAATTCAGATAAACGAAGGCTGTGGTTTAAATGTTTCACTGTTGAAATGATCCTTTGTTTTATCCCTAAACATTTACATGAATTGGACATTAGTTACATCCCTAATCCATACATGTGTACATCATGTGTCATATTAATGTAAATATGAGCGATAACAGTGTGTACTTCCTCATGATATTTTATGTATGCCTTTATAATCTAGCATAGATGGCTCCCTGACAGTTAAGCACAGCTGTTATGTACTATTATGCAGGGATGGGGGTTGGAAGGATTGTGTAGGCGAATAGACCGATCTGTACATAGTACTGATGCTTTTGATAAATAGACAGTTGAAAACTAAAGTATGAAACTTGTACTGGCAGGGGCGAACGGAGGATTGTCGGGGGGGGGGGTTTCCCCCCCGACCCCCCAAAAAAACCACCCCCCCGCGAGAGCTGCTCCGTTTCCTCAGCGCTGTCCTATACAGCAGCCGCGGCGCTGTCTAAGAAGCGTCTGCGGCGGTGCTGTATACACTACAGCACCGCCGCGGACGCTTCTTTGACAGCGTAGCGGATGCTGTATAGGGCAGTGCAGCTATAGCGGCCACTTAGTTAGCGCAGGGGAGACTCAGAAACCCCCCCCCTGCGTGTGCCACTGACTGGAACCATTGAAAATCATTTATTAAGTTACCTTTCATAAAAGAGTTATTTCTTGTAGATCATTAGAAGGTGGATGCATTTGTATTTTGGCATACTTAGTAAAATACACATGCAAGAAAAAGTGTACTTCCTTCCATATGTAGAGTTGGATGCATCCTGTGATGAGAACAACTCCAAAAGAGTACTAATTATATCAGGCTATACCAGGCATACTAGTGTGTGTATGTACACCTCATGGAATTGTAGGATACAGAAGCATTAGGCATAGAAATTGGAAAAGTGGCTGTACCCTATTTGTATATAACCTAGTAATGTAATAAGTGTAAGTCACATTTACCATATAAAAGTATTAAATGCAACACCATCATTTGTTTGCCCCTTTAAACATTAAGGGCTTCATTAGAAGTCTGACTCATAACTGAAACCCTGTGGAGGATCCAGGGGGAGGGCAATTGGGGCAATCACCCCCCCTAGTACACTTCTGTCTCCAGTGTGATGGTACAGTGCCCTGCCCTCTTCACCCTCCTCCCTCTACACTGACTGTTAGACATGATGTCATCATCACGTCCCGTCGCTGTCAGTGAGGAGCTGCTTTGAAGGAGTAGCTGACTAAAAGATGATGTAATAACGGGCATAGTGTGATGAAGGAGGAACAGTGTGATGAAGGGGAGCAGGGTGATGATGGGGAACAGTGTAATGAAGGGGTCCAGTGTGAAGAGTGCAGAATTGTGATGAAGGGGGAACAGTTGATTATGGGGCAGCAGTGTGCTGAAGGGGGGACAGTGCGATGATGGGGCAAACATATCTGTTATTTGTTGCTCTTGTTGTGATTTTATAGCTTTATAGTGTTTTTCTTAAAATATTATTTTGCACATAAGGAAAATACTGTCTGTTTTTTCATGTACCACACACATAATTGATAGCTTATTTGTACACTGAAATTTAAAGTTGATCTAGGACATGCCCTACCCCAAATATAAATCTGCCATCACATTTTAAATTTACCTCCCCTCCAATGCAACATGGTTTTGCCTTACTTACTTTTGCTTAACACTCCTTAATGAATCAGGCCCACAGTGTTTTACTTAAAATAAAGCAAAGAACAAACCTGACCATCTTGTATCTGAAAATATACTGGTTTGTGAGACACATAGTGTTGTAAGGCACAGGGCCCATAGGAGTCGGGACTGGAGACGGCGAGGAGAAGGGGAGGGGTCAGGACTGGAAAGGGGAGGAGTTGGGACTGGAGAGGAGGAGGAGTTGGGATTAATCGATAACCTTCCCTAAATGAAAAGTCTATATTTGCTCCGGGTGCAACCAGCACCTTTTTTAACTGTGAATATGCTGTTGCAATGATAAACCTCGGTATGCTCTCAGACTGAGAGGAAGCTCCTCCTTGCACCTCTCTATGCTAAGATAGGTGGGCCGACAGGAGGAAGCATAGAAAAGTAAGCGCGTGTTAATGCCCTTACATGCTATGCACAGATGGAAGTAGCTGTGGCTGCCTTTACTATGTTGCAAGATTCATGCTGATGGTAAAACAAATAAAATAAATTAAAACAAAAAACAGTGTTGTTCCACCATAGTGTAATCAGCTCTAGTGTTGCCAGCCTAGGCTGATAGTAGCAAAATTGGAGGCACAAAAAGCATGGGGTCCTCCCAAATTTACTAGTATAAGCACCAGATTTGCCAGCCAGAGCTGGTGGCATTGCTGCCATTACTGGGCTCCAATCCTCTCGGAACTCAGATTCTCTCTAGAACTTGGATATAACTCTTAGTTATGACTAAGCCTTCCTTTTGGCACTCTGACAGCCTCACACTCAGCGCTTGGCTGGTGACACTATCACTCAACCCAATGTTAGTCAGAGGTGCATTGCAAAAAGGGGGTTTGTGAAACCCTCCCACCCAGGAGTCTTTTCCCAGGTTCCAAAGTAGATGTTTAAATACTCTGGTCCCACCAATATATTTTATGCACAGCCTAATATTGCTTCCAGTATTCACACTTCACCCAAGTGTGTCACTCAAGCAGAGCCCTAAAAGAGGGTGTTACATTTAGGTTTAGTACTCCTTTAGTTTGGGAGATAAGGCTAATATCGCTCTCTGCCCTGAGCAAGTAAATTCACTATTTGACATTAATGTATATCAAAGGATCTGTATTACTGAACTCAATGATATACATATGTCCGACAAGCTCTCGTTTCCCTCTCTCTGCAGTAGGTGAGCATGTTAGAGGGGAGCTTCTGTAACAGGGAAGAGAGACAGTGGCTAAAATGCTTGCAGATTAGCTCTGCAGAAATATATTATAAAATGTATTATAATTAATTTATTAACATTGCATTTAGGTGCACATTTGGCACTAAACCAGAGCAAGCATTAAGACATTTGCTTTTACTGTCTAACTGGAAACACACAAAAAAGCACATTTCTGATTGTTTGTCCCTAAATGCATTGTTAGTAAATAATGGTGAATTTATACACAAGTGATGTCACTATTCTGTATCAGATCCCATCAAGACACTGTGGGAGAACTTTTGGAATGAACTGGGAGCTAATAGTTTACTTTCCAAGTAAGAAGTAGAAAATTATTGGCTAGATATTTACAGCCTTGCCTCAATACATAGAGTGCGTCCTGGAACTAATCCTGTTGTTTTCCCTTTGTTGAAAGACGCCACATAGGTGTGATACTCACATGGCCCAGGCTGAAGGTTGCACAGTTGGAGTTTTTTGTGGAAGACAAGAGATATCGTCTATGCCGCTGTGCGTTGCAGAGAGAAAAACCTTGACTGTTGTGTGTGTATATGAAGAAGATTGTTTCATTCTTCCTGGACTGGGAGAGATTTTTGAGAGAGTACCCCATACTGACTCTATACTCCTGCAGGGGGTCTTCAATAACTGGAAAGGAATTATTGGGAAAATTGGCTTTCCTGATCTCCTGTGGTGAGTTGTTATTGGACTTCTGTGCAAGTCACAGTAAACACAAGGTTGCTCAAAACTGTACATGGTACCAGAGCAGGATGGGCCATTAGCTAATGATAGACTTTGTTGTCTATGTGCTGAGTGAGGCAGGGTCAAGTCCAATTGTGAAGGTAGCTGCAAAGAGCTGTGGCCAGAGGGCAGTCATTGCCTGTCAGAGCAGTACCCTAGTACCTACTGGTGGACACCAGCACTAAGGGAAACTGTGAAGTTGAAAAAGTTTGGTTTCTGGAAAATACTCAAAGAGGCATCTTTTTCAACAGAGAGATATTTGCAGGCCAGGAGGGGAGCAGTGAAAGCAGTCACAGAAGCAGAAGCTTGGGCATGGGAGGAGTTTGTAGAGTCCATGGATAAAGACCACCAAGCAGCCCTCAGAATATTCCGGCAAACTGTTTGGCACCTCAGGAGGGAAAGGCAGGACTTCAACAAGGCTGTGCTTAGCAGGAATGAGTAAGTACTGACCACTCCTGGGGAGATTGTTGAGCAGTGGAAGGAGAACTTTGAGGACCTCCATAATCTGGTACACATGACCTCACCAGGAGGCAGTATTAGAATACTCTTGCAGATACAGCGCCTCTGAATTGGCAAACTTGGAATGGTGGTCCCTATTTTTAAAAAGGAGAATCAGAGGATGTGTTTCAAATATAGAGGGATCCCACCTATTAGTCTTCCTGGAAATTCTTATGTCACAGTGCTAGAGGGGAAACTCATTCAAAATGTTGAACTAATGATTCAGAAGAAACAATCCAGATTATATACTGATTGTGGAAGACAGTTGCACGAGAGTCAAGAGAGTATGCAAACACAGTCTACAAGTGCTTTCTGAAAAAGGTGTAAGGCTACTTACAGTGACATGTTATGTGGAAAGTACTGCAGGGGGTTTAGAGTACTGTAGTTGCATTGAGAGTTGTGTCTGCATATTTGATACTAAATTTAATTAATTTAGGGTTTGTGTTGGTCTTCGTCAGGGTAGCATCGCGCTTACACTTGCGATTTTCATGAACAAGATATCAAAGCGTTGCCAGGACTGGAAAGGTGTTAGATATAGAGGTCTGAGAGTCGACGATCTGTGCTATTTAAAGAGAAAGTTTCTGTTTGTGGCATCATCAGTATGTGACCTCCAGTACACATGAATAAGTGGAAAGCAGCAGATGAAAATCCGAATCCAATTGCTTCTTTCAAGTAAGTGGTGGAGTCTGCCCTCATTAAAGGATTTTAGGTATCTTGGAATCTTGACCACAAGTGAGGCCAACGGAGAACATGAGATTGGCAGCAAAATAGGTTAGAGAAAGTGGAATGCAAGCAGCAGAAATTAGGTTTCTGCTCAGGTTTGCTGAACTCTTTCTCCATGACAAGGGAGAGCATTGTAGTAGAGTCTCTGTTTTTTTTTTTTTTTGCAAGGATGCTCAAATGTCTGCTCCTAGTCATTTCCCACTTCCACCAGGCAGGCCGAGGGCACACTGGAGGGATTATATCTCCCACTTGCGGTTGGCATGAAAACACATAGAGATAATCTAATATTGCAGGCTTTTTTTCCCCAGAAAAGCAAAAGATAATAAATTCTAAGGACACTCCTTAATTACATTCATACCAAGCAGGTGAAGATATTGGAGTTTGGGCTAAGAATATAATGTGGGGATAGAATATTAAACCTTTATGTTTTTTCCTGTTTGGCCTGGATGGTAATTGTTGAGCATGATCACTTGAGGGGCTGGACCCTGTACAATCATGTATAAAATGACCAAATTTGCACATGTATGCTAAATGTTTACATTTGTTTTATAACTGAAGGCAAACAACTGTATTGTTCTGTTATAACAATGATCAGGTTAAGGCTACAGTCACACAAATGTGTTTCTCCAGCGTTTAAACCAAAATAGGATCTTATGGAACATCTAGTGGTTAAAAAAGATGTTTGGATAATTGTTCACACTCGTTTTTCTCTGGCAAGCCCAAGCAAAATGTCCCAGAGGATGTAAAGAAACTCCCACTGTCTTTGTCCTTCGATAGTCTCATATTCACACTGACATCTTCCCATGTGTTCCCCCAGGGTACTACACCCTAGCAGGGATACCTCACCTGAGATCTCTTCATTTCAACTTTAGAAAGGTCTGAATACACTTTCCCATTAGCCAGGAGGCAAAAGAGAGGAGGAACCTGAGGCTGCAGGGAGTGAAAATCTTCCTTGATACATATTCCCGCTGATGTCACCAAAGTTGAAATTCCCTGTGCAATAAACTATCAACTATTAAGAACTGAAATAAATGTTCTGAGTTGTTCAGACTGTTTAAATAGAGTATATGAATTATTTGTATATTCGCTAATATTTTGTAGCACACTTGTTTAGTATACATTTTTTACATAAAATGCGGCAATAGGTCTACCTTATACAGACATTGTGTAAGCCATTTGCATGATTGAAGTCTGTAATAAGAATGTACTTATAGACAAGTGTACAAATTACAGTTTAGATGCCTGTCTACTCTCACATATATTTTTCTCCTAAAGTACTGATCTTTGGAGCCTCATTCATATGCCCAATGGCTATTTAATCCCAGATCACACAAGCTTGAATTAAGAAGGTTTACGGCATCTGGATGAGATTCTGTAGAGATGTATTTCGCAATTGGTGTAGAGAGAGAAGAAGTAGACTGTTGGACACTCCAGTTTTCCATTGCAAAGGAGAAATGTTACTACTTTGATCTAATACAGGTTTCAGTGAATCCTAAAAGGAGTTTACAGGATGAAGGTTGGGCAAATGGCTGGTACAACCAACAGGACAAAGTAGCCATGGCATGACAGGAGCACAAGATGGTCATATTCATGGGCTAAGTGGTGATGTGGCAGGTGCAGCCAGTGTTGGCATTTGGATCCTGTCATGCCTCAAAGATGTAGATGCAAAGCATGTCAGCCATGGATCCTAGATAGAAGGTACAGCTATGGTAGAAGCAATGGGAATAGCTCTGATATTGTTTTGAAGTTTTAGGCAAATAATGGGGCAGTGAGCACATACTGGACTTAAAGGAATCACTCAGCTAGGACAGTACCCAAAGAGTTATCTGACAATAAGCTGTACACCTAATTATGAGACAGTATCTGGAAGAAGGCTGCCATAAAAGAAGAAGAAGGATTGCAAGATAGGTGCATGGGAGACTGAAGATGAAGACAGTTTTCAGGCAAGTTTACTTTTCTAAAATGCAGTTTGGTTTGGAGTGGGTTTTTCAGTTCCCATGGGCCAGTGGTCGTTACATGGTGACGTTGACTAACATGAGGACAGATACAGGAAGAAAAGACAATGATAAGAAGAGAGAAACATCGAGACTACAAGAATATGAAACAATAAATTGCTTTGGTCAAGAAGCAGATACAAACAGGTCATAAAGCAGGTAGTGGATTTCTGTGGAAATCTGGCATAGGGCCAGTAGCCAAATCAGGAGTAATTACCTCGAAGGGAGAAAGGTAAATGTCCCAGTCACAAACAACCAAGATCCTGGAGCAGTCAGCGCAAGGGAAAAGTGGAACAAAGAGCAACAAGTACCAGGGGGAAAAATCCCCCCCCCCCCCCCCCCCCAAGAGACCAGATTCAGGTGCAGCCAATAACAAGGAAGTAGAAGTCTACCAATGGAATCTTTGGGGGAGATTCAATTGGCTGCGATTTTCCACCAGGCATTACAACGATTTCTGACTGCGCACATTGACGGCCATTACGGTAAGGAATCTCTGCTCATTTTTCCTCTCACCTCTATGTAATGAGAGGAAAAATGAGAGGAGTTTCCATCCTCAACACCGACAGAATGTGTTTCCATGGACTGTTCCAAAGACACTTTGCATTGATTACATCTTCCCCTTTGAGTCAAATACCAAACCAAGGGTTGCTGGACCCAGGAAAGTGGGAAACGATCCTCTCCCAGCAGCAGATATTTTCTAGTGCAGGAAGTGCCAGGGAGAACCCAACACCAACTAGGATGTTTTGATGGATTATGTCATTGGGACCAAGGGAATAGGTACTTATACTGGAGACATATTGTTTCTAGAAACTCTAGGGCTAAAGCTTGGGCTTCTTTCAGATTTAAGAGATGGTTAATATTGAGGCTAAGTAAGAGTGTGGTTTAAATCTACTAAGTTAAGGTTGAGGATAGTATTTTTATTTGATACAAGATGACTTGGACTAACATCGCTAACAAGTCACTACAAGTAAAAGTTACCCTGTTTTATACAATGGGTCTTCCTATGATTAGAAGCTTTACAGAGCTTCCACTATCCAGCCTCCAAAACTTGGAAGTTTATTTGTGAGCCACCTGTCCGGGTGGTGTGCAGGGCCGGTTTAACCCGAGGTCTAACTGGGCTACAACCCAGGGACCCGGGCATCCAGGGGGCCCTTGAAAGTGCTCAGCAGCATTATTGATCAGGGCGGGGGTGCCCCCGGCTTGATCAGTTCTGCTGAGCCTGTCACTGTAGTCCTTTCCCGGCGCTCAGTAATCTCCTTACTGAGAAGATCTTGTGAGAGTGAGACTTTGAGTCTCACTCTCACGAGATCTTCTCAGTAAGGAGCTTACAGCACGCCGCGGAAGGACTACAGTGACAGGAGGAGGTAAGCACTTGGGAGGAGGGTGGTGGGCGGCTCACAGGGGGAGCCTCACGGGGTAATGGAGACCCCATTAGCCCAGGGGCCTCCATTCCCTTAATCCGGCCCTGGTG
The DNA here is from genome assembly GCF_038048845.1 of Mixophyes fleayi. NCBI lineage: Eukaryota > Metazoa > Chordata > Amphibia > Anura > Limnodynastidae > Mixophyes > Mixophyes fleayi. The sequence goes on along the minus strand of NC_134405.1, from coordinate 131,861,802 downwards.
GTGCGAGAACAATGGCTGCTTTTGCCACTTTCTTAAACTGCTTTAAGCAGAGATGCTAGTAGTAAGTAAGCAATTCAGCTGCCTCTTAATATTTGTTCTAGGCAGAACCACTTCTGAATCACTGCTGCATTTGCAAAAGCACAATACAACCTTGAAGGTAAAATGATAATTTACCCAGTCCAAGGACACACTATTCTAAGGAATATGACAGCCTCTAGTGAATACGAAAATTATTAAATGATTTCTATAGCTCATTCTCTATTGTAACATTTCAAATATGATTTGCAATTCTTTCCTTTACATGCATGTATATTTACATGTCTGCAATTAGAATATGTGCACATACATTAACAACAATACTAATATAAACTATAAAAAGTATGCAATATTCAGCACATTATAAAACCAACTAAACATACTAAGATATATAAAGGAGCTGTCACCTAAATATGCCAGTAAGGAACTGTTTTTTTTAGCATAAAAGAAAACACAGGATATAGTATCCTCAATATGCACATTAAGGTCATAGTGATATTTCTGCATATGGACCATAGTTGCACATAAGTGCAAAAACAAAAGCTATCGTGGTACAGCACATAATACAATTTAATTTTTCTCATAAATTGTAGATGCTCACAACCTGTGTACATGCCCTGTTACAGCTGTATATCTGATGTTAACTACATATCTGGCACAACCAACACAGTATGACAATTATCAGTGACATATTAAAAGCAATAGGCATCTCTGACCCGTGCTTGTACTCTGCTAGCTTTCTCCAGCCCTCGAAAGGACAGCTCAGGACAACAGGTGCCTGTGGAATGTGTGCATTCATCAGAACAATAGCAGCCCTCTCCTAGCATCTACCGCTAATCCCTGCATGCTAGATAGAACAGGGCAGATTGGAAGGTTCTGTCACAGAGAGAAGTGTCTCTATTATCTTGTCCAGCCTGGCTGTCTGCAGTTTATCAGCCGTGTAATCACTGTTCTTCTCGGTTTTGCCTAATGGAGGGAGATGCAGAACATCTCACCTTCAACACGATCGCACAATGCTTCTTCCGAAGCTTCTCTGTTTTAGAAGAATTATATTCAAACTGTATAAGTAGTGAGCGTGAATACTGTTAGCAAACACTAAATATATGTAAAAAAAATAGTTTATTAATAGGAAAATAGGAATCTTAAAAAGAACACATGTTTTAAATGACAGACATTTAATATAAATTGCGCAATTAAACGAAACGGTAAGATAAATATTTAATATTGTGAAATTGTGAATATGTTATACACTAAACTATAATTAATTGTGTATTGTATACACTGCTATGTATAAATCCCATGTGACATCTCGCAATATACAATGTATACACTTACTATTAATGTACAAATATTTCACCTGCGCGGGCATATTTCGTTAATAGACATTGTGGGCTAGAATGAACACTTCCCGAGAATTCTGAAATGGAGTGTGTGTTTGTGTGCGCGGATTATATATATATATATATATACACACACATATATGTATATATATATATATATATATATATATATATATATATATATATATATATATATATATATATATACACACTATCGCACAAATAACGGCAGGCTTTCCAGGTGATGTGCCTGCTTCTTGTATGAAAAAATATATATTGCATTAGGATGTTTGAAGTAAATCCACCTGAATTTTATAAGCGTATCATTCCTTCGGTTATTCAAACATGGGCGACTATTTCCGTATATAATGAACCCTAACATTACAGGAAAACTGAATGTTTTTGAAACAATAGAATAAAAAATACTGAAAATACAAATGTTAAGATAAATCAAATCAATATCTAATATCTAAACAATATAATCACATACGTTTTCTGACCTTAAAAAACGGTCTTAATGAATATTAACACTGTCTATATTTTTATTTGTTGCAATCTATACGTACATATTCAAGACTATATTTAAATGTATACATTTCACCGTATTTTTAGTAATTTGCCTATATCTATCTATCTATCTCTCTGTTTAAATGCATTATGTGTATATAATTGGATATTTGTGTGTCTGTATACATACATTGATTCATTTATTTCTTGT